>NC_133533.1:33786507-34411507 GCF_048544455.1 Silene latifolia
CACAACGGTCGATACGCCAACATGTTCACAACGGCGGTTGGGAAGCGCAATTCCGACGCCTCGGCTAGACCGAGAGTGAAAGAGGAAGCGACCAACATGCTAACATGTTCAAGAAAAAGACATTAAACGCAGTTGAGATACGCATTCTAGCTGCCTCGGCCAAGCCGAAGGTAAAAATGAAAAAAAGCGCTCAATTAATAACGCAAGAAGACAAGAGAAGACCTCGGCCAAGCCAGAGGCAAAATAAGCAAACTCTTATTAATGATAACAGGTTACAAATGAGAAGAATACAGACGACGGCCGTCCCCATAGGGATAAGCCAAAACGCAACCTACCAAAGTTTTACAAAAACAAGGAAAAGAAAAGCAAAAGGTTACAGACATGACATTTGAAGCGCCAAAAGATGGCAGGGAGGAAAGGCTCAATAGTTGGCCCCCGAACAGCTAAAGCTATCCGAGATGCCGGGTGAGTCTGGTGACGACCGCCCGTCTACCTACGCTTGTTGCTGCCCACCATCGGCAGCAGCAACATCATCTTCGGTGGCCAGCCCAGAGGAAAGCTCGTCATTTTCACGTGCCTTTAGCCTCTCAGCCTCCTCTTTGGCCTCCTTCACCTTTGCATCGTAGGCCGCCTTGGCCTCGGCTATCTGAGCCGCCTTCGCCCGCCTTTTCCGCAGCCGCTTTTTCCGCAAAGATCGGCCATCTCATCCGGAAGGCTGGTCAAATTTTTCCCATGGGAAGGAGCCTTCAAGAATGAGCTTCTTGATTGCCTCCCTGGTCGCTTCCTCGGCCGATCCCGAATTGAGCGCACATGTTAGGGATGATCTCGGTTTGAAGCATCTCAATATCTTTCTCCCTTTGGGCAAGGATAGCCCTTGTGCCCCTATGTGCCTCCGATCGAGCCAAATACATTTCCTTCCATTCTTCCCTCTTGGCAACAACGACGTCAGAATCGCCCTTATACTGTCCCGCTCCTCCAAAGAATCTCGCGGTGGTGGCATCAAAGACCTCAACTTTGGCCCTCTCGGCCAATAGCGACTTCTCGGCTTCCTCGACACGCTTTCGTGCGGAAGGAGGTCAAGCTTAGCCTTCCCGGCTTCCCCCTTTGCAGCGGAAAGATCAAGTTTAAGCCGTTCGATCAATGGCCCAGCTTGGGCCATAGCCTCTTCTTGCTCCATAATATGGGAGCCATAGTTGAGTCCATTTCGCAAGCCTCTTGTATATTCTCGTACCCTCCGCCACAAGCTCGGCGGGGAACCTTCCTGAGTAAGGAGTCAACGGTGACATTTCTATCACCCGCCTTCTCAGTCGCTTCTCTAATTGCCGATCGGTGAGAACGCGGCCGCCGACGGCGGATCTACAAAAAATTCACACAACGCATCCATGTCAACATTCATTGACACATCGTAGAGTCTCGTCATCGGGAATGCATAATGAACCAGCTAAGTCTCAACCACGAGTTAGGTCCGTACCAGTCTGGACCTTCTTAGATGAAGGACCGGGTGAATCATTCTTTCCCCCGGCAACGGTAGAAGCCGGCAGTGGTTCTTTTCTCTTCTTTGGAGGAGGAGGGCCCTTCGCAACGGTCACCACCTCCGCGGTAATATCGACGACCTCCACATGCTCCTTCCGGACCGGGGGTTGAAGAGGAGTTGGGATCAACGTCGTCGCCGACCTGGACGCCGCTTTTGGTTTTCTCTTTGGCACGCCTCCGAGAACCCGTGCTTGAGCCACCGCCGGATCCAAAGTGCCTTCACCGCTTGTCCATGAGTTCGTTGGGAGCCGCCTACGATCATGCGCGTCGGCCCGAGGATGCCGCCGAACGACCTTCCCATCCTTATCAAGCCCTAACCTCTTCAAGGTCCCCTCGCATGATCCTGGCCAAACCGGTCCGCAAGAAACCAGGACAAGAGTTACATAAAAGAAGTAAAACAAAGCTCTAAAAACAGGAGCATAACAGGCAAAGATGGGCCTCACACCGACCCTACTCACCCCGGTTGACAAGGTATGAGGCCGACGCAGGCAAAGCGGCTCATCCTGAAGAATAATCTGAGTCGGGGCACCCATCCCTTCTCGGATCAAACAAACAGATCGCCCGCTCCTCATCCGCATTAAGAGGAACCCTACCGGCATCCATCTTGAGCTTACTCCGGAGACCCATTTTTCACGCTCCCCTTACTCTCGCACCGCAAGTTGACTTGGTCTTTGGAAGGACCGGGCAGCGGATAGTCATCCGGCACCTTAACGTACACCCACCGCTCTTTCCAGTACTTGCAGGAGGAAAGCTTATCAACGGAAATGTAGCCCGACTCTATCTGCACGCTGTACCACCCCACTTTACCGGGGGTCGATGGCCGAAGATGATGGAGCCGGCGGAATAGGTTAACTGTAGGGACCTCCTCCTTAAAGAGACAGAGCCACACAAAGCCAACTATCGTCCTAATGGCCAACGGATGCAGTTGAGCCACAGCGACGTTCATAGCTTTGATGATGGCCGTGACGTATTCATTCAAAGGAAACCGGAGCCCATACTCCAGGTGCCTGATATATACGCCGATATGACCTGGGGGAGGGCAACAGACCGCCTGACCCTCCTCAGGGATAACAATTTTGTACCCCTCACCAAAGGAGAAATGACCCTCGAAAAGAGTTCCACCGGAACAACTGGCGAATTTATTGGTCCAGGCACAGTCAAGACCAGTCATGCAGGCCTCGCCGTGATCCAGGAGATGCGGCCTCTCATCACCAGAAGGAATCCTTTCCTCACCGTCATCATCAAAGTCTTCATCAGCTTCGTCATCATCCTCCCAACGCTCCAAAGCTTTCGGATCAACTTCGGGAGAAGGAGACCTAGGGCCCCCAGACCTTATCGGGATGGCGTCTAGTATCTCCTCCTCATCAAGACGCGACGGGGAACCTCCCGGCGCACGGTTACTAGGTCCGGCATCAGCAGAAGACATGGTAGCAACAATTACTTAACAAAATAAGAGATTGAGAAAAATTGTTTGTTTACCTTGAAGAAAAGCACTAGCCGAAGTAACGACTCTGAAGATTAGAAGAGAAAGAAGCCCTTGAAAGTTTAGAGAGAAGAAAATTTTAGAGAAAATGAAATTGGTGGCCAATTTCAGGGACTAACTGCCCTATTTATAGGGGAAAGCCCATGAAGAAGGACCAATCAGGGCACAGCCCATGAAACGTCAGCCAATCAGCGAACAGACACGTGTCAGACATGCAACCACGGAATGTCAATCGTTGCAACAGTTGAATGTCAATCAACGCAACAGTGACCAACCGTCTTCAACACGCCCCTTAATATCTCTTTGCCTATTCGTCTTCCTCAACAAATTCCTGAGTATCTGTTCTCCGCCGGTCACATGATCAACCAAGCTAGGTAGCACCGGCCGGGGGCAATCAAAAACAACCGGCACTCTCAACCCAGGTCTCGGCCAGCGTCACTTTCTTTTCCACATCGGATGCCCTTTACACATCCATGTGGAGGGGGGATATGGTACGGCCTAAGCAGAACCAAGCCGAGGTAGAAGAGGCCGAGAAAGAAAATTTTTACTTACGCAGAATATACGCTCAACACATATCGGAGCCCATACCACGGCATAGACTACGCTGGGGGCAAATTGATGGGGCATATTCTGCACCCTCTGACCGAGTCAACATATTGAGCAAGGTCAAAGATATCCACAGCAAGTCAACGACTTAGACAGCCTCACCGACGCAGCCTGTCGGCCTGTCTCTTGGGTCTCAGGCACGGCAACTAGCCGGCCGGGGCACATATCCGCGAACTCATATCCAAGACCCCTCGGCGGCGAGTCAGCAGGGCCCGCCGGCCTGTCATGGGTCCCTCGGCCGAGGGTAGATTAGTCTTTCCACCTGCTAGCCACTTGGCCACTTGACCACTACGTGACAAAAGGTGAAAGTCTATAAATACTCCTCAACCCTCATTGAGGAAAGGATCCACAATTTAACCTAAGAATCACTATTCATCTGGTAATATCTTCCTTATCTCTCTACAAAATATACTTCGCCAAGTAACACATAACTTAATCCTCTTAAGTTTACTGACTTGAGCGTCGGAGTGAGTTCGCTCGGTCCCAAGCCGAGCCCTCAGTTTGTTCATTGTTTCAGGAGACCGAAAGGAGGATTCAACCAAAGACGTCATTCTACAAGCACGGGTGGTAACAAATAACTGCTCTGGAATTACACCCGGAACAAATAGTAATACTATTTGACTCGACATTTTTTTTCTTATCTAATATTTATTTTTATAATTTATTAATATATACGGATAATTTGAATACGAACGGTAAAAAATGCAATTGAGGAGTAGTCGACTTCTTATACAATTCCTCAATTGCATTTTTTACCGTTCGTATTCAAATTATCTGTATATATTAATAAATTTTTAGTGAATAGTATAATACTTGATAAATTCAAATTGATCATAATTCATAATTATTTAATATCTTGCAATATTGACTTATCTTTTTTCGTGATTTGTGCGTATTCATCCTATAAAATAATAGATGATAAATGAAACTAAAAGAGTATATTTTTGTAATAATGTTATCACAAAAACACTCGACTTTGTTTTTTTTTTTGAATTTTATAAAATGGCGATGGAACTTTTTATCCAATAAAATTTTAGGTTGAAAAAAAGTAAAGCTTATATCGGGAAATAACTATTGTCAAATGTTCATTCCTCGTCAATTCGTCAGACTACAATACTACATCACCATCTATTGTTTAAGACCATCTTAAGTCTTAACTCTTAAATTAAGACGATTCTTACACCTAGTTAGAATAGAGGTGAAAATAAAACGAGGGTATAAAAGGAGGTCTTAAGTTAAGATAATCTTAAACAAGACCAACTGACATGTGAATTCTTTGATTTCTATATTCAATGGTGTAGCTTAGGGACTTATTTGCAATTTCCTAAAATTGCAAGCTAGTTGCTACACCATTGGAGTTGTCCAACTAGATTAGCTTGCCTTAAGCAACAAGCCTCATTAAGCTAGTTGTTTAAATGGGTCCACAATATCATATCAACCAATGACAAATTAGGTTTTTTTTCATGATTTTAATTTTATTAAAATTTAATTAGGTTTGATTTTTTTCATAAACTAGCTAAACCATTGGAATGAATTTGTCAAGATACAAAATTATTGCTTAAAATGTGATGTGGATTTGTCAAGCTACAAGGTAATTGCTTACCATTGTACTTAAAGCTCAACTTGAGCTCAGTGAATTTTGAACTTGAGTTACTCTTGCGTTGATCTTTAATTATTTGTACCAACTACTAACACCTTACTCGAGTCCAACTCTATAGTCTATAGAATATATTAACAAAGTAATAATAGCTAAAACTGTATAAATTTTTAACAAATAATGTACCTTTTGAGTTTCTTAAGCTTTTATTTTAGAAATTCGTAAATATAAAGCTTATCATGATCTATATTATACTTTATTTTTATAATAAAACTTTACAATCTGATCTCGAACTTCAATGATTCAACTATTCCTATAACTTCGAGGAACCTAAATGAAATACGTAAACTATATTCGAACTTCAATGATTCAACTATTCCTATAATTTCGAGGAACCTAAATGAAATACGTAAACTATATTTAGACAAAAATATCACAAAATGTATTAGAATTAGAAGCTTTCATGTATATAAATAGACAAGCTATTTAGATGAATTTATAAATTATGCCCCATCCGTCTCAATCATTTGTTTATCTATTTCATTGTAGGATGTTTTAATCATCAATCGTTTATCTTTCTATTTTAGGAATGCCTTTTGATGGACATTTTGATCCTCCACGCTCAATTTTGTTAACTTGTCAATTTATCATCAAATAATTGACCTCTTCTATATTTCTTTAATCTCAAACTAAAGGTAAACAAATGACCGAAATAGAGTGAGTATAATAAGTTGTAATAAACCTAACAATTTATAATTTTTTTTCTTTTTAAAGACTAAAGATAGACCAAATAATTAAATAAGCATTTTAACTTAATAATAATGGATAGTGATAGGGCGCCACCGGGTGACGCCCAAATTGGGTATCACCCTCTCACAACCATTCTTAATTGAAGGGGTCCCCACTCACCTCATGTGAGAGGGTGGCGCCCAAATTGGGTGTCACCCGGTGACGCCCTTTCATTTTTTAATAATTAATCCTTAATACCAAATAGAGAAATACTAAATAAAAAAATAAGAAATAAAAAAATAAAAAATAAAAACGTAGCAATTAGCAACAAATCTATCATCATTCATCAATACACCGACACATGGGATACTTTCCTTAATTTTCTACCTCCATCTTATTCTGTAACTCTCTAAGTCTATTGACTCTTCGTCTTACCAAATCCAATTTCCCAATCCATTCACAATAACTCAGAAAGGCAATCGTAATCTGATTCTTGGGCGCGCACGTCATCGAAAATCGGAATGGCTACCAGTACCACTAGATTTTTTGTAAGGATAGAAAAGATCTCTCATTTTGGTAAGAAAATCGTAAATTATCCCTAATTAATTAATTATTTATTTTTCAGATCTAGAAAATTTCCGGATTTCGCCATTTGATTAGTTATTTACCTATTTTGTTCATCAAATATTTCTATCATATTCTTTTTATCACTCCCGTTGAAATCGCGGTCAAATATGGTAAAAAAAAAATTGATTTTGCCTCCAAAAATTGGAGATTATCGAATTATTTTACCGCCAACCATAATTTTACCCGCCAAAATGAAGATCAGAATGATTTGTTTTACCGCCTAAATTGTGGCTATATATATATACATCATCGTCTGTGCATTGATTTCATCTTCAAATCAATTATCGTCTCTTATAATTTTCAATATCATCTTGTTGATTAGGTTTATCACTTTTTATTGGTAAGGGTTCAATCTTTAAAGCGGCCTTCTTTCAGAGTTGATTGTTATTTTGTTAGGCGTATGTTTCTAATACAGATTACTTCATCATATTGTATGATAAATTTTCATATTGTAATGTTTTTATGTTTATATTCAATCATGTTTGTCTAATAGCTATTAGTATCTAATTCTGATCAACTAAAGGGGACAGTTGGTTACTACACGGAGTTGGTTATATGACTATCAAGGTAAGTCGTTTTTACATTGTGTTGTCGATCTCTTCTCATTATATTTTTTTTTCTAATTCTAATTTGTTGATTAACATTTTGCAGCCATTGAAAAGGACGAATTCGAAGGTGTAGACGTAGAATGGTCGAACGTTCAATCATCTTCTTGAAGTTATGATGAAGACTTGAAGTCAAGCTTCTTATCGTCTTTATAGTTTTTTTGGGGTTTACATGAATTTTGATGTATTGTCTTCCTTTCTTTTTTTCTCTACTTTTGACTTTTGTGAACTTCCTAAAATCATAACTATTAGTGTATTACGTATGCAATAAAAATTTTCATTTTTGGAACTCATTCAGTCTTCTGCTCTTCTCCATGTTCAGCTTTTTTAATAGATATGAGTAGCATAGTTACAGGCTGGACAACCTTGAAAATGGTCCATGAAAATGCATGTTGACTACTCTACTTGAATCCTTTTCCGGTGTTAATGAATGATGAGATATACTCTTATACGGAGTAAATATTTGTGATTTGTTATACTTGGATATTTTTGGGCTATAAAATTTACATACAGTAGGTTCTTATAGGCACAAAAAAAAGTTAATTTTATGAGATATGCACCATTAAATCGTCTATTTGGATACATATTACCTAACTCGTGTAAATAACTTTCGTACCATTATAAAAGATATCTAAAATTAATCGATTATTTGGTTACGAAAATAATTTAAACCCCTTCAACTTTTGTGGTCTGAAATGTACTTCATGAATAATGGGTGGTAAGACATTGGATATTCGAGTCTAAGTAACTTCCGTACTAATACAAAAAAAAGAGTAAATTAATATGATTATGTTTTAATACCGTCGTCAGGTACCAAAAATAAAATACCTATTTACACTAACAGAAGCTAGCAGTAAGTAGGGTCGATCTCCACAGGGAGGCGGTCACTATCTACTTGTCTATTCGGTCTGTCTACGGTCACAAGATGGGGGTTTGATTGTTTTGAATAAACTAACGAGATTAAGGCAAGAGAAATAGAGATAAGAGAATTTAAGGAGAGGGAAAGGAAACTAGGATGTCGGTTCATCAATGAATATCAATTAACTGCAGTTAAGGTCACAGATTAGTCGATGTGTCAGTCTAAGGGGCAATGAATATCTCCTTCCGGTCTCAATTCGCCTAAAATACTATTAGCTTAGCTTCCTACCTCACTAAAGCATTCTATTGTTCATCATGGGGTCTCACCCCTTCCAACCTTCCGGTCTAGGTCAAGGCTTACAAAATTAAAAAGGCTAATTGCATCGATTCAATCAGCTAGATACAATTAAAGCAGTGATTAAAAACATAGACTTAACAACAACGACAATCTGTAAACCTAATTAGCAATTAACATTGGTTCATCAACTCCCTTAGATCCTAGCAGGGGAATTAGCTAGACATAGATAAGGGAAAAGCAAGAACAAAAAGTAAAAGAATAAACAACATCATAAATTAAGAAGAGAATAAGGAAAGAGAATTACTAAGGATAGTCCGGAAAAGTAGAGAAGAAACAGTGTCTAAAAGACGAAAGGAGAAAAAGTAGTGTATATGGTCTATATTATGATACAAATGACGTCTGATGCTTTCCTATTTATAGAAAATAGGATTTTATTTGACCTAAATACAAATTAAAGCTAAAAAGCCCGAGCTCAATAGAGATTTACTCGATCGAGGACTTTTATATCACTCGATCGAGCAAAACCAAGCTAAAACCTCTGGATCGAGTACGAACACTTATTAAATAGGCACTACTCGATCGAGTAGAAAAAGGGATCGATCGAACACAATTGTTGTAATAGTACGATTTTATGAGTCTCAGGGTACTCTATCGAGTGGGCCTTACTCTGTCGAGTAAGGATGTTCTGCAGTTTAAAATAGTTTCTGACCTGTAGGGTACTCGATCGAGTAGCCTTGGCACTCGATCGCGTAGGCGGCACTCGATCGAGTACGTCAGTTACTCGATCGAGTAGCCCGGTTTACGGGTAATGTTTTGTCGGGTTTTTTTAATAATGTGAATTAGTATTTAAACCTTCCCGTCACTTTCATAATACACTTTTTACAAACTTAATTACTTTGAAAAGAGATTCCAACCTACGTACTTCGCATCCTTCGCATTATTGACAAATCCCGGAGCTTGGGAGGTCGGAATTCATCATTCTTTACATTCTTGTGATCCTTGCGTCGAGGGTAAGATCTACGTACTGATTTTATTGTATTTTGTTAAGGTTGTTTAAACCCTAATTTAGGGGTTTGGGGGTTTTATTGTCTTTTATGATTGTTAGTAATTGTATGATCATTTGTTAGGAGGAGGATTCGTAGAAGAGGCCTTTTGATAACAGCTGTTTAGACCGTCTGATTGTATTGCATTCCACGTAGGGTTTCCCTACTCAGTATTAGTCACATGATGTGTTGGTTGTGCTTTATGAATGTTGAATATTATCATACGAGTATTGTGACGGTTGTTGGTTTTGATTGTTGATAGTAGTTGTGGTTGATTGTATTTGTCTGTGTTCTTCGGGGTGCGTCCCTGGCTGAGTGGAGTCACTTGCGGAAGTGGCTTCACGCCCATTATTTGCCTTCTGTGGAACCCGCCACAGAAGGGATGTGCACATTAATGGATTTGGGTTTATCGCTCGACTGAGATGAGCGGGGCTTAGGTGGGAACGGCTGCGGTCCCCCACTGGCGGCGAGGAGTAACCTGTTGCGATGGGTACTCTGGCAGGGCTACACACTTTAGTGTGTAGTCAATATTGTGTAGTTGGTGATGGAGTTCGGAGTGTGTCTGTGACGATTGAGCTGTGTTGTTTGTTGTATTGTTGAGTTATATAAATTGTGTGATTAGTACTGACCTCGTTTAATGTTTTAAAAACTGTGGTGATCCATTCGGGGATGGTGAGCAGTTATTGAGCAGGTATGAGTCGAGATACATGGGATAGCTGAGATGTGTCACTTTCAGATGATAGAGTCTTCCGCTGTAGCTTGAGTAGTTTGTCAGACATTTCATTTAGTTGATTAGACAGTTATTTTGAGAATATGTAACCCGTATTTTGGGCAGTTGGTTTTGGATTGTATTTATTCACTAAACTTATACTATTTAAACATTGTTTCGTTATTGTCTTATGATTATCATTGCCTCGGGAAACCGAGATGGTGACATCTTTATACCTGAGTGGTCCTGGTAAAGCACTTGGAGTATGGGGGTGTCACAAAGTGGTATCAGAGCGACGATCCTGAAAACTGAAACTAATGAATACAATGAACATAGGGAGTCAATTAAAATGAACCCGGGGTGAAGGTTGTAGGAGCTAATGCAAAGGCTAGGGAGACATCCTAAAGTCGCGAAATCGCCCTATAATTTTGAACCGGTCACATGGGGGTATATGTCAAGGTCGTATGTGGTGTCTGTTAGTTTGTATGTGAACGTAACGATATATGTTGTGAATTGTTGGATGTTGGGAGTGGAGGATTGAAATTGTGATTGAAAAGTTGGTGGGGTGTGTTTATATGTTGGTTGGCATAAAGAAGCATGATAGTTGTTTATTATGTGGCATTTAATAACATGAAGTAGATTATTTTGTTGATTGTATGAGGAACTGTGTAGAATTGCATGCGTAGTTATATTATAATGTTGAGATTATGAAGTTGCATAGTACGTTGGGGTATGTGAGATAACATGCGGGTAGTATTCACGAGTCTGCATGACTCGATCGAGTGGGGGGTACTCGATCGAGTGGGTCTGACTCGATCGAGTGGGTAATTGACGTTTTTATGATCAGAATCGTGTTTTTGGGGTACTCGATCGAGTACATAGGGGCACTCGATCGAGTAGAGGGTCACTCGATCGAGTGGCTAGTCTGCTCGGTCGAGTATGTTAGAGATCAGAAGGTCTGTTTGAGGTCTGGAGTTGGGGTACTCGATCGAGTACGTTGGGCACTCGATCAAGTAGCCTCTACTCGATCGAGTAGGTTTAGGCACTCGATCGAGTGGGGCCTGGGCAGGTTGTTTTCGTGTTTTGGGTTGTAGTACGTATGTTGATATCTACCTTTTCTTATATAGCTTCAAGATGCCGCCCAAGAAAACCGCTTTGTATGCGAGAGCTGAGAGCATGAACATTGACGATATAGTTAAGATGTTGGAGCATCAAGATGCTCTTACGGAGGCCCTAAAGAGAGTGGGGAAGGATAAGGAGGTTGATCACTCTAAGATCGGTCTTTATATGACAAGGTTTAACCCAAAAGAGTATAAGGGGACCGGGGAGCCAATTCTTCTTGACAATTGGCATCGTGAGATGGAGAACATTCTGGATTTGGTACATTGTCCTGATGAGATGAAAGTAGAACAAGCTGCGTTCTACTTGAGGGAAGCGGTCGGTGAGTGGTGGGACAAGGTGAAAGCGAGTGCTAGAGAGATGTATGCGAAGCAGGGCCTGCGTGCTATACCTTGGGAAGAGTTCCGGAGGACTATGAGAAAAGAGCTTGTACCTGAGCATGTGAGGAGTAAGTTGAGGGAGGAGTTTGATGGGTTTAGGATGACATCTGATATGTCGGTAGCTGAGTACTATAAGCAGTTTAATGAGAAGTCTAGATATGCTGAGGACATGGGTTTGAGTGAGGAGAACTTAGCACTGAGATTTAAGAGGGGGTTAACCCCCAGGATTATGGACAAGTTACCCGTGGGAGTCCTTACTAATGTTAAGGAAGCTTATGAGAGGGCAGGGAGAGCTAAGAGGTTGGTGGAGATGGCCCGGGAGAGAGGAGGTGAGAAAAGAAAGGCGGATAGTGAGGGTGGTGGCCAATCTAACTACAAGAAAGGCAACCATAATCAGGCTAGAGCGTTTTCTTTTGGCTCGGGGTTCAGTGCTGGGGCTTCCTTTGGGCGTGGCCGTGGGAGCGGTAGTGGTAGTTGGGGAATGACCTGCTTTGGTTGTGGCGGTATAGGCCACAAGAGACATGAGTGCACGAGTGTACAAGGAGCTTTTCAGAGATCGACTCAGGGGAGCTATTCTCAGGGGCCGGCACAGAGTTATGCGAGCAACAGACTGGCTGGGTCATGGTCTAACCGGGGAGGTCAGAGCAACCAGGGTGGAGGTAACCGCAATGACGGTAATTCTTATCAGAAACCAGCTACGAACAAAAACAACAATCAGGGGTCGGGTGCTAAGCCGACTACGTCACCAAGATTGTCCGGGAGGTGGACAAAGACCGGAAAGTCAGATATGATGGACAAGAAAGCAGCTGAGGATGACGCACATGTTATCACTGGTACCTTTCTTGTTAACGGTATTCATACCTTTGTTTTGTTTGATTCGGGGGCATCTCAGTCGTTTGTATCTTCGAGTCATGTTAAACGGTTGAGTCTGAGGGTATATGAGTCTGTAAGTGAGAAATTTTTTATACCTTCGGGTGAGTCTGTATCATGTGGGAGGTTGTATAGGAATGTATCTATGATAGTTGGGCAAGTTGATCTACCTGTGGACTTGCTAGAGTTTCCTTTAGACGGTTTTGAGATAATAGTCGGGATGGATTGGTTGGGAAAGTACAAAGCTAAGATAGACTGTCATCAAAAGAAAGTGTCTTTTAGAGGTCCTAAGGGCGTTAGCGTGTCTTATCGTGGGTTTGTGGTCAAACCCAAAGTTAAGTTGATTGCAGCTGTGACCTTGAAGTCCTATCTGAGGAAGGGATGTCCTTTGATCTTGTGCCATGTGAGAGATGACCGAATAGAGAGTCCGACAGTTGATCAGATACTAGTGGTGGATGAGTTTGTAGATGTCTTTCCAGAGGAGATTCCGGGGTTGCCACCGAAGAGGGAGATAGATTTCACGGTTGAGTTGAAATCGGGGACGGGGCCAATCTCTAAGGCACCGTACCGGATGGGTCCTAAAGATTTGGAGGAGCTCAGGTAGCAGTTAGATGATCTGATAGAGAAGGGATACATTAGATCTAGTGTATCACCGTGGGGAGCACCAGTTCTTTTTGTGAAGAAGAAAGATGGGAGCTTGAGGTTGTGTATAGTTTACAGGGAGCTGAACCGAGTGACGGTGAAGAACAAGTATCCTTTGCCAAGGATAGACGACCTGTTTGATCAGTTGAGTGGTGCATCAGTCTTTTCCAAGATTGATTTGTGGTCGGGGTACCATCAGGTGAAGATTAGAGAGGTGGACATACCGAAGACAGCTTTCACGTCGAGGTATGGCCATTATGAGTATGTGGTGATGCCTTTTGGGTTATCTAATGCACCGGATGTGTTTATGGATTTGATGAACAGAATCTTCAGTCAGTTTTTGGACAAGTTTGTGGTGGTGTTTATTGATGATATCTTATTCTATTCCAAGACTAAGGAGGAACACGAGGAGCATCTGAGGACTGTGTTGCAGACCTTGAGGGAGCATGAGTTATATGCTAAGTTGTCCAAGTGTGAGTTCTGGTTAGATAGAGTTGCTTTTTTGGGGCATGTGATCTCTAAGGATGGGGTAGCTGTGGATCCGACAAAGATTGAGGCAGTGACCAAGTGGAAGCACCAAAGAATGTTGCTGAGATCAGGAGTTTCTTGGGTTTAGTTGGATATTACAGACGGTTCGTGAAGGATTTATCCAAGATTGCTAGACCTATGACAGCTTTGATGAGGAAAGAGAACAGGTTTCGTTGGGATGAGAGTTGTGAGACGGCGTTCCAAACAATAAAGGAGCGTTTGACCACAGCTCCTATCTTAGCATTGCCTGAAGGGAGTGATAACTTCGAGGTTTATACAGATGCCTCAAATAATGGGTTGGGATGTGTGTTGATGCAGAACGGTAAAATGATTGCCTATGCTTCTAGGCAATTGAAGCCTTATGAGGAGAATTATCCTACACACGATCTAGAGTTGGGTGCAGTAGTGTTTGCTCTCAAGATTTGGAGACATTACCTTTATGGGGCGACCTTTAAGGTATTTTCTGATCACAAGAGTCTCAAGTACATCTTCACTCAAAAGGAGTTGAAAATGAGACAGAGGAGGTGGATGGAGCTGATTGGCGATTATGACATGGATATTATCTACCATGAAGGGAAAGCCAATGTTGTTGCTGATTCTTTAAGCAGGAAGAGTGTACATTCTTTGTGTACAACTTTATTTTTGATGAGGTTGAGAGATGAGGTGGGGAAGTTTGGGATACATATGATGCAGAGAGGGGATGCCATGGGAGATTTGTCAGTGCAGCCTGATCTTTATGACGATATTCGAGGTAAACAGGCGTTGGATCCTAAGATGGTAGAGTGGGGAGCTGGAGTAGAGAAAGGGACAATGTCTAGATTCTCTATTCATTCTGATGATAGTTTGAGGTTCGATGGGAGGTGGTGTGTCCCTAATGATGAAGAGCTGAAAAAAGACAATCATGACAGAGGCACATTGTACACCATATTCAGTACATCCAGGTGGTGACAAGCTATACAAGGATTTAAAGAACACGTTTTGGTGGCCTGGGATGAAGAAAGAGACAGCCGAGTTTGTGGCCCGTTGTTTGACATGCCAGAGAGTTAAAGGAGAACAACTACGACCACAAGGTAAGATTCAGTCTCTTGAGGTACCTGAGTGGAAGTGGGAATCCATTTCTATGGATTTTATCGTGGGTTTGCCGAAGAGTCAACAGGGTAACAACATGATATGGGTAATAGTGGATCGATTGACCAAGTCAGCTCACTTTGTGCCAATGAAAGATACATGGACTAAGGCACAATTAGCTACGGCCTATCGGAAGAATGTGCTAAGGTTACATGGGGTGCCTAAAGACATAGTATCTGACAGAGATGCGAGGTTTATCTCAAGGTTTTGGAAAGAGTTGCAGGAATCTTTGGGAACAACTTTGAAGATGAGTACAACATTTCATCCTGCGACAGATGGTCAGACAAAGAGAACGATCAAGACTCTTGAGGATATGTTACGATCTTGTGTGATGGACTTTGGTGGTAGCTGGGAACAGAGGTTGGATTTGATAGAGTTTTCTTACAACAGCAGCTATCACACTAGTATTGGCATGGCACCGTTTCAGGCCTTATATGGGAGGAGATGTAGGAGTCCGATTTGTTGGGACGACAGTGCTGAGGCAGTGGTTCTAGGACCAGAGATGGTACATGAGATGGTTGAGCAGATTAAGATGATCAGGGAAAGGATGAGAGTGGCCCAGGATAGGCAAAAGAGTTATGCAGATCTACATCGCCGGGATATAGAGTTTCAGGTTGGAGACAAGGTCCTTCTGAAAGTGTCTCCAATGCGTGGGGTTATGAGATTTGGGAAGAAAGGCAAGTTGAGTCAGAAGTTCATAGGACCTTATGAGATCTTAGACCGGGTTGGAGAGGTTGCTTATCGTTTGGCTTTACCACCATGCGTGGAGAGAGTGCATAATGTGTTTCATGTGTCCCGATTGCGCAAAGTATGTGAGTGATCCATCACATGTGTTAGAGGCAGAGAGCATAGAGCTAGATGAGTCCTTGTCTCATCTTGAGGTGCCTAAACAGATTCTTGACCGGAAGGTTAGGAAGACTAGGAGTGGTGAGACAGTTTTGCTTAAGATCCTTTGGTCTAATCATGAGGTCGAGGAAGCTACGTGGGAGACAGAGGAGGCCATGAGAGAGCGTTACCCTTTCCTTTTTGATCAGGTATGTATGGTTACGGGGACGTAACCTTGTTTCTTTTAGGGGGGTAGGAGATGATCGCAAAGAGTTTTTACAACCTTTTTGTGTTGTGTCGGTATGTCTTGTAGTGGTTGAGTCGGGTTGAGTTTGGTTGGTAGCATGTTTTTTTTTTATGTTGGATTTTATGTTTGTTGTTGTGTCGTGAGTGGTAGTGTGTTTTGTTTTGTTGTGGTTTGAACTTCGGGACGAAGTTCTTTTTAAGGAGGGAAGACTGTAATACTACGGTTTTATGAGTCTCTAGGTACTCTATCGAGTGGGCCTTACTCGTCGAGTAAGGGTGTTCTGCAGATTTAAAACAGTTTCGACAGATACTCGATCGAGTAGCCTCGTACTCGATCGAGTAGCACACTCGATCGAGTACGCGCTTACTCGACGAGTAGCCCGGTTTACGGGTAATATTTTTGTCGGGTTTTGTTAATAATGCGAATTAGTATTTAAACCTTCCCGTCACTTTCATAATACACTTTTTACAAACTTAATTACTTTGAAAAGAGATTGCAACCTACGTACTTCGCATCCTTCGCATTATTGAAAAATCCCGGAGCTTGGGAGGTCGGAATTCATCATTCTTTACATTCTTGTGATCCTTGCGTTGAGGGTAAGATCTACGTACTGATTTTATGGTATTTTGTTAAGGTTTTTTAAACCCTAATTTGGGGGCTTGGGGGTTTTGTTGTCTTTTATGATTGTTAGTAATTGTATGATCATATGTTAGGAGGAGGATTCGTAGAAGAGGCCTTTTGATAACAGCTGTTGAGACCGTCTGATTGAATGGCATTCCAGGTAGGGTTTTCCTACTCAGTATTAGTCACATGATGTGTTGGTTGTGCTTTGTGATTGTTGAATATTATCATACGAGTATTGTGACGGTTGTTGGTTTTGATTGTTGATAGTAGTTGTGGTTGATTGTATCTGTCTGTGTTCTTCGGGGTGCATCCCTGGCTGAGTGGAGTCACTTGCGGGAGTGGCTTCACCCCCATTATTCGCCTTCTGTGGAACCCGCCACAAAAGGGATGTGCACATTAATGGATTTGGGTTTATCGCTCGACGGAGATGAGCGAGGCATAGGTGGAACGGCCGCGGTCCCCATCGCGCGAGGAGTAACCTGTTGCGATGGGTACTCTGGCAGGGCTACACACTTTAGTGTGTAGTCAGTATTGTGGAGTTGGTGATGGAGTTCGGAGTGTGTCTGTAACGATTGAGCTGTGTTGTTTGTTGTATTGTTGAGTTATATAAATTGTGTGATTAGTACTGACCCCGTTTAATGTTTTAAAAACTGTGGTGATCCATTCGGGGATGGTGAGCAGTTATTGAATATGTATGAGTCGAGATACATGAGATAGCTGGGATGTGTCACTTTCAGATGATAGAGTCTTCCGCTGTAGCTTGAGTAGTTTGTCAGACATTTCATTTAGTTGATTAGACTGTTGTTTTGAGAATATGTAACCCGTGTTTTGGGCAGTTGGTTTTGGATTGTATTTATTCACTAAACTTATACTATTTAAACATTATTTCGTTATTGTCTTATGATTATCATTGCCTCGGGAAACCGAGATGGTGACATCTTTATACCTGAGTGGTCCTGGTAAGGCACTTGGAGTATATGGGTGTCACAATTGTACTCGATCGAGTACTTTCCAGCGCACAATTCCTGCTTCGCGCACTGAACTTCAAACGGCTTCCATTTCTTCGTTACTTGGGCAAACATTGCGTTTCTAGTAGTGTTGGAAAGCTAAGAAGACAAGCTTTCATCTCCAATTAGAATCACCTGAAAATCAGTTGTAGAACGCGAGATATGGCTCTTCAAATTAGGCACTAGTAATTTAAAGTTCTTCCTTTGCTCGCCTAGCTATCTTACTCCTTTGCGCATCTCAAAATAGTAGTTTGCAAGCTCCGACTCAACTCATCTCCTAAATTCATGCATTGGGACATGTTTTAGGCTTGATTATGCTCATTTCCAGTTCATACCTGCAAATAATACAAGACAAACCAAAGTAGACAATTCGGGGGACATTTGTAACCAAACACTACACAAAATGCATTGACATGCGTGCAAATAAAGTACAAAATATCTATATAAAATGCATGCATCAAATCTCCCCAAACCAAACCTTTGCTTGTCCCCAAGCAAACTATATGCAAAACTAATGGAACGGAAAAAGAAAGCTTAGAGTTAGCTATAACTGAAGGGAAATATCCGTATAAAACCCCTTAAAAATAAGAACTATAACGTAATTTATCATGTGATTAATGGTCATAAACGAAAAACAAGAGAAACGATAAAAGAATAAGAATCAACCTCGGGTCCTGTGCAAAACGGCCTAAGAACAGAAATCAACGCAGATTTCCTCATAATCGTTGCACCCAAGATCGTCTGAGACTATGCCCCTTGTGCTAGAAATTGCTCTCTGATTGCCTTGCAATATTGAGAGAGCTTTTGTGAGTTTTTCTGATGTGAGATCGAGAATTTCAGAGAAAAGGACTCCAAAACCCTAATTTTTCTTCAAATGAGAAGGATTAGGACAAAAGGAGAGAAGGACTCTCCTTTTGTTCTATTCGGTCGACCGAATAGGTTGCATAGGAGGAGTGGGCTTTCCACTTTCTCCTTATTTAACTCGTGGTCCGACTCGTTTTGCTAAATGTATATGACGGATTTTAATTATAAATCGTCATCCGATATCGGATATTAAAATATCGACTAGTAACATGAATCCGTCGACATATTAATACTTGTCCGACAATGACAATATTGTATAATTAATTAATTCAATATACATTAATTAAATATAACCGTTTATATTCAATTTACGAATTAACCGCTTAATTCACCTTAGCCAGTATTATTTAATCCGTATTAAATAAATATCTCAACATCGCGTTTGACGAATTATTAGTCAATAACTCCGACTAACCGCTTAGTCATATTAGGCATCAACATGACTGTATTTTCATGCCGTCACATCTCTCAAACGTATCCTATAAGTGTGACTTTTAGGGACCAGTTGATCACCGCCATCTGTATGACAATAACGTCAAACTTATCTAGCAAGCCAACCGTTATTGATAAACGTGGACCAACTGATAATAATACAAAAGTATACCCTTTGATCCTTTTAGAGATTTATATGTCATTGCACTAACCGTGGAGGACACCAAAATTTCAACAAGCTCCCACTTGTCCGTACAAGTGTACGTGCAATAACGTTATCCGCACTAACTGAGGACACCGCTCCAACAACCACTTGTCCGTACAAGTGTATGTGCGATAACCGATTCTCATATCCATTTAAAATTTCTCCCACTCAATGTAAAACAATTTGCATCCGTATCCGCAAGGTCGTATTTTACAATCGATCTGTATCAAGAGTGGTTTCCCCGACTAGAGAGTAACTTAATTGATAAAACGAACCCGTATTCGAGCATGGCCATGCATTTCAGTTACAGCTCCTCGAGTGGCCCTGAGAAATATCGAGTACCTGAAAAAGGCTGAATATTTCCTTCAACTCGACTCCTCTTGGATCTAAGCACAAAGCATGAAATGACCTTAAAAAAAATCTACTTGGCCCCCTGTTACGGATGACCGTGAGAAAGAAACCAAAGTCACCCAAAATTGCCTTAATCTCAAGAGACAATTGATAGTCAAAAGAATCGACTCTTAGGATCACCATGGAGGTCCTATCCACGACCTTGCACCGAATGTTATAAAACATTTAGGACTCCACGTCGTTGTCACAATTGTGTCCTACGAGATATCCGTATAACTCGCCTCTGTGATTGGTTAGTCAACCGGTTGACTTATGGCTCGTTGAACCCACCATCAACCAACGTCACAAAATAATTGCCGAGTTATCACTCACTTGGGCAATTAAGGACCAAAAATATAATGTTTGTTCAGTTCACTTTGTGGTGTTCAAGATTGTCGTACAACTCCACATGAAAAACAAAATATATAAATATCAAAACGATGATGTCGTATAGAGTACACGAGAAAATGAATCTAATCCATAAAAGAGTACTACAACTCAAGAACACGTTTAATTCCCATGGAAATAACATGCCCTTCATGCTTATCTTGTCGTAATGGTTTAGTGAGAGGATCTCGCTATATTATCATCTCAGTAGCAATCTTTTCTATCACTACCTCCTTTTGCTCCACGTAATCTCGGATTAGATGAGCTTTCCGTTGTACATGTCTAGACTTGTTGCTAGACTTAGGCTCCTTACCTGGAAGATGGCACCTCTATTGTCGCAATAGATGGTGATCGGGTCATTCGAACTAGGCACTACTGATAGTCCTTGTAAGAATTGACGCATCCATATCACTTCCTTTGCAGCTTCGACGCTGCATAGTACTCGGACTCGGTCATAGAATCACTGTAACACTTTGTTTGGAACTCTTCCAAATGATCAGCGCCATTAAGAGTAAAAACGAATCCAGATCGAGATTTCGAGTCATCTCGATCCGTTTGAAGCTAGCATCTGCACAGAATCAAGGTTGCGATAGCTTTTGATCGCCTCCATAAGTCAATGCCCAATCTTTAGTCCTCCGTAGGTACTTAAGAATGTTCTTGACAGCCATCCAATGTGATTCACCTGGATGCTTGTTGGAATCGACTTATGTCATACTCATGCATATGCCACGTCCGGACGTGTGCATATCATGGCATACATGATTGATCCTATAGCCGAAGCATAAGGAATCCGGTCATGCGCTCTATCTCTTCCTGTCTTTGGTGCGTGAGACTTGCTCAAATGCACCCCGGAGCCATAGGAAGAAACCCTTTTGAGTTAGTCATGCTCAATCTCTCTAGAATCTTGTCTATATAAGACTCCCGATCGAGAGATAACATCCGACGTGATCTATCTCGATAGATACGGATGCCCAAAATTCTTTGTGCCTCACCCAGATCTTTCATCTGGAAATGGTTCTTCAACCATACTTTTACCGAAGTTAAGAGAGGTATGTCATTCCCAATCAGGAGTATGTCATCAACATACAATATTAGGAAGAAAATCTTGCTCCCACTCGACTTGATATATAGACATGGTTCCTCGATCGATCGAGTAAATCCATTTTCTTTTATCACTTGGTCGAAACGATGATTCCAACTCCGAGAAGCTTGCTTAAGTCCATAAATGGAACGCTTAAGCTTGCACACTTTCTTAGGATGTTCAAGATCGATGAAACCTTCGGTTTGTACCATGTACAACTCTTCCTCCAAATAACCGTTTAAGAAGGCGGTTTTCACATCCATCTGCCAAATTTCATAGTCATGAAAAGTGGCAATCGCTAAGATAATCCGAATGGAACGCAAAGATGACTACGGTGCAAAAATTTCATCGTAGTGCAAACCTGGCACTTGGGTGAAACCTTTAGCAACTAGTCGTGCTTTATAGATGTCTTGTTGACCTTCCACAGAATGCTTTATCTTGTAAAGCCATTTGCATTGAAGGGGACGAACCTTAGTAGGCAAGTCAACAAGATCCCATACATTGTTCTCATACATGGAGTCCATCTCGGATTGCATGGCCTCAAGCCATAGCTTTGAGTCGGAACTAGTCATGGCACCTTTATAGGTTGCGGGTTCACTACTCGTTAAGAGCAGAATGTCATCTATGTCATGTTCCTCGACCATACCAATGTATCTGTCCGGAGGAATAGAGACTCTTCCCGACCTCCTAGGTTCCTCAGAATACTAACCGCAAATGGGATTGAAGGAACTGGTTCCTCCAATGGTTGCTCGGCATTTGGTTCCTGAATCTCCGACACTCGCAGTTCTATTACTCCTCGCGTTCTCGAGAAACTCCTTCTCTAAGAATGTCGCACTAGCCGCAACAAATACACGTTGTTCGGTTGGCGAATAGAAGTAAGGACCAAATGTTCCTTTAGGATAACCTATAAAGTATGTCTTGACCGATCGCGGGCCGAGCTTATCCTCGTGTCTCCACTTGACATAAGCCTCGCAGCCCCAAACCCGTATAAAGGACAAGTTGGGGACCGTTTCCTTCCATAGTTCATATGGAGTCTTGTCAACAACTTTAGACGGACTTGATTAAGTATTAAAGCGGCCGACAAGAAGAGCATAACACCACAATGAATCGTGCAATACGGTGACTCATCATGGAACGAACCATATCAAGTAGTGTTCGATTTCTCCGTTCGGACACACCATTCAACCGAGGTGTTCCAGTGGAGTTAATCGTAAGACAATCCCACAAATCCTTAAGGTGTTGATCAAACTCGTGAGAAAGATACTCGCCACCACGATCCGATCGTAGTGTTTTAATCTTTCTACCCAGGTTGTTCTCGACCCGATTCTCGTATTCTTTGAATTTCTCAAAGGACTCACTTTTATGCTTCATTAAGTAGACATAGCCATATCTACTTAAATCGTCCGTGAAAGTGATGAAATACCTATAGCCTTCTCGTGCGGTGATTGACATAGGTCCACACACATCCGTATGTATGAGTCCTAATAGGTCGCAGCCGCGCATTCCAACACCTTTGCGAAAAATTCGAGTCATCTTACCAATGAGACATGATTCACACGTGCCAAATGATTCAAAATCAAAGGCCGAGATAGCTCCATTCTGTATGAGCTTTTTAACGCGTTTCTCATTAATGTGTCCCATACTACAGCTTGCATAGATAAGTTTGATCTTTGTCACCAACCTTTAACTTCTTATTCATTACGTGCAATATTTCTGGTCTGATCTAAAACATAAATTCTATTCATGAAGACTCGCCTTGCCATAAATCATATCGTAACGAAAAACACAACTATTATTCTCTATTACAAATGAAAACCAAGTTTGTCAAGTGCGTAAACTCAAATAATGTTTTTAGATAAACTGGGTACATAATAGCACTTATATAAAAATAACTCAAATCCGCTAGGAAGCTGGATCACATATGTTCCCCTCAAGACGGCAGCCACTCGTGCTCCATTCCCGACACGCAGTCCACCTCACCCTTTACGAGGGGTTCGATGTTTCGGAGCCCCCGCACATGATTGCACAGATGAGAACCACAACCAAGATCTAGCACCCAAGTTCCGTAACTTGCGTGGTTAATCTCAATCATATGAATAAAAGAAGAAGAAGTAGACATACCAACAGAGTAACGCGACCGCTTTTATGTCCTCACGGTATACTGACATGTACGCCTCCAATGCCCAATCTTTGTGGCAGTGATGGCATTCCATGTTACCGTCCTTGCTCTTTGTCGCGCCTAGTGAGGTGCTCGACTCACCAGGCCCACTCTTACCCGATCCCGACTTCTTAAACTTTTGGCTTACCTACGCTAGGTCCGCCCGAGCTTTGCCCTTACCCTTGCCCTTGTTTGACATAATGAGAACATCCTATTTCGTGCTCCCACTAAACTTCATGTCCTTCTCGGCCTCAGACGAGAAGGGAGTGTAGTGCATGAGGACTTTTCTTCAAATCATTCATATAGTAATTGGCTCTAAAGAGCGCAAAACCATCGTGGAGTGAATGAAGCATGCGGTCAATCACGATGTTTTCGCCGATCTTATAATCAAGTGCCTCAGTTTCTCGACATTCTCAATCATACTCGAGAATGTGTGGGCTAACCGGTTGGCTTTCTTCGAGTTTCGCCTCAAAGAAGCGAAAGGTATGCTCATAGGTCACGATTCTCGGTGCTTTCGAGAATTCCTTAGTGAGCGTGCTTTGAAAATCTTTTTGCACCTTGGGCTATGAAGCGTTTCTGCAAATTGGATTCCATTGCAAAAATGAGTACGTTCTTTATCGCACCCGCTTCCATGACGAAATCGTTATACGTGGCGATCTCGTTAGCTCCAAATGTGGGGCCCGGGTTTGGCGGGATGGCTCTATCGATATTTGAGCTTCCCGTCGCAATGGCAAAGATTCTCGTAATGCCGCCTCCCGGTCCGCGAAGTTTGATCCATCATTCTTCGATCGAGTAGACCGATTCATCCGATTCATGAAGATCCGGCCGGACTCACGGTCCAATGTGGCACTTGGCATTGGGTCGTCCGTACGCCACCATTTTGTTATTAGCAGCTTTAAATGATCGTGTTCTACACTCAAAAAGAAAAAGAAAAACAAAACGAAATAAGCAACTCATCGAGGTGATTTAAGTCTATTTAAAATTCATTTTAACGTGTAGACTCATTGCACTTGTATAATCGATCTACCTCAAGAATTATACAAATGATCCCAAGACTCAATTTCCGTAAATTGATAAGCCAACTGTTTGGCTAGTTCTACCGTTAGAACTCTTGGTCGATAGATTTCCGTAAATCCTATCTTTAGTCCACCATAATCACAGGATCGTAGAGTGACCATAGTGTTGAGATAAAATAGGTCAATCAGTTCCAACTTACCCGACGTAGAAGGGGTCATATTATGCCTACCGACGAAGAAGGGATTCATTGGAGTTTGACCTATAAAGACTATTCTCAATTTTTGGTTATACGAGGAAGATCCCATCAACTTAGTTTTAATTCATTTAAAGTGAACGAAAATCTAGCATTACGTGAATGAATTAACTTAGGTGATGGCTTATTAAGTCCGTGTGACATCTGTATGTCATAGAAAACTAACGCGTAACCTCTATATGAGTCAGTTTTCATGCAAATATTAGGTGGTTTGGTTTTAGGCGGAATATGATGCAAACTATCGTTACGATGAAAAACATAAAAAAAAAACAAAACATAAATAAAAGTCCTAGTGTGGCCTGTCCTAGCAAGATAAACATAATACAACTTTGGAATCCACCGTTGGACCCGAGAAGCTTGTCTTGATGTTCCATATTGATCCATGCAGCGGGAGTGAGCATCCGATCTCCATCTTTGGTCTTCTCAAAATTACAATTTAAAATTTACAAAATATAAACCTATTTACATTCTAAATTAAAACTGTAATTACAAGGAAAAATCCAAAACGGAGATGCGAGATCTCAAAATACAACCAAGACCGTGTTCCATCATTACGGTAACACGTTCTACTAAGGTCACACTAAGCTACAACCGTTTGTAAAATTAAATACGTAATAAAAACATTCATGGCATTCAAAAGTAACGATAAATAAAAGTTGCATCAACTAAAACAAAAATTTATTCGTGACATAATTCCGTAATTATGTTAAATTTATCCAAACCACCTTTTAACGCTTAAAATTATATGACAAAACCGCTTTTATCAACTTAATTTTAATCCATTACAATCCGTTACTTTAAACCGCTTTAAAATAACTAAATGGTACGTGTGTGAACCGTTTCACAATCAAGCGAGTGTACATAATCCGTATAATGTACATTTTATGGCCAAAATAAAAATTAAAACTCGGAAAAATAATTTTTCAGCGCTGCCAAAACACTTTTCACCCGATCGAACAGATAGGGTTTTTTTTTTTAAAAAAAAAAAAAACGATCAAGTACTGCGAGTACTCAATCGGGTAAAAAAAAAAAAAAAAAAAAACCCTCGTGAAATCGATTTGACAAAACAAAACCAATTGCAATTTTGACCTAAATCGTATAAAATTAAATCTACAATTGACAAAACCTTAACATATTGCTATAATGACCGTTTATGATAACAATATGCAAAAAACAAATCGAAAACAAAACCAATCATCGAGACACTACAGTCCTCGATCGACTGATCAGACGTGAACCATATGTCACGGTTTTCAAGGCAAAAAAAAAATATCGATTCAAATCGTTTTATGAAAATCACGATGAAAAATTTACGTGGCCTCGCTCTGATACCAATTGAAGGGAAATATCCGTATAAAACCCCTTAAAAATAAGGACTATAACGTAATTTATCATGTGATTAATGGTCATAAACGAAAAACAAGAGAAACGATAAAAGAATAAGAATCAACCTCGGGTCCTGTGCAAAACGGCCTAAGAACAGAAATCAACGCAGATTTCCTCCTAATCGTTGCACCCAAGATCGTCTGAGACTATGCCCCTTGTGCTAGAAATTGCTCTCTAATTGCCTTGCAATATTGAGAGAGCTTTTGTGAGTTTTTCTGATGTGAGATCTAGAATTTCAGAGAAAAGGACTCCAAAACCCTAATTTTTCTTCAAATGAGAAGGATTAGGTCAAAAGGAGAGAAGGACTCTCCTTTTGTTCTATTCGGTCGACCGACCGGTTGCATAGGGAGGGAGTGGGCTTTCCACTTTCTCCTTATTTAACTCGTGGTCCGACTCGTTTTGCTAAATGTATATGACGGGTTTTAATTATAAATCGTCATCCGATATCGGATATTAAAATATCGACTAGTAACATGAATCAGTCGACATATTAATACTTGTCCGACAATGACAATATTGTATAATTAATTAATTCAATATACATTAATTAAATATAACCGTTTATATTCAATTTACGAATTAACCGCTTAATTCACCTTAGCCAGTATTATTTAATCCGTATTAAATAAATATCTCAACATCGCGTTTGACGAATTATTAGTCAATAACTCCGACTAACCGCTTAGTCATATTAGGCATCAACATGACTGTATTTTCATGTCGTCACATCTCTCAAACGTATCCTATAGGTGTGACTTTTAGGGACCAGTTGATCACCGCCATCTGTATGACAATAACGTCAAACTTATCTAGCAAGTCAACCGTTATTGATAAACGTGGACCGACTGATAATAATACAAAAGTATACCCTTTGATCCTTTTAGAGATTTATATGTCATTGCACTAACTGTGGAGGACACCAGCCCCAACAATAACTTGTCTACTTGAACCAATTTAATGCAGTCAAAAGTTAACAATCACAGCTACAGCAGTCAATACGCAAACGAGTTATAAGATGTCCATAAACAAGGCTGACCTATCGACTTTGCAAGACCAACAAAATCGGACTCTCACGTGGTCACTCTTTTCTCATGAAGCAAAGGGTGAATAATTATGTGTAAGAGGGAAAGAGAATACAGTCACTCACCTAAACTGCGACCTACATAACATGCATGCAACAAAAATGATAGACGATTCAAGTACTACGCATACAGTCCAACCAACAATGTCCGTCACAGCCGAGGGCTTACAAATATTATGGGAAAGTGAGGATACAGGTGAGAAAAGGCAAAATAGATTATGGAAATGTGGAGGTAAAGCGTCAAGCTAGCTCCTAAACAGGACCATATAAGCTCATCCAAAACTCAGCTGTCTAGAAAATAAAGCTCATGTGCCCTTCATTGGCACACTTCTCACTATCCAATACACTATCTCCTCAAATATATATATATGTATAGAACGTAGGAGTGAGACCGTCACAAGATAAAAATAAGCATATACAGTCTCTTTTATTCAACAACTTAACTTTTTCAATTTTTCTCTTTTTTCTTCTTCTAGTTTCACGTGTGTTTCCTCAGTTCTTTGGTTTTTTTTTCTTCTTCCAAACGTCTCATTCTTTTTTTTCTTTCTCTTTCTTTTCTATTTTTCTACCAACTCCGCACAAATGAAAGCAAGCCAAACTCGCAACATGACAGATATACCACAAAAGTCACACTAAACTAGCTTGGTTGGGCATGCTAAATTTTGGGTGTAGCTAATGGGTCAAAAAGGCTATATTTGGCTGAAGTGGAGCTAAATGGGTGAAAAATAATGAAAGAAAGGGAATTTGTAAGCTCCTCCCTGCATGTGACACCGACCACAAAACCCGAATGTATGCGATTGACAAGAAATCGAATGTCATAAATGTGCAAAAATGATAAACATGCTATGCAAGGAGTACTACTCTCAATTCCTATATAAACCGGTCATGAATGTCACCAGTTATATGACTCTAAATCTCAGAAATTATAGAGTAGGTTGCCAATTTATCAGGTCAAGTCTACACGGTCAGCTATATTTGAACAAAAACTCGTAGATATGCGTAAGACTCAGCTAATAACTGTCAATAAAGTACAAGGCTCAAGTAAAAATGACAAGTTACAGTGTAATATCATCACGGAAATCTACCGTTCCGACTCAACCTATATGCAAAAATAAACGTGCAATTTTTTGATTTTTCGTTTTTTTTAGTGGAAATAATAAAGAACAATGCATACGAAAATTAAACGTGATAACAGGAATGCAATAAAAACTGAATGCAGACACAGATATGGATGCATAACCTCCCCAAACCAAACCGTACAATGCCCTAATTGTACCCAAAAATAGGGAAAGGAAATGCAAACTAAAAAAGAGAGTGAAGATGCGGAAAACTTACAAGATAGCGCGAAGAAGAGACCTCCCCAAACCAGCCACCAACATGGGAGGTCACAAACAGCTGCAGGACATCGTCACAAGAAGCGAATCAAGGCAAACCAACTCGATCGAGAGATAAGATTACTCGATCGAGTGCAATGGGTTGTAGAAGTGTTCGATCGAGAAAGTAGGGCACTCGATCGAGAAGACACATTATTAAACACACAACAAAAACCGAAACGTTAGAAAAACAACTAAAAAGCGTAAATTCTGGGTTGCCTCCTGATAGCGCTAGTTTCAGACAGTCCCACCGACCTTCTTTTCTTCCTCCACCATCCCGATCTATCCCAGTCAAAAACAAATTTCAAAGCGCGCAAAGAATCGATCAAATAATTGTGCATGTGCTACACAAAACTGTAAGTAGCACCATAGTATAACAGCAACATAGGAAAATAACATGTATAAACGTTTAAGCCTAACAAATTTCCTATGACAGCTCCTAAATTTGTCAACAAAATAAAGGATCTCAGGAGCAAATATCAATAATTTAGAGTATCGTTTCAGATTAACAAAATTAAGATGGCAAGAACGGTGAAAAACTGTTAAATTAACTGACCAACTGGGAGGGGGTATAGCATTAAAAGAAAAAACACGAGTCATACGAGGTAGCGTACTATTAATATTAACAACAATAAAATTATCGCTAACTACCTCAGGTGGGTTGCTCTCAATGTCGGAATCATTGACAAAAGAATATATTCCCTCATCCGTACTAGGAGCAATTACCGACCCAGCTGTCTTCTCGTCACCCTCCTCTGTGGATATCATCCCGTAAATCGCAGCCTCAAGCGCATCCAACTCGGCCTTGAAAATGGGCGATTCACTGTAACCATTATCATCATCAAAATAGTCATCTAGAACGAGCCCAAGTGACGTTGAATTGCTCTCTCTGGCCAAATCAGTCGATCGAGTGGAATTATTACTCGATCGAAAGCTTCCCTCTTGATAATCACTCGATCGAGTACATGAAAAAGCTCGATCGAGTACTTCCTCTAAGCAGTTGTTCGATCGAGTGGTATAAACTGTTCGATCGAACATTTCTTCAGGAATTTCACTCGATCGACCAATATAATCCATTCGATCGAGTGATTCTTGATGATCAGTGCATAAATCTTCGTGTAAGGCTTCATTATCTAATAGAACTTCGTAATCCGAGTCATCCCAGGTCATCAAGAAGACTAGGCAACGCGGTCCTTCGTGGGAAAGACCACTCTGCGTAGGTAACGCAGACTTCCCCTGGCGCCCAATATTCGACTCAAGACTAATCGAATCAAGCTTCTGCACTCGAGCTCATCAATTTGCGCAAAAATTTGTCTATCATGTTCTTGCACTTGGAGTGCAAGCGCCTTCACTAAAGACTTCAACTCAAAGAATCTCTTCTTTCCGCTTATCGGAGGAGGAGCTTGTTGTCGCGGTGGCCGATAAATGGAGGTCATTGGTAGCCTCGTTGATAGGCGGTGTGGCAAAGACAATTACAACAAATTGATTAGCTTGTCTACGTTGCTTGAATGCATAAACCTCGTCATTTTCAGCTAAGCAAAAAGCGCATTGTGCTCAAGAAGACCACATCTCCCATGAGAAATCACTGCGCGCCATATAATGGAACATAGGTGACGGGTCAAAGGTACTCAAGCCTTCCCATTGACAATCTTTTACCTAGAACTGTCTAGGTAGGACCTGTAGGGCCTATCAAAACAGCACTAAAGAAAAAGATTAGAACGGCCTTAAGGAAAAAATCCCTTGAGGCTAAAGACAGACAAAATTAAACAAATAAATACAGTAGTTGCCTCCCCGACAACGGCGCCAAAATTTGATACCTTCGTCAGGTACCAAAAATAAATCACCTAGTTACACTAACATAAGCTAGCAGTAAGTAGGGTCAATCTTCACAGGGAGGCGGTCACTATCTACTTGTCTATTCGGTCTGTCTACGGTCACAAAATGGGGGTTTGATTATTTTGACCAAACTAACGAGATTAAGGCAAGAGAAATAGAGATAAGAGAAATTAAGCAGAGGGAAAGGAAACTAGGATGTCGGTTCATCAATGAATGTCAAATAATTGCAGTTAAGGTCACAGATTAGTCGATGTGTCGGTCTAAGGGGCAATGAATATCTCCTTCCGGTCTCAATTTGCCCTAAAATACTATTAGCTTAGCTTCCGCCCCCACTAAAGCATTCTATTGTTCACTACGGGTCTCACCCCTTCCAACCTTCCAGTCTAGGTCAAGGCTTACCAAAATTGAAAAGGCTAATTGCATCGATTCAATCAGCTAGATACCATTAAAGCAGTGATTAACAACACAGACTTAACAACAACGACAATCTGTAAACTTAATTAGCAATTAACATTGGTTCATCGACTCCCCTAGATCCTAGCAGGGGAATTAGCTAGACATAGATAAGGGAAAAGCAAGAACGAAAAGTAAAAGAATAAACAACATCATAAATTAAGAAGAGAATAAGGAAAGAGAATTATTAAGGATAGTCCGGAAAAGTAGAGAAGAAACAGTGTCTAAAAGAGGAAAGGAGAAAAAGTAGTGTATATGGTCTATATTATAATACAAATGACGTCTGATGCCTTCCTATTTATAGGAAATAGGATTTTATTTGACCTAAACACAAATTAAAGCTAAAAAGCCCGAGCCCAATAGAGATTTACTCGATCGAGGACTTTTATATCACTCGATCGAGCAAAACCAAGCTAAAACCTTTCGATCGAGTACCCGATTGAACACTTATTAAATAGACACTACTCGATCGAGTACAAAAAGGGGTCGATCGAACACAATTGTACTCGATCGAGTACTTTCCAAATAAAGACAATTCCTGCCACAGACCGAACTTCAAATGGCTGCCATTTCTTCGTTACTTGGGCGAATAGGGCGTTTTCGATGGCGTTGGAAAGTAAGAGGACAAGCTTTCATCTACAATTGGAATAACCTGAAAATCAGTTGTAGAACTCGAGATATGGCTCTTCAAATTAGGCACTAGTAATTTAAAGTTCTTCCTTTGCTCGGCTAGCTAACTCACTCCTTTGCGCATCTCAAAATAGTAGTTTGCAAGCTCCGACTCAACTCATCTCCTAAATGAATGTATAGGGACATGTTTTAGGCTTGATTATGCTCATTTCCGATTCATACCTGTAAGTAATACAAGACAAACCAAAGTAGACAATTTGGGGGACATTTATAACCAAACACTATACAAAATGCATTGAAATGCGTGCAAATAAAGTACAAAATACCTATATAAAATGCACGCATCATGTTTTGTTTTTTATTATTTACAATCATTACATTCGGGTCATTTCGGGTTGTAATCTTGAGATTTAGTTATCATTTTACAGGTTGAAATCGGTTCAGGTATGTTTTAATTCGGATCAAAACAATTGGGGTCAAAACAGTTCAGGTTCATATGATTTTGGATCTATTTTGGATATTACAAATTCGGTTCAGTTTCGAATCAATTCAAGTTGATTCAGGTTTTGGATAAAATTGAAGTTATACCTTTCGTATGTACGGTCAGGTGTCGGTTCAGGTATTTTCGATCAGTTTTTCGGGTTCGGTATACTTTTGTCAGGTCTATTAATAACTACAATAGCAGCTTGGGTCACACCCAATTCCTAAACTGCACCCAGCGAGACTTCTACGGATATGGAAGCTGTGGCGCAAGCGGAGATTAATTTGTCTAGTGATGGTAGTTCCTCGAACTCACATGATGATGGAAATGGTGAAATCGGTAGCAATGTAAATGTTGAAATCGGAATTGATATGGAGGTGCGGAAAACAGGCTCATATAAACGGGTTATCGAGTTCATGGGTTAAGTGGATGTGTTTGTGATAAACGATATTTATCATCATGTATTTAGAGGTGCTTAGTGGGCAGAGCCGATGCGGACTAGGCCGGGCCAAGGACGGGCCGACAATGGGTCAAGTAGCCCGAGCACGACACTAACATATGATCGGGCTGGTTTGGTCTAGCACTAGCCCAACTTACTTAATAGCGGGGCAGTGCCGGGCCAGGCTAGGCCTTTATAATATTTTTTTTATTGTTTTGACCGGGCCAGGCCAAGGAAATTGCGGCATTAGCCCATTTCGAGGGCATATATGAGCCGTGTCGGGCTGGGCTTAGTGCTGGTCGGGCTACTAAATGTCGGTCCACAAAACAGTGTTGGGCCGGGCTGGCCCGCTATGTTGTACACCTCTACATGTATTAAAGGCATATTTTTAAGTATTGACGTAATATATTACTTCCTCTATCGGGTTGGATCCTTGGGGTCATATAAAATAATACTTATAATGTAGTTGTTTTGACCCGATCGAGGTTGGGCGAACCGGGGCTGTGATGGTTTACGTACATGAAACAATTGCCTTGAATTATATCGGCACGTGCGGCTTCGCGTGTAATTGGCGGTTGATTGTGAGCGAGTCTGCTGAGAAGAGAAGAAGTCAGTAAGATTCATCTCACCAATCAGCGGGATCGAACTTAAGCTGTTTGTGGGAACGTCTAGAGAAAAGTCCATGACAACCCCACAAGCGAGGTCCGGGAATGTTCCATTCAGCCTCTTGTCAAGGGAGGATGAGATAGACCCACTAGCTAGGACTTCAGGAGCCTATTTATAGCAAAAACTAGCATATTGAATGCTCCATAAAACAGGTTTGGGAAATGAAAAGCTCCAAGTGACGCCGTCAGGGGCAGCCACTGTCCGCTCATTTCTATCGGGGCAGACCCACTAGATGTGAAAACTCAATGACAAGGAATCTCCATTCTGAATTGCGTGCAAAGGAGGAACCAAAGCTCACTCAATGTTATTAGATGTCTTCGATTAGGGCAATTGATGGGGCACACAAATTAGGCCCAAACTATTGGGCTCAAATCAAAGCAAGCACAAAGCTCCTGGAAGTCCCGTCAAGTTCCAAGAGCTCAAGATATGGTGTGCAAATGGCTAAGGCATGCTCGGCTCCAAGAGTAACCGAAGCCTGGACACTCTGCCGAGGATACATAGTTCGGCCATGACTCGGCTTCGGAATTCCTATTCCACGCCAGGTCACCAGTAGGCCGTGTGGAAACTCCACATGGGCACCCTTGGTCAGTACATTTGCTCCCTATGAATAAGATTATTATTCACCTCCTATTCTACTAAGGTATTTATTCTACTGTAATTCTCTAAGTACTTTCTCTCACTACAATAGTCGGTAAAAAGGAGTCTCCTAAGTGTATCCTTGTCGACCCTAAGGTTTGTTTGGATTGAGGGATTTGGAGGGAAAAGAAAGAGAGGGAGAATAGGGGATTTAAAGTCCTTTGTTTGGATAGAAATGAGGGTGGAGGGAAATGGAGGGGGAGAGATTTGGAGGGATCCAATTTTCCTTCTCCAAATCTAATCAAAATCTCTCAACAATAGGCAAGATTTGGAGGGAAATTGTATCCAAATAACCACACTCCATTCTCCCTTCCCTTCCCTTCTCTCCCTTCCCCTTCCCTCCTTTCCCCTCCCCTCCCTTTCCCTCCACTTTTGCTATCTAAACACCCTAAGTGATTATAAAAGTCTGACTTAGGAATCGGAATAGATTTCCTAAGAATCCCCCCATGGCAGATCTGCTACACGTTTCAAGTGCATGTCGGGAGGAAAAGAATCAATCTAAGGATCTCACGTCCAAGCAAGGAATCAACTGTCAGACCAAACTTAATTAGCATAACTCTAAACATTCACTAGTCTCGTGTGTATTTGTATTTACCAGTGAGTACATTTATTGTAACGCCCCGTAATTTCGGACCGTTAATATATTTCGAAAATAATTAATTAATCAAGTAAAATTTGACATTAGTGTATTTAAAGTAAAAATAATTCAAAGAAATATAATTTTATTATATTTTGAAGAAAAGTATTTATTTTGATAGTTTCGAGATGTTTAAAAATAGTTTAAACCGTGTAAAACTTTTTATTTCGAAATAAGGGCGTATCGGGGGGATAATGACAATTCTTTTGAACATTGGGTAAACGAATTTGGAAATGGGTCGTATGAGTATTCAATTTTCTTGTAATCTCGTGTTTAAAAACTTTGGTCTTGTCGGAATTTGCATTTGACTTACGGTTTTAATTATTATCGAAACGAGTCAAAACCGACTCGAAAAATCCCGACTCAAACCCGCTCTTTCCTTTCTTTCTCTCCTTTCCCGCGGACCAGTCCCCCTTCCCCTTCATTTTTCTGGTTTTCTTGTTCTTCATCCTCTAACATTTCCCAAATTTATCAAAACACCATTTTCATATACAATTCCAAGCTAAAATCGTCACATCTCCTCATTTCTACTCGATTTTCACGAAATTTACATTTCCTAATCCCCTCGTCGAGATCTACAACCTTGTATGTTTTAATTTCAGTTTTCTTGAAGTTGTTTTAAGACGAATTTTGGGTAAATTTCGGTATTTGTGCTTATTTGTGTGTTTCTATTGTTTATTTAGGTGAAGAATTGGAGGACGAGTTTGGGGACTCGTATATTGTCGAGGATAGCGGCTAGTGCTTGTTAGGGTTTGGGTTTAAGGTGCTAATTGCTCTTTTTCTAGCTTAAGGTAACATATTTCGAGTTACTCGACGAAAGATCGTCACATGCTTTGTTGTTTTTGGATGTTTTGTGATTTTTGGTTTGAGTAGAAATTTTCACATGTTAAAATTTGATGCATGCATGCTTAATTTATGCCTTTTGTTAGTTTAAGTTAACAAAGTTGAATTGGAAACGATTAATTAGTGTTCAGACGATGTTATAATGAACAAAAATGGAAAAAAAAGAGATGTAGGGGGGCGGCAGCAGGCCCGGCAGCAGCCCGGCAGGCCCACGGCTGGCCCATGGCTGGCCCGGGTCGGCCCGTTGCTTGTTTCGCGGTTTTCCATGCATTGTTCGTCATTTTAGGTTCATTAATGAGATAATTAGAATAAGTAATGTATGGGTAAACTTTTGAATTAAATCAAATTAGTAATAAAAATTATGTTAAAGGTAAAAATTATATTTATTTTGGTAGTTGCACATGTTAGTATAGGTTAGAAAATGAAATTGTAAAGATTAGGCTCAGAATGAATTATATAGCGATAATTGTAATGTTTTGTTGATTGTGCTTGCAAAATCGAGCCTTAGTCCCTTTGACGATGCGATGTCGATTAATTGAGTGATTGGTCACCGCAATTTAACCCGTACATCACAGGTCTGGGGTTGCATGGTAAAAATTCGGTTGAATGAATTAGATAATCGGCCATTTTCTTGTTTTAGGCCATTTATTATATTTTTATTTCACATGTGTAATTAGTTGATTTAAGTAGCTTCTTGTATTGTAGAAACGGCCCTAGATTCCCTGAAGCCTTTAACATGGTTAATATTGTTAGAATTGGAAATTAGTATTGAATACTTATTGAGGATACCGTTGGATTGTTTGTTTGAATAGACATTTATATAGCCTTTCACATGATAGAACGTTAGCATTTAGGTTGGTAAGTTGGACTTTTTGTCCTCTTATGGTTAAGTGGGTGTCTTACTTGTCTTGTGTGGTGTGGGCTAAAGTATTCAAGTCGGGACTAGTGGGACTAGGTCCTAGGTGAGTATTTCGGCCTTCATCATAGATAGGTCTTTATAGTCTTTGACGAGTATATGTTCACTGCTTGATAGCCTTTGTGTTCCTGACTAGTGGATTTATATCCAAGTTGGGGCATGACCTCGTTACTTATTTTGTTAGTAAGTGGTCAGCTTAAGTACTAGCCAACCCTTTGGTGGACTCCTTAGGGTACTCACTTTGTTTTAGAAAAATTGTGGGTCTTGGGTGCGGTGGTGTGTATCCGCATGTCTAGGTCTGCGCAGATTTTAGGCTAGGGTTGTGTTGTGTCTTGGCCATGTTTTATTAATATTAACCGCCGAGCCAAGATACCGGTTCGATTACCTTCCCTACCTCGTGGTATAGACTCGAGTTCTGAGAGTGACTATTGACGGTGCTAAGAACTTATGCCTGACTTTGATATATTGCCCTTTCTTGTATGGTGACTTTATGAACTCGTAATAGGTGAGATGTAAGCCGGTTCATTGATTGATAAAGTTTGGATTACTGTTTGTTATATGTTTTACATGATAGTTTATTTTGGTCAGTTAGGGGGTCATAGGTTAGAATACTTGATAATTAAATTGTTTATCATGTTGTTTACATGTTTCATTACATGTTACATTAAATATGACGTTTCGTGGCTAGGAGGACTCGAAGTTACTCCCCACTGAATTGTGGCTTTCGTGTTTGTATAAAATGCGATTGACAGGTTGAAGATTTAGATGGGGTCACAGACGAGCTAGTGAGCATAAGGAACCTTGGACCTAGTTTGGCTATTTTTAGTAGTAAACCTTTTAACTTTTGGTTATGTATATATTTTGAAGGGACATATGTCTCCCTCTTTTTCTTTGGGTTGTATCATTACATTTTCATATAGATTAGCTATGGCATGTAAATTAGTTCGTTAGCATTGCAGGTTTTGGCACCCTCCTCTTGGGAATGTTGGAAATGTTGTGATTGGTTTAGAAAAATTTTTGAAATTACAGGTTTTTATCTAGTTGAACCAATTACAAACATATCCTACCAGTTTTTCTGTAGAATTTAAGTAATTAGATAACGCTAAGTTTAAGGGTGTCACAGTTGGTATCAGAGCTTATTTGCTCCCGACGCACGTTTGTGCACCCCACCTAAAATCACTTGACCTTTAAATAATAAACTTGAGAGATGGGTAGGATGGGTAGAGTTAGGATTTTATGTGGTAGTCTGTTTGTGATTGCTAATTGTTAGGTTTGTTGATTGTTAGTTATTAATTTTGGTGCCGTTAAAGATTGGTTATGCCAAATGAAGAATGCTTCCACTTTCTCGATACTTCTTTTCGTATTCAGTGTATCTTACTTTAATCTTCCAATCTCGTTGTTTATTCGTCTTTCTAATTCCTCTTCTCTCGCCTTGGTAACTACTCTTCTATTCTTTCTCCCGATTCATCCTTGGTTCGTTTTCTTCTTATAATAAGAGTTCTTGTGGACACCTTCCTTTTATTCCGCAGGATAGTCCCCTTGTTCAAGAGAACCCGGTTTTGAGAGAATGTATCATTGGAGGGCGTGAACGAGTTGAGAAATTGATTGTTTAGGGTTTGAGTTGTATAGGAGAATATAACTTGAGATCCTATTGATTTTTCAGAGTTTGGGGTTGGTATGTTACTACCTTGTTTTGAAATGAGAATCTTGTGGAATATTTGAGGAACTTTCTCTTGGAGTTTATAGCTTGGTATTGGGATTCTTGATTGAAGGTTTACTTTTTGAGGAAACCATAGTTGACGTTAGTTGGATACGAATATAGCTTTGTTGGAAGCTTTGACCTTAGGCTTGTGGAAGTTGTTTCTGGATGTTTGAGGATTTGGAACGATGAGATCACGCTTATAGTGGAATACCTTGTTTCAGGGAATAGATTAGGATGAGGTAACATAAGCAATTGAGGAAACCATTGGGAGCGGTGTGGTTATGAGTTTGGTTGTTAGGAAGTTTTGGAACCCTTGGTTGGGAAATTATGACCTTTGACGGGATTGTTTGTGTTTGACCCTTTCCTGGTTTTGGGAGGATTTGATGTTGAAAAGACTTAGGTAGTGTGATGAGACATACTTGATGGTTCTTATACCTATAGATCCTTGATAAAGTGAGTACTTTGGATTGGTGGATTTTGTGTGTCAAGTGTGAGTTGCATTGGTTACTAAGGTTATGGAACATGGCATTGTTGTTTATGTTTAGGATACTAGTGTTTAGTACTTAACTTAAAATGGAGGAAACTGAATGGTGGATTTGAGGATGTAAGATTGACTAAGTAAGTCGAGTTTGTGATTGGCTTCCATAATCACTTTGGAGATGAGGGTTTGATAATGTATATGTTACCGTGTGAGAAATGTTAAATGTGGGATTATTAGTTGGTTTTAGTGAGTGATATTGATTACTACTTGAGGTATGGTATGAGAGTGAGAGTAAGCTACTTTATTGGGAGGTTTTAGCACTTGTTTTGGTAATTAGAAAGGGTAATGGTTTGGTTGACACCAATTGTTAGGTTAAAGAACATAGTTTCACTTATGGTTTTAGGAACTTTGAGGTGATAAAAGTGTCTGGCATTTCCTTGTTGTCTGTTTTTCCTTCTTCCTTGATCATGAGCGTTACTGCTCATACCTCTTTTCCTTACTTCATCATACTCCTCTCATAAGTTTGATGTTGGTAACCTATGAAACTCCATCTTTGACACCCATTTAGGTTCGACTTCAATTCTTACCTCATGAAATTCATACAGCTCTTTTGATTATTCTTATTATAGAGTTTTAAACTAAAATTTTGAAAATGCTTTTATGATTTTTAATGGTTTTAACATTAATGAGTGTTAAATCTCGTTGTTGGAGACGTCCCAATAATGGGTTTTCTCATTTATTGGTGTAGAAATATTTTTATATCTTGATATGAACGTGGATGTTCTTGTCTGATCAACAAGAGTATCACCGTTTCATTGAAAAGATACCTATATTTTTCTTATGATTATATTATTAAGATGTTGTATATTATAATTTCTCCTTCTAAGTTTCGAGGGCGAAACTTTTTAAAAGGAGGGGTGATTGTAACGCCCCGTAATTTCGGATCGTTAATATATTTCGAAAATAATTAATTAATCAAGTAAAATTTGACATTAGTGTATTTAAAGTAAAAATAATTCAAAGAAATATAATTTTATTATATTTTGAAGAAATGTATTTATTTTGATAGTTTCGAGATGTTTAAAAATAGTTTAAACCGTGTAAAACTTTTTATTTCGAAATAAGGGCGTATCGGGGGGATAATGACAATTCTTTTGAACATTGGGTAAACGAATTTGGAAATGGGTCGTATGAGTATTCAATTTTCTTGTAATCTCGTGTTTAAAAACTTTGGTCTTGTCGGAATTTGCATTTGACTTACGGTTTTAATTATTATCGAAACGAGTCAAAACCGACTCGAAAAATCCCGACTCAAACCCGCTCTTTCCTTTCTTTCTCTCCTTTCCCGCGGACCAGTCCCCCTTCCCCTTCATTTTTCTGGTTTTCTTGTTCTTCATCCTCTAACATTTCCCAAATTTATCAAAACACCATTTTCATATACAATTCCAAGCTAAAATCGTCACATCTCCCTCATTTCTACTCGGATTTTCACGAAATTTACATTTCCGGAATCTCCTCGTCGAGATCTACAACCTTGTATGTTTTAATTTCAATTTTCTTGAAGTTGTTTTAAGACGAATTTTGGGTAAATTTCGGTATTTGTGCTTATTTGTGCGTTTCTATTGTTTATTTAGGTGAAGAATTGGAGGACGAGTTTGGGGACTCGTATATTGTCGAGGATAGCGGCTAGTGCTTGTTAGGGTTTGGGTTTAAGGTGCTAATTGCTCTTTTTCTAGCTTAAGGTAACATATTTCGAGTTACTCGACGAAAGATCGTTACATGCTTTGTTCTTTTTGGATGTTTTGTGATTTTTGGTTTGAGTAGAAATTTTCACATGTTAAAATTTGATGCATGCATGCTTAATTTATGCCTTTTGTTAGTTTAAGTTAACAAAGTTGAATTGGGAACGATTAATTAGTGTTCAGACGATGTTATAATGAACAAAAATGGAAAAAAAGATGATGTGGGCGGCGGCGAGCCCGGCAGCAGCCCGGCAGGCCCACGGCTGGCCCATGGCTGGCCCGGGTCGGCCCGTTGCTTGTTTCGCGGTTTTCCATGCATTGTTCGTCATTTTAGGTTCATTAATGAGATAATTAGAATAAGTAATGTATGGGTAAACTTTTGAATTAAATCAAATTAGTAATAAAAATTATGTTAAAGGTAAAAATTATATTTATTTTGGTAGTTGCACATGTTAGTATAGGTTAGAAAATGAAATTGTAAAGATTAGGCTCAGAATGAATTATATAGCGATAATTGTAATGTTTTGTTGATTGTCTTAAAACCGAGCCTTAGTCCCTTTGATCGATGCGATGTCGATTAATTGAGTGATTGGTCACCACCGTAATTTAACCCGTACACATCACCAGGTGGGGTTGCGGGTAAAAATTCGGTTGAATGAATTAGATAATCGGCCTTTTTCTTGTTTTAGGCCATTTATTATATTTTTATTTCACATGTGTAATTAGTTGATTTAAGTAGCTTCTTGTATTGTAGAAACGGCCCTAGATTCCCTGAAGCCTTTAACATGGTTAATATTGTTAGAATTGGAAATTAGTATTGAATACTTATTGAGGATACCGTTGGATTGTTTGCTGAATAGACATTTATATAGCCTTTCACATGATAGAACGTTAGCATTTAGGTTGGTAAGTTGGACTTTTTGTCCTCTTATGGTTAAGTGGGTATCTTACTTGTCTTGTGTGGTGTGGGCTAAAGTATTCAAGTTTGGGACTAGGCTCAGGACTAGGTCCTAGGTGAGTATTTCGGCCTTCATCATAGATAGGTCTTTATAGTCTTTGACGAGTATATGTTCACTGCTTGATAGCCTTTGTGTTCCTGACTAGTGGATTTATATCCAAGTTGGGGCATGACCTCGTTACTTATTTTGTTAGTAAGTGGTCAGCTTAAGTACTAGCCAACCCTTTGGTGGACTCCTTAGGGTACTCACTTTGTTTTAGAAAAATTGTGGGTCTTGGGTGCGGTGGTGTGTATCCGCATGTCTAGGTCTGCGCAGATTTTAGGCTAGGGTTGTGTTGTGTCTTGGCCATGTTTTATTAATATTAACCGCTGAGCCAAGATACCGGTTCGATTACCTTCCCTACCTCGTGGTATAGACTCGAGTTACAGAGTGACTATTGACGGTGCTAAGAACTTATGCCTGACTTTGATATATTGCCCTTTCTTGTATGGTGACTTTATGAACTGTAATAGGTGAGATGTAAGCCGGTTCTGATTGATAAAGTTTGGATTATTTTGTTATATGTTTTACATGATAGTTTATTTTGGTCAGTTAGGGGGTCATAGGTTAGAATACTTGATAATTAAATTGTTTATCATGTTGTTTTCATGTTTCATTACATGTTACATTAAATATGACGTTTCGTGGCTAGGAGGACTCGAAGTTACTCCCCACTGAATTGTGGCTTTCGTGTTTGTATAAAATGCGATTGACAGGTTGAAGATTTAGATGGGGTCACAGACGAGCTAGTGAGCATAGGGAACCTTGGACCTAGTTTGGCTATTTTTAGTAGTAAACCTTTTAACTTTTGGTTATGTATATATTTTGAAGGGACATATGTCTCCCTCTTTTTCTTTGGGTTGTATCATTACATTTTCATATAGATTAGCTATGGCATGTAAATTAGTTCGTTAGCATTGCAGGTTTTGGCACCCTCCTCTTGGGAATGTTGGAAGTGTTGTGATTGGTTTAGAAAAATTTTTGAAATTACAGGTTTTTATCTAGTTGAACCAATTACAAACATATCCTACCAGTTTTTATGTAGAATTTAAGTAATTAGATAACGCTAAGTTTAAGGGTGTCACAGTTGGTATCAGAGCTTATTTGCTCCCGACGCACGTTTGTGCACCCCACCTAAAATCACTTGACCTTTAAATAATAAACTTGAGAGATGGGTAGAGTTAGGATTTTATGTGGTAGTCTGTTTGTGATTGCTAATTATTAGGTTTGTTGATTGTTAGTTATTAATTTTGGTGCCGTTAAAGATTGGTTATGCCAAATGAAGAATGCTTCCACTTTCTCGATACTTCTTTTCGTATTCAGTGTATCTTACCTTAATCTTCCAATCTCGTTGTTTATTCGTCTTTCTAATTCCTCTTCTCTCGCCTTGGTAACTACTCTTCTATTCTTTCTCCCGATTCATCCTTGGTTCGTTTTCTTCTTATAATAAGAGTTCTTGTGGACACCTTCCTTTTATTCCGCAGGATAGTCCCCTTGTTCAAGAGAACCCGGTTTTGAGAGAATGTATCATTGGAGGGCGTGAACGAGTTGAGAAATTGATTGTTTAGGGTTTGAGTTGTATAGGAGAATATAACTTGAGATCCTATTGATTTTTCAGAGTTTGGGGTTGGTATGTTACTACCTTGTTTTGAAATGAGAATCTTGTGGAATATTTGAGTAACTTTCTCTTGGAGTTTATAGCTTGGTATTAGGATTCTTGATTGAAGGTTTACTTTTTGAGGAAACCATAGTTGACGTTAGTTGGATACGAATATAGCTTTGTTGGAAGCTTTGACCTTAGGTTTGTGGAAGTTGTTTCTGGATGTTTGAGGATTTGGAACGATGAGATCACGCTTATAGTGGAATACCTTGTTTCAGGGAATAGATTAGGATGAGGTAACATAAGCAATTGAGGAAACCATTGGGAGCGGTGTGGTTATGAGTTTGGTTGTTAGGAAGTTTTGGAACCCTTGGTTGGGAAATTATGACCTTTGACGGGATTGTTTGTGTTTGACCCTTTCCTGGTTTTGGGAGGATTTGATGTTGAAAAGACTTAGGTAGTGTGATGAGACATACTTGATGGTTCTTATACCTATAGATCCTTGATAAAGTGAGTACTTTGGATTGGTGGATTTTGTGTGTCAAGTGTGAGTTGCATTGGTTACTAAGGTTATGGAACATGGCATTGTTGTTTATGTTTAGGATACTAGTGTTTAGTACTTAACTTAAAATGGAGGAAACTGAATGGTGGATTTGAGGATGTAAGATTGACTAAGTAAGTCGAGTTTGTGATTGGCTTCCATAATCACTTTGGAGATGAGGGTTTGATAATGTATATGTTACCGTGTGAGAAATGTTAAATGTGGGATTATTAGTTGGTTTTAGTGAGTGATATTGATTACTACTTGAGGTATGGTATGAGAGTGAGAGTAAGCTACTTTATTGGGAGGTTATAGCACTTGTTTTGGTAATTAGAAAGGGTAATGGTTTGGTTGACACCAATTGTTAGGTTAAAGAACATAGTTTCACTTATGGTTTTAGTAACTTTGAGGTGATAAAAGTGTCTGGCATTTCCTTGTTGTCTGTTTTTCCTTCTTCCTTGATCATGAGCGTTACTGCTCATACCTCTTTTCCTTACTTCATCATACTCCTCTCATAAGTTTGATGTTGGTAACCTATGAAACTCCATCTTTGACACCCATTTAGGTTCGACTTCAATTCTTACCTCATGAAATTCATACAGCTCTTTTGATTATTCTTATTATAGAGTTTTAAACTAAAATTTTGAAAATGCTTTTATGATTTTTAATGGTTTTAACATTAATGAATGTTAAATCTCGTTGTTGGAGACGTCCCAATAATGGGTTTTCTCATTTATTGGTGTAGAAATATTTTTATATCTTGATATGAACGTGGATGTTCTTGTCTGATCAACAAGAGTATCACCGTTTCATTGAAAAGATACCTATATTTTTCTTATGATTATATTATTAAGATGTTGTATATTATAATTTCTCCTTCTAAATTTCGAGGGCGAAACTTTTTAAAAGGAGGGGTGATTGTAACGCCCCGTAATTTCGGACCGTTAATATATTTCGAAAATAATTAATTAATCAAGTAAAATTTGACATTAGTGTATTTAAAGTAAAAATAATTCAAAGAAATATAATTTTATTATATTTTGAAGAAAAGTATTTATTTTGATAGTTTCGAGATGTTTAAAAATAGTTTAAACCGTGTAAAACTTTTTATTTCGAAATAAGGGCGTATCGGGGGGATAATGACAATTCTTTTGAACATTGGGTAAACGAATTTGGAAATGGGTCGTATGAGTATTCAATTTTCTTGTAATCTCGTGTTTAAAAACTTTGGTCTTGTCGGAATTTGCATTTGACTTACGGTTTTAATTATTATCGAAACGAAATAAAAACCGACTCGAAAAATCCCGACTCAAACCCGCTCTTTCCTTTCTTTCTCTCCTTTCCCGCGGACCAGTCCCCCTTCCCCTTCATTTTTCTGGTTTTCTTGTTCTTCATCCTCTAACATTTCCCAAATTTATCAAAACACCATTTTCATATACAATTCCAAGCTAAAATCGTCACATCTCCCTCATTTCTACTCGGATTTTCACGAAATTTACATTTCCGGAATCTCCTCGTCGAGATCTACAACCTTGTATGTTTTAATTTCAATTTTCTTGAAGTTGTTTTAAGACGAATTTTGGGTAAATTTCGGTATTTGTGCTTATTTTTGTGTTTCTATTGTTTATTTAGGTGAAGAATTGAAGGACGAGTTTGGGGGCTCGTATATTGTCGAGGATAGCGGCTAGTGCTTGTTAGGGTTTGGGTTTAAGGTGCTAATTGCTCTTTTTCTAGCTTAAGGTAACATATTTCGAGTTACTCGACGAAAGATCGTTACATGCTTTGTTGTTTTTGGATGTTTTGTGATTTTTGGTTTGAGTAGAAATTTTCACATGTTAAAATTTGATGCATGCCTTCTTAATTTATGCCTTTTGTTAGTTTAAGTTAACAAAGTTGAATTGGGAACGATTAATTAGTGTTCAGACGATGTTATAATGAACAAAAATGGAAAAAAAAGAGGTGTAGGGGGGCGGCAGCAGCCCGGCAGGCCCACGGCTGGCCCATGGCTGGCCCGGGTCGGCCCGTTGCTTGTTTCGCGGTTTTCCATGCATTGTTCGTCATTTTAGGTTCATTAATGAGATAATTAGAATAAGTAATGTATGGGTAAACTTTTGAATTAAATCAAATTAGTAATAAAAATTATGTTAAAGGTAAAAATTATATTTATTTTGGTAGTTGCACATGTTAGTATAGGTTAGAAAATGAAATTGTAAAGATTAGGCTCAGAATGAATTATATAGCGATAATTGTAATGTTTTGTTGATTGTCTAAAACTCGAGCCTTAGTCCCTTTGGTGATGCGATGTCGATTAATTGAGTGATTGGTCACCGCAATTTAACCCGCATCGCACGGTGGGGTTGCGGGTAAAAATTCGGTTGAATGAATTAGATAATCGGCCTTTTTCTTGTTTTAGGCCATTTATTATATTTTTATTTCACATGTGTAATTAGTTGATTTAAGTAGCTTCTTGTATTGTAGAAACGGCCCTAGATTCCCTGAAGCCTTTAACATGGTTAATATTGTTAGAATTGGAAATTAGTATTGAATACTTATTGAGGATACCGTTGGATTGTTTGCTGAATAGACATTTATATAGCCTTTCACATGATAGAACGTTAGCATTTAGGTTGGTAAGTTGGACTTTTTGTCCTCTTATGGTTAAGTGGGTATCTTACTTGTCTTGTGTGGTGTGGGCTAAAGTATTCAAGTTTGGGACTAGCCGACTAGGTCCTAGGTGAGTATTTCGGCCTTCATCATAGATAGGTCTTTATAGTCTTTGACGAGTATATGTTCACCGCTTGATAGCCTTTGTGTTCCTGACTAGTGGATTTATATCCAAGTTGGGGCATAACCTCGTTACTTATTTTGTTAGTAAGTGGTCACCTTAAGTACTAGCCAACCCTTTGGTGGACTCCTTAGGGTACTCACTTTGTTTTAGAAAAATTGTGGGTCTTGGGTGCGGTGGTGTGTATCCGCATGTCTAGGTCTCCAGCAGATTTTAGGCTAGGGTTGTGTTGTGTCTTGGCCATGTTTTATTAATATTAACCAGGAGCCAAGATACCGGTTCGATTACCTTCCCTACCTCGTGGTATAGACTCGAATTACAGAGTGACTATTGACGGTGCTAAGAACTTATGCCTGACTTTGATATATTGCCCTTTCTTGTATGGTGACTTTATGAACTCGTAATAGGTGAGATGTAAGCGGTTCTGATTGATAAAGTTTGGATTCTTGTTTGTTATATGTTTCACATGATAGTTTATTTTGGTCGATTAGGGGTCATAGGTTAGAATACTTGATAATTAAATTGTTTATCATGTTGTTTACATGTTTCATTACATGTTACATTAAATATGACGTTTCGTGGCTGGGAGGACTCGAAGTTACTCCCCACTGAATTGTGGCTTTCGTGTTTGTATAAAATGCGATTGACAGGTTGAAGATTTAGATGGGGTCACAGACGAGCTAGTGAGCATAAGGAACCTTGGACCTAGTTTGGCTATTTTTAGTAGTAAACCTTTTAACTTTTGGTTATGTATATATTTTGAAGGGACATATGTCTCCCTCTTTTTCTTTGGGTTGTATCATTACATTTTCATATAGATTCGCTATGGCATGTAAATTAGTTCGTTAGCATTGCAGGTTTTGGCACCCTCCTCTTGGGAATGTTGGAAATGTTGTGATTGGTTTAGAATTTTTTTTGAAATTACAGGTTTTTATCTAGTTGAACCAATTACAAACATATCCTACCAGTTTTTCTGTAGAATTTAAGTAATTAGATAACGCTAAGTTTAAGGGTGTCACATTTATACCCGAAACAAACCTACTATTATTATTATTATATGGTACCCCTCAATTTTTCGACTTTCTACATGGTACCCCTACACTTTTTAAAACATACATTGTACCCCTAATTGTTTTCATTATCACTAAGTGTACCCCTAAACTTTATTTTCCGTCAATTAAACTCAGTTTTAGGCGTTAAGTGATTACTTGGACGTGTAAGTGTGTAACCAAGCTTGTCATTTATCATCCCATGACATAAGAACTCTATTAGGTTTAATATTCATTTTTGGACGTGATAATTTGGCAAAGAATCAATAAATTTTTCGTCAAAATTTTTTTAGTCCATATATATCAATAAATATTATGATCGAGATGGATATTGAGCCTAATAGAGTCCATATGTCATGAGATAATAAATGACAAGTTTGGTTACGCGTCCAAGTCATTACCTAACGCCTAAAACTGAGTTTAATTGATGGAAAATAAAGTTTAAGGGTACACTTAGTAATAATGACAATAATTAGGGATACCATGTATGTTTTAAAAAGTGTAGGAGTACCATGTAAAAAGTCGAAAAATTGAGGGGTACCATGTAGAATATCCCTTTATTTTTTAAAAACACAATTTTTATTGAGATAACCTTAATACATAAATTATGATAAGATGTTTTATATTGAAATCTTGTGAGTGCTTTAATTATCAATTGGTCTCCCTTGTGACAGGTTGCCATTTGTGGCGGATATTTTGTGAGATAAAATGGTAACAAAATAGATTAGTGGAGAAAGGGGACCACATGAATAGTGTTGTAGAGAGAGAAAAAGTGGGTACATTGTGAGGTAAAATGGTATCCGTCACAAGATTGTGACGGATATGTCATGTCTTCAATGAGAGTTTGTGTTTAATTATTAAGTAACAAAAATCACATAAAAGAGACTTTTGATTTGTGGTTGTGTTTGACAGAAAAGGTTAAAGAAGAAGTAAAAAAATGCAATGATTAATTAATCAGTCTGTCTCATTGAAGATGGCTACTATTTGTTATAAGTTGAAAATGGATAGTAATCCTCTCACAAAATGTAAGTGGAAAGATAAGTGAGGGTATTCATTTACTATCTGTCATAAGCTGAAGATGGATAATGAGCCTCTCACAAAATGCAAGTGAGAGGGCAAATCACAAAAAGTGTACGGAGTGAATAAAAACAGAGAGGAAAAGCAGGAAAGAAGAGAAGTGGGGTAATATCAAAGTCATGAAAATTGATGAAAAATGCCTTAAAATACTTAACAAATTTGTCAGTGATATGAGTCTGACACACACGGTTTATGGTTTGTGCATCTGCCCCCCAAATGTGTTTTCGATCTCTCATTGGTCCGCTCCGTACGGACTACATTCACTCTTTCTTTCTTAATACAGTAGTATAACTTCCTTATCACAAATTCTCATTGAAGACGGGCACTATCCGTCACAAGCTGAAGATAGATAGTGCCCTTTCACAATATACAAGTTGCACTATCTATAAGATGTTCCATTTTCCCACCCATTTACCCTCCCACTTGCGTTGTTATGAGAGGAACACTATCCATCTTCAACTTGTGACGGATAGTGTCCGTCACAAGCAAGATTTATTGCTTCCTTATAGGGTACCCGTATCCGAATCTTGTGTAAAATCGTTATATATAAGTAGCTATTTTAAGGATGTATTTAAATTAATTAATTTGTAATTTTACACTAATATTTTGTCCGATTCTTAAGAATTGTCCTATGATTCTTGTGCAAAATAAAATGGAGAAGAAATGAGTGAATATGAGAGAGTATGGGGTTGTTTGGTTCACTATGGGAAAATAAAGTTCCTAGGAAGTTAAGTTCATGTGAATTTGTAATTCATGTGAATTGTAAAAATGTTGTTTGGTTTTCATGTGGGAAATGAATTCATGTGAGAAGTTACACTTAGGGGTTGTTTGGTTACCCATTAAATAACACAGGAATTCCAATTCATGTGAATTGCAAAATGGATAACTTGTTTGGTTACCCAAATTCACATGAAATAGAATTACCTTGGAACCCTAATTCCTCCATAATGGAGGAAGTTGCTTACCTAGGTCCCCCTAGGTAAGTGGGAATGCCTACATGAATTGCATTTCCTTTATGCAACCAAACAACTTTTCCTAATTCACATGAATTCTAAAATCATGTGATTTATCACTTCCTAGGCAATGCAACTTCCTACATGCAACCAAACGACCCCTTACCAGGGGGGGGCTAGGTAAGCAACTTCCTACATTATGGAGGAATTGAAGTTCCTTGGGAAGTTCTAATTCCCATGAAATGGGTAACCAAACAACATCATATTTAAGCAATTCATGGGAATTTCTATTTCCCATGATTTAAGAGGGCAACCAAACAACCCCTATTTCTTTTCTGATCTATTCAATAGAATTGCACTTTTCCATTTTAAGCATGTTTTTATTCGTAATAATCGCCTTATTTTATTGGTGAACAACCTTAATTATTGTGGAAAAAAAGTAAATGTAGCATTTCCAAAGAATTGAAGACATTCATTCTTTGTCTGAGTCCATGCCTAATAGACTTTGAGCCTGTCACCCTCGGGTGACTTACCTGGTATACGTGGTTTGCAGGCTATCACGTACACCCGGGGGTTTACCCAGTGCGCACCGAAGATAGCGGCTGCGAGTTCCCTCGTCACCAAAAAAAAGGAATTGAAGACATTACTTGTGTAAAATCGTACTCCGTATTACATAAGTATTAGTACCTGTATCGTGTATCAGTAGTCAAAACAGTCTCGTTTGAAATAGCGGAAATATATTATTAAGGCTCTGTTTGACAAGGCATTTCAGGTATCTGATTTGGTCAAAGTAGCTTATTTGACCAAAATTTCAGGTACCTTATTTTTTTGTAAGCGTTTGTGTAGCTTATTTAACCAAATAAGCTACGAAATGAAATCTTTACATAGAGTAGCATTTGAGATTTCGCGACTGATTTGATTTGATTTTCCGTTTTTACCCCTTAAATTTATACTATTAAATAATTATCATATCCTTTTATGTCATTTCATCAAAATCAGTTATCTTTTCAGTTAGTTTGTCAAACACTTTTTTATATAATAAACTACCTTATCAGTTTCTAATGTTGAGCTACCTTATCGATTCATTTTCGTTTTTTCTACCTTTTCAGTTTTATTTCCTTTTTAGTTAGTTTTATCAAACAGAGTCTAACTATATAGAACACATGTATTTCATTCGCATAAGTCAAAAATCGAGCTGATCACTTATATAATTATATTGGATGGTTCACATACATGTTATTGAGATCGTTTTCCTTAAAAAATTGTGATTTAAAATTTGACAGTCATTATCAGTCATCCATCCGATTTTTGTTACACTATTTAGGAGTATTTTAACATGTGGTGGGTCTATACTCTATAGTAGTCATTTTTGGTGCATTTAAATGTGTGAATTAAGGTTTGTACGAGAATAGTGATGTGTGAACCCTTTTACTACGGAGTATTTGTTTTTTAAAGTCCTTGTTTGATTACTATCATTAAAATTTATATTGACTACTCTTTAAACTAAGACCATCCCCAAGTAAGGTTAATTGCATGATCATGGTTAATCAAGTAATTAGTTTTGTTAATGTGTGACCAAAGGTGGTCAATTTATGACCAAAAACAAGAAATGGTCAATTTGTGACCAAGGTTGGTCAATAGTAATGGTCATATTGACCTTCGACGTGTCAATTTCTTATTGGTTGAACAATTATAAAACAATAAAAAAAACTACTCTACATTAATCTATGGGAAAACTTTCGTAACTAGAATTTGCTTTTAATGCATTTTATCATTTTGTAGTATTTAATATTTTTTAAAAATGTATGCGGTATTTTATATGTCGAATCATGTTTTTCAATAATTTTTTTTAATGGTTAATGAAATCGTCTAATCACTTTTCAAAATTATAGCGTTGTTCTTTATTATTTTTTTTCCGTAAAGTATACCATAAGATTACTATAGTCGTAAAATATTGTGGTAGTTTTTTTTTTATATATTTACAATAATAAAAAAATAACTATATTTATAAAATGTAGGAAAAATAATTGTAAAAGTAAGAGAGAGAAAAGTGAGGTAGAGAATGTGGAAAATGATTAAGAATGTTGTAAAGTGGATAATGATTGGGTTGATGACCTAGGTCGCGACCTTCTGCTTGGGAGGGTGAAAATAGGTCAAGGTTAATAAGGTGAAATTAAGAGTAAAATCGGGTTGCGACCTACTTAGCGCGACCACTGCTTGGGGATGGTCTAATAACTCACATCATATTTTTTTTTTGAACGACCATCGTGCCCTCCAGCTTACTCTAAGGACCGACTTTATTATTCATGTAAAAACGCTCCTGTATGTTAGTCGTAAATTGCAGTAACAATGAGAAAAATTAGAGATAACCGAATTTGTAGTGACGTGGTATGAGAGCCACTGCCTTGAAAACTATATTTCCGGTACGACCGTGGTGGCGATCAAGCAGATGACCGGTAGTTCCCCAAGGATTTACACTACTGCACTCAGGCACGCCCACTCGAGACTGAGAGCATTGGAACGTCAGAATTTATCTTTACCCAGAAAAGTTTATAGAGGAGAAGAGAGGAAGATAGAATATGAGTTGTATTTTCTGGAGTGAAGAGCTGCTCTATTTATACATAAAATAGAGGAGCTGAGGAGCCTAAAACGGTTCCACAATTACAGCAGTCAAAGCAGAGATTAAGGAGCATTAAACAGCACTTAATTGCAGATTTTGACTGTGTATCTAGACACTCTGAACAAAGTATCTGGACACTTCATTCCAAAAAGAAAACACGCAGCTCTGGCCCAAAAAGATAGGCACAGCCCGCCGCAGGCGATTGCCAAATCCCGAATCCCGAATCACGAATCCGGATCCGGATCCGTGATCCGGGCCGGGCTCGGGCACGGGCACGCGCGCGTGTGCGAGCTGAATTAAGCACCTCGCAAGGCTTCCACAAAAGCCTCCCATGACCCACTAGTGATATGGTAAGAAGTGTGGTCATATATAAACACATGACAACAACTTCATTCTACCAATGTGGGACAAATTGGAAAAACTACAAAGGCAAAACAAGCCCCTATTTCCAACAATCCCCCACTAGGGGCGACAGAGAAAGAGAAAGAAATTCCTGGGTAAAGGAAGGATTGGATACTTAGGTATCAATATCTTTCGATTTGAATTGACACTTTAGTGAGATGAGGAAACAACTTACTTACAGCGAGAGAATATCTTGCGATTTGAATTCCTAGCTGAGCTTCGGTCGATACCCCCCACAACACATATCATACCTTCAGAATTATGATCGTTCCGCGATTTCAAAGTGCAACGCGCTCTTTTTAGAGCATTGCGTTTACCTCGGTACTAATAGATGTGTTCAGAAGACTTCTCATAGTCTTTATAATCATCACACCTACGTAGGTGGCTCAAGTGCTTCTCAATAGCACTTCTCGCATGAGCCATTAAGGACATGAGTCCAACCTTATGTATGATTCATCAAGTGCGTCTCAAAAGCACCACCAGTTAAGGCTATGAATCATATAACGCCATAGGAATAGAAACTTTAGGCCTAGTCACTCTTGACTTAAGGACTTAAGTCCCATCTCCCTCGACGTTTCAACGACTAGTCTCCTAGTCAATCCTTTAGTAAAAGGATTAGCCAGATTGCTTTCGGACTTCACATAGTCCAAAGCGATAACTCCATTATCAAGGAGTTGTCTAATCGCGTGCGTGCGATTCGAATGTGTCGTTTCTTAGCATTATAGACACTATTCTTAGCAAGACCAATAGTCGCTTGTGAATCACAATGTAAGGAGACCGGAATGTTTTGTCCCCCCACATTGGTACATCTCGCCAACAATGTTTTTCAACCAATCGGCCTCTTGACCCCACTCAATAGCTATGAACTCTGACTCCATGGTAGAGCGTGCAATACAAGTCTGTTTAGAAGACTTCCACGATATAGCACCTCCACCCATGGTGAAGACATAACCACTAGTAGAACAGATCTCATCGTTACCTGAAACCCAATTTGCATCACAATATCCTTCTAACACAGCAGGAAATTTACTATAATGCATGCAAAGGTCAACTGTTCCTTTTAGGTATTTTAGTAAACGACGTAGAGCATTCCAATGTTCACTACTAGGGTTATGTGTGTAACGACTCAGTCTACTAACTGCATAGGCAATATCTGGTCGAGTACAGTTCATAAGAAACATCACACTACCTAGGATTTTAGCATACTCTTCTTGGGATACACTGTTACCCAAGTTCTTACATAAGTGTATACTAGAATCGTAGGGTGTCCTAGCAGGCACAACATCAAAGCAGTTAAACTTTTTCAACACTTTTTCCACATAATGAGATTGACTTAAAGAAATTCCTTTAGAGTTTCGAATAACCTTAACTCCTAGGATTACATCAGCTTCTCCTAAGTCCTTCATCTCAAATTGTGATGACAAAAATTCTTTGGTTTTAATTATTACCTCCAAATTATTACCAAGAATTAACATGTCATCAACATAAAGGCATATAAGCACACAATCAGATTCTATTACTTTTGAATAAACACATGAATCAGAATTGTTTACCATAAAGCCATTACTTACCAAAGTGTTGTTAAATTTCTCATACCACCGTTTAGGTGCTTGTTTCGATCGTATAGTGATTTATTCAGTTTACACACCTTATTCTCTTGACCCTCTACCACAAACCCTTCAGGTTGCGACATATAAATCTCTTCCCTTAGCTCACCATTCAAAAAAGCGGTTTGACATCCATCGATGTATAAAAAGGTTATGAATAGCGACTAAGGCGACAAGAGTTCTAATAGTCGATATTTTGGTCACGGGTGAATAAGTATCAAAATAATCAATATCTTTCTTTTGTGTAAAACCTCTAACCACAAGTCTAGCTTTAAATCTTTCTATTGTACCGTCAGGTCTCATTTTCTTTTTTGAAAATCCATTTACTCGTAATGGGTTTACTACCTTTAGGTAAATCAATCAACTCCACGTCGATTAGACACAATAGAATCAAGCTCACTTTTAATAGCATCTTTCCAAAAATTAGCATCAATGGATTTCATAGCCTCATTGTATGTTTTCGGATCATCTTCTATTAAAAATGCTTTGAAACAAACTCATCACTAGCACAAACAAAGTGTAACCATGTTCGACAAAGAATGTTGAAACAAAATCGAGTCCAAAGTTTTTGGGACATCTAGGTCTCTTAGTCCTTCTAGGTTCAAAGAACATGATCAATAGAAGTGCTACTACTAGCATGTGAAGAGATATAAACAGATGTAACAGGCAAACTAGGAGATGAATCAACATTCTTCTGTAATGGAAAAACATGCTCAAAAACACAAAGATCTCTAGCTTCGGATATAGAACGATCCCTCAGAGACATGAATCTATATGCAGAACTATTTTGAGCATAACCTATAAAAACACAATCATAGGTTTTAGGTCCAATCGTAGGTCTTCTAAAGTCAGGTAAACCCACTTTAGCTAAACACCCCCATACCCTTAGGAAGCTCAGGTTAGGAGGATAGCCTTTCCATATCTCGTAGGGTGTCTTGTCTAACTTCTTATGAGGTACACGGTTAAGAATGTGACAAGCCGATAGAATTGCTTCCCCCCACATATCCTCGTAAAGGCCGAACTTAAAAGCATAGCATTCATCATTTCTTTCAAAGTTCTATTTTTTCGTTCAGCTACTCCATTGGATTGAGGTAAGTACGGTGGACTAGTCTCATGTATTAGACCGTTTTTCTCACAAAACTCGGCTAAATAGTTTGATTTATACTCGCCTCCTCTCGTCGGACCTTACCCTTTTGATTTTTCTATCAAGTTGGTTTTCGACCTCATTCTTAAAACTTATAAACGAATGTTCTGCTTCATCTTTTGTCTTAAGCAAATAAACACGGGTGTACCTTGAACAGTCGTCTATAAAAGTGACATAATAATTTTTACCACCTCTACTTTCAACATTTTTGAAGTCAGCTAGGTCGGTGTGAATTAACTCAAGAAGACTCGTTTTCCTAGTGGTAACTGGTTTACTAGGTTTCTTTGTGAATTTAGCCTCAACACAGCTAGCACATTTAGAGAATTCTTGACTCGTCAAACTTGGAATTAAACTCATAGTTCTAAGTTTTTTAATATAGTCAACATTCACATGACCTAATCTACCATGCCAAACATCAATAGACTCGTGATATAAGCGAAGTAGAAGCAATATTATTAGAAATCAATCAAATGTTCAATACAAAAAGTCCCCCAAAAAGATAACCCTTGCCCACAAATTCCCCATTACGCGACATTACCACCTTATCGGCCTCAAAAACAAGTTTCAACCCGACTTTGTTTAATAAGGCACTGGACACAAGGTTTCGACGTAACGAGGGTACATACAAAACATTATTTAGAGCAAGTGTTTTCCCCGAGGTGAGTTTGAGAAAGATCTTGCCTTTGCCTTTGATTGGTGCGGATGAAGAGTTACCCATGAAAACGCATTCCCCATCGCCTACCTCCTCGAACTCGGAAATAACCCCTTATCGGCCGAGGTGTCTAGAAGCGCCGGTGTCAAGACCCATTCAAAGAACATTACCCACCACATTAGCTTCCACAACTACAAAGAAGAATGATGTCATCGATCCAACATTGGCTTCCGGCAGATTTCTTTTCGGAGCATTGGTAGGCTTTGTGACCAGACTTTTCCACGAGACATAGCAAACAATTGGCCCCTTTGGTTTCGAATTTTAGCCACCGTTTGATATGCTTCCCTGGAACATTTTTCTTAGCAGACCCTGGTTCTTCCCCCCCGACCAACCTTGGCCTTACCCTTACCCTTGAATTTTTCAACATTGGACGGACCACTCGACTCGGCCAGTTAGCCTTGACGAAGCATTAGAAGCATTTACAGACACACTAATGGTTTTGTCTTTGAGACGATTTGCCTCCTCGGTCCTCATGTGACTCACTAATTCTTGGAGGGAAAGGTCTTTTTTCTTGTGTTTCGGATGGTTTCTATAGTCGGACCGGAAGGGGGAATTTTTCCAAGAACACATTTGCTAGGAAAATCTCATCTAGTTTCATCCCTTCATTAACTACGTCAAAGACAAAAATTCTCATAGACATGAACTTGTTCCATTATAGGTTTGTCATCTACCATTTGGAACCCCAACCATTTCCCAACGACATACTTCTTTTTACCCGCATCATCACCCCATATTTTTCTCTAGTAATTCCCATATGGGTTTAGCAAATTTATGAACCATAAACAAGTCAAATAGGGTATTAGTCATAAGATTAAGGAGGTGAAACCTAACTTTTTATTATCCTTATCATATTTTTTAACGACCTCTTCATTTGACTTAACAAAGCGAAAATTACGGGAGGGGTTGTCTCAACAGACGCGATTTCGGTGTGAAAGACGGGGAGGGTCGAAAAAATAAAACGTAATCAATTTCATATTGCTCAAAAAACATCGAACTTTTGAGACCAACGTTTATAGTTCGACCATCTAAGGGTTCGACTTTTGACAAATCGGAGCATTCTTAGACATGATCGACATTGTTACAAAGAATAATAATAATAGTTTTCAAATTGTTAGTCGTAAATTGCGGAACAATGAGAAAGATTAGAGATAACCGAATTTGTAGTGACGTGGTATGAGAGCCACCGCCTTGAAAACTATATTTCCTGACGACCGTGGTGGCGATCGACGAGATGACCGGTAGTTCCCCAAGGATTTACACTCACCGCACTCGGCACGCCCACTCGAGACCGAGAGCATTGGAACGTCGAATTTATCTTTACCTTAAAAGTTTATAGAGGAGAAGAGAGGAAGATAGAATATGAGTTGTATTTTCTCGGTGAGTGAAGAGTCGCTCTATTTATACATAAAATAGAGGAGCTGAGGAGCCTAAAACGGTTCCACAATTACAGCAGTCAAAGCAGAGATTAAGGAGCATTAAACAGCACTTAATTGCAGATTTTGACTGTGTATCTAGACACTCTGAACAAAGTATCTGGACACTTCATTCCAAAAAGAAAACACGCAGCTCTGGCCCAAAAAGATAGGCACGGCCACAGCGAGCGATTGCCAAATCCCGAATCACAAATCCGGCCGGCCGGGCCAGGCACGGGCACCGACGCGAATGAATTAAGCACTCATGAGCTTCCACAAAGCCTCCCATGACCCACTAGTGGTATGGTAAGAAGTGTGGTCATATATAAACACATGACAACAACTTCATTCTACCAATGTGGGACAAATTGGAAAAACTACAAAGGCAAAACAAGCCCCTATTTCCAACACTGTATGCGTAAGTTAATGACTTTATTCCGTAAGTTAATGACTTTGTTGTACCCATACCACATTTTCACACAAGATTAGAAAGAGAAACATTATTGTTTGGTTACTAATATTTGATTTTTATTCATATAACTTAAACTTACGTGTATACAAGTAATTCATATCACTATGTACTCATTTTAATCTTTTTAAAGAGTATTTTTATAACTAGAAAAGAAACAAATTATTGAAATAAAGACAACGACCGTATTAATCATTTAAGTAAACACGTTAGGCATAACCAAGAGTATTTTACAATATATTATCACTTCGTATAATTTATTTTACAATAGATTTACTTCTTGTTCAATTTTATCTTCAAGTTACGATAACTTACACTAAATTTTGCACTCTTAGTTGGTAAAATATACTCTACTTTAAGTAATTACTATAAATAGAAAAAGTTGCATGGACGTAAATTAGAAAGAGTACACACTGTACATAAAACAATAACACAAAGGGAAGTAACCAATAGATGATACTAACAAATTAACATGCTTTTCAACTTTTTAATTGTACCGTCTTTAATTTATCTAAATATATCATTATTTTTCACAAGAAGTTTCACTGCATACATTATTCCTATTTTTACACTCTCTCGCACGTTTATCTGACCTCTATAATTGCACCTCTCCTACATAAACATGCAAGTCTCCATCTCAGGTTTCATTTTTGGTAATCTTATCACTTCCTTTCCTTTCTTTAATTTATGGTTTTTACCCAAAACTACCAAAAGTTTTAGCCTTTTATTTTACTTCTCTTATTTTGTTTGTTTGATTTACGCACCTAAAATAATTACTCCTTAAATAACTACTTTTGGTCTTTTACACTCTTAGACCATCCCCAAGCAAAAGGTCGCCTTAATCGGGTCACCAAAAATTTTCCTCTTAATCGCACCTTATTAATCTTGACCCACTTTCACCCTCCCAAGCAGAAGGTCACGACCTGGGTCACCAACCCAATCATTTTTCCACTTTCCAACATTTCCAATCATTTACCACATTCACTACCCCACCAAAACCCCTCTCTTACTTTTACAATTATTATTTAATAACATACTACAATTAAGTTATTCTTTTCATTTTTAAAATAAATTCTACTCAAATATGTTAAGTAAATTAATTTGATAGTGTACATTAAAAAAAATTATTGGCAATAAATAAAATTTATTGAAAGCATGAGTCAACATATAAAAAAACCGCATACATAATTCAAAAAAAAAACACGATCTTAAAAAACATTAAATACTACGAAATAAAAAAAATGCATTCTAAACTAATTCGAGTTACGGAAGTTTTGCCAAATATGCTCAATGAGATCATTTTTCAGAGCGTTATGAGTGGCACGATCACGAATCTCACCATGAATTTCTATGAATCGTTCTTGAGGCGATCTTCTAAGACGATGATATTCATATGGATCATCACTAGCTGAAGTCGGATTATCTTCTTTGAACTCTGCGATTATGTTTTCATAGTTAAGATAAGTTTCTCTTTCATCTTCAACTATCATATTATGCATAATAATACAAGCCATAAGAACCTTCCCCATATTAGCTCGATTCCAAAGAAGACAAGGGCGTTTGATGAACGCAAATCGAGCTTGTAGGACGCCAAAAGCACGTTCTACATCTTTTCGACAACTCTCTTGTCGAGCTGCAAATAACTTATGCTTTTGAATTTGTGGCGCATTAATTGTTTTAACAAATGTTGCCCAACCAGGATATATACCATCAGCAAGATAATATCCCATATTATAGTCCGTACCATTAACCGAAAAATTAACAGGTTGATTTTATCTCATAAATTGCTATATCATTCCTAAAGTTGGGTTTTATTTCGATTTGGGTTTTATTTCGTTTTGGGTTTGATTTCGATTGGTTTTCTGATTGGAGATTTCATCAATTCATTCATCCCGATTTCATTCATGCAGGTAAATTCTTGTTAAATCGTTTTCATTCATCGATTTCATTCATTCCGCTTTGTGATTTATTTATTATCGAAATCTGATTAATCGTTGCAATTTTGTTCCGATTTATTCCGATTTATTTTCTGATTAATAATTAATTTTCGAAATATTGTTTAGTTGTTACATCGTTGAAAATATTGTTGGAATTTTGTTGGAAATATTGTTGGAATTTTGTTCATCGAACAAATTAGGATTTATTCCGATTTATTTTCTGATTAATAATTAATCGTTTACTTGTTACATCGTTGGAAATATTGTTGGAATTTTGTTCAATCGTTCATCGTTGCAAATTTTGTTGTAATTAATAATTAATAAGCGAGTTACATATTGATCTTGCAGCTGATTGATGATTAAACCAACAATAAAAGCAGAAAATAAAAACATATTAAATAAACTAAATATCAGACATATATTTGTCCATTAGCTTGTCCTTCAACTCTTGATCTTTCGGGTTTATATTTTGTTGCGAGAGCAATGTGTTCAACCAATTCATCTCCATTTTTGTTTTCATTTTTTGAATCCTAATTTGTTCGATTTCAAAATCACCGCAAGCCTTTTTGCCGAAAATCAATTTGCTCTTTCGTAGTGAGCCTATTTCCCTCCATTATTTCTCGGTCGTTGCCCGCACTTAACATAGAATCGAGCACGACCTCGGGTGCTTTTCCATTCCGCTTCTTTTTAGCTGCCTCCCGTCCTTCGGGTCGGTCACTTGCGTCGACATTAAGACTAGACGGGGTTGGAACATTAACACTAGACGGGGTTCCAACATTTAGACTAGACGGGGTCCCGACATTTACACTAGAAGGGCTAGAATCCATTTCCGACCTTGACCTTTTTGAACCCGACTTAGAGTTTCCAGAGAGCTCAAATTGGTGTTTTTGTAAGCTCCACTTGGGGTGACCACTCATGATTTTATCGTAAACATAAAAGTCAGTAAAATCGTTACCATTATTCACCTTTCGAAATAATTTTTGAGCTAATTCTATGTCGTCGTTGATGTTAGTGCCGCTTGCCGGTGGTCGATTTAGAACTTGTGTGTAGCAACCAACCCATTTACTCACAACTGTATTGAGTCGTTTATATCGATTTTTCATTCCCTCGATACTCCTAATCCCAAGTTTATTTTGATTTTGATTTTCCGTACGGCTTTTTCATAGAGTCAAATACATCATTCCATCTTGTGATGGTTCTTTGGTTTTTTCCAAGTATTGAGTCGGTACTACACATAATCCATGCGGACATAAGAGCTTCTTCCTCCTTTTCGGTCCAAATCCGATCATCCATTTTCGAATTGGATTGATTTTTTGTGGATGCTAATGATTTTTTGTTTTTTTTTTTGAACAAAAAAGGGGGGTTTCTGATACAAATTCTTGAGTTTGAAGTTCGGACAACAAGATTTGATTTCCAAAAACATCGATATTTTGATTCTTTTGGCTATCCGAAATTAATTCCGTAAAAGTGGGAATTGGAGTACTTTGATTTAAATCGAAATTTTGAGAGTCTTGATATGTTGAATAATCGTCAATAGCATAACTTGAAAAATCAAACTCGTTTAAATCCATAATATATTTGAAAATTGAGAATTATATAAGTGTTTGAGTTATATTTTTTTTATGTTTGTAATTAATTTTAGGTAGGAGATTAAAAATATTACTGATTTGCATTTTTTACTTTAGTTTTATACTGTATTTTACATTTACTTTTACTACCCAATTAATATTTATGGTTGTATGGTAGGAGTTGAGAAGATTATGGATGAAAAAATTAAAGAGACTTGGGGAAATGGAAGGAAATTGGCGGAAAGAAAAGAAGGAAGAAAAAGGGGTGCAGCAGAACAGCAGAGAAGAAAGCAGAGAAAGCTGCACTTTTTTTTTTGTACTTTTTTTATTTTTTTGATTTTTTAATGTTGTAAACCAATAGAAAGACGCCACGTGTAAGGTCACCAACTTCTAACAATTTCTCTACTCAGGGTCATGGGTTGCCCCTGAGTTATTCAAGGTCACCAAAATCGTGTTGTTAATCCTAGTTTAAGGAGTCATTAGCGTGACCCGACAAGGTCACGACCCAGTCGGTGACCTTGCTTGGGGATGGTCTTACCTTCAATAGTTTGTGAATGTTTGTCAATTATTAGATCAATTGATTTATGTCTCGAATTTCAAGAAAATATATTTTATACATTATTTTTCTTTGTTTAAAGAGTGGCGGTTTATACTAAGGTCACATTCATTTGGACTAAACCCACTTAACTAAATAAACTAAATTTACTCCGTATAAGATTTGAAGTGAATAAAGAGCAAAATTAAATTGGATTAAATAAACTTGTAAAATCTGAACGGAAATGAACTAAAAGAAAGTCCTGAAAAACAGGTCTTAACTCTCTGTTTCATCACTAAGTTTTGCTCTCAAATGAGGCACAACTGCACAAGACCACTACAATATGAGCAGAGGGAGATTCGAACTTATACCCTATTGTCACGATAACTTAGTCTTAACCATTAAACTAAGACTTTTTCGGTAATATTTCCCCGTCCTTGTAATACATACTATTCGTCTTTAAATCTTTCATCAATAGGCTTACATCCAAGGTAACAAAATAAACCCTTTTTAAAGTAAAATACATAAATGGATAATTGGATCAAATAATTGATTTAAAAAGATAAGAAAAGGAAAAAAACACAACAACATTTGTGAGATAATGAACAAGGAAAGGTGGGTCATGGGTGTTGGGAGAGAGAACCCTTTGATGGTACTACCAAAAAAGGCAACTTATAACTAAGTGTATTAGAGATAGAAAGAGAGTAAAAAAGAATCAATCAATCACAACCACCTCTTTCACTCATCCCCGTCATTTCCTTTGGTTCCAAATTAGGGAAAACTAAAACATACAAAAAAAATAAATACATAAAACAAACAAGATATTTATTTATTGGAGTTTTGTGGTGCTAATTTTTCTGGGTTTATTTATTATCATCATTTGATTATTTTTATTGGGCTCAACTTCATTTCTCTTGAATAGATCCATTTTTTCTGGGATTCTTTTGTAAGTCAACTTTATTTATACCTTGCTTTCTTAATTATTACTTATTTCAATTTAACTCAAATATGAATAAATTGAGCTCAAATTTGTTTATTGTTGAGAATAAAAATAGGTAATTATAGAGAAGGAAGATGGTGAGAGGAAAGACTCAAATGAAGAGGATTGAGAATGCAACAAGCAGACAAGTAACATTTTCGAAACGTCGAAACGGGTTGTTGAAGAAGGCATTTGAGCTCTCAGTTCTTTGTGATGCTGAAGTTGCTCTTATCATTTTTTCTCCTAGAGGAAAACTTTATGAATTTGCAAGTTGTAGGTATGTTTTTTTTGTTTTTCCAATTTTGTATCCATCAATTAATAACCATAAACTTATTCTGTTCCGGTAAATTGTTATCTATTTATTCCCTACAATGTTGATGATTTTGTGATTATATGTGGTGAATTAATTGCTTGATTAAATGATCTAATTTTGGTTTAATTATAACATATTGTTAAATCAAGAACAACATGCATATTAGGGCTAGGTGTCTAACTTTAGGGTTGGAGGGTTTTGAATCTTTCATCACTTTCTCCCGTAATTAATGACTAGTAAATAGTATTGGCTTATTTTATGCTCCTTTTCTGGTTAAGATAATAACGAGTAAACTCCACAACAAGGACCCCAATTATCAACAAATGTTGCTTTAAGGACCTCAATTATTGTTAAGTGGCTTTAAGGATCTCACCACATAAATTTGACCAAATTACCCTTAGATTTATTACTCCCATCCTTTTTTCTTCCCAATTTGTTTTTAAGAATTGAAATTAACAACTTTAACAATAAATAAATAAAAACAAAAATTATTAATAATAAAAAACAAAATAATTACATCTCTTATGAAAACTAATTCACTTAAGTAGTTTTTCAATAAACAATTTATATATACAAGTCATGTTTTTACGGAGAAAGTTCCGTCTTGAAGATCGCGTGAAATGAATTGGGAAAAATTAACAAATGAGTGTGAAGAATCATATGTTGGTCTCCCACATCAGAGAAATAGAGAAGAGTGATCTAGATTATAACCCAGGGGGCTACTCCTACCATTGTCAATTGGTTTTGGGAGGGAACCTCCTAAATTGAATGTGTAAAGATAAAATTTGGTTTGCAGGTTATCATGAATACCCGGAATTTACCCAGTGCACATCAAAATTAGCGGTTGCGGGTCCCCTTATCACTAAAAAAATCGTAAAAGAAATATTTTCTACTATTCCAAAAAAAAAATCGAGAAAAAATAATAAATGAAGATAACGGTATTTAGTATGGACGACAAATATAAACTCACACAAAATATATTATGCCTAATTGCCCGTGGTTTGAAAATTTTTTACCTTGTTCTCATTTTTAAGAAAATATCTACATCTATAAATTATAAATAAAAATAAGGGTATTTTGGTCCAAAGCACATAATGAGGTCCTTAAAGCTACACAACAATAAGTGAGGTCCTCAAAGTAATATACAAAGATAATTTGGGTCCTTATAGTGTGGTTTACTCAGATAATAACTATAAGAGCATAAAATAAGCTTGATTGTTTTTTTTTCTTATTAAAATTTTCATTTTACTACAAAAAATAGTTGTCATGGTATGTCCTTTATGGATCGCCTTTATTGAATTTTTCATCCAAATTATTTATTTACTCTTTTATTCTTTGCAAAATTTATTTTAATCAATGCTAAATAAATAATTAAGTGTGTATTTGGCCTTACTTTTCAAATTGTTTTTGGACATAAAAACACTTTTTGGTCAAACATATCATAAATTTAAAAGCTAATAGTAGATTTTTAAAAGCTCAAATACCATGTTTTTACCCATACAAATAAAAGCATCAATTTGATGTTTTGTTTCTTGAAAACTACTTTTGAAAAATTAAGTTTAAAAAATAGAAACTCATTTTAAGCAAACTAGGCCAAACATTATTGTCACGAAAGTCGAAAATTGAACTGTACACATATAAATTTAGTACTTGAAATCTTTTACTTTTATGGGTTGTGAGTTGTTCAGTTGTTGTAACGTCAAAATTTTTTCAATACACCTACATTATTATGATGATTATTATTATTATTTTTTTTTTTTTATGTTTCTGAATGTTTTCTACTCCGTATGGGATTTATACGAAGTACTCCATATGAGATTTATACTTGGTGTGATTTTGTATTAACGAGTACGAGTACATATTATTACATCATTACCTTACACTTTAGTACCTAAGGAGTACTATAGTGGGGAAGGGCATCAGGAAATATAAATGGGCCGTAGTTTTTGTTAGAAATTCAAAAAATATTTTTACAGAAGAATATCAATGTTTAGAAAACTAGATCGATTTCAAGAGTAGGATCAAACTATTTCACCCTTTCGGATGAGCCGGGGCATAAGTCATTTTGTAACCACATTTCTAATTCCTCCGTATAGATAGCTTACTTTTAAGTGTGATTTCACGGTAATTTATTCAAATAAATTTTATTTTTCATTTATATTTAGTAAACTCTACAAAATTTAGCGTGAATAACTCTACTAAATCCTAACTCGTTTTTAATTTGTTAAAAAATTGTTTTCTTTTTCTGAAAACTCAAAATTTAGGTTAGCTTCCAATTTATTTTAAACATTTAGAAAAAAGACGAGTTCATGTTATGTACTTGATATAATAAAATAAATGTTTATTTTCTTACATTCCTTGGATCATTTTATTGCTTGATTTGCATCCTTTCACAACAAAACAAAACTCTTGTATCATACATACATTATTGAGTTCATGATTTCATGCATTACAAGAAATCAAACAATTCATCAACAATACTTAAACATAGTTAATCTAAAATTAATCATGAACAATAAAAGTTATAAACAAGGAAACTACAATACTTGCACATACTCTTGTTTAAGACGTTACTCGCAACTGATTTAAATAATGTTAAAATATAAAAAGGTTTGTTAGAGGTTTTTAACTTTTAAGACAGTTAAACACAATTCGAGATTTAATGTACACATAAGAAACCAACCAGGATCTCAGAATATGAACAGTAACACATATGGGAAGCAACTGAACAAGTACATAATATATACTCCCTCATATTCACTATATTCTTCCCCTTTCCTTTTTGCACAAGAAATAAGAAAGTGATTTTGGACCACACAAAACACACTACCCCACATGTAATTTAATTTGGACCACACAAATCAACCCAAAAAAGGAAATAGGGAAGAAAACCCGAATAATCCGAATATGGAAATAGGGAAGAAAATGGTGAATAGGAGGGAGTAGTAAATTAGTAAATAAATATATTTTTACTGACAAAGTAAGTGATTTATATATAATGTTTGGTAGTATCAAAGTGTACTATATGGTTCTTATGGTCTCCTAATGTGAAGAAATTACTAGTAGTAATAAATATATAATGACAATGATCAGAGAACATTGTATGAGATATTCCTTACTAATTAGCACCACGCTCCCTTAAGTATAGGCAAATTTAATTTAATTGTTAATCGTACTATTTTTCTGCTTTTGCCCTCCACGCTCTCAGACTCTCTCTTTTAGGTTGGTATTAACTAACTCTGCCATTTTTTTTGTAAACTAATTGCAAATAAATTGGCTCTTAAAGAAGGCCAATGGTTTCAATTGCCCCATTGTCAGTACTCAGTAAAATATTAATGTATCTTTGGTATTACAAATTCTAAAATAAGACGGTGAGACGGTTCATTTTTAGATAAAGCTTGTTCATTTAATGTTAATAAATGAATTATCTTTTTATATAATGGGACCCTCTCACACAAAAATTAGCACTGCTTTGTTGTTATGATTCGCATTTTCACTCGTATTTGTTCTCTTCTTAGTTGAAATTGTGCAAGACTGTATATTTCAAACATCTTGAACTTTTAGTGACATTGTTAGGGTGAGAAAAATTAAAGCTCTATTTGATTTCATTTTCTTTGTCGCGGTTATTTATTTACCTTTTATATATACTTTGTGAGCAGTATTTTTAAGTAAATGTAAACAAATGATTAGGAGAGAGTAATTAACAATAGTGCTAATGAGCAAGTCTTACATTTTGTTTAGATGAGAAAGGGGATGTTTGGTTACAATTGAACGGTGTTGTTTGATTGCGTGTAGGCATTTAAAGTTCATAGAAACTCACAACCTCTAGGTGTCATTTGGTTGCCACTATAAAAAAAAAAGGGGCACATAATGCCACGAAACAAATTTATAGTGCCATGAACCATGTGAGATAATAATTTATTCTCGTGTAATTGCTTAATGCGCATGAGCCAGTGGCATAATACAATTGATTCGTGGGAATATCATTCCCCTAAAAAAAGGGTGCCATGATTTAGGAACAATGAGGTTATTTGGCTCTCTAAAATTCTCATTATCTTCAACACAATCTACAATCAATACAAGAATAATCACACACAGTAAGATCCTCTTGATTTTCATTCTATCTACTTCTTTTCATTTTCTCTAACAATAGAATCCTTCTCCATCTCATCATTTAATTAACTATTATCCGTATTATTGAGAGAAACACGAAGAAAATAAAGAGGGGAGAAAATGGAAAGAATCTAAATTGATCGTTTTTCTCCAAATTCCTCTAAGGCCTCATTTGGTTTATACGGGAATCGAATTCATGTGTTAATTTGCAACGCAGAGGAGTTTAATTACTACATTAAAATTCACGTGAATTAGAGAAATCCGTTTGGTTGTCATGTTGGAGTTTTATTTTCCTAGAAGTTTCCAATGACCATGAGGGGGTAGGTAGTTAAATTCCCCCATCATGTAGGAGTTAAAACTCCTTGGAGTTTGAAATTCTCCCATTTTACAAAAAATAGGGTAACCAAACAACCCAAAAAATCACAATTCATGAGATTTTAGAATTCTCATAAATTGAGTGAACAACCAAACGAGGCCTAAATCACAGTGCCCAAACTTTACCTTAGGGCTTAGGCATTCTTTGAGTACATTTTCTGCTAGTTGTCTTAGACTTAGGCAGAATTTGATAAGATATAAAGTTACATCCATGGCTCCATCCCATTTACACATCAAGAATATATATTTCATACGAACTAAGAATTTTTTTGGTGTAAATTAGGGTGTCCACCGTCGACAACAGTGTATAATCTTTCGTCGCATGTGCTTTCACGAAGAGGTAAACGGCTAGCCAAAGAGTTTGCTCCATTCCCATATGCAGGGATCGAACCCCTTACCTCATTGTTAAGGGATGAGGTGAGCAACCACCACACAAAACACATTTGGTTTGGGAACTAAGAATTGGAATTTAGTTTTTGAACTAAAACATTTCAAGCGTTTGGAAAACATTAGAATTCGGAATTAGCCTCGATTCCTTATTAATTTCAACCTAACTAAAACTCGAAACTCTCAAATATATATCTACCCAGTAGTTATTTCAATTTCATCACTCTCCGATTTGCTTTAACAGATCTTTTTTGTGACGTAAATTGTGTCCTGATATTTTGACTTTTCGATTTTCTTCCTTATTCACCAACATTTTCCGTAAGAACATATTTTTCTCCTAATTAATTATATTTTTTTTAAAAAATTGGTGACCTCGACTCCTACCGCCAAAATACAATTCCAACCCAATGGTTATCCAAACACCATTGAAAAATTGACATTCAGAAATTCATTACAAGTAATCAAACAGGTTTATGAAATTGAATTTGGAATCGAATTTTAAGCAATTGAATCTCTTCAATTAAAATCATTGAAATAAAATCAACTCCGTATTTATTAACACTACCTTAAAGACTTTTTCCCTTTTTCTTCACATCGTTTCCATCCAAATTTCTTCACCCAAACACTATTCTAATGTCAGTAATATGAACATTTTCTACCATGTTTATTACGTACGGTCAAGTTCTTCGGCTAAAAATAGCTGGAGAGCACTTAATAAAGCTTAATGGAGCTAAACTGAACTGAATTGAATTGAAGTAAGAGTTAATTTGTGAATAGGTAAGCTAAACTGAACTAAATGAAATTGAACTGAATAGAGTTGAACTCAAATAAAATAAGGTGAAATTAAGTCCAAAAGAACAAGACGGTAGTCAATTGGCCGTTAAGCCACTTTTTTTCCCCTCTAGTAAAAAGATTCATGGACCATATGGGAGACACAAAAGACTTAGTCACATCAATATGGGTTGTTTTAAGGAACATTTTTGTGGTGTATGTATGTTACCAATTACTTGGTGGTAGCAGTAATGCGTGCCAGATCTAATTTCAGGTCTCGTATGTCAGTAAATTAGGTCTACCACATACTCACATGTGATGTTCATCTCTTTAAGTCCCATTTATCTGACAATTCTCAGCTTGTTTCACGGTTAGAGACGTGGGAGTATTTCCTTTCAATGTGTATACACAGCTGACTAAGGGCCTGTTCTTTCTGATTTATTTTCATTTATTTCGATTCAAATTAGCTCTATTCATTAAGTTCGATTCTTCGATTCGATTCGACTCCATTTAGTTCGATTCGATTTAGCTCCATTCGATTCGATTGATTCATCTATTCGATTCGATTTAGTTCAGCTCCATTAAGTTCAGCTCATTTCAGCTTTACTAATTTAAATAATAGTTATTATTAATTTTGTTAACAATAATACTATTTTTTTAATATTAATATTTTTTATTATAATTATAATTATAATTAATAATATTGTTAATAATAATTTATTTATTTATTATTATTATTATTATTATTATTATTATTATTATTATTATTATTATTATTATTATGATGATGATGATGATGATGAATATTATTATTAAAATGAATAATAATGTTATTAATGTTGTTTTTGTTGTTGTTGTTTTTGTTGTTGTTGTTGTTGTTGTTGTTGTTGTTGTTGTTGTTGTTGTTGTTGTTATTATTATTATTATTATTATTATTATTATTTTTTTTTTTTTTATAAAGGGATGCGCGCAGCTTTCATTAAAATAAAAATAAAAGTTTACATGAAATTGGTGGGGAGCCGAGAGACAATCTGGGCTCCCACACCCTTAGCAATAGCAAAGCTAAGTCTAGTAAAAATGTAAGCGGCAACCCGAGCCCCGCATCCCGAGATACCGAGAATTTCGGATCCGCTGAGCAAGGCAACAAATCCGAACCCACTCCCCAAACGAAGAGAAAGAGAAAGGTAGGAAACCATAGCCCGCTACCGCGCACAAATCCCCATACTTAGCACACTTTCGCCGAGCAAAGATCGGCGACAACCCCCCGACACAAAATCTGCCAACCCAGTCTGAGTCAAAGGTGAAGAACTCACAGGTCGACGCACACATCACGCCCCCTGTCCCAAGAATAAAGCAATAAATCCGCAGGACGAAGAGAGCCACCATGCCCATCAACCAAACCGATATCAACCTCCTTCCCTGCAGTAATACCAGATCTATAGCAGATGTCGATATTATTATTATTATTATTATTATTATTATTATTATTTATTATTATTATTATTATTATTATTATTATTATTATTATTGTCGTTGTTATTATAATTATTATTGGTATTATTATTAAAATTCATAACATTTATTATTAATATTATGAGGCACGCCCAACCGACTTGACTCACTTGCCAATACGGGGTCTTACAAGTCAACAAGCTTGCCAACATGGTTACAAATTCGCTTGGTACCCTACGAATCACGAATCGTTAAAAGCGAATTCTATCAAGTTGATTACTGAAAATACATGTAACACATTTTTTATAAGCGAATCGCGAATAGGTAAGGCGTATTCATAGCGAATATGGTAACCGTGCTTGCCAAACCATCATTTGAGGTACACATAGAAACCTATAAATATCTCACTATTCATCAATCAATGGTAAAAACTTGTCACCAACAACTTCCTCTCTCTAGAAGTAAGACTACTCGAGCTACTACAAGAGGGCACAGAGACCTTAGCTTCAAGCAAGGTCCCGACTATCCACCAAGATCTAAGGCATCAGAGAAGGACCTTTTGCGTACCCTCTGAGGCCTTTGTTACGCGTGAAAGATCCATCTGAAGAGAGCAAACATAAGTTCGAGGTGCCATCTGAGAGGAGGGCGTTGACTCGACCTGAATTCGAGCAACGCTTACTTGAGTGTTTTTATTCTAAACAATTATTTTACTAATATCATTATTAATATGATATTATTATTTATTATTGTTATTAAAAATATTATTAGTAAAAAGATTAATAATTATAGTTGATAATAACAATAATATTTAATAATAATAATATTATTATTAATATGATTATTTCAGTTCAATTCAAATTTCAATTGACTTTATTGATTCGATTCGATTCACTCTATTGAGTTGATTCGGCTTCCATTCGATTCGATTATCTCGACTCCATTCAGATTCGATTGATTCACTCTAAAAAGTCGAAAAAAGCAGGCCTAAATGTCCCACACACTAATAGAAATTTGAGTGTTACTTGTGTAACTGAAATTTGGCATGTATTTCACCTATGTATATACTCCCTTCTATTCGCTATAATGTTCCCCTTTGTCTTTGACACGATACTCAAGGAATACTATTAAAAATGAATAAAGGACATTGATGGAGTTGGTGATAGGAGAGAAGGATGAATTATTAGGAGTTAAATAAAGAGTTGTGGGGCCAAAACATTAAGGAAAGTAATAAAATAGAAGTAAAAGAGTTGTGTGGAGTTTGATGATATGAGAGAGGGATGAATAAAATAAGAGTAAAAGTTACCAAAAAAGGAAAGGGGAACATTACTTGAATAATCCGTTTCGGGAAAGAGAGAATATTATAGCGAATAAGAGGGAGTATATATTTAAGTGTCAAATAAATGTGCCGAAGCAATTTATAAAGCACAAGGTGAAATCAAAGGGCAGTACTTGAATGCCACTGCGGGTACATAAGAAGAAATTAATCAAACATATGAAATGCTTAAGGGTCTGTTTGAATAGGAGGATTTTGAGGGAAAGAGAGGGGAGGGAAAGGAAGGGATGATAAATCCTTTGTTTGGTTAGCAAAATGGAGGTGGAGGGATTTTGAGGGGAGGAAAAATGAATCCCTCCACTTTCCCCCTCCAAGCCAAATTATTTCATCTCCAACAAAGGCAAGATTTGGAGGGAAAATGACATCCTCCATTCTCCCTCCCCTCCTTTTCTCTCCACTTTTGTTATCCAAATACACCCTAAGGGTGTGTTTGGATAGCAAAAGTGGAGGGAAAGGGTGGGGAGGGGGAAGGAGGGAAGAGAAAGGGAGGTAAGGGAAGGGAAGGGCAAATGGAGAGTGGGTGTTTGGATATAATTTCCTTCCAAATCTTGTCTATTGTGGAGAGATTTTGATTTGCCTTGGAGGAGGGAAAATAGATCCCTCCAAATTTTTCCCCCTCCATTTCCTTCCACCCTTATTTGTTATCCAAACAAGGGATTTTAAATCCCCTACTCTCCCTCCCTTTCTTTTCTTTCCAAATCACTCAAACCAAACACACCCTAAGAGTTTTTAAAGTGAAATAGAGAAATGTTAAGGCTTAAAATAGTAAACAAATATCAAACTAAATCTCCCTAGTCACCATTATGTGTTTACCTTTTGATTTTCTCACAAAGGATAAGAAAGGTAAATAAATAAATTGGACAAAGAAAGTATATATCCATCCTTCATCCCTTTACATATCGTTGAAAGTTATGTCAAACACATATAACATTTATGCCTAAAATTTGAAGAGTCGGAGTAACATAGCATAGGACTAGTGGTCTGACTGGTCTCTAAGTTGTAACCTCATTCCACACATGACAAATCTGCCAGTAAAACATAAGCTCGAACAAGGGACTTGAAGGGAGGTACAATAATTGAACTATTCATCCTCTATTTGTTTTGGAAGTGGGGTACTTGATATTCAGACAATTGGTTTTGTTGGGAGAAAGGTGGTAGGCTGGTAGGAGTACAAATTATTTGGTGCATCTTCAACATATTTAATAACAAGTACCTAACAAGCAGTGGTGAATTTAGGGGGTTAACAGGTCGCTGGCGGTTGGAAATTTCAAAATTTTTAGTTACAATTTTTCAACTTTTTTTGAGTTCCTCTTACACCTTTACCCATTCGCTCTAGCTGGGATCATTTTCTAACTCCACCACTGCTAACAAGTTATACAAGATAAGACCTTTTAACTTATGAAGCTAAGATATTTTAGATTGGGTTGCCACCTCAGTTTTTTAAGTTATTTCGCTTTTTGTCTATAAACTGCTCTAACTTAGACATTACCTTGTAGTCCGTATGAATCCCTTAGTATTACTTTCTTCCAATAAAAGTTTACTCTTTTTTTTTCCAAACTATGGCTTGGTAGAGCTACATGGTAACAAACTAGCCTTATTCATTCCATCTCCAATGATAAGCTACTTGCTTGAATTTTTACAAATATTGTAAGCAAGTGCCTAAAAACAACCATTAAAGATGCTTAATTCATAATTCGGTGATTATATTTGGATTATGATCTACAGGGGTTGTAATTTTCCCATATTTTTTTAATATTATTTTTAAATGTTTTAATTAGTTCGTGTTTTAAGAAATTTCTTCTCTAATTTAAATATATTTGTTGAGCTTGACATAAATATCTGATGAAACAACCCAAGAAATTTCTAGTTTTGTTTTTCAACAATAGATCAATGATTTTATTTTTCACTTAAAACTTAAAAAAGTAAGGAGACAAAAAGAAATTACCATGCAATATTATGGTGTTTTAGATTTGTTTATTCACGCGTGAATACCAAAATATAGATATCCAACAAATATTCGTATCCAAACGGAATTGGTTTGGTATCTAAAATATACGTGAATTTTGAATATAGATATCTAATCCAAACTAACACTTTGAATTGAGCATATGATTCCCGCTCTCCTCTTTGTACAAACATGGTTTAAAATCTCGCTCGGTAAGTATCCTATCGCCAAAGATTTGTGAGTAGACGACTGATACGATATATCCCAAGATGTATAGGGTTAATTAAAAATAGGAAAATGTCGGCAAGACGACCAATTTATAACTCATTTATAACTCGGCCCGATACTTCCGCGATGAACTACTAAGTTATAACTTGTAGCGATCAAACTTTATAATAGAAAGCCCTTAAAAATTGTACAACATTAGTCGAATTTGTTTTTTTAGAAGTGAGTCAAATTAATTATTCTAAATTAGTAATCTCAACTTTATATGATATAGGTCATATAGCCATTAGATAATAAAACATATACAAAAGTTAATAAAACAAATTTCACTGCAATAAGCGGAACTCGGAGCACGATGGCCGGCGAGTTGAAGACGATTCCGCGACACTGTTACTGACACCGTGATCACGAATAATACCGCGATTTTAACCCATGATACATAAGACCACTTAGTCTATTTTATTTTGAATTCATATACAAAATTTCAAATGGAATTGATTTTTAGCAAACATGAATAATATTTTCTGATTTTAACAAAGATTGTTAAAAAATGACATACAGCATGCAAGAAACCATAGGAAGGTATCAAAGGCACCTAAGAGATTCTCAGCCTGCTAAAGATAAATCTGCTGTACAAGATATGCAGGTTCCTCCTCCTCCTTTTTATTAACTCTATGAATTTACTCCATATGACATATGGTTTTGTAATGTTCCGTGAGGTTTGTTTAACTATAATGGTCTCATGGTCATGTACTTTGTAGAGCTTGAAGGAGGAAACCGCGAGTTTGATTAAGAAAGTCGAAGCAATTGAAGCTGCAAAACGGTACCAAAATTTATCAATCTCGATTAATTTGTTCTATTCGGAGTGACTTTATAATCAACTCCTATGATCTTGAGAGTTTACTTACTACTCCATAACACTTATCGTACATTGTGAAAATTAGGAAACTTCTTGGAGAGAATTTAGCATCATGCAGTTTAGAAGAGCTGCAACAACTTGAAAATCAATTGGAAAGAAGTGTCACCAAAATAAGAGCAAAGAAGGTTTCTATGATCGAATTCAACTATTTGAACCTCTAATTATGTTTACTTGTAAATTTAATTTGTCGAGATATTTGTGTAATTATGCCCTCGATCTTATTTCAGAATCAAGTTTTCAACGAACAAATAAAGCACTTGAAGGAAAAGGTACGTAACTACACACCGCGACTTAGACATACAATTGACTACGATGTAGGATTGGTATACTTCTCGAAACAATTTTTATTATAGGTTATGTTCAACACATTGTTCTTGTTGGATCGACGATTTTTTTTTTTCTAAATAACTTACATGAGATGATTAATTGTTATTCTGTTAATTACGTCATTGTATTACAATCAATCAGGAGAAGCAACTTGCTGCTGAAAATTTGAGGCTAACTCAAAAGGTGAAACTTTATCTTCTGAAACGTATTGTATGTTGGTTTTAAATCTCGACCGTGACGTTCAGTGATTTATTTAGCCGTAATAATACGTAATGACTCAAAATGTGTGATTAACTTGGTGGCCTTGCAGTATGGTGTGATACCAAAGGAAACATCAGTAGACAAACCAATGGAAGACACGTCTCCATCCGAAGATACAAATAGCCAAATTTCGGACGTGGAGACGGATTTATTCATTGGATTGCCGGAAAGCAGAATTAAGCGCATTTGTAGTGCTTAATTAAGTTGGATGATTTACGAACTATATGTAACATGTATACGCATAGTAAACACTATGTGCAATGTTACAAGTTGTGAGGCCAAAATGCCAAATGCATGTTTCTATCTTGTGTACTTGAGACCCTTGAACTTGGTGCATTAATGCATTGTTATATATATGATGAAAACATTGTGAAGAACAAAATTTGTGTACTTTTAATTAGTTACCAAATTTTGTTTGGATCACTCCAATGTTGCTTGATGTAAGTTTAATTACCTTGTAAGTGAACGAGAATCGTTGCACAATTGAGGGTCAAATCACAAGGAGTAAGGAGATTACTGGTTGTTATGTTCACGTGTTTAGCTAAACTAAATAAAACTTGTATGGTTGATATTCTAACTAAACTAGATTAGAGACAACAAGTAATTAAATTAACTAATGTAAATTCTAAATAAGAAGGCAAGCTAAAAATGCGCCTTTACTCAATAGATAAAAGGCCTAGGGCACGATTAGGCTACAAACATCCATAATCACCATGTTAATTCCGACAATTAGTCGTCTTGGGGTAATCAAGTAGAGGAAAATGCCTCTAATTCGCCTATTAACTCCCTCTCGGGCTCATAATAGGACACTAGAAATCCCGACTCACCTCCCTCCCGGGTTCATGACTCGGACTCCCCCACTCGACACTTTAATATAAAAGAGAACACACGCTATTCCCTAAATACTCAAGTATCGGTCAAGGTCTTTAAGTTTACGATAGATTCCCGGTCTTCCCAACCCTTTTCCCAAAGGTGAAGGTCAAAGCGGTTCCCAAAGGCACCCTCTTTAGGCTCTCCCTCCCGGGTTCAACCCAAATAAGCTAAGGATGTAAATATGTGGTCAATCTAGGACCTAACCAATTTCCATTGGTGGACAAGGGTCATCAATCAACCAAATTCCCAAATACAACATTAACAAGATAAGTCCTTTGGTAAACCCCACTAATTTCCCCTTGACAACTAATTTAAATGTAACGAATCATGTTAATTACTTATGTTAGTGCTTAATCGCATACTAGTGGAGATACTACTCACTATTCATGTTGATTAAGACTAATCAATTGATAAAGGTGGAAACTTTGCAATTAAACATGGTATTAAATTGATTCTTAGAACTAAGCATGCAATTAGTTACTAGGATAGATCCCGCGCAATGTGCGGTATATATAGAATATTTATTTCTTAAGTGTTATTTATAATGGAAAACTAAAGTTATGAAAGGTGTATTTTTATGAAATCTTTATATACTTTTTACCGTAAAATTAAGGATTTCATTTTATAAAATTTCTCCACTTATTTTAATGATTTTTTTGTCACAAAGTTAATGGTAAGTATGGGTCAAGTTATTATTTAAAGTAATAATTGTTGCATTTAATGAAAAATTTACCATCTTATAGTTTATAGTTTAACATTGATTTTATTTTATTTTGACGAAAAAATCATAATTTTAAATTTAATAATAAAATTAAAGTTTAATTATAAGATTATATTTTAATGAGAAGGTAATAGTTTAAAGAAAGAAAGTTTTACTTGTTTCTTTATTTAGATAGAGAAGCATTTGGAGGGAAAATTAAGAGAATTTTTATCCTCTTAATAGTAAGGGGGTGTGAAAGAAAAGTATTGACTAATTAAACTAAGATTAAGATGATTTACTAGGAAAAAGGAGAGACTTTAACACAATTAAGACAAAGATTTAGATTCTACTAGAGGAAGAATTAATCATGTAATTAACAAAAGAAAGATGATGAAATACTAATTGACCCAATTTCTAACATCAACTAAGCATAAAGGAGAAACCTTTATGAGAAGTCAACCAAAATATTCAAACTTTGGATTAACTTAAAATGTAAACAAATGACAAAAGGAAAGAAAAAGAGAGAGAATTATACCAACAATGGAACACAACAAGAACAATGAAGAGGATGAGTGGAAGAAAGCTTAAATCTTTGCAATTGATGAAGGAATTGTCACAAATTACAAGGATTGATTTTTGTTTCTCTCATTCAAAGTTGTTATATGAAAGTAGGTAGTGAAAATTCTGAAGTTTGAGCTTATATACCAGGTTACAAAAGGAGTAAAATGACCTAAAACAATGTCGTTTAAGCTAACAAGAGAAAAGCGAGAAACTGGAGCTGGGCACGACACTTTGAGCATGGCACGGCACGACACGTATGGCACGACACCTTAGTGCCTGATCAAGAACGGCACGGTAACAACCGCACGGCACGGCAGGTTTGAGCACGACACTTTTGCGACTTCTCTTCTTTCTTTGTTTTGGGCACTTTATTGACTTATGTTGGGCCTTGGGTCGGTATTGCGGTCCATGGATTGCTCCTATGGCATGATATATGCAAGCCGGGCTTCCATTTCTCCTACAAAAACGATGCAACGCGAGCAAAACCGAACCATATATCCAAAAAGGCGCGGTTTGAACAATTTAAGCAATTAAGTCATTAATAAGCACTTAATATGCATACAAGTGAGCGACAAATGAAGGTTTTAGGCATGGAAAGCAAGTAAATAACGGAGTTATCATTGCTCTCTAAATGTAAGAGGTTTCTTTGTTTAAAAAACACTTTACAAACCATTCTATCTAATTTCTTAATCACTTTCATGTGTAAATTATTTTGTTAATTAAGAATGCAATAAAATTAATTTTGATGTTAAATACATAGTAAATTCGAATCTGATTCATTAGTTTCGAGTTCACATAGGAAAATATTAAAAGTCTAGAATATAATGTCTTATAATGTTTGTTTGTCATCAATTTCGAGTGGGTCCTCTCCATTTTTCAAAAAATGGAGGTTCATTACCAATTGAAATAAACATTTGTTTTATCCACAAGGGTGGAGTATAGTGGTTAAAACTTGGGTGAAATTCCCAGGAGACCCAGGTTCAAGCCTCCTCAAAAGCAAAATCTTGTGGAGCATTCTTGGTCTGAGTCCATGCCTAATAGACTTATAGTCTGTCACTCTCGGGTGGCTTATCGGATATACGTGGTTTGCACTTTTGCAGGCTATCACGTACACCTGAGGATTTACCCAGTGCACACCGAAGGTAGCGGCTGCGGGTTCCCTCGTCACCAAAAAAAATACACATTTTTAATTTCAAAAATATTTGATTATTGTCAACATAAAATTAGACTTTAGAGGAATGCAAATATTTACTAGTGTAACTATAACCGGCAAAACTGAGTCGACCTACACCCGAATTAAGTAATCGAATTGACCCGAACTTATTCAACCCGACCTGAATTTTTATTGTCGGAAACCGATTATTATCCCCAAATAACTTGAGAACAACCAACTCTAAAATGCTCCGACCCGACCTGGCTTGGATTTTTACAAACCCGAACTCGATTTGACCCAATCTAAACCGATCCCGGATGCCAGGTCTAAGTGCAACTCTTAATTATTAGGCTGGTCTTACTTCATCATATAACTTGTAAACTTACAAATTTACAATTACCCAAACTTTGGCCCTTACATTTACTTACATCACAAAATCTCATTTGTGACCAACAATATCCGTCACTTTGGAGTGACGGATACCATTTTACCTCACAAAGTACCCACTTTTTCTCTCTCTGCAACACTATTCATGTGGTCCCCTTTCTCCACTAACCGATTTTGTTACCATTTTAACTCACAAAATATCCGCCACAAATGGTGACCCGTCACAAGGAAGACCAATTGTACTTACATATAGGATTGAGGAACCCTGCCCAAAACTAAGCCCCTTTGTTCGTAAATCCCTAACACTGTTGGTACCACACTTCTTTCCGAAAAAAACATCTTTTGCGAACTCTTTGTTTTAGCTCAAAACGAAAGCTCAGTACACTCCACTTTAAGGCGTCGTTTGGTTCATCTAGGAATTTAATAGACACCGGAATTTCAATTCATGTGAATTATTTTCCTGTATACGAATTCACATGAATTCAGAAAAGTCGTTTGGTTGCGCATGCTGGAATTGAATTCCACAGGAGTTGTGAACTACCTAGGGGGGGCTAGGTCATTCAATTCCACCATTATGTAGGCATTCAAAACTCCTTGGAAAATTGAATGCCTACATTTTGCCAAAAAATTGGCAACCAAACATCCACCACTTTTTACAATTCATAGGATTTTTATTTTCCCATGAATTGAAAGGGCAACCAAACGAGACCTAAGTCGCATAAGGAAAGATGCAACTATAATAAGTTAGATGGGCTAGTTTAGGCCCGTCTTTATATTTGTATCGTATTAGTCGTTTGAGATGAAACCCTTGTTTACTATAAATACTGTTCTAAATAACAATGAAAGGCAGATTGTTTTTCCGTATCTATGTTGTAATTCTTAGGGCTGAGCAAAAATATACGATACGGTTTATTATTACGGATACGATACGATATACGGTTCTTATTATACGGTTTTCCGTATATATGATACGGATTTCCGTATAAACGATACGGTTTCCTAAAAACCGTTTCGTATCCGGGTCAGCGAAAATGAAAACCGGGTACACGGTTTTGAGTTTTGTTAAAAAAAAAAAAAAGTTAAAAAATATCACACCACTGGTTACTCACCGCTAGACCTGGCAAAAGCAACCCGACCCGAAAAAGTTGACCCGAGACCCGAAGTGACCCGAACTACATCACCCGAATTTTACCCGAAAACCCGAATTGACCCGACCCGAACTGAACATGACCCGAGTTTTCTTGACCCGAACTGGACCGACCCGAAAATGACCCGACAAAATATAACTCTAATTGAACAAAAAAGACTTGAAATGACAATTTCTTTATTATTCATTGACCCGAAAATGACCCGACCCAAAAAAACCCGACCCGCTTGACCCGGAACTAACCCGACAACAAACCCGAAACAGACCTGAAACCCGAAATGACCCGTCCCGACCCGAGTTAACCCGAAATCAATGAGAAACCCGAATTGACCCGACCCGAACCCGAACCCGTTGACCCGTTTTGCCAGGTCTACTCACCGCCTAACATTCTAACTTCTTATAATTTCACATCTTCACATATTCTCTAACCCTAAAAAAGAACCCCAAATCACCCTCGTTTCAAACAATCCATTTCCCCCTTCTTTCAAAACCATTGATTTAATTTTCGTTGGAGTCCCCAATTCAGATTTGCTACATCCGTTCGAGTCCTTGTTGTCTAAATTAAATTTTGTTTGAAAACCTATTTGTTTTTTTTATTTCAATTATTTTTTGCTTTTTCTTTTGATTTTCGTTTTTATTTCGATTATATTTCTTTATTTCGTTCGTTTGATAATCGTTTGATTTTGGTTGTTCATGATTTCGATTTGTGTGTTAAGGTTTTAATCTGTTGTGTATTTGAAACTTGGAAGTGGCCAATGGGCATTTTGGCAGCATACAAAGAAGAAGGGCTACTGACTTCACACTTCAATACTAGATTTTCTTTATCATATTTAATTGAAAAGCAGAAAAATCGTAGCCGGGTATCCGGATTTCGTATATACGGTTTAACCGGGTACCCGAAAACCGTATATCCGGTTAAACCGTATCGTATCCGAAACACAAAAAATGGTGTTTTAAAAACCGTATACCCGATACGGTTTTGAACACCATATCGGGTATACGGTTTTGCTCCGCCCGAGTAATTCTAGCATGGTATCAGGGAAACCTGAAAACACAAAATAAAAATCATAGAAACCCTAAGCTCAGCCGCCATGTCAGGCGATGAGCCTCTTCCTCCTCCTCCCCCTCGGCCCAAAATCGAGCCTACTTCTCCTTACTATATCGGTAACCACGATAAACCTGGTGACCATATTACTGGCACCCGTCTCAATCTTAACAACTTTGATGAATGGGAGTACTCGGTTGGTACTGCTCTTAAGGCGCGTCGTAAGTTTGGCTTTCTTGATGGTACCTATAATCACTACAAGACTTAGCCTCCCAGGCGACTGAAATACGCGACAAAAGTTAGTCGCGAAACTTTCTCGGGCGACTACAATCCGTCGCCACATAGTCGTCGCAACTCTTAGTTGCCTAGTTCACTCGGGCGACGGATTTCAGTTGCTAAAATGGCGACGGACTGTGTGGTCGCCATATAGCGACAAAAAAGCGACTAAATATGGTCGCCAAATTGGCGACGGAAAGCAGTGGTGGTCGCCAAAATAGCGACTGATTTTGGTCGCTATTTTGGCAACGGAGCCCATTCAGTCGCCAAATTGTCGCGCTACAAAAAATATGAACAGAGTGTTTGCGACGGGCTCAGTCGCCATTTTGGTCGCTATTTTGGCGTCGGGCTTAAATCAGTCGCCATTTTTTGGCCTATAAAAAAAATGGTCAGAAGGTTAGCGATGGATTTCAGTCGCTAATAAGTCATTTTCAGTAGCCAATTGATAATGATTTTGCATGAAAATTTCCATTTAGCTCGAGCCAAATTGCTATTAATTGAACCTGCAATTAAAATGTACAATCCAGCAGCATAAACAACGCACAAGATGGCTAACAACGTCACATTTCATACAACGACTTCCAATACGAATTCAAGTTATTACAAGTTACTAACTGACAATGTATAGTTCCAAATCCAAGTGACGTCAAGTCACAAATCTAACTAAAATATCCGACAAGTCACAGGGCTAACTAAAAGGATAAACAACCAACAACTCACTCAATGACACGGCAAAGTAGATCCCGCTCCACTACCGCCTCCTCCGGAAGGATCTCTAGGGTCTTGGTTTTGTGGACGCCATCCCGGGTTACAAGACGAGAAATAACTGGTCATCAACTCCATTTTCTCCTTCATTTTCTTCAATTCTTTATCCCTTGCGACCTCCCTTGCTTCCCTTGCTTCCCTTTACGCCTTCCTTTTTTCTCTTTCGGCCTCAAGTGTAGTTTGAAGTTGAGACACGATACCCGGCATATATGTTTGCTTTTTAGAGGCCGGGGTTCCCGAATTAGGTCGGTCGTAGTAGAGTTCTCTTGCCGTTCCGGTTCCATACACCTCTTCCTTATTGAAGCCATCCACTAAATCAAGCCAAACTTCATTATCGGGCACGTCGTGATTCTTCTCTTTTCGAAGTCTAAATTTAGCCTAAAAATGAAAACGTTAATGATTAGAGGTTATACTTATATAATAATATGTAATCAAAACATAATGGCGGAATTGTTTGATACTTACATATAAATCTTTGTCCTTCTTCGAAGTGAACACCCTTTTCCCCTTAGCTCCTTCTTTGGTATGTGTCTCATAGAAAAGCTCCGGAACCGTAGGCATCTTACCCTTATTCTTGGCCGCCTTCCGGAAAAGAAAAACAAAGGATAAATTATAAAGACTAATTAATACTTTAACTCCTAATATAATCTCAAATATAATCTAACTTATATATAAAATTAAATATACGACGTACACTTGACATTGCTCGGTCATAGAATGATTGAGAACCTCCGTAATGAGTAGCATCAATGTGGCCATCTTTCTTTCCTCCCCTTTTATTGATTTCAATGATTTGTGCTTGAACTGACTTCTCCTTAAATTCGGGGGTATTTATTTTTTCCATCAATTCTTTATATGCGGTTCCTATAATCAAAATAAATTTAAAATATTAGTGTTTAATTAAATAGATAAATGTGGCGATAATTTAACTAATTAAATACAACCATCAAAAGTAACTAAATACCTTCCATAAACTGAGGCGCTTTTTTCCTTTTAGAAACCTTATACATGTTATCTCTTAACCTCTTTTTGCCGATGTAATTGTACCTCTCCCAAATGGCACGCTCTTGTTCCTTAGGCCAATGAAAGTGTTGCTACACAAAATAAAATTTTCGTTAGAGAACACAAATCACTAATTAATTAGAATACATTTACAATAATTATTTAAAAACATACTCAGAAGTTATTGAACCATCCCTCCTTATCTTATTCGCTTGCATCTGACCAACAAGTAACACCCCTGCTCATCTTTTGCTGAGTGCTAGCAGTAACTCCCCGAACTAGTTTTTTGGAATTAAACCTGAAATTATACATGTTAAATACGAATTTAGATTAAAAAATGTTTATATTAAAAATAAAGTCAACTACTAATAAAAATAAATAAAGAGAAGTTCTTACAAAAGACCCCTAATGTCAATAATGATCTTGTGATCCTCAGTTTATGTGATATGGATCCCACGTTCCGAAACCTCCTCCTCCTCCTCCCCAGTCTCCTCCTCTAAAGACTGCTCAACCTCCGTGGTCTCCTCCTCCTGCTGCTGCGTACTACGGCCCCCACTAGAGCCGCATCGCTATCTACCACCTCGACTACGTGCCATTATACAACTACAATTGAACAAATAAAATTGTTAGAAAGTGTTAATTAAAATAAAACGAAATAATATAACATAGTAATATAAAAAAATTATTATAAAACACAATAACAAATAAATTGATAGCAAAAATATGTAAAAACCAATACCAAATTATCTTTCGTCATCGACACCCTAATCCACATTATCATCCTCATCATCATCATCATCATCATCATCATCATCCTCATCATCATCACCGTCCTCCTCCTCCTCTATATGATCATCCCCCCCATTATCTTCTTCCTCTTCTTCCAACTCCTCCCCTCCCGCTTCTTTCTCATTCTCATGAATGATTTCATCATCAACTGGAGATAAAACTGATTTTGATACAATTTCTTCTTGAAAAAATATTGTATCAAATTTTGATCTAGCCTTTGTCTTAAATACCGCCCACCATTGCTTTTGATATTTATCGTTACTCGTGCTTGGATAAGAATCAAAATACACTTGATGAGCTTGATGTGCGAGTATAAATAGATCACAAGTCATGTATGTTCGGGTATGATTAACTTCTACGAGTTTGTAACGATCATGGACTCTCATTCCGGCTACGGAATTATCTTTCCATTCACACTTGAATAGAACGGTTTATAAGCACGTCCACACCCATTATAGCATAACTCAAGGATATCCTCTAATGTGCCATAATATTCATTGTCACCAAGGGAAAAAATTGTAACACCATAATTGCATCTAACCTTCCTCTTCCCGTAATTGAATGTATGGAAATTGAACCCATTAACTGAATATCGATTCCATGTTTTAACCTTTCGTGAAAGACCTAAGGCCAAACTTCTTACCAAATCATCTTATTGCACTCAATCACATGTTTCCGAAGCCATTATGGAAATCGTTCCTTATGCTTATTCCAAACATCATTCTTGCTCACATTATGATGTTCTTTAATGAAATCGATCATAAATTGCGTTTCATAAGGCTCCAAGATTTCACAATTAGAAAGAACGTAAAGGTGAGCACGATTATATTCTTGTCATCCAAATATCTTGTCTCCCCACTTGATGAACACCCTTCATCATTATGAGTTTGGAAAAACTCTGGTAAACTTGTGTCTACTTCATCGGCTTTATCAATATTTAAGTTTTTTGCTTTGATTTCTATATGTTTTTCAAAGTAAAGAGAGCAAAAATTTGCAATCTCTTCCGTTAAATACGCATTGCTTATAGAATCTTCAACCCGAGCTTTATTACCAATTTTTTTTCTTCAAATGATTAAGAAACCTATACATGTAGTTAAAATGAAGTTATTTCTTTATTATTAGAATAAACTACATAAATGAATAATATTTATAATATCAATACTAGTTAATTCTTACATACCTTTCAAATGGATACATCCACCTATATTGGATGGGTCCACCCACTTTTGCTTCATAAGGCAAATGGACCGGTAGATGCTCCATGGAATTAAAGAATGAAAGAGGGAAGATCATCTCAAATTTACATAAAATAATTGGAATTTGGTCTTCAAGACGAATCATGTCATCAACCGATATGGTGGAAGAACATAAATCTCGGAAAAATTGACTAATCTCGGTAACTGCATTCCACACGGTAGTTGGGAGGAGATGTTTCCATAATCGTATGAATGAGTTGCCTTCTCTATGTGCACAAAATCTCTTCAACTCTTTTCTTGAAGCAATAGTATCCTTAGACTTACCTTCTACATCCATAATCGTATGAATGAGTTGCTCAAAAAAATTCTTCTCTATGTGCATTACATCCAAGTTGTGCCTCAGTAACAATATATTCAAATACGGAAGGTCCCAAAATGCTTCTTTGAAACCAACCGCTTTTCTTTTTCTTCAACTCTTTAAGCTCGTCTTCAGTACCTGTAATACCCGTCCTTTTAGAGATCCGTTGACCGACCTTAGACACCTATCTAGATCTTCGGAAACCTTACGAGTTAACTTTGTGATGTTGTGAGCCTTTGGGTTCGTGTTACGCAATCTAGCGAAGGCTACTCGATCGAGTAACTTAGTCACTCAATCGAGTAGAGGTCACTCGATTGAGTAAGTTGTTTAGTCGATCGAGTAACGGGAGTTCAGCGGGGAATTATAAATCGTGATATTGTGAAACCCAAATCATTTCTTTTCCTTTCACTACTACAAATACAGGCAACCACAACGGCCCTTTAACAACGCTTATTCACGAAAATCATCAAAATACGTTGTAGAATTTATTCCGCGAATTTTACCAAACTTAATGACAACGGTTATGTGTTGTTAACCGTTGTTATTTCTTTTAACAACGGGTCATACTTAAACAACCGTTGTTAATAAAAAAACTAATAACAACGGTTAAATTTTAACCGTTGTTAATGGTTTGGCGCCAAATTAGTGAAAAGTAATCACAACGGTTATATTAGAACCCGTTTTTAATACGTTTAAACAACGGTTGTAGACTCAATAACCGTTGTTATTAATATTATGAAAATCTTAAGAACAACATATTGCTTTATTCTCGCTATACGCTACAAACACAAACACAAGCTAATCTTCGCTACTATATCATCCTCCATTCCTCCCCGATCGTCTCTCTGTCTTCATCTCCGTCACTGTTGTCACGTCTTCTCTCCCTCATCGCGCGTGTTTATCAATCAGGTATATATATGTTTCTTAGCAACGCTTATTATAACTAGATATAGGATTTTTTGGGTTATTATCTAATTTGTTGATAATTTAGCTTAATTGCTTTCCTGAATTTCGTTTATTTGTTTGCCTATTATTGTATTTTATGAATTAGTTGCCTATTATTACGAATGTAGAATAATGACTCGAACTTGGATGATTGATGCAAATATGAGTGACCGCACCTACAAGGATGGTTTAGCTGAATTTTATGAATTCGTTTCGAACAATTTGAAAGGTTCTTCTAGTATTGCATGTCCTTGTGAAAGATGTGGTAATATTAGCTATATGGCTTTTCCGGACGTTAAAATACACCTAGAAAAGTGGAGATTTAGTCGATCCTATACACTTTGGATTTTTCATGGGGAATCATTAGAGGAAGAGAATAACTCTGAAGAAGATGATGTTGAGGTACACGAAAGGCTAACTGATGATCCTGAGTTTGCCGAGTTTTTGAGTTGGAAGAGTTGGAAGTAGAGAAGTTGAATGTTGGGTCTATAGATAATGAAGAGAATGATGATGAGTCCATTGCTTTTGAAGATGTAGGTGATGACACTAGTAATTGGGATGACCTTAACAACATGTATGAGAAGTTGTGTGAGTCTGAAGCACCTCTTTATCCTGGTTGTAAGTTCACAAAAATGTCGGGTGTGGTGAAGTTGTATAATATCAAGGGGGCAAATGGGGTGAGTGACACGTGTTTCACTAGTTTTTTAGCCTTGATAAAGGAGTTGCTTCCTGATGGTAATGTTCTACCTGTTAAGACATATGAGGCGAAAAACTAATAAGAGGAGTGGGTATGAAATATGAGAAAATACATGCATGTCCAAATGATTGCATATTGTATCGGAAATTATATCAAAACTTAACCAATTGCCCTAAATGTTTGGAGTGGCGTTATAAGGATAAGGAAGGGATCCCGGCTAAGGTATTGTGGTATTTTCCATTGATACCAAGAGTCATAAGGATTTATGCGAATCCCGATGATGCAAAAATGTTAACTTGGCATGAAACCAGAAGAATAAATGATGGAAAGCTAAGACACCCGGCAGATGGTAAGCAATGGAAATCGTTCGACGCTAAGTATCCCGAGTTCGGCAATGAACCTAGAAACTTACGTCTAGCGCTGTCCACTGATGGAATGAACCCACACGGAAACATGAGTAGCCAACATAGTACTTGGCCAGTAGTGTTGGCTATTTATAACTTACCTCCATATGTGTGCATGAAAAGAAAGTATTTGATGTTGTCGTTGTTAATTTCCGGCCCTAAACAACCTGGAAATGATATAGATGTATATTTGGAACCTCTTCTAGATGATTTGCGATTGTTGTGGGATAGTGGGATAGAAGTATTTGATGCATATAAGAACGAAACTTTCAATTTGAGAGCGATGTTATTGTGTACAATATCTGACTATCCGGCTTATGGCGACCTTTCTGGGCACACAGTTCATGGGAAAGAGGCTTGTCCATTGTGTGGGGAGGATATCGATTCTGAATACTTGAAGTCTTCTCGTAAGTATGTGTATATGGGAAATAGGAGGTTCTTGTCTCATGACCATTGTTATCGCAAGATGCAAAAAGCATTCAATGGAAGACAAGAACTTCGTCAACCTCCTAGAATTTTGAGTGGGCATGAAGTTTATCAGAAAGTAAAGCATATTGAGATAGATTATGGGAAGAAGAGCGGCTTTAAATTGTCTACTCGTGGGTATAAGAAAAGATCCATATTTTTTGATAAACTTCCATATTGGCCGACTCGGAGGTCGGCATTGCCTCGATTTCATGCACATTGAGAAAAATGTCTGTGATAATATTATCAATACCCTTCTGAATGTTCCTGGTAAAACAAAGGATAACGCCGCAGCTAGGGAAGATATGAAAATGATGGGTATTAGGCTAGAGTTGGCACCACAGAAGAGAGGTAATCGTACATTTTTACCGCCAGCAGCTTTTACCCTTTCCCGGAATGAGAGAAAAGAGTTCGTGCATGCTTGAATGGAATTAAAGTGCCACATGGTTATTCGTCGAACATCAAAAGCCTAGTGTCGATGCAAGACCTAAAACTCACCGGGTTAAAGTCACATGATTGTCACACTTTGATGCAACAATTACTACCCGTGGCTATTCGTTCCATTTTACCTGAAAAGGTAAGATATGCTATAACTAGATTCTGTCTCTTCTTCCAGACCATATGCGAGAAAGTCATCGATCCCGATGACGCGGATTCATTGCAGGACCTCGTTGTAACCTCTCTTTGTCGGTTGGAAATGTATTTTCCACCCTCTTTCTTCACTATCATGATTCATCCGACCATTCACTTGGTTAGGGAGATTTTGTACCTTGGGCCCGTGTACTTGAGATACCAGGATCCTTTCGAAAGATTGATGAAAGTCTACAAGGACTATACATCTAATCGGTATCGTCCGGAAGGTTGTATTGCTGAACGCGCTATTTTAGACGAAGCTCTTTCATATTGTTACGCTCATCTCTCCCCTGAGGAGTTGATTGGCGTTCCTAAGAATCGTCATAGTGACTGGATGACCGGAAAAGGTATTAGGGGTCGGGTTGAAAAAATTGTGACACGTGAAATGTTGCATTTAGCACACATGTATGTGCTAAACAACGAAGATGAGGTGCAACCTTATATTCAACAACACAAAGATGAGCTCAAATACGATCACCAAAACAAGACCGAGAAGTGGATTGCGAACGAGCATACGAAGACGTTTCCCGAGTGGTTTAGGAATATTGTCTTACAATTACTTGATCAAACCGGTGATGACATCTCTCCTAGGTTACTACGTCTTGGTTTAGGTCCAAATGCCAGAGTCACCTTTTACAACAGTTTTGCCATTAATGGATATACTTTTTACACCCGCGAGCAAGATGAGGTGAGCACAATGCAAAATAGTGGTGTGAGTTCTGAATTTGAGGCAATGCACTTTGCTACTTCAAAAGATAAAAAGTCTATTTGGGGAAAATGCCTTTATTATGGTGTTATTCAAGAAATATTGGTACTAGATTACATTGATTTCACACTGCCTTTGTTTCGATGTAACCGGGTTGATAACAACATCCATTGTGTCCGAAAGGATAAGATGGGATTTACGTTGGTCAATCTGGGTAAGGTTGGCAATAATAAGGATGATCCTTTCATAATGGCATCCCAAGCTAAACAAGTGTTCTATGTCACCGATCCTATGGATAAGAAGTGGTCTGTTGTACTGTCTATAAGGAAAAGAAGGAGTAGTCCATCCGATAATGATGATGATGATCGGGATGTCGTTTTTGAGGGAATGGATCAGTCTACCACCGTATCTTATTTCGACGATGTTGACACCGATCACGAGGACACCGAAAGCATCTATATGCGTGATGACCATGGTGAAGGTATTTGGGTTAACGAAGAAACTATGACATCCAAGAAACGTCCCCGATCCCGAGATAGTTCATCGGGACATGTACAAATGCAAGCATCTTTGGTGTAAGTTGTCTTATTTTCTTGATCTTATTATTAGATGTGGATGCTTGTGTTGAAATTGCTGAATAATGTTGCAGTATGTATTGTTACAGTTTGGACCGTAATGGAATTACGATAATTTTTTAAAAAAAGAGGTTCAACAATAACAACGGGTATATTTAAATTACCCGTTGTTAATACTTTCAACAACGGGTGTAGTACCTCTACCCGTTGTCAATTATTTTTTTGACATATTTCATTTTGGCGCAAATTTGGTGAAACTATATTACAACGGGTATATTTTAACCGTTGTAATAAAGTTTGACAAAATGTTGACTTTTATTGACCCGTTGTTATTAACATATAACAACGGTTCTGCTTTGAGAACCCGTTGTTAATAGTTTGTCTTAATAAAAACTAATATAGAAACCCATCCAAAGATGCCATACACAAACACACACAACATTATTACTCCAACCGTTGGTATCCTGTGTTAATCCTTCTCTCTTCCTCGCTTTTTACATTCTCGCCGCCGCCGTCGCCCGCCTTTCCGGAGCCCGATTCCGTTGCCTTCCCTTATCATCCTGCTCGTTCTCTTTATCATCATCATCAACAGGTATGTTCACTTTAATTTTGTGTTTCGTCATTAGGGTTTTAAGACGATCATCTTGTTTCTTTTTTCATGCATCTGTTTGTTTTTCGTCTTCTTTGTTATCTTTATCATCCCGCATCATCTACTTTACTCCTCTTATCAGGGTTTAGGATTTTAGAAGCTCAATCTGTTGTTTTAAGTTTTCATTCCTATTAGGGTTTAGGGTTTTAGATAATACTGCATGTACGTTGTTAAGTTGTTCATATCCAAATATATATCATTCATATTTGGTTTTTAGGATTATCATGGGTGAAAAACGTAAAAGAAGTCAAAAGAATAATGAGCCTGGTGATAATAAGCCTGGTGAGAGGGGTGCTACGAAGTGCAAGAAAGTCCTTGCAGCTATAGCCGCTAAACAAACCGCTCGAAATAACATGGAGTGAGATGGGTTTCCCTACTGGTCCAAATGCGGGTCTTTTCTCCAGTTGGATTGGTGCTTGCACAAGACAGTTTGTGCCTATCCATTTAGAGGATGTTAAAAGTTTGAATCCAAAATTGGCGGAGTTATACTTGGCTCGTATAAAGGAAGGCTTTATTATACCCGATGAAAGTCATGATGAGTATTTAATGCATAAGGCACATGTCCACAGCGGTGGAAGTGTGGCGTTGCTAGGGATTGGTTGTATGTGGACAAGGCAACGGGGGAGATGCGTAAGAGCCCACCGGAAAACAAGTGTCCCACCATCAAGCAGGAAGAATGGGATCTTTTCAAAAAGATGAGAACTACTGAGAAGTTTCAGGTTAAATATCCTCGCCTTTTAACGATTTACCTATCATTTTTTTAATTAATGAGTCCTTTATATAATGTTTTTATTATCTCATCTACTTGCGCTTTTATATAATTATTTGAAGGCCGTTAGCAAAAGAAATCGTGCTAACATTTCATGCAAGAAGGGGAAATTCTATGGTTCTCGAGGCGGTTACAGAAAGATAGAAGAGGACCTCGTAAGTAGCATGCATTATTGCCCTGTGAGACTTTATTTTTTTAATCACACTTGGACTTGCATTGATACACATTTACGTGTATAAATGTTACCATGTTAATGTGTAGGTGGCAAAGGGAGTGAAAGAGGTGGATCGGCATGTAACTTATAAACATGGGCACACGCCTAAAGGATCCCGGTCGTCGCATGACAAATACGATGAGGAAGTTTTGGCCAACATAGTAAGCATTATTTTATTAAGACGAGTTCATTACTAACTTTATTATTTTAGTCACAAATATAATTTGAAGTTTATTTAATATATTATAGGATAACGTATTGAAAGAGGTAGAAGAAGGGAAATTCACTCCCAAAGGGTCGTAATGACGTTCTTGCTAGAGCGATCGGCCGACCCGAACATCCCGGTCGTTTGAGGGGCGTCCCGTTACAGGTTGGAGTAACGAAATATTATGGGAAAACTGCCCGATAAAGAAGAAAAGGAAGACTAAGTCTCGAGAACGCCGACATAGTAACATTTATTCTATTATTTTCATTTAAGTTCAATTCACATGTTATTGTTGGGATAAAAATTGCGACACATTACATTCTTGGCAAGCGGCTTGATTAATGGCATCCGTACTACTAAAGCCGAATCTTTGGAGGTAAGCTTTCCGAAGAAGAAGTGAAGATGATGGAGGATGTCATTTCTAAAGGGGGTAATAATAAGGTACAACAGATTGGTGAAGAGGCCGCTACTACCTTGGCAATACATGAGAAGGAAGTATCGGTCAACGAGATTCAGAAAGATCAGGTACCTAATAATGCTTCTGAAGTTGTAACAACTAAAGCCGATCAGGTACCTAATATACTTCCTTATTTTTCTTTTGTTTTTTTTTGGGTAAGATCAGGGGTGTGTTCACCGCCAACTTCGACATGGTGCCATTGAATTGGTTAATTTTATTAGGTAAATAATGGGTCCGAAAAGGAGATGCAACTTGATGAGAAGACGGGCGATGGAAAACAAAGATACATCCCCTTCAAGTCGGTTCCTGTTTTCGAAGGTATGCATGAAGTGTTTAATTAGTTAAATTTATATGAATGCTGAAGTTTGTGCAAAAATCGGCCTGAGACAGAAAGCGTTTTTGCAAAATCTTTTGAATGCTGAAGCGTTTTTGCAAAGATATAATAATGTATGTATGTGTATATTCTTCAGGCCGTAAACTGTAGGTAAATATCCGTATACTACCCATCGAATTAAGGATTATAACGCAAAATTTACATGTGAATATGGTCATAAAACGATAAACATAAAGAAACGACAAAGATTGTAGGAATAACCTTCGGTCCTAGTGCAAAAGGCAATGAGAGATTAAAGCAAATCTCCTCCTAAACGATGCACCCAAGAAGTCCGAGTAATGCCCTTGTGCTAGATCAATCCCTTGTGCTAGAGACAATCCCCTAATTGACTTGCAATATCGAGGGGATTAGTTTTTGTGAATTTTGTTGGATGTGAGATCCGAGTCCTGAGAGGCACAATTCCCAAAACCCTAATTTTGTTTAGCAAATGAACAATTATGTTAGAAGGGAGGAGAGAGCTCTCCTTTTGTCGCCTCTATTCGGTTTGGCCGAGTGGTCTTAGGGGGAAAATGGGCTTCCATTTTCTCCTTAAGTTAAACTCATGGTCCGGTCCAAAACTTGCTAAGTGTATACGACGCGGTTTCATTATAAATCATTATCGGTTATCGAATTTAAAGCATCAACTAATAACACGGGTTAGTTGAATTCTTAATACGTGTCCGACACAACAAAAGATTGTATAATTAATTTGTCCAATATACATTAATCAAATATAAATCGCTTATATTTAATTTTACGAATTAACTGGTTAATCCGCATTAGCCCATGATATTTAATCCGTATTAAATATTATATCTCAACATCACATTTAACTAATTATTAGTCAAATAATTCAGACTAACCGGTTAGTCAAATTTGCATCTACATGATCGTATTTTCATACCGTCACGTCACTCGAACGTATCCTATAGGTGTGACTTTTAGGGACCAGTTGATCACCGCCATCTGTATGACAATAACGTCAAACTTATCTAGCAAGCCAACCGTTATTGATAAACGTGGATCAACTGATAATGATACAAAGTATACCCTTTGATCCTTTTAGAGGTTTATAAGTCCTTGCACTAACTGTTAAGGACACTAACCCCAACAAGCTCCCACTTGTCCGTACAAGTGTATGTGCAATGACGTTATCCGCACTAACTGGAGGACACAAGCTCCAACAAACTCCCACTTGTCCGTACAAGTGTATGTGCGATAACCGATTCTCATATTCATTTAAAATTTCTCCCACTCAATGTAAAACAATTTGCAGATCTGGATCCACAAAGGTCGTATTTTACAATCGATCTGTATCTAGAGTGGTTTCCCCGACTAGAGAGTAACTTAACTGATAAAACGAATCCGTATCCGAGCATGGCCATGCATTTCGATTCTGACTCCTCGAGTGGCCCTGAGAAATATCTAGTACCTGATAAAGGCTGAATATTTCCTTCAACTCGAACTCCTTCCGATCTAAGCACAGCATGAAATGACCCAGAAAAAATCTACTTGGCCCCCTGTTACGGATGACCGTGAGAAAGAAACCAAAGTCACCCAAAATCTGCCTTAGTCTCAAGAGACAGTCGATAGTCAAAAGAATCGACTCTTAGGATCACCATGGAGGTCCTATCCACGACCGGGCACGGAATGTTATAGAACATTTAGGACTCCACGTCGATGTCACAATTGTGTCCTACGAAATATCCGTATAAAACGCCTCTGTGATTGGTCACCAACCTTTGTTGACTTATGGCTCGTTGAACCCACCATCAACCAACGTCACAAAATAAGTGCCAGAGTTATCGCTCATGTGGGCAATTAAGGATCTGAAAAAGATATAATGTTTGTTCGATTCACTTTGTGGTGTTCAAAAATTGTCGCACAATTCCACATGAAAAACAAAATATATATATAATATCAAAACGATGATGTTGTATAGAGTACAAACGAGAATGAATCTAATCCATAAAAAGTACTACAACTCAGGAACACGTTTGATTCCCATGGAATTAACGTGCCCTTCATGCTTATCTTGTCGTAATGCTTTAGTGAGAGGATCTGCTATGTTGTCATCTCAGCAATCTTTTCTATCACTACTGTCTTTTGCTCCACGTAATTCCGGATTAGATGAGCTTTCCGTTGTACATGTCTAGACTTGTTGCTAGACTTTGGCTCCTTAGCTTGGAAGATGGCACCACTATTGTCGCAATAGATGGTGATCGGGTCATTCGAACTAGGCACTACGGATAGCCCATGTAAGAATTGACGCATCCATATCGCTTCCTTTGTAGCTTCCGACGCGGCATAGTACTCGGACTCGGTCGTAGAATCTGCTTTAACAGTTTTTTTCGAACTCTTCCAACTGATCATGCGGCGCCATTAAGAGTAAAAACGAATCCGCATCGAGATTTCGAGTCATCACGATCCGTTTGGAAGCTAGCATCTGCAGAATCGGGTTGCGCATAGCTTTTGTTCGCCTCCATAAGTCAATGCCCAATCTTTAGTCCTCCGTAGGTACTTAAGAATGTTCTTGACAGCCAACCAATGTGATTCACCTGGATGCTGTTGGAATCGACTTGTCATACTCAATGCATATGCCACGTCGGGACGTGTGCATATCATGGCATACATGATAGATCCTATTGCCGAGGCATAAGGTATCCGTGCCATGCGCTCTTTCTCTTCCGGTGTCTCTGGTGCCTGAGACTTGCTCAAATGCACCCCTGGAGACATAGGAAGGAACCCCTTCTTGGAGTTAGTCATGCTTTGAATCTCTCTAGGACTTTGTCTATGTAAGACTCCCGATCGAGAGATAGCATCCGTCGTGATCTATCTCGATAGATACGGATGCCTAGAATTCTCTCGTGCCTCTCCCGGATCTTTCATCCGGAAATGGTTTTTCAACCATACTTTCACCGAAGTTAAGAGAGGTATGTCATTCCCAATCGGGAGTATGTCGTCAACATACAATATTAGGAAGACAATCTTGCTCCCACTCGACTTGATATATAGACATGGTTCCTCGACGGATCGAGTAAATCCATTTTCTTTTATCACTTGGTCGAAGCGATGATTCCAACTCCTTGATGCTTGCTTAAGTCCATAAATGGAACGCTTAAGCTTGCACACTTTCTTAGGATGTGATGGATCGATGAAACCTTCGGGTTGTACCATGTACAACTCTTCCTCCAAAAAGCCGTTTAAGAAGGCGGTTTTCACGTCCATTTGCCAAATTTCATAGTCATGAAAAGCGGCAATCGCTAAGATAATCCGAATGGAACGCAGCATGACTACGGGTGCAAAAATCTCATCGTAGTGCAAACCTGGCACTTGGGTGAAACCTTTAGCAACTAGTCGTGCTTTGTAGATATCTTGTTGACCTTCCACAGAATGCTTTATCTTGTAAAGCCATTTGCATTGAAGGGGACGAACCTTAGCAGGTAAGTCAACAAGATCCCATACGTTGTTCTCATACATAGAGTCCATCTCGGATTGCATGGCCTCAAGCCATAGCTTTGAGTCAGAACTAGTCATGGCACCTTTATAGGTTGCGGGTTCACTACTCGTTAAGAGTAGAACGTCATCTATATCATGTTCCTCGACCATACCAATGTATCTGTCTGGAGGAATAGAGACTCTTCCCGACCTCCTAGGTTCCTCAGGAATATTCACCGCAGCCGGGATTGAAGGAATAGGCTCCTCCAATGGTTGCTCGGTGTTTGGTTCTGGAATCTCCGACAGGTCGAAGGTTCTATCACTCTTTGCATTCTCGAGAAATTCCTTCTCTAAGAATGTCGCACTAGCCGCAACAAAAACACGTTGTTCGGTTGGCGAATAGAAGTAATGACCACGTGATCCTTTAGGATAACCTATAAAGTATGTCTTGACCGATCGCGGGCCGAGCTTATCTTCGTGTCTCCACTTGACATAAGCCTCGCACCCCCAAACCCGTATAAAGGACAAGTTAGGGACCGTTCCTTCCATAGTTCATATGGAGTCTTGTCAACAGCTTTAGACGGACTTCGGTTAAGTATTAGAGCGGCTGACAAAAGAGCATAACCCCATAATGAATCAGGTAAAACCGTGTGACTCATCATGGATCGAACCATATCAAGTAAAGTTCGATTTCTCCGTTCGGACACACCATTCAATTGAGGTGTTCCAGTGGAGTTAATCGTAGGGCAATCCCACAGTCTTTGAGGTGATGATCAAACTCGTGAGAAAGATACTCGCCACCACAATCGAACGTAGTGTTTTAATCTTTCTACCCAATAGGTTCTCGCACCCTATTCTCGGTATTCTTTGAATTTCTCAAAGGATTCACTTTTGTGCTTCATTAAGTAGACATAGCCATATCTACTTAAATCATCCGTGAAAGTGATGAAATACCTATAGCCGTCTCGTGCGGTGATTGACATAGGACCACATACATCCGTGTGTATGAGCCCTAATAGGTCAGCAGCGCGCATTCCAACACCTTTGAAGGAAATACGAGTCATCTTACCGATGAGACATGATTCACACGTGCCAAATGATTGAAAATCAAAGGCCGAGATAGCTCCATGTTTGATGAGCTTTTTTACGCGTTTCTCATTAATGTGTCCCATACGGCAGTGCCATAGATATGTTTGATCTTTATCACCTACCTTTGACTTTTTATTCATTACGTGTAATATTTCGGTCGTCTGATCTAAAACATAAATTCCGTTCAAGGAGACTGCCTTGCCATAAATCATATTGTGTAAAGAGAAAATGCAAGCATTATTTTCTATTACAAATGAAAAACCAAGTTTGTCAAGTGCGGCGAAATAATGTTTTTCGAAAGACTAGGAACATAATAGCAGTCATATAATGACAACTCAAATCCGCTAGGAAGCTGGATCACATATGTCCCCTTTGAGATGGCAGCCACTCTTGCTCCATTCCCAACACGCAGGTCAACCTCACCCTTTACGAGAGGCTCGAGATTTCGGAGGCCCTGCACATGATTACACAGATGAGAACCACAACCAGTATCTAGTACCCAAGTTCCGTAACTTGCATGGTTAATCTCAATCATATGAATAAAAGTAGAAGAAGAAGACATACCAACAGGTTTAACGCGACCCGCTTTTATGTCCTCATGATAAACAGGACATGTACGCCTCCAAAGGCTGCAGACTTGTGGCGGTGATGGCATTCCATGTTATCCATTTTGCTCTTTGTCGCGCCTGATGAGGTGCTCGACTCACCAGGCCCACTCTTACCTCGAACCCGACTTTTTGAACTTCGGTTTGCCCTCTTGCTAGGTTTGCCTGAGCTTTGCCCTTACCCTTCCCTTTATTTGACACAACGAGAACATCCTGTTTCATGCTCCCACTGAACTTCATGTCCTTCTCGGTGCATGCGAGAAGGGAGTGCAGTTCATGTGGAGTTTTCTTCAAATCATTCATATAGTAATTCGCTCTAAATTGCGAATAACCATCGTGGAGTGAATGAAGAATACGGTCGATAACAATATTCTCGCTGATGTTACGATTAAAGGTCTCCGGTTTCTCGACATTCTCAATCATGCTGAGAATGTGTGGGCTAACCGGTTGGCCCTTCTGGAGTCTCGCATCAAAGAAGCGAGTGGTATGCTCATAGGTCACGATTCTCGGTGCTTTCGAGAATTCCTTGGTGAGCGTGGTGAAAATCTTGTTTGCACCTTGGGCTATGAAGCGTTTCTGCAAATTGGATTCCATTGCAAAAATGAGCACGTTTTTAATCGCACCCGCTTCCATGACGAAATCGTTATAAGTAGCGATCTCGTTAGCTCCAGCCGTGAGACCTGGGTGTGGCGGCATGGGCTCAAGTAGATATTTGAGCTTTCCGTCAGCAGCGGCATTCATTCCGTAATCCGCCTCCCGCCTCTCAAGTTGGATCCATCATTCTTGATCGAGTAGACCGATTCATCCGATTCATGAAGATCCGGCCGGGACTCACGGTCCAATGTGGCACTAGGCATTGGGTCGTTCAAGTGACCAGCCATTTGTTATTTTGCAGTTAAAGAACGTGATCTACACTGAAAAAGAAAGAAAAACAAAACGAAATAAGCAACTCATCGAGGTGATTTAAGTCTATTTTAAAATTCATTTTAAAACATGTAGACTCTCGCACTTGCACAATTGATCTCCCTCAAGAAAGATACAAGTGATCCCAAGACTCAATTTACGTAAATTGATAAGCCAATCTGTTTAGCTAATTCTTCCTAAGAATTCTTGGTCGATAGATTTCTGTAAATCCTATCTATTAGTCCACCATAGTCACAGGATCGTACGAGTGACCATAGTGTTGAGATAAAATAAGTCAATCGGTTCCAATTTACCCGACGTAGAAGGGGTCATAGTATGCCTACCGACGAAGAAGGGAGTCCTTGGAGTTTGACCTATAAAGACCGTTCTCAATTTTGGTTTATACGAGGAAGATCCCATCAGCTCAAAAATAATTCATTTTAAGTGAACTAATAACTAGCGTTTGCGTGAATGAATTAATTTGGGTGATGGCTTAAAATCGTGTGACATGCGAATGTCAAAAGAAAACTAACTCGTGACCTCTATATGTGTCAGTTTTCATGCAATTATTAGGTGGTTTGGTTTTTAGGCGGAATATGATGCATACTATCGTTGCAATAAAATAAATAAATTGAATGCGATACGTAAATAAAATTCCTAGTGTGGCCTATCCTAGTAAAAAGAACAAAATACAACTTTGGAATCCACCGTTGGACCCGAAAGCTTGTCTTGGTGTTCCATCTTTGTCCATGTAGCGGGAGTGAGCTCCGGTCTCCATCTTTAGTCTTCTCAAGAATTACAATTTAAAATTTACAAATATAAACCTATTTACATTCTAAATAAAAACTGTAATTAAAAGGAAAAAAGGAGATTCGAGATCTCAAAATACAACCAAGACCGTGTTCCATCATTACGGTAACACGTTCTACTAAGGCCACACTAAGTTACAACCTTTTGCAAAATAATTAAATACGTAATTAAAAGGCATTCAAAACATTCAAAATATAAATAAGAACGATAAAACAAAATGCATCAACTAAAAATAAATTTATTCGTGACATAATTCCGTAATTATGTTAAATTTATCCAAACCACCAAAGATAATTAAAATTATGTGACAAAACCGCTTCATCAACTTAATTTTAATTCGATATAATCCGTTACTTTAAATTTTTAAAGTAACTAACATTTACGTGGGTGAACCGTTTCACTAATCAAGCGAGAGCATAAAAAACCGTTTTATGCATTAAAAAGGCCGAAAGGAAAAAAAACAGGAAAATTTTTTTTTTTTCTTCTGTACTGTTCACGTGAACAGTACCAGGGCCAAAAAAATTTTTTTTTTTTTTTTTTAAAACCGGCAGAAATGCCGAGAGGTTCTAAAAGCCAAAAAAAAATTTTTTACACGGCTCAAAACGTGAGCAGCTAATGATCAAAACAAAACGGTTTGATAAAAACACAATTGCAATTTACTCTAATCCGGATTAAAATAAAAATACAATTGACATGTTCTTTACATCTTGTTGTAATTATCGATTAAAACAACAATTCGCTAAGAACAACACTAAAACAAGAGATCGAACGATCTAACAAAATTGTGTGGCACGCAAATTAATGTAAAAATCGAAAAAACAGGTAGTGAACATCACAAGCCTCACGGTTTTCAAGAACAAAATGCCGAGACAAAAATTTTTTGTGCAACACGAAATTTTATGCAATGATTTTAACCGATCTTTAACATATAGCGATGAATATCGATTACATAGACAATATGCAAAGATCAAAAATTAAAACAAGGCAATCAACACCGTGTAAACTAGACACGGTTTCCAACAATCACAAAAAACGCAGCAAATTTTTTTTTAAAAATGCCGTGACAAAAAACTGGCAGCCGAGACCAATTTTTGAACAAAATTCATCGTTTTCAAAATCGTTTAAAGAAAAACACATATAAAAAAATGCGTAACCTCGCTCTGATACCACTTGTAGGTAAATATCCGTATACTACCCATCGAATTAAGGATTATAACGCAAAATTTACATGTGAATATGGTCATAAAACGATAAACATAAAGAAACGACAAAGATTGTAGGAATAACCTTCGGTCCTAGTGCAAAAGGCAATGAGAGATTAAAGCAAATCTCCTCCTAAACGATGCACCCAAGAAGTCCGAGTAATGCCCTTGTGCTAGATCAATCCCTTGTGCTAGAGACAATCCCCTAATTGACTTGCAATATCGAGGGGATTAGTTTTTGTGAATTTTGTTGGATGTGAGATCCGAGTCCTGAGAGGCACAATTCCCAAAACCCTAATTTTGTTTAGCAAATGAACAATTATGTTAGAAGGGAGGAGAGAGCTCTCCTTTTGTCGCCTCTATTCGGTTTGGCCGAGTGGTCTTAGGGGGAAAATGGGCTTCCATTTTCTCCTTAAGTTAAACTCATGGTCCGGTCCAAAACTTGCTAAGTGTATACGACGCGGTTTCATTATAAACTGTTATCGGTTATCGGAATTTAAAGCATCAACTAATAACACGGGTTAGTTGAATTCTTAATACGTGTCCGACACAACGATGTTGTATAATTAATTTGTCAATATACATTAATCAAATATAAATCGCTTATATTTAATTTTACGAATTAACTGGTTAATCCGCATTAGCCCATGATATTTAATCCGTATTAAATATTATATCTCAACATCACATTTAACTAATTATTAGTCAAATAATTCAGACTAACTGGTTAGTCAAATTTGGCATCTACATGACTGTATTTTCATACCGTCACGTCACTCGAACGTATCCTATAGGTGTGACTTTTAGGGACCAGTTGATCACCGCCATCTGTATGACAATAACGTCAAACTTATCTAGCAAGCCAACCGTTATTGATAAACGTGGATCAACTGATAATGATACAAAGTATACCCTTTGATCCTTTTAGAGGTTTATAAGTCCTTGCACTAACTGTTAAGGACACTAACCCCAACATAAACAATAGGCCAGTTATTCTTGCTGACCCTAATAGAATCGAAAAGCCACGTGTGCGTGTTGGCCAGGGTCTCGTAGAAAACAAATCTGCAGCAGCGGAAACTGTAGTTATTCATGGCGAAAAACTTTTGCCGAATCATACAATAGTAGAGATAACTACGGTCTTTCCAGGCCATAAAACTTTCCACCGCTGTCCCGATTCGTGACGACATTACCATTCCGGGAGATGCGCTTGGAAGTTTCATCCAATGGCCTAATACTCACATCTACTTGGCGAAGATATCTCCGCCGCCTCACTGAGCAAAATGGAAAGCAGTTGGGGTTAGAAGAAATACCTTTATATATATATATGTGTTACATTTTTAATTGTTGAATGTTTTTATATGTTAAATTTATATGTTATTTTTTTTTTTGTAGGGAACAAAAAAGGCGGCTTTGGCGGATAAGCCTAAGTCCACAGACATGCCAACAACCTCGACTTTACAACAACTTGATGAGGTATGTATTTAATTAACTTCTCCATTTTTTTAAAAATTAACCTCGCCCCTTTATTTATATTTTGTCTGTATTTATAAAAAGCATGGTAATTTTGTGTAGGGGACAAAAAAGACTGATAAGCCTAAGTCCCCAGTCTTACCTGCTACTACTACCTCATCATTGAAAGAGCAGGTTGACGAGGTATTTAATTAAGTACGCTTTTATTTTTATTACTCCAACTAGGATATGTTACCTTTGGATTTTTATTATTTTAATTATCTATACTACATGTGTAGGCTGGTGGTGGTAGTAGCACCACATCAAAGACTCATTCTTTCCGTAGTGAAAGTTAGGAGTATAAACTCCACAAAATATAAAGGGAAGGATTACATGGAAAAAGTAAGAACGGGGGACGATGATGAGACTGTATGAGGAGGCTGGCCATCGCATAGCCTCCGAGCAACCGATAATTATTCCGCTCGAGGAGGATATTCTAGGGCCGAGCGCCAAGCGCTTCTATCATGGGATCTGCTGGCCGTATGGGCTGGACTACTAGACCAGTTGATATAGCACACATATTTGTTTGGATGAAGTAAGTTTCTTAATAAATAATTTCATAGTCTAATATTCTGACTACTAGGTAGATAGTGTTTTAAATACCGGAATTAATACCGTAATAATGTAGGATATTGCAATTGAGAGTGATCCCGAGAAGAATATTCCATCCGATCAATACGGTTCCTGTGCCCCTATGTTTTATCTTTATTTATTTCGGATTTCTCGTTCAAAGAACGGGTAGATTATATTGCTCAGCAATTGACGACAACCAAGAAGCTGATTTTTGGCGCTTATAATGAAAAAGGGTAATAAACAAATTAATATTACGTTTCCCCCTACAATTGCATTTTCATAACTAATATATGTACTTGTTAATAATGATGATGTCTCTTGATGTAGGACTCATTGGGTGCTAGCAGCCATCATGCCGACAAAGAAAAAAGTTTTCTGGTTGGACTCTATACATCACCAACCAAGCGAGACTTTTAAGCGCTTGATTAATATGTAAGTTTATAATACTGATTTATTTATAATAACATTAAGTTTCAATTTTTATTTATAGAAAAAAGCTCATTTTTGCCCCTAAAAAAATGAGTTTCTGCCTCCTTTTTTATTTTTAAAAAAAAGGGCCTTTGAGAAGAAAAGAGCAAATGAGCAGGATCAACCCACGAAAGATTCTGATGTTGGCCCCGAATTTATTACGATAACGATGCGTGCTCAAATACAATAACATTAAGTGCAAAATCTGTGTTTAATACTAATACAATACCTAAAGTTCAAGATTCTGATGTAAGCCTTCTCTCGTCTGTTTGTTTTTATGTAATAATAGGCCCCTCGCCAGCCAGATAGCATACAATGTGGATACTACGCTTGTCGGTTCATGTTGGAGATTATTAGGCGAAGATATATCATTATTCCTCCAAAGGTTAGTAATTTAATAATGTGTTTATTACTTTTTTTAAATTAGAGCTAATGTTGTCTTGCTTCTTATATATGCCATGATGTTGCTATGTTGTCTTGCTTGCTGCTATATATACCATAATGTCTTCTCTTTGTTTTTTCCGCAGTATGCAATCAACCCGTCAGAACAGATTGAGCAGTACTCAAATATAGATATAGACGAGGTAAGAGACATGTGGGGCAACTACGTCTTAGAATATGCATGATACTCAGAGTTTAGATCAACTTATTAGTAAATTTTTTGTTGAAGTTAGGGAATGATTAGTTCATGTAAATTCAACTCCTTGTAAGTATATATATATATATGATGCATTCTTGTTGTGGTTGAATTGAATCTATTGAGTTCGATGAACCCAGTTTGTGATTTATCTTTGGTCTTTGGTATATATGCGGGTTTTGAATGGCATGAAACAAATTTATTTTTCAAAACAATAGGAGTTAAGTAATAAAAACGGTTACTAAAAAAAAACCGTTGTCAATACCTTTCACAACGGTTAATAAAAATAACACCGTTGTGAATGACATTCACAAATACGCGCGCATAATATTCAACAACAGGTTTTAATCAAAGAACCGTTGTTAAAACTCTTCACAATTTTGGAGGTAAAATTACAACAACGGGTATTAAAAAAAGAACCGTTGTTACAAAAACTTTCAACAACGGGTATGTACCATAAACCCGTTGTCAAAATACTTCACAATTTTGGAGGGAAAGTTACAACAACGGTTATACATACGACAACCGTTATTATATCATTCCCTCCAAAATTTTGAAACACTTTCCACAACGGAGAACACCCAACAACAACGGCTTTTAACCGTGGTGAATACTTTAGACAACGGTTTCACTAAATAAGCAAAACCGTTGTAAATACCTTCTACAACGGCCGCTTTAACAACGTCCGCTTTTTTATTTTACAACGGTTTTTACCCGTTGTTATTGGCTGTATCTGTAGTAGTGTTTTCTCCTAAACCTAGATGCCGTCATATCATTTCTCCTTCACCTTGTGTAGATATCTCATTTTTGCACCTCCCGCAAGCCACCCGGTGATGATTGGGCCGCATGTTTGGTACACGGAATGATTTAGGACAGTTCGTAAGTTTATCGTCAAGTGATAGCTCAAACACTTGTGTCTACCTCATAATCGTCATCTACGCGCCGATACGGTCGTTTTGACAGTAATTAGAGTACATTTGGAGTCCGGGTCAAAAACCGTCTTCATTTTCTAATAACCGTTTGAAATGCCGAGTCAGAATATTCTGGAATGTTCCGGATGTTTCTATTCCATATTTTCAATCTTTTAATCTCTTTAATAAATTATATCCCGGAAATATTATATTGAATATTAAGGAAATTGAGATCAAACCGCAATTCCATAATAGAAACGCGAAAATCTTTCTTCCGCAGGAGGAAACCACTTGGGAAAGGACGCAGCAGGTGCTGCGCCTCTTCCAAGGGACGCAATGGCTGTTGCGCCTCTTCCCCAGTTCCTTTATGCGTATTTTCAAATCTTTTCGAGATTCACTTCCAAAGTTTCTCCGAAACCCTAATTCCTTCGTGTGATTAGTATAAATAGAGACCTTCGGTCCTCATATTTCTCACACGAGTGTCCGCCCTTCTCTTCTCCCTTTGCATTCTAAGACCACGCTCTTGCTTTTTGGCGTCTACGTGCTTGAACTTTCGACCACGTAAGCTCGGATCCTTTTGAGTACCAGCCTCGTTTTGCATGACCGACCAATTTGACCAACTCCACATCAATCAACTTAATCAATCTTGTTCGTTTTCCTCTTAGTGGGCACTTTCGTCGTACATTCGAGTCGAGCATCATTAAACGTTAACTTAGTCAATCTCGTTTCGTCAAACATGTAAGTCTGAGGGTGTAAATCCCATATTTTATTATTGTACTTTATTTTTGTAATCATTATTGTAAGGTTTACGTCGAAATCACATTCAAAACCGATTTATAAAACCTTGTTTCAAACCCTTTTTACGGATTAACAAGAGACAAACGTCGAGAAAGGACGCAGCAACTGCTGCGCCTCTTCGAAGGGACGCAGCACCTGCTGCGCCTCTTCCTGAGGCTGCCGCAGTTCCTGCATCCTTTCTTCTTCCTTCGTCTTTTGTTCGTCTGTTTGTTTTGTTTTGTCTTTGTTTGTTCATGTTTCATTGACACAATAATTCTAGTATAATATCTGTAACATGTAATTCGTTATTAATTAATTCATCTTTTAAATCCCGACTTAAATCCCTTATAATTCATATTTGCGGGTTTTCGTCATTAAAATCAATTCGGGTTTTTAGAGGTTCGATTCATCAATATTGAGTCTCTGGAATTCATCATTGGTATATTTTCATCTGTTTATTATCATTGCCATCATTAGTTCGTCATTTATAACCTAATTAATTTGATTAGTTTGTTAATTTGTATCATTAATCCCGTAATTAACCTTTTTATCTTGCCATTAATTTGTCCTAATTTAATTTTATCCACGTTTTATTGTTTTTATGACCCAATCATATGTAAATAATATGTTAAATCACTTCTATCCGAGTCAAATATTAATAATCGATCCTTAAATCACCAATGAATATTAACAATTTGCAATTCCGGCTTCACAGCCAGAACCGAACTCAGGAACAGACGCAGCGTCTGCTGCGCCTCTTCCAAAGGACGCAGCTCTGCTGCACCTGTTCCGGGTTGAGTTCTGTCTCTGAACTCCCGTTTCTGCCTTGAACTAGTTTATTAATTACGTATTAGTTAACTATTATTCATATTATCACTAATAATCTGTTCGTTAATTTTTTTTCCTTTTCTTTTCTCAAACCATCCGTTTCAAATGTATTTTCGACGTAAATAAATTAATCAATTATAATTACTGTAATTTTAATTATTGCATTTATTTATTTATCGTATTGTATGATTATTTACTTGCTCTCACATGAAATTAATTCTAAATCATGTTTCGACCTAATGAGTGCTAAATTAATTGTTAATCGACTTAGTTAATTCTCACATGCTAGGATTAATTTAATGGATGTTGCATTGCATGCATATAACCTTCAACATATGGAGTATAGATGATTTTCCCTAATCATTAGTAGAGGCCGCTATCGAGGCGGGCGAGATTAGGCGTTCGATCAAAAGAGCTTCCTAATACGTACCCTCACCTCTGACTCCAGATCTCTGTGAACATCCGTGTTCATTGGCATCCACGAGAGTCATTCTAGACATAGAATGCTAAGGGCAACGAGTTCTTGGTGTTCATGTCACTACTTTGTGTCTTGACATGACATGAGGTATTCGAACGGTTTCCAATTTTCCACAATAAATTGGCGGCGACTCCACAAATGCAAAGCTTGTTCGCTTTCTACCCGAGCGACCCCCGTGGGCCCGCGTCCACAGTTTGGCGACTCCGCTGGGGATTAATACACTTACGTGTAGCCAAGGGTGAAACTTGAACAAGGTTAGGGAATAGTTTGTATGAGACAGTTGTCGGTTTTAATAACTCGGTCTTCCTAGATCGTTTATTCGGCCTTCCAAGGCCCAACCCAACCCATTCGACCAATCGTCCCGTCTAGACGGTCCAAATTCTTATTTGGGCCTAAGGATGGATAGCGATTGACGTCAACCATACCATGATGCTTACTCCTATTTGTATCAAGGACTTTCACTACTCGAGGGAATGGACTAAGAATCGGCCTTACTCCTGTTTGGTACGAGCCTCTCCATAAACCCCGGGTTTGATTGTTCGGTATGACAACCCACCCTTTAAACCAAAACCCTTTTAAATACACTCAGCATCCCGTTATAATGCTTGTATAAATGCTTGTACTACATGTGATCACCATTTTCTAAATAAAACCATGACGAATTTTGTAAAAATCAAAACCTCTTTCAAAATGTAAAATTTTCGAAAAATAGGCCAAATTTAGCGCAAAACTAGTCGAAGCTCTGTCCAATTGTCAAGTCAAAATTTGGGCTTCGAAGCCCATTTCAAAACCTCACTTCGAGTCCACTCCTACAACTACACTATAGCTGACTAGGACCAACATTTCCAAACCTTGTCATTTCTTCAAACCTCACTCGACACAAGTGGCACACTCCCACTTCACAAGTCAAACCTTTTCTTTGAGTAAGTGTGCTAGAATGGTCGATCGTGTTTTGATTCGTCGTCAATCTCTTATCCTGTTTTCAAGATGCCTGGAACTAGTCACGCAAGTGTCAATGGACAACCACCGAATTGTAATGATCTAATCCTAGCCGCGCTCGCTCGTCTCCAAACTAGCCAAGACCTAGTGAATAATCGCCTCAACACGATCGACGGCCGAATTGTTGCCGTAGAAACTAGGTTGCCTCCTGCAGAAAATGAAATACTTCATGATTTTGTGAATGACTTCGCGAATGAAAATCCTCCACCTTTTGTGGGAGCACAAGAGGTCAACCATCCCGTGGATCCGACTGCATGTGAGAAACGACTCCAATACTTGGAGGAACAACTGATGTATCTCAAAGGGGATGATATCTATAGGGAAAACAATCGCAAGTATGAGGCCGTGAGTTCCAAATTTCCAACCAACTTCAACATAACGGATATCCCGAAATTCAAGGGGCATGAAAACCCTTTGAACCATATCCGTGCTTTCAAGGATTACATGTCTATCAAAGGCATTAAACCCGAGATGTTCTTAAGGATCTTTCCTTCATCTCTTGACACCATCCCAAAACAATGGTTTTATTCTCTAGAGCACAAGAAGATTGCCACTTGGGATGATGCCGCGATCGAGTTTGCTAAGCAATATGCGGATAATGCTGAGATCCAAGTCAATATGCGCACTTTAGAGGTTCTTACCCAAAATGATAAAGAAGGCTTCACCGACTTCCTAAGTAGGTGGAGGAAGACTAGTACCCAACTTGTCGAGCGTCCAGATGAAGCTACCCTCGTGGAAAAATTCGTGGACAATTTAAAGCCCATTTATGCAAATCATTTGAGGTACCAAAACATTAAGACCTTCAAGGACTTAACCGTACTAGGAACAATGATCGAAGATGACATCCGTAAAGGGCTCTTGTCCAAAATGGTAGGTCATGGATATCAAGGTTCAACAAGTCGTTCTTACGGCTTTGCTAGCAAGACTGATGAGGTTAACCTTCTCGAACCATCAAAGAAGAGTATCCCACAAAGAAAGTTCACAAATATTGGGGATACATACTCCAATGCTCTAAAGAGACTGATGAAACAGGGTAAGCTTCAACCCATAGGCCCTACACCTGAACCAAAAAAGAAATCCAAATCCTGGGACGAGAATTCGTACTGCGAATATCATAGAGGTAAGGGACATGATACAGAAAAATGCTACAAGCTAAAACATGTACTCCAAGACATGATTAAAGACGGTCGCCTACCAATACCGCCTGGAGGCAAGCCTAACAATACTCACAATCCTCTTGGAATTTTGATGATTACAAGTGAAGAATCTACCTTAGATTGTTCACACCTCATTTCTCCAGTCGAAAATGAGATCCATGCAATAGAAGAAGAAGGGAACTACTCCACCATTTCCCCTACTATCACCGACTTTATAGCATGGGCAAAGAGTGTGAATAGGCAAGTCTCAGAATTAGAAAGTGTAGTAGCAACCCTACGTGATCCAAATGCAACACCCAAAGAACGTGCGCCACTAAATCTCTCTCAAAATGCTACAATGCAAGAAGTAATAGCCGTGGTTGATGAACTAATCGACCAAATCATCCAATTGGAGGCCGAAATCATGAGGTTGAGAGAGCTTGCTACTGTCAATAGAGTATGGGCCGACGATGATGAAGATGAATACCTCACCGAACACTACCTAGTTAAAGTCAGTGAGGAAATAGTCCAAAACAGTGAGGACCAAGATGTAGACCACCTTACTCGTTCAGGGCGTCTATACCAAAATATTTCTCAAAATGGTCCCATAGCAAATGGTCCAATCACCAATACCAACGTTGTCACGCTGAATGATAACGAAGATACCTCTACTGACAATTTGCTAAAGCAACTATAGAAGACAAAGGCTGATCTTTCCGTCTGGCAACTAGTTGCAAGCTCGTTCCCACATCGCCAAGCTTTATTGCAAGCCTTGGCCAAACTAAATGTGGCACATAACTCCACACCCGATGACGTGGTCAACTTGTTCTTCGAAGAGTCACCTAAGGTAAGTAACCCTGTTACTTTCTCGGATGAAGATTTACCACCTTTTGGCGCTAATCACAACTTGGCTCTTTACATCACTGTCATTTGCTTGAAGAAGAATGTGCCAATGACTTTGGTAGATGATGGCTCGGCAGTCAACGTCATACCATTAAAAACAGCGTACAAATTAGGCATGAAAGAATCAGATTGGACCCCTACCAACCAGGGTGTTCGCGCATATGATGGTACACGTTGGAAAGTGGTAGGACTAGTTATCCTTACCACAGCCACAGGGCCGATTGAACGAAAGGTTAACTTCCAAATAGTGGACATTGAAGCATCCTTTAATATACTTCTGGGAAGACCTTGGATTCACACTTCCAAAGCGGTAACATCCACCCTCCACCAGAAAATCAAGATCCCACTAGATGGTAAAGTGGTGACGATCACTTCGTCACCCATCAAAGCGGTAATAGAAAAGAGGCCAAGTAACCAAGTACTCGCGGATCCCGTATATGAACTTGGGGGCTTCCATAGCATAAACGTCATAGAAAGCGAGTCGGCACCCTTGTACTTCAATCCCTACTCTAATTTAGTGGTCAACCACATACTCAAATCTCAGGGATACTTTCCGGGTAGTGACGGCATCGCAACACCGCCACCAACAGCCACACCGCAGCGTGAAAATACCCGCATCACAACATGAAGTACCATGCCCGGATCACCACCCGAGGCACAACAACCACATCGATAGACATCACAACCACATACAATTCCCATAAACACGGACTCAGTATAAATTTCCGGACAAGAAAACTATTCAAAACTAACTTACTAGATCATAACACAACATATTATACGGAATAAACAGACAAGAATCTCACGAATATCATCCATACCTTTTTACGGAATAACATATATCAGGAGTACACATACAAGTATAACTAGCCATGCCAGATCATCCAAACTATCACATTTGAACATCATTCCATTAGGTTACCGTATCCAACATATATTACAGAACATTTAGATAACAACTTTATGACTATCACACCATACCACTTATCGTGAGGTCAGAACCTCACACAAACGTTTATACACATCATAAACCCGTAATCACATCCAACTAGTCAATCCTGATCACGTAAGTTACCATCTGATAAAGGTTACCTTTTGCCCGAGCTTAACTCGTATGCCCCTCATACACATTCTTCCATTCGCATAACCAGTACCTTCTGCCACATATAACCATACAGCTAACACTCACTACTAGAAACCGCCTCCTAAGGCTACATCTTATACTTCCTCACAACCATACAAATCAGTCCGGTCTCTATAAAATCAACCTCTTTAGATTGGCTATCTTTCCTATTTATCATCACTCTTAACCCCTAGTGACAACACCTCAACACTACCATCGTTCAGACCTCAAACCTCTTCCACTCACCTTTAAATGTCACAGTTCATTCCGTATCTTCGGTTAACATTCCAAATAACTAAAATCAAATTCACCAACAAAATTTACCTCAACATTCTTCCCAATACTATCCTTAATTTTATCGTCACCCAACTCACCACCAAGATCTCATATCATGCAAATTCTTTACCCAGCTTTTTACTTTCCTTAATTCCTCGAAACTCATGATTAACATGTCATCCTGGAACTCCTATATAACTGTTAACTCAAATCCTCATGATAGTATCATACATCTCGACGATTCCTTACTTTTATATCACATAACTCCGGTGAACATTCTCCTAGTTTACTCCCCTTAATCTTTTCTTTTCACACTCGACAAAGTCAATTACCATTTCATCTCCTTACTCCTTATACCTAACTCTCTGGTACTCCGGTTACCTTTTCGTTGCTCCAAAACTCAAGTTCCATTACTTTATATCGGTACTTTCTCACTCTTTCTTACCTTGGGTCCTTTTCTCATCATTCTACTCACTCACACTTGCCACTAATTATGAATCCCAAAACTCATCTCATACCGTTAACTGCCCAAGAAAATCACACATTAGTTTCACCTCTTGCTAATGCAAATTCCCAAACTCACCCGCTATCTGCAAATCCACATCGCTAACACCTTTGCACCCTACAAAGAAGGCAACTCACAAAGGATACCACTAGGACTAGGATACAAACCCACCAAGGAGGAAGCCCTTGAAATGCTCACTCAATTTCAAAACCGCAAGAACGTGGGAATCCAAATGCGACCCTACCTCCCTACCCTAAATGGATACTTCGTTTGGGAGGGGAGTCAAGAACTCTTTCACGGGTTTCCCGAGCCTTGGCACTACATAGGAAAGCAACTGGCTGGAATCGAGATCTTTCACGATTGCTACTTTATTCCCACAGAAACAGTTCCTACCGTCAAGACTCGTCAAGCACCTTGCTTAGACGAACAAGCTATTAGCTTACTATTTGGGGAAGATCGATTTGTTAGAGCCGCACAGGATGAGATCATTACCATGATACTTCAAGACGATCACTTCAACCCTACCGCATTGATCACAGAAACCAGTTCGAATTTACAGAAAGGATGGAAAAAGTCAATCAAGTGGACAAACAACCAAGGAAGACTCTTCAAGCTCAACACTGGAGAAGGAGAGATGTTCAAAGGAGAACCAAAAGACGATGAATTCGAGTCAGAGTCAGAGTCAGAGTCGGAGTCTAGAGAAGTCCCTAGAGAGTCTCCTCCTGTCGTCACTCCCACTCCCCTTGTTTCTCCTAGCTTAGCATCAAGTAGTAACAGTAGTTCGGGAAATGTCCCAACGGATGTCCCTTTACCGCCACTGACCACCGAACAGATGGCTTCTTTGTTTCAACTTTTCTTGAATTTTAATATGAATAAATCAGGTTCTGCTTACTCTTTGTGTTATTCTGAATAAAATTCTGTTTACGATGATAATGAGGATGACCCAGACCCAGACTCAATCGAAATACCTCCCTACATAGCCAAAGAAATACTACAAGAGGGGGAAGGGGGACCAGTTATAGAAAACACTGAACCCATCAATGTAGTAACCGAACTAGAACCCCAAGAACTTAGGATATGGATGACCTTGAGCCCCGCCGAAAGGGCCAGCTTTGTAGACCTCCTACATGAGTTCAAAGACGTTTTTGCTTGGTCCTACAAAGACACGCCAGGGATCGACAAGGATATCGCAGAGCACAGAATCCCAATCAAACCAGGGTTCAAACCCGTAAAACAGAAGCTTCGTCGAATGAGGACAGAGTGGGCACTTAAGATCAAAGAAGAAGTCGATAAGCAATTCAAAGCCGGGTTCGTCAAAGTTTCTGAGAATTCAGACTGGGTAGCCAACATAGTACCCATACCCAAAAAGGATGGGAGAATTCGTGTTTGTGTTGATTTCAGAGACTTAAACAAAGTAAGTCCCAAGGATGACTTTCCTCTACCACATATCGACATATTAGTGGATAACACGGTAGATCATGCGTTATTGTCCTTCATGGATGGATACGCAGGATATAACCAAATCAAGATGGCCATAGAAGATATGCACAAGACCGCCTTCGTCACTCAATGGGGTACCTATTGCTACACGGTTATGCCGTTTGGGTTAATCAATGCCGGAGCTACATATCAACGCACCGCAACTACACTATTACATGACATGATGTATAAAGAAGTTGAGGTCTACGTAGATGATATGATTGTCAAGTACAAAGATAGAGAGGGGCACATTGCGAACCTTCGCAAATTCTTCTCCAGATTACGAAAGTACAACATGAGGCTCAATCCTCAGAAATGTGCATTTGGAGTAACATCCGGCAAGCTCCTGGGGTATGTTGTTAGCCAACGAGGTATAGAAATAGACCCTTCCAAGATCAAAGCTCTAATCGAAATGCCGCAACCTCAAACAGAGAAGGAAGTTAGAGGATTCTTGGGTATGGTGCAGTACATAAGTCGATTCATATCGAAACTCACTATGATCTGTGAACCTATCTTCAAAAAGCTAAAGAAAACGGATCACACCATGTGGGATGATGATTGTCAAAAGGCATTCGACCGAATCAAGGAGATACTAGCCAAGCCACCAGTGCTCATGCCACCCGAACGAGATCAACCTCTTGGTTTATATCTCACGGTAACTGAAATAGCCATGGGTGCCATGCTGGCCCAAATGGTAGGAAAAGAAGAAAGAGCTATCTACTACCTTAGTAAGAAGTTCTTGGAGTATGAGTGCAAATACACACCACTCGAGAAGATATGCCTCGCTCTTGTGTGGGCAACGAAAAAGCTACGCCATTACATGCTTAGCTACTCCGTCAAAATATACTCCAAAATGGATCCTGTCAAATACCTCTTCGAAAAACCTGTTCTCAATGGACGCCTAGCGAGATGGACTTTGATGGTCTCAGAGTTCGATCTCAAGTATAAACCTCTGAAAGTTATAAAAGGGCGCGCCGTTGCCGAGTTCTTCGCAGAAAATCCCATCAATGATGCACAAGCAATAGAGACCTGGTCGTTTCCGGATGAGGATATACTCCAAACAGATGTAGACTCTTGGGACCTTTATTTTGATGGAGCGTCGAATTTAAGAGGATTTGGAATAGGAGTGTTGCTCATTTCTCCTGAAGGCGAGCATACACCACTCTCTGTCAAACTCGACTTTGAGGTGACAAATAACGTGGCAGAATATGAGGCTTGCCTCATTGGACTACAAGCAGCAGTAGGTTTAGGCATAAAAAATCTTCGGGTACATGGAGATTCATCTTTGATCATCAACCAAATTACGGGATCTTGGAAAATTCGAAGTGAAAGCCTAGCACCTTATCAGGCCAGAATAGACCAAGTTGCCCAATTCTTCGATCAAGTAACGTACCTACACCTACCTTGAGAAGAGAATCAATTTGCAGATGCTCTTGCAAAACTTACATCTTTGATTAATATGCCGGATGATATGGTAAAAATGCCTTTATGCATCGAACGACGGTCGAACCAAAACATGTGCACCAAATCACAGATGAAGAAGAAAACCCAGAGGAACCTTGGTTCCAAGCGATCCTGAACTTCAAACTGAAAGACACCTATCCACCGGATATGGACAAGAGGGGACAACGTGCTATACGCTTACTAGCCTCCCAATACGTCCTCATGCAAGGCGAATTATATAAAAGAACGCCTCTTGGTGTAATCCTGCGTTGCCTTGATCATTCACAGGTATGGAAAGTGATGGAAGAAGTCCATGATGGAGAATGTGGCCCTCACATGAGTGGACCAATGATGGCAAAGAAAATCACGCGTTTAGGGTATTATTGGACCACAATGGAATCCGATTGCATCAAATATGTCAGACATTGTCATAACTGCCAAATCTTCGGGAATGTGCAACATGTCCCTCCTTCATTACTCTACACCATGACATCTCCTTGGCCATTTTCTGCGTGGGGAATCGACATCATCGGAAAGATCACCCCTGCCGGAACAGGAGGTCACTGTTTCATTTTGGTGGCTATAGACTATTTTACCAAATGGGTAGAAGCGGCTTCTTATACTAGTCTCACAGCCAAGAATGTGGCAAAATTCATACAAACCAATATCATCTGTCAATACGGTTGCCCACATGAGATCATCAGTGACAATGGGTCGCATTTCCAGGCTGAGACTGAGCAATTTCTAGCTAAGTACAAAATCAAACATCACCATTCCTCGCCGTATAGACCACAAAATAATGGCGCAGTAGAGGCAGCAAACAAAAACGTTGTCACAATCCTCAAGAAAATGATTGACAATTATCGAGATTGGCCAAGTAAGATACCATTTGCCTTGTGGGGATATCGCACATCCGTTAGGATGCCCACTGGGGCAACTTCTTTCTATTTGACCTACGGTATGGAAGTCGTGCAACCAGTCGAGCTCGAAATACCATCCTTGCAAATTCTACTCGAAAGTCAAATCCAGAAGCCGATTGGAAGAAGGATAGATATGAAGAACTCATCCTCCTGGATAAACGAAGATTGCGCACATTGCATAATGTGCAAACATACCAGGCACGTATCAAACGAGCCTTCAACAAAAGGGTTAAGCCAAGGAACATCAAAGAAGGAGACTTGGTTCTCAAATCAGTTAGAGCTCTTTTACCTGTCGATCCACGAGGAAAGTTTAAACCCAACTGGGCCGGACCATTTCTGGTCAAATCCATACTCCCGGGGGGTGCGGTTAGGATCACAGACTTAGATGGGAATGAATTTGCTAACCCAACAAACCTCGAGCAACTGAAACGTTACTATGCCTAGAATAGGAACAAAACGCGCCTCGCGTAACCTCACGTGTCGCTCCTGTGGCACGGAATATAAACGGCCCCTAGCCAGCTGAAATAAAGCTAATGTCACCTTGCTCTTGCATTTTGACAGATCGTCATCCTCATATCATCAAATAAACTGAATTGTGCTTTAAGAGTAAGTAAAGCTCATGCTTATTTTCTAGTTCATTACAAGCTCTTGCTTAGAACAATTATTCTTTTACATTTACTTGAACTACGCGCAAGGGTTTGATTTCATTTTTTAAATGAATACGTGGGCAATCCTTCACAGGATACAACCCATTATTTTTTAAAATATAAATAGAGGGACATTTGCATATGCATTTGGAATTCGACAAGAATAATAAAAGAAAATCACAACGGTTTCATAACCAATTAACCTTTTTATTCCATTTCTTTCCATAATATAATACGCTACATAAATGCTAAAATAAATAGGCTAGGATTCTAAAAACCCCACCATTTTTTTACAAACAATAATAATAATAATAAAAATAAATAATACTAAGACTTAGGCTATTCTTCCATTTTCCCTTTACCTTTGTCATTCTTGTCATATTTCCTATCTCGACCACGAGCCGGGCGCTTCTGCGCTATTTCAGATCTAATCACCAATGGTCTCTCTCGCGGTCTAGCCTTGCCATTCTTATCAACCACCTTTTCGACGACAGGAGAAGTCTTCGGTTTCTTCGATGGATGAACAACTCGAAATTCGGCCTCTTCCTCTCCCTCAGTCAAGTGCTTCTCTTTCTCCTTCTCTACATCACAAACCTTGTAGTCAACAGGCTCGCGTTTCCTTAGTCTCTCGTGCTCCTCAGGAGTAGTAGCTTTCCTCCACTGCAAGTAGGAATCTGATACCCATAGTGCACTAACAGAAGAGTTCAGGAACCACATGTTTCTTTGAGCCCATATGATGGCCCACTCTCTTCGGCTCTCAGCAGTAAGCGCCGTGGAAGTCTGAGGAACAGTATCAAGCTTCGGAATCGTCTACTTCAATCCAACCTGCCTCATCAGCCTCTCTGGGAAGATGCATATCATGAATTCCAAGCCAGGAATCCGCACCGATCGGGTAGGATCCAAGGATGATACTTCAGTAACAGAATTGAGATGCCACCATGGTACGATCCATCTAATCAAGGGACCATCCTCGCTCTTCAGCTTGTTCTCCCAGTAGTTGCAGACTCGAGTAAAGTCCACCAAGTAAAGTCTAGTCCTCATTGCAATTGAGCGAGCATGATAAGCAGGAACATTAACTGGGGGCTCGATCAATCAAAGACGCTCCATAAGCCAAACCTACCAAAGCAGGTATTAGTATCCAACAAAAAAACAAAGAAAAGAAAAAACGAGACAAAAAACAAAAAAGAAGAAAAAACGAAAAAAAAGAGAGGAGAAAGTTATGTTCTTTTACCTGCAAAATGATGGGACTTCCTAAATAAGGAAGGTCGTGGTTGACTTTCCTGTTATCTAACCCCAACAGGATCTCTCCTAAACATAGGCAAGCTGGGCTCCTGCGCAGCTCCATCTGCTCAACTAGGCTCAAATAGCGAGGGTCAACTCTCATATCCTCATCAATATTCCCTTGAAGGAGATAACCATGCAATAGGCAAAACCCAAATGCCCCCCGCCTCGCAACATAGGAGATAGTAGGGTCTGCCCTATTTATGAATCGATCGATAAAATCCAGCATTCAGACTCCTTTTGAGGTCACAAGACGGTCAACCTCAGCTCTTGTCAATCCAAGCAAATCCCTGAATTTGTTCTTATACCCCTGAGAAGTAGAGGGTATAGCAGGTAAATGTTCCGGGTCCCAACCACCAATTGCAGCAATTTCTTTAGGGAATGGGCAGATATCGCCTCCAGGAAAGGCAAATACGTGATAGTTCGGGTCCCAATACTCAAGACAAGCATCCAAAAATGGCCTGACAACCTTAATTAGCTTCAAGCTCAAAATTGATCCAAAGTTGTAGGCACCCATATCGTGTTTCTCCACATTTGAGAACTCGTTTGTCCATTCTTTGAGACGGATTTCTAAAGTATTCATGATGTATGATTAATTAGAGAGTTTTATGTAATAAGACGGAGAAAGACGGAAGAATTATGTGAATAAAACCTCGATCGACGTCTATATTTATACTAAAAGCTGTTTCCTAAAATCTGTCAGGACGGACACACTGGGGAAAGGGCGCAACACTTGCTGCGCCTCTTCAAAGGGACGCAGCTCCTGCTGCGCCTCTTCCTCAGCTGTATTTCTGTGATTTTCCGCGTTGGATATTTCCTAATTCCTTAAGGCATAATTTCCTATTCATACGGGTTATTATTTTTGGTAATTCCGTCAAATTACCATGTTTTGAGTTTTCTAATTCCACGGGCACGCATTTCGAGGGGACATCGGCATTCTCGACATTTCAGCACACTTATCCATTTCTTTTTCATTTTCTTTTTTTGAGGAATCATTTCACCAATTTAATAATTCATTTTCAAACTAAGCCATTTCTTTTAATTTTTCTTTTTCGGGGAATCATTTCACTCCCGTTTCATTTCAAACTTATATGTTTCTATTTTCATTTTTTTTAGGGGGTAACCCTCCCTACCGTCCGGTCATTTCCGATAATTTTTTTGCATTTTCTCGAGTCTTTGTCTTACGCTAATTTAGACCATATGTACAAATATGTGTTTTATGTGCAATTTCGGCAGCATGACGACATAAACCGTCATCTACCGAACCTGTTCAAAGCTAACCTGCAGGTACAAATATACAACCCAGCAGCAAAGGCACTCAGGCCATCATATATACAACCAAAAGGAATATGTACACCAAACTGGGGGCTCGAGCCCGAAACAAAAATTATAAAGTGCAAAATGAAGGTCCTAAAATGTACAAAAGAGTGTAAAGAACAACCAACAACAAAAACAACAAACTACTGCTGGTCGCCGCCCAACTCGGTAACTCTCGCCTTGAGAGCAGCGATCTCGGCGTCGCGGACCTATAGCTCCCTCAGCAGGCGAGCCGTCCCCTCTCGGGACTGGGCTAGCTCTCGCTCCAAGTCACGCTCCCTCTGCAAACGACAAGAATTGGCTCATGTCAATCATTTCAAACATAAAGAAAGTTAGAAAATTCAAAAATGAAGTAAACGGAAGGTTCATACTTGACGTCCTCGACCGCCAGCAAGTGCCTCGATGGCAGTAGCCCGTAGCCGGTTGGCTACCCTCCACAAAGCCACGAACCGGGATGGCGCAACCTACATTTTAATAAACAAGGATTCTCAATGATTGAATAAGTTTAAACAAATGTGTTCTTATACAAAGATTAAACAATTTGGGGAACATACCCTCCGAATCAAATGCTGCCACTCGTCCAGGCCAGCATCAGTCACCGCCTCGTCAAAGTCGCGAAGCTCGGAGATCGTCATCATCCCTGTCGCATCAATGTACTCGAGGGTCTCGGGGTACACTGAGGGCTCGATGCCCGCCAACTCAACCTCCTGCAGAATTCAAATGGTTTTCATTAATTGATGATCATTCATCATGTTTTCAAGACAATCGAAAGAAGAATAAATCACTTACCACAATCGGCCGATCGCCAACCTCCCGGTCAGAACGCCGAGTAGTCCTCACCAGGAAGAAGGAGGGCGTCGCCACCGACGTCTGCCAAGTCTGCCTCCCCCTTTCCGCATCGGAAGGCTACCTGAACATCGTCCGAGGAGGATCGATGGGGACCGTCAAGACATCACGAGAGCACTGACGAGTCAAACGCTCGCCCAAGTACCACACGGGACCCATCGACGTCCTCAGTAGCAACCGACTTGAGCGCTTGGGTCGAAGGACCTCAGCCACAAAAGGAGGGACGCCAGTGTAGTCCGCCCAAGGCCTGGGCACCCACTAAGATAAGCAAACAAGAGGTCATTCTTATGATCAGTTCTAAAAGGAAGCAATAAGAAAGCAAATAAAGGTGAGTCGAAGGCACTCACGCCCTCCAACTGCAGAGCGTTCACGTCCCGTCGACAGACGTCGTGTAACGAACGCTGGCTCTTCGTGCGACACATCACCTAATCCCTCACAACGGGATATGCTCTCTCCCCTGGCTCCGTCCTCTTGGGTGCGAGACTCGGAAAGTAGGAGTACACCCACGCCTGCAAGACAAGGTAATCAATAATGATCTTTCGTGATTCGATAAGAAAAGAAAATGATCTTTCATGATACGAAATGAAGGTTCATACCTCCAGCAACAGTCCAAGGCCAACGGTGGCAGCAGAAGTCCCCTTCTCCATCAGCTCCGGACGAACCATGGCCCTTATATAGCGAATGAGGACCACAAAACCAGCAGTGACCCAGTCCTAACGGCCTAGGTCACTCAAGTCAGAAAGGAAGGGAATAAGCTTCGTCGACAGCCTCTCTCCCTTGTCTCAGGTTCCAACCCGGGAACCGCAGTAGCCTTCGGCATCAGGTTCCAACCAATCAAGCTCCTAGCCTAGGCCGAGTCCACCCTCATGGCTGTCTGCGGCCACACCACAGCCTCAGTCCCGCACGTCAAGCCAGAAATCATGCCGTAATCCTCCAACGTGACCCCAACCTCGCCAAAAGGCAGGTGAAAGGTAGAGGTCGTGTCCCAAAACCGATCACGGAAAGCTCGAACCAGGCTAAGGTTAGCCCGAATCATCCTTCCCTTGATGTTCCTCCAAGCTCGTACCAAGGCACCAGACGCTCCCCGCTCGATGATGGTCCGCTCCTCCGCCGACAACCTCCCGTAAAACTCCAACATCGTCGTGTAGCCCGAGAAAGACCTGATGTTCCCGGCCTCCTATTTGGATTCGAAGCAAGAGCTATCTTTAGCTCGAATGAAAGAGAAAAGGAATAGCAAATAAGAATAAAAGAACATAAATGAAAGAGTGATGAGTTCAAATTACCAAGCTATTCACCGTCCTGTAGGACAGGTGACCCTCCGCAGCCCAGATGAGGTGTCTGCTGTCCCAACTCTCAGCCCACTTGGGTGCTCCCCTTAGCTGATGACCACCTCGTCCGAAATTGGCCCGCCTCGGCGCCTCCTCCTCGACGACCTCGTCCTCAGCAGCTGCCACTACAGTAGTAAAAGCCTGCTTTAACGCCTCCTCGAGCGTACGAGAAGGGTTAAGAATGGTATCCTTGTCCATGGGACCCCTCCCTGACATAGAAGCCTCGTCACCTGCAACAGTAAAGTGAATTTAGGCCGCGTCAAATGACGACGAGCCTTAGTTAGGGGATTTTCGAGCTTTCAAAGCTCCGAAATCGCTCTTTTCTCGTCATCTTTGGCCGTTTTCCCACAAACTCGTCCGCTCATGTGGTAATATGGGTCAAGTAATGTCTAAATTGAAGCCTAGTCATGTGTTCGAGTCGGAATTTCGACAGCATTTCATTATAACGATGATTATGCCCTAGAAAAGTGTCCTGAAAAAGTCGTCACAAATCGAAAATCCGAGATGGTAGGAAGTTTACCCATCATGCAAGGAGTCTAAATATCAAGTTTCATCACAAATGGGCAATCCTAAGGCTATTTTCAAAGCAATTTACGGTTCAGCTGTGAGACCGTCTCAATTTCACTCAAATGCTCAAAACTCAATGCAAATTCGAAATGAACACATGGATATGATACTTATATTGCCAATTATCCATTTACCAAGTCAATTTTGCAAGGCAAAATCGTTTGGGGGAAAAGCCCCAAATTTTCGACATTTTTAGGGTTGGAAACCCTAATTTGTCGATCCAAATTGATCAAATATGGAAGATTAATGCAAAGATAATACACATACCTCGATTAGTCATGGCAAATTCAAGCTTTTGATCTAATTTTGGCGAGAAATGGTTGGAATTTGAGAGAGTATTGTGAGGATTTATGCTTCGAAATTATGAATAAAACACGACTTTTATCGGGTTTTTACCCAGACAAAGACACATCCAGGAAAAGATGCAGCAGGTGCTGCGCCTCTTCCAAGAGACGCAGCTCTTGCTGCGCCTCTTCCTCAGTTTCCCTTCAAATTAATTTTCAAAGATTCGTTATAATTTCGTTATTCGTGGGCCCATCTTTGGTGCGCCTCTTCTTCAGTACCATATATCATATATTTGGTCCGTTTGATGTTTATTCTTCGCCCGGACCCGCATTTTCAAGCCAACTGCGAACTATCGCGGTACGATATCAAGACCTCGCTTGCCACAATGAGCGAGTACCCTCTGACAGGTGTTTCGACACACCTCTATTCTGTTCCTCCAGCGAGAGTTCTGGACAGACAATTGTCCCTCTCAAGACGTGGAGATTAGTCCCGATTATGTTCCCCCAGCGAGAGTTCCGGACAGACAGTCGTCCCTCTCAACATGTGGAGATCAACATCAACCTCAAGTTTTGCCGAAATTTGTGTGAAAACCGACCCGAACAGATTTTCCCAGCAGTTTCTGCCGACGTCCTCCTGCCTCTTCGATTTCACGTTTTGCCTTCCCTTGGAGTCTCAAGGAATCTCAGGTATGGTCTCTTCTTATGGCTGGCGAGCCTCCTTACGTAGTCTAATGGAATTTAAACGACCCTCCCCGATAGTCGACAAACTCTAAAATGTTCCCAACGACAGGTCCTTGGCTCAGACCTTTTGAGCCGCCTCGCGTCGCCATAGTCGTCAGGTTGTAATCTTCGATTGACCTGATGGTTATACTTTGACTTTCGCCTTGTCCAAGCCTCAGTCAAAGTGGGGTCTCTGTAGATACCTCATTTCTGCACCTCTCGCAAGCCACCCGGTGATGATTGGGCCGCATGTTTGGTACACGAAACGATTTAGGACAGTTCGTAAGTTTATCGTCAAGTGATAGCTCAAACACTAGTGTCTACCTTATAGTCGTCATCTACGCGCCGATACGGTCGTTTTGACAGTAATTAGAGTACATTTGGAGTCCGGGTCAAAAACCGTCTTCATTTTCTAATAACCGTTTAAAATGCCGAGTCTGAATATTCTGGAATGTTCCGGATGTTTCTATTCCATATTTTCAATCTTTTAATCTCTTTGGTAAATTATATCCCGGAAATATTATATAAAATATTAAGGAAATTGAGATCAAACCACAATTCCATAATAGAAATGCGGAAATCTTTCTTCCGCAGGAGGAAACCACTTGGGAAAGGACGCAGCAGGTGCTGCGCCTCTTCCAAGAGACGCAGTGGCTGCTGCACCTCTTCCCCAGTTCCTTTATGCGTATTTTCAAATCTTTTCGAGATTCACTTCCAAAGTTTCTCCGAAACCCTAATTCCTTCGTGTGATTAGTATAAATAGAGACCTTCGGTCCTCATATTTCTGACGCGAGTGTCCGCCCTTCTCTTCTCCCTTTGCATTCTAAGACCACGCTCTTGCTTTTTGGCGTCTACGTGCTTGAACTTTCGACCACGTAAGCTCGGATCCTTCTGAGTACCAGCCTCGTTTTGCATGACCACGTAAGCTCGGATCCTTCTGTTGTTGCAATTTTTGTATTTTGAAAGCCATAAGACCGTCTTTTATGAGATGAGGAGTAATATGTTTTGTAAATTGTGGGTTGTTTTGTGAAAAACTATTTTGAAATGTTGTTTCTTTATCCATGAGTATACTTTGAAAAGTTCTTTTGTTCAAGCAAGTGTCCGTTTTGTGTGCCTAAATATATGTTGAAACATATGCCGAGATCGACAGCTGCCACCCGTCAGAGTAAGAGAGAAAGGGCTTCTGAGCCTGAAGTTGGGGACGAGAGTCAGGGACCCACTGTTCCACCGGTTCCCGAGTATCCTACCGTTGTCTTTGCCGACTTTAAGCAAAGAGAGGCTTTTGTTGAGTTACAGAAACGTCGTATGAAACCAACTAGATGTATCGACACCACCATCCTCGAGGACCTTAAGATAGAGACGGATGTGAGGCATATCTTTGAGACCTTGGGTTTGACGGGTTTGTATCGTCTTAGGAAGCACTCCTACCCTTTCTTGACCTTGGAGTTCATGAGTTCTTTTACCTATGATGTGGCAGCTAAGAGCGTACAGCTTCGCCTCATGAACACCAGTTTTCTCTTGACTATGGACATGTTTGCTTCTCACCTTGCCCTTACTCAACCGGAGAAGGGATCCCTTAGGGATATCCCGACTGAGTGTGGGGCTAGTAGTTACATGCCTTGTTTTACCGACAACTCCGCCCCCACTTCGAGTAACATGTTGATAAATGACGTTCAACATGTCACTTTGAAGATCTTTCTTTGTGCCTTGACTTGTCTGCTCTATGATAGGACGGATGTGAGTAAGTTTCACTCACATGAGGTGATGTTGCTAGTTGCTTATCTCAACCCCACCCGAGCCACGAGAGTTTCTTTTAGTGCCCCAGCCATAGTTTGTCTTAGCTTAGCTTTGATGGCAACCTCTACGACCCGATACTTGATTTGTGGTGCCATTGCTACACGGTTGGCTAAGCGGTTGACCACATTTGAGGCCTCCTTGGCCCTTACACCTATGGTTCCAGCTGTGCCTACCTTGGCCTGGAGAGTATGGGGTATGAGCTGGATGAGGCTACCTGACCCTGAGCACCTTCCTGTGACTGAGCCTTTGACGGCGGCGGTAGTGGCATCGGACTCCGATGATGATGATGAGGCTCCTACTCGGCAGTATTACCTCATTGATGATAGTATTTTGGAGGTGATGCAAGAGCCGACTAAGGGGGATCAGGCTAGACCTGAGGATTGGCAACCTAGGGTGGGGAGGGGCCCGAGACGGGTGAGAGAGAGAGAGTTGCTGAGACCCAGCCAGAGCAGCGCGTACCTCCACAGTATCAGTATCCCAGTTACCCTTCGTCCTTTAGTCCTGAGATGCGGGTGAGTGAGCTCACAGAGAGGGTATCTGCCACTTTGACGCTTCGGAACCTACACGAGATGGCATATGTGCAGGGTATTGGGACCGCCTCAGCCCAACCGGTGTGGTTGAGAGGTGTTGGAGATGATAGTGGAGTCTTTCACTATTTTGGCGTGGATCCGATTACATGGGGGGAGCCTAGGAGTTACCCCTTCAGCTGTTTGGCACCATGGCGAGTGGGACCAGACTCAGGCACATGAGCTACCACAGGCGAGGGTACAGCAGGAGCAGGCACATTCGGAAGTGGAGGTGGAGATTAGGCGATGGAGGAGCCGGCCTTGGAGTGACGTTGTTCTTGTTGTTTTATATATTCGTTTCCATGGATTTGTAGTTAGTTGATACTTGCTTGGTTGGTACTTTTGAGATACTTTGTTTTGTATTTGGCCATAAGGTCGTATTTTGTTAGGTTTTGAACGTTTTATGCAGGTGGATGGTGTCGGAGATGAAACTCCGACGTTGATTATGTTTTCTTGGCATGACAACATTTTTCTGTGGGGAAATTGTCCTGTGGCTACTCGATCGAGTAACTGCACATGTAAGTTAGAAATGCCTACTGGACTCGACGTACTCGATCGAGTAGCTGATGAACTCGATCGAGTAGCGTCAACTCGATCGAGTAGCTTCCTAGCTCGATCGAGTGCCCCTGTATACCGGTTATTTCATTCTAAATTGTTTTGATCTTTGCGCATGTGTACCTTGTTGATGATATGTTCCCTTATCATTCTTGGTAATAGCATCGTCGTGTCCCAAGTAGGGTTTGTACAATATAAGTATGGTTTATACACATTGGATGCTAAAGTGAATTGCATGAAGTAACATGTTAAATAGTGATTATAGTTCTTGTTACATGTTTTGGTAATGTCACTAAAGGAATTCCTTGGTGTTTACGTATAATAATTGGATGACGGAATAGTTCACTTAAACAATTGTGTTGTCCACTTTTCATATGGTTTTAATATGCAAAAGTCCTATCTATGTAATGTCAATGAAGTACCATGTTCATTGTGAGTCTCAACGCATAGTATAATCGTTTTGTAATGCCAATAGTGAATCAAAAAATTTATCGTCTCGTGTAATAGTTATTGTTCGTCTTAAAGGTGAACTTCGGGGACAAAGTTCCTTTTTAGAGGGGAAGCGTAATGTCGCATGGAAAAATGACAAATTATGACAATCTTATAGTATTTTGAGTAGTTGTTTGAGTAATTGTTAGTGATTGTTGAATAATTGTTGGCAATTGTTTGTCAAATTCATCATGTTGTTGTATTTCGTTTCCGAATAATTATTCGCAAAGTTGTTAAGTAATTGAATTGTTGCTGCATTGTTGAGTAATATAAATGGTTTATAGAGGTAATATAAATGCTGTGGAATTAATTTAAAAAGGAATGCTAATTTGTTTGTTATATAAGTGATTGATAAGTTACTGCATTTTGGTGATTGATAACTAATTGTTGTTGATAAATAGTTGATGGAGGAGTAAACGGATAGTTGTGTTGGTTTATACTTGAGTAATGGAAGAAATAAGTGGAAGTAACAATTGTGTTGGTTTATTCTCGTGTATAATGTATGTTTAACGACTTGATAGGAAGTCGTGTTGAATGATGTGTGCTAAGGTAGATGATGATGATGATGGTTGGTGAGCTTTCATATTGGGGTGGTATTCATGAATGGTTGTACTTGTCCTTGTCGGAATGGATGGTTGTAGGTTGCCTTAGTTCCTTTATCCCTTGTATCGTGGGGGAGGATGAGTTGAATTTCGGGGACAAAGTTCTTTTTGAGGGGGGAAGACTGTAATACCCGTCCTTTTAGAGACCCGTTGACCGTCGTTGACTGACCTTAGACACCTATCTAAACCTTCGGAAACCTTACGAGTTAACCTTGTGATGTTCTGAGCCTTTGGGTTCGTGTTACTCGATCTAGCGGAGTCTACTCGATCGAGTAACTTAGTCACTCGATCGAGTAGAGATCACTCGATCTAGTAAGTTGTTTACTCGAACGAGTAACGGGAGTTCAGCGGGGAATTATAAATCGTGATATCGTGAAACACAAATCATTTCGTTTCCTTTTCTCCTAAACCTAGATGCTGTCATATCATTTCTCCTTCACCTTGAGTCACCCTTTTTGGAGCCTTTGAGGGTGGAGACACCATGGGGATGGGATGCTTGAGCCGGCTAGCGGTCTTGTCGCCGGAATGCTGTCATCATAATCATCGTCTTCCTTGGTTTCGTTTGTGAATGTGGTAGTAGTAATAGATGGTTATACTGTGTGTTATAGGTGGTTATGGTGGTTGCTTGTTTTCTTATGGCCGTGTGCGGAATCGCTGCGGTTTGCTAGAGGTACGTTTTCCTACTCAGTAATGTTGGTTTTTTTAGTGTGTCGATTGTATTGTCTAATTGGTTTTGGTATCGTTGTTGGTATATGGATTGGTTGTGATTGGTCACAATTGTTTGTTTGTTTCTGGTTCGCGAGGTGCGCCCTCGGCTCAGTGGAGTCACTTGCGGGAGTGGTTTCACGCCCTTGATTCGCCCTCTGTGGAACCCGCCACAGAGAGGATGTGCACATTAAGGAACATGGGTTATCGCTCGGATTAGATGAACGGGGCTTAGGTGGGAACGGCCGCGGTCCCCCACTGGCGGCGTGGATTACCGGTTGCGATTGGTAATCTGGCAGGACTGGATCTTTGGGCAATCAGAGGTGTATGGGTGATTGGAGGAGGTGGTTGATGTGACTCATATTTGCGCACATTTAGTCCCCTAATTAAGCCTATTTTGCATAATATTATAACATTCCATAGCCATTTTATCCGTCAAAACCTTCCTATTTGCTTTTCTAGTGCATTTCATATGTTTTGTAGAAAAGGAGATAATTAGGCGGAAATTCTTGTCTCCCGCGCATATTTGGAAGCTTTTTGATGATATTAGATGGACTAGTATGAAGAGGAGGCAAGAATGATGACCAATGATGTTGGAATAAAGAGTATATAGAAGGCTCATAAGGTTAAAAAGCAAGGGTGACGAGAAGGAATCAATGCAAGAATAAATTGCTCGGAACAAAACCAAGAGATGCTCCTTTGGCTCTGAAAGTATTCTAGATGGAACGGCGTCGAAAAATCAAGTGATCTAGGCTTTTGAATCACTCCAATAGGAGTCCAGATGAGAAAATGACGTCCGTTTTACAATCCGAGGTCAAACAAAGAAGCTGTCCGCCAATCCGCTCGTCCCGAGACTCAAGACGCTCGGATTCCCGAGACCCAATCCGCCCGTCTTCCCCAAAAGACGCTTGGATTATTCGACAGACAAGAATGAAGAAAAACACTTCAGGAATCCGCCCGTCCAAGCAACAATCCGCCCGTCTTCCTAACAATCCGCCCGTCTTCCCAACAATCCGCCCGTCTTCCATCAATCCGCCCGTCTTCCCCTCAATCCGCCCGTCTTCCATCAATCCGCCCGTCTTCATGCCTTGGACGCCCGGATTCCCTCACAGCAACTTTTCGTGCTCTTCTTGTTCTATGAAGGATGCGCATATTTTTCAAAGACCGGCGAAAAGGAGACCGGAGTCTCTCTTGAGACCGGCGATTCCCTACCCAACAATTAGCATTGTTAAATTACTATTTTACCCTTGCTTAACCTAATGATGCTCTACTATATATACCCCACTTGTAATAATCAAACCATCAAGTTTTCATTAGGTTAAATCAATCCTTCCTTAGATTAGATTAGGAGTAGATTAGAATAGATTACTCTTTAATCTTTCCACAAATCTCATATTAATCTTTCCTTAATTATTGTTCAAGTTTATTATTCAAGTTTGTTACTTTTGGGTAATTGAAGACGATTGGGTTATTATTGGAGGATTGACAACCCTTCATCAATCAATCAAGTTTCTTCTATTATTCTTTGCATTATTGTTTTGGAATCTCCATAGGTATAATCCTCTTAATCCTTGCTTTAATTATTGTTAATCCTTCTTACTTGTTCATCATGTTTTACCTTGTTAATATGATTGACAACCTTGTTAGCATGTTAAACTTGATAATGAGTGAGTAGTCTCTTAGCTAGGATTAGTGGGTAATTAGGGAAAAGCAACATGGGATTAGTCATGCTTAATCTAATATGTTTTCACAATTAAATTGCTTGCTTGTTGTGATGTCAACTTTATGCACATGTTATGTTTGATGAAATGCTAAGCCTATGAATCCTTGCATTTACAACCATCTCTTACCTTTTCAACAAGACTTGTAAAATATAAACCAACTCGAGTCTTGTTAGACCATGCATAGAAGTTGATTAGGAGGAAAGTAAGTTGACGTGTAGGTGTTGTACAATCTAATCGATTCGGCTCCGGGACCCAACTCTTCCTAAGAACCGTAAGATATAAACCAACTCGGTTCCTCCACAACATTAATTGCTTGCACTTTAGTAAACATGTTTGTATGATCAACACCATGAATTCCCTATGACCCCATGATATCCTAGCACTTTTAATCATTTGTTTACATCCTTCCTTTTATTGCTTGTTTTACTTTATTGTTTGCATTAGTCTAGACACAACTACAAACCCAAATCAATCGTGACACTAGCATAAATCGAGATAGATAGACTTAGAGCCCAAAGCACACCATCCCATGGATCGACCTCGACTTACCACTAACTAGTTGTTTGTTGAGTATTATAAATGTGTTTGATTGGATGTGTGACGACCAACTCTTGTCCTATCAAAATGGCGCCGTTGCCGGGGATGGTGCTATGTGATTAAGTTCTTACTTGTTTGTCTAATTTGATTTTGCTTTCACCTTGAGGAACTTGTTCCTCAAGGATTGTTCTTACCATTTTTGTGTAGTTTCCATGCTTGTAGTTGTTTCCTTGTCTTAGCTATGATGGCTCAAGACTTGACATATGGAGTATGTGGTAGATTCTTTGAGTATGACTATGGGTATGGGGAGTTTGAGGAGCAAGTAAACACAAACCTACCTTACTACTCATACAATGAAAATCCTAACTACTACCCCAATTTTTCCCACAAAAATCACCACATCCATTATCCACAACAACCACCCACCCAAAACCCACTTTACAACCAATTCCAAATGCCACAATATGAGCACTTTCACACCCACCCACAACAAAAAGATGAACCCATTCAAAATGTTATTCTCCAAATGATGGAAGATCAACAAAACTTCTTCAAACAAATGCTAGAGGAGAGCCAAAATAGGGACAATGTTCTTCAAGGCATTGTTACCCATGGTGAGGAGTTGGCAATTCAAGTAGCCCAAATGAAGGAAGCCCAATTAACTACCTCTCACCATTCCTTAGAGCATGAAGGCGAGTTTGAAGGAGTTACCTTTGATGAAAAGTGGGAAGAGCCAATCTCATTGAGCTCTTGTGAGTATGAAAGTGTGGTATTTGATGAAGAAGACATGAGGTTGAGTAAGCCAAATACTCTTAGCCGTTGCGAGTATGAGGGTGTGTCCTTTGATGTGAATATTGAGATGGTGGAGGAAGAATTAATGAAAAAGAATGAAGCCCCCATTTATGATTCTTATGGAGATAGCGACGATGACAAGCCTATGGAAGAAGCTTGTGCGGAATATGTGTCTTGCATTGAAGAAGAGGAATTGAGTTGTGAGATTGCCTCACTTGAGGAGCCCATCCTTGAGAAGTTTGAGGTATGCTTCCATGAAGAAGATGAATTCCTCTTTCCTATTGACCATGAAGACCTTTTCGCACCCACCATGGAACCTATGACTGTTGGAGATGATATGGTGGACCTTCTCCAAAAAGTCAAATCATCATATAAAGGGTACTTGGTGGAAAAGCTCAAGAACAAACTTGCAAATGAACGTGCTTGTGGAGATTTGGCATCCACAATCTCAACTCCTAGGGTATCCGATCATCAATGTTATGAGAATTCTCCTTCTACCTTGGAAGGATTGAATAACCAAAGTGCTATCATCATCACCAAAATTGAAGAAGAAGTTGGTGAGCGGAAGTCTTCGAACGAATATGAGCCATACTTCATTCCTCATGTTGACAAGAATCATGGGCTTGTTGATTTAAAGCATTGAGAAAGCTCTAGTGCCAAGGACAAGATGAAAGAAAGAATTTACGACAAGCTTCCTTGGCCAAATTTCATGTTCAAGTGGAGCAACCCATACTTATGCTTATTTAGAGCTTGTTCACAAGCTTTTGATCTTCTTTTAAGAGCCTTGAGCTCTATGGACAAAACAAAGAATTTCAACAAATTAAACTAGTTTGGTGGAGTCCTATCTCAAACCACCATTTGTAAGATATCCTTTCCTTTGACTTTGCATTACATTTACACTTGTTATATACATATACATTTAGCTTGCATTTGTATTATATTTCATATTGTATTTACATTAGTTAGTTCATATAGATTAGTTGCATTGTAATATATCTCACATGATTCATGTAGATAGTTGCATATAGACTAGAATTCATGCATAATCATTAATGACCAAACCTATTCATTTCTACACTAGAGATAGTGTTTAAATCGGTTTGGGGAGGTTTGATCATAGGTGACCATAGTTTACTAGAAATCATGCATCATATAGTATAGTTTAGATTACATTCATTTGTTATATATCTCATATAGAATTGCATTTAGTTAAAGCATGCATTCATTCATATCATATCATTACATTTGTACTTAATTTCCATAAATTCAAAAATCCAAAAAACATGTATTTTTTTCATTCTTACTCCTACATGTACATTGAGGACAATGTCCAAAATAAAGTGGGGGATGGGAATTTATATTCCAAAATACATAAAAATTGAAAAATTTCGAAACATCCCAAAAATATGTTCTTTAATTTCATAAAATCAAAAACCATAAAAATTTGAAAAATTTGAAAAACCAAAAACATGTTCATTTCCTTTGTAGTGTAGTCTTGTATATATTGTGTTTGTTCATCCTTGTTCACATTAATTGACTACCTCACATCCGAGACATGAGGATATTGAAGACCGCATGGTATGATCTTTCCAATCTCCTTTTTTCTCTTTATGTTAATGACTATGTGGCTTTATTTTGATTGATGCGGTATAAACAATGTGAATTTAGGATTGCATTTAGATTATTTGTCATGCTAGTTGGTAGAAGCATATGCATTAGGATGTATAAATGTTAGTTGCATCATGGCATATAGTTGCATTTAGGAAAATTTTGCGAAACCGTCTACTTGAGAAGCTTGACAAGTGTATATAGGCCCTAGTAGATGCTTTTTCTTCTTAAGACATTGCTTGTTAGAATACTTGTAAAACACCCTAGGATGTGTCATGCTAGTATCCTTTGACCCATGGATTAAGGCCTAGTCAAGAGTACCTTGTGGTGTGATAACTCCTTGGCTACCGTTTATTCCAAGGTGACCCTTGAAACCATGCATCCATCCATCATCCATGTTCTACCACATTTTTGTCATCAAAGGGAATGGGCACAAAAAGAAATCAATTTGAGTTCAATGAAATGAAAAGTGAAAGAAAGTTTGCAATTGCATCAAATGAAAAGAGGAGCAAAAATAGACTCCTAAAGCTTCAAATATAAGGCACCCTCACTACATATGGGGTGACTTTGAAAATGTTCAAAAGAAAATGCAAAAAGTTGAAAATTGTCAAGTGTTGAATTGCCAAAAATCAAAAGAAATGGCAAAAAGAAAGTGTTCTCAAATTTTATATGCCACAAGAAATTTGGGGGAAAAACAAACAACAAAAGCAAACTCCCACATGAAACTCAAATTCAAATGATCCCTTTATCCATCGTATCCACTTTTGTGCATGGTAGAGAGGGGACGACCCTTCTTCTTGTTTAGGCAAGAAGAGGAATTCCGCGATCCTCCAGTGTTTCTAACACCATATGGAGTCTATTCTTGACGAAAGCATTTAACGATTGAGGACAAAGGTACCCTAGCTTGACACAACTTGGAGGTGATTTATTGGTATCCTTCTAGTCTTAGTAGTTTGAAGAAACCATATCTATGAAGGAGTGTGTACCCTTGAATTGTTTCCCCTTTAGATAATTTCCGCCACTTAGATGAGGAAAGTGGCTATTCTTTTGTAGATGCATCCATTACTTGATTTTGTGTGCTTTAATGATTGGATGTGTCACCATTTTGGCAAGGCCCACCTTGCCTTGCAAGAAGGCACCCTACCTCATGTTTGTCTTGTTGTGAGTTGAAGGGGCGGAGTGAGACCCGCTAATTGTCTCACATCAACTATATTAGAAGGATAGTTTAAATAAAGGTCTAGTTTTTGTCACCTCTTTACTCGGGACGAGTAAAGGTTCGGTTTGGGGATATTTGATGTGACTCATATTTGCGCACATTTAGTCCCCTAATTGAGCCTATTTTGCATACTATTATAACATTCCATAGCCATTTTATCCGTCAAAACCTTCCTATTTGCTTTTCTAGTGCATTTCATATGTTTTGTAGAAAAGGAGATAATTAGGCGGAAATTCCCGTCTCCCGCGCATATTTGGAAGCTTTTTGATGATATTAGATGGACTAGTATGAAGAGGAGGCAAGAATGATGACCAATGATGTAAGAATAAAGAGTATATAGAAGGCTCATAAGGTTAAAAAGCAAGGGTGACGAGAAGGAAGTCAATGAAGAATAAATTGCTCGGAACCAAACCAAGGGTTGCTCCTTTGACTCTGAAAGTATGCTAGATGGAACGGCGTCGAAAAATAAAGTGATCTAGGCTTTTGAATCACTCCAATAGAAGTCCGGATGATAAAATGACATCCGTTTTACAATCCGAGGTCAAACAAAGAAGCTGTCCGCCAATCCGCTCGTCCCGAGACTCAAGACGCTCGGATTCCTGAGACCCAATCCGCCCGTCTTCCCAACAAGACGCTCGGATTATTCGACAGACAAGAATGAAGAAAAACAATTCAGGAATCCACCCGTCCAAGCAACAATCCGCCCGTCTTCCCAACAATCCGCCCGTCTTCCATCAATCCGCCCGTCTTCCCCTCAATCCGCCCGTCTTCCATCAATCCGCCCGTCTTCATGCCTTGGACGCCCGGATTCCCTTACAACAACTTTTCGTGCTCTTCTTGTTCTATGAAGGATGCGCATATTTTTCAAGGACCGGCGAAAAGGAGACCGGAGTCTCTCTTGAGATCGGCGATTCCCTACCCAACAATTAACATTGTTAAATTACTATCTTACCCTTGCTTAACCGAATGATGCTCTACTATATATACCCCACTTGTAATAATCAAACCATCAAGTTTTCATTAGGTTAAATCAATCCTTCCTTAGATTAGATTAGGAGTAGATTAGAATAGATTACTCTTTAATCTTTCCACAAATCTCATATTAATCTTTCCTTAATTATTGTTCAAGTTTATTATTCAAGTTTGTTACTTTTGGGTAATTGAAGACTATTGGGTTATTATTGGAGGAATGACAACCCTTCATCAATCAATCAAGTTTCTTCTATTATTCTTTGCATTATTGTTTTGGAATCTCCATAGGTATAATCCTCTTAATCTTTGCTTTAATTATTGTTAATCCTTCTTACTTGTTCATCATGTTTTACCTTGTTAATATGATTGACAACCTTGTTAGCATGTTAAACTTGATAATGAGTGAGTAGTCTCTTAGCTAGGATTAGTGGGTAATTAGGAAAAAGCAACATGGGATTAGTCATGCTTAATCTAATATGTTTTCGATATTAAAGTGCTTGCTTGTTGTGATGTCAACTTTATGCACATGTTATGTTTGATGAAATGCTAAGCCTATGAATCCTTGCATTTACAACCATCTCTTACCTTTTCAACAAGACTTGTAAGACATAAACCAACTCGAGTCTTGTTAGACCATGCATAGAAGTTGATTAGGAGGAAAGTAAGTTGACTTGTAGGTGTTGTACAATCTAATCGATTCGGCTCCGGGACCCAACTCTTCCTAAGAACCGTAAGATATAAACCAACTCGGTTCCTCCACAACATTAATTGCTTGCACTTTAGTAAACATGTTTGTATGATCAACACCATGAATTCCCTATGACCCCATGATATCCTAGCACTTTTAATCATTTGTTTACATCCTTCCTTTTATTGCTTGTTTTACTTTATTGTTTGCATTAGTCTAGACACAACTACAAACCCAAATCAATCGTGACACTAGCATAAATTGAGATAGATAGACTTAGAACCCAAAGCACACCATCCCATGGATCGACCTCGACTTACCACTAACTAGTTGTTTGTTGAGTATTATAAATGTGTTTGATTGGATGTGTGACGACCAACTCTTGTCCTATCAGTGGTGTATGTATGTTGCTGTGTCTGCCTTTATATTGTTCCTTCAGTTACTGACCTTGTGTGGTGTTCTTGTGTTGTCTTCTTGTGTTGTGTCTGCCGTGATCAACTTTGGTGAGCAGTCGGTCTTAGCAGGTTGATGTCAAGATCATAGCTGGGTGCTTGGAGGGACGAGTCTACCACGAGTCATGACAGAGATAGTTTCACATAGTTGATAGTAGTCACGAGTTGTATCTTTTATTTTGTTTATATCACTTGTAATTTAATATAACTGTAGTTTTATCGACATTTGATTATTACTGTTTCTCGGGCAACCGAGATGGTAACGTCCTTATCTGCTAGGGAAGGTCTTGTTAAGGCTCCTTGGTAGATGGGGGTGTTACAGTACTATCAACAGTAGTTGGCAAATCACATATCAACTCACATAACTCATCTCCTGGAAGCCGATCGGGAGCATCATCAAGCACCTCCTTACCTTTAATAAATGCTTTCTTGTTCCTTCTATGTAGATGTGTATCCGATAAGAAGGTTCTATGACAATCAAACTAACTAATTTTTTTGGAATTAGGAAGCCAGAATGTTTTGCTCTTATCCATGCAACAAGGGCATGCCTTTTGTCCTGCGGTAGACCATCCAGATAGCATACCGTAGGCGGGAAAATCGTTTATGGTCCATAAAAGTGAAGCTCTTAGTTGAAAATTTTGCTTCAAAGACACATCATATGTTTCCACACCAACTTCACACAAATGTTTCAACTCTTCTATCAACGGTTGTAAATAAACATCCAAATGGGCTTTTGGGTTCTTAGGCCCGGGAATAATTAGCGACAAGAAGATAAACTACCTTTTCAAACATAACCAAGGTGGTAAGTTGTATGGCGTGATCATCACGGACCAACACGAGTAAGATTTACCAAATTGGCTGAAAGGGGCAAATCCATCCGTACATAGGCCAAGTCGCACATTGCGGGGTTCCTCGGTTAAATCAGGGTAAATCTTATCAAAACGCTTCCATTCCTCTCCATCACTCGGATGACACATCTTTCCCGGTGTACGAGGATTTTCTTTGTGCCATCTCATTTGTTCAGCAATGTTTTTTGTTGCATACATTCTTTTAAGTCTTGGAGCAAGAGGAAAATAAATTAATTGGTTTTGTGATATTGGTTTCTTACTCTTTTGACCCGTCTTATTACCCTTCTTGCGTTTTCCCTTCAAAACAATATCTCCCTCACTTGTCTTATATCTACCTCTTTGACATTTTTTACACTTGTCAAGCAAAGCATCATCTCCCCAAAAGAGCATACATACTTCAGGACATGCATCAATCTTTTGATGCGGAAGCTGAAGGCCTTTAACTGCTTTTTTGGTATTATAGAAACTTCGGGTCACGACGTTATTATCGGGGATATCGTCCTCAAGCAAAGACGCAATAGCATCAATGACATTAAATGGCATATTAAACTCGCATTTCAAGGTTACTATCCTAGAGGCGGCTTGTAACAATGACATTTTGCTCCCTTCATATAAGGGTTTTTGTGAAACCTTGAACCTTTCAAAAAATGATGTTGCTTGTGGGTTTGGTTTGTTGGGAAATGTGTCCTCAACAATAGTGCGATCACATGATTTAAATATCATTATTAAATCTCATACCAAGAATACGAAAGGGATGATACATTACATATATATAGTCAACTGGTCCACACATATCGGTAATGATTGGCTGGCTAGAGTTTGACATTACTGTCGTGCGACGGTGGTGATCAGTTGATCCCTTGAGGTCACACCTAAAGGACGATTCCCTTAATTAAAAAGGTTAATTAATTGTATACCGATATAGATTAATTAATTCCTTAAAATTGAACAATTCAATTTGTGAGAGAGAATATTGATATCTTATTGTAATGGGATTAAATAAGATTTATTTTAGTAAATAAAATGCTTTATTGCTAAAATTGTTTATTGTTTGAGAAACAATAAAGATAAGAATGAATGGTTGATTATAATTACAAGATATTGTGAATTATAATTATATGTCCCATTTTATTTATATGATCAAGTATCACTAGTCAATTTGTTGAATGTAATTTAATTAATTTATAAAATGATATTTATGTGATAAATATGCATTTAATTAATTAGTAACATGTATCATACTACATGTGACATATTGTGTGACAAATGACAAATTGAAAAAATAAAATGGTAGTCCATTTTATGCATATATGGACCGAAATATGGAAAGAGTTAGTGGGTTTAGGTTGTTTTATTTTATTTAATAAAATGGCATAATGATGCCTACCTACAACTAGCCTTACACCTACTCTTACACATCTATTTCTTGTAAAGACAAAAAGTGAAAATAGATGCCCTATTTCTCATTATTCCAACCGTGAAAATGGATGAAAAAAAAAAAATGGGATTAATTCACTCATCATTCATTCTAATAAATCACATGCAAGTTGTTCATGGATTTTCCTCTCTTCTCTCTCCTTTATCTTCATAAAAAAGATGAGATTTTAATTGAAATTGTTCATGTAAGATTACTAAAATTATCAAAGTAATATATGAGTATTAGTAATCAAATTTAAGGTAAACCACAATATAAACATCTAGTACATGTTAGTTTGTGGAATTAAGGGATAGTTTTGGGTGCTACTAATTGGAGAATCTCTACTTTGGGATTTTTGTATGTTCATCCATTATTGGAAAGCTCAAGAACAAGAGAGAAAGGTGATCTCTCTTGTGCCCATAAACCGAAAATCCATGTGTAAGAATAATGCTTCTTCCTTATTTGTTTTATTTGTTTGCATGCATAAAATCCATGTTTAATTTTATGACAAATTAATTTTAACATATATGAGTATGTTAGTATGTATATATATCTACATTTCCTTCAATCGGTATCAAGAGCCACGGTTTTTGCATGCAAATCGGTTAAAAGTTTTTCCGAGTTATAAAGAATAACATATAAAACTTGTATATTTTGTGTTATTATGATATATCACGAAATTCATCCATGCATGTTAATATTTCTGGTCCTAAAATTTTTTAGGATATTTTGGTTAATTTTACGGATTTTTATTGTTCATATTATACAATAATGACATTTAAATATGATTTTATGAGTAAAAATGTCATTTTCCGTCTAAAATTTGCTATACTTCGAAATTTCCAGTGATTTTTGGATATGTTGTCACATATATTATTTTGAGATAACCTGTAAATTTTCATAATTTTTGGACTTGTTATGCTCGAAAAATGGATTTTTCATTATTAAATTCGGATTTAGGTGAAAAATAGGTTAATATGAGTTAAATTTCGAATCTGGTCATAGAAATTTTATATGTTGTCACATGAAATTTTACAAGATGTGTGTAAAATAATTGGCTATAAAGAAGTCTTTTTGCATGATTTATGGATTTTTGAAGAAAAATAGCATAAATAGTGACATTATTAGTGAAAAATTAATAAAACATAATCTATGACTTAGGAAAAACATCAAATGTTGCATTTTATTATCATTTTCAGATCTAAAATTGAAAAGTTAATGAAAATTATTTTTCCATGTTTTTATGATTATTTTAGTTAAAATCGATAAACCGCAACATTGTTTTTCCGGAAAATTTTCGAAATTTTTAACCTAAGATTTTGAACATTATGAGTGTCATGGTATTTTTCCAGAATGTTCATGAAGTTTAAATTTCAAATTTTGAATTTATTTGAAGTTTTGTGATTTATTTGAAGTTTAATAGCTTTTTTTTTTTTGTAATTTTAGACTTTTAATGAACAACTAGTTTTGTAACCCGTGAAAATCACGGGTCTTTTCTAGCCATCATTTTTCGTTTATGTCAAATATTTATTTTGTAATGTTGTTATCATATATTAGTATTCATTTAGAATTATTTCGGAAAGGGCAAACATCGAGGACATATAAAAATATTTAGGCATAAAATTATTTGTGGGCGTATTTATTTTTTGGAAAGGGAAATAGGATTTATGGGTTTTAACTTTTAATCATATGTGTTATATTGTGGTAAGATGCATATGTATTATTAGTAAAATCGGAAAAACGTAAATCAAAACGGCTTAGAGTCAAAATGATTCAAGCTCAACTACTTTTAAAACTGTAAAATCTACTACTAATAATTTTTCTTTTTGTTTTTTAAGAAAACAAAAAATAATAATAGACACCCATTTTAAACTTGGATCACAATAAAAAAAAACACTAATAGACACCCACGATCATGCACTTATACGAGAAACTTATATTAATCACTTCTACCTCACTGGTGTAAGTTTTAACTGGTATGAGCAGATTTTGCATTACATAAAAGGTACACACTTTAGTTAGCCAAATTAATACGGAGTACTATCTAGTTTTAATTGTTAACGATTGAAAGTCGTTATTCTTTCCCTACATATGAATGTGAACCGGTTTTGCTTTTAAATTTGAGGGTGACTCGTATCATGGAGTACTATCAAAGCCAAACAAATTTTCACAACACATAGTTAACCGTATCATTTTAATTGATTCAAGACTAAAAATAGGACATTCATTCATAAAAGAAGAGATTAAAACACTTGTACATTAATGATATTTTCATATTTTGATGGCGACATGCTGAACTTAGACCGGCGCTGCCATTACTGAAAATTTAGTGATGCCAATACGTCATGATCCAGGTCGATGACTCGTTTTTTCTTTTCCATTTCGGGTTCTATTGTCCTGTTTGTTCTTCACGAACCACTTCTCAGTTTTTTTCCTTCCATCTGTACCTTAAATAAGTACACATGCATGAAAGATAGAAAAACAATTTATACAAACAACAAAATGAGGGCAGATGGAATTAATCTATGAGTGATGAAAATACCTGATTGAAGAAGCTGATACTGAAAAGCAATAGAACAAAAGTCAAACAGGAGTATTAAAAATCAAAGAGAACGAAGGAATGAAAACTAAAAACTTGAGAGTTGTACATTATAGAGTAGAGGGTTTGTGAATTAATATACTGGTATCTCAAAAGAATGTTTCGGCTGAATTGCTGCATAAGATAAGAATTTGGATACCAAAGAGAAGGCGGGCTTTAACGATTGAGAGTGTAATTTGGAGATGAAAGAACAGACCCCTTGAATATTTCCGCTTTTATTTTCTATCATCGATTCCTGGCTATCTCATAGCGTGAGTAGCAACTTCAATCTCTGCAATTATTCCCCGTATCCCTTTGTTGTTGTCATCTTGCTCATTTTTCCGCCTCTCCGAGAAAATCTGTCAAAAATTTAAAGCTAAGAAATGATTGTACCAATATAAATTTGAAGGATATAGGCCTCTCTTTTTATATTGATTCTATCATCTCATTAGATTCAATGTGAATTCCGTTGAGATTTCAATATAGAGAATTTGGAAGATCACTCATTAATGGTGTCTTTTTATTGCTCGTAAAGATGAAGCGTTTTTTGGAGTTTCAATTGTCTTTCACTCTATCCTACGGAGTAATTCCTAATCTAATGTTAATGCCTAACTTGAGATAGTTGTTAAATGACATATAGATAAGGAAAATAGAGTGTCACATGTTGTTTTTTAAAAATGTTCAAGTAGCCTTTTTATATTGCAGATGTGGCATAGTAATTATCTGACGTGGCTTTTTACAATCACACGTGGCTTTGTTGACGTGGACTTTATGAGTCATTTTAGTTTAGCCTTTTAATAGTATTTTATAGATTTTAGAATTTTGAGTTAATTATGGTCAATTTATTAGTGAAGACTAAATTTTGAGTCCTAAGTGGTTAGGGTAATTAACTAGTGCATAAATATGAATTTATGTAATTTTTGTGATTGTAAAATGTTGAAATCACGCAAATCCGTAAAAACCGAGTAATATACGATATTGGCAAATTAAAGGCGATTTAGCATAAAATGGAGCATGTTCATACATATTATAATGCTGCATTTTTCTTTATGATTGTCATAATTTTCATTTATGTAATTTTGAATTATGTAATTTTACTTAGTATGGCCTTAGATTTTAATTGGTATTTCCCGAAATGAATGGGAATATCGATTCGGTTGTAATTTTATTGTGATCTCGTATCACCTTTTTGTAATTTAATAGATTTATTTTATTTTAGCTACAAATGTATAATAGGAAATTATGTAATTTATTATGTAATTTTATTCATTCCGGAGTTCCTAAAGACGGATTTCTTCAAGAATGGCGATACATAAAGACGGTGTTACCTCGAGATGCGTGCCACAACCGAAGTTCAAGGGACCAATGGAGTTGGTTTCCGAATATGTAATAGTTAAAGAGTTTTTCTATTTTAGGAAAGGCCATACTAGGATTTATTTATTTACTTTTATGCTTGCATTTTATTTTATGTCACATGCATTGCTAAATCGCCATAACTAAACATGCATTGTCTTTTTATCGAGTTTATCGACCGTGTCAATTACAATTATCGTAGTTCACTGCTTTAGTTCACTTAAAAAGTGATAGATAATAAATTGACATGACCTCTCGCTAAAACAATTAATTGAGACATAGCCTTACCAAATAGTAGAAACCATGAAAACCTATTTCGTGAGGGAGTGCACTCGGCCACACCGGGGTACAAACCTTGTTACGTAGGGGAAGTGGGTGATAAATGTCTATCCACTGAATTCATGTTGATAAGGGTTTCATCGGCCACACCGTGCCCAAGTTAATGTGGGTTTGGATCATGGACACATTTATTCGAAATTTGAATTGAACTCAACAAAAGTTTTTCGATAAGGGTTTTATCGGCCACACCGTCCCCTTGTTGAATGTGTTTTGGGCTAAAGATATATGTTAATGTAATATTATCGACCAAGAGTTCTAAAAGTAGAATCGATTAAAGCGTTAATCCACCGAGTTATATTGATAAGGGTTTCATCGGCCACACCGTGCCCAAGTTAATATGAATTCGGGTCTTGGAATCATTTATCATAGTTGGGTAGAGGTCACTATGTAAATGCTTTACTTGTTATTTACAAGTATTTATAAAACGATGAATGTTAAGTTTTCCATTATTCCGTTATAATATTGTTCTATTTCTTTACCACAATTCATATACGATATCATTTCGTTTTTGATTCAAATCTCCATTAAAATATCGTAACTAAAGACAAATATGAATTTGCTTCTAAAACCTCAAATGAACCATTGCTAAGGATCTCTTGTAAAGAGTATAGATAAAAGTTATTCATTATCAAACAGGTTTTTGATTCTTGACTAACACATCTACTTACAATGGATTGTTTTTCATATACTTAAATGAATTAAGTACTTTGAAAAGATAATATTGTTTTGGTGATTAGATTTTCAGAATTCGTAATTGACCAAAATAACGCAACCACTTCGATGAAAGTTTTAAGACTAAAACGAACAAATGAAGAGTAATCTTCATGAATTCAATTTTGCTTCTCAAAGCAAAGACTCATTGAAATGAGTGGGAGCATTCTCTTAAACCGTTAAGATGAGGACGAGGTTCAAGAAGTAAAGATTATAATGGAATTGATACTAGGTAATGTTAAAGGTAAAGTTGTTGAGAATGACGATACTAAACCTATCAATCCCGAACGATATAGTTTCCATTGTCTTAAATGTTGGACACGAGAAAGGAAACTACCCCAAATTATTGAAGTATCAACAAGTTAGTTGTGGGACATCTAATGGGACCTTCTTCTTTAAATGTTTATTTGATTAAACATAAAATTTTGCTAATACTACTTCGTCAATATTAGAAACCAGTGGAGGTTTTCATCATTGTGTTGGATACATAGGATGAATAGAATATGACGACTAGCAACAATGAAGTCGAGAGATAGAGTCATTGTGTACTAAATCTAGTTTTGGGTTTGGAGTTATGCTTAATTGTGACTATTAAGTACATAAACTCTAAATTAGAATACCAACTTGTTACGATACAAAAGAGGTTTCACTTTTGTGACCCTATACACCACGATTTGATGTATGGCTAGCCCATTATCAAGGTGATTATATTCTAAACCAAACTAGAATGATATATCATGAAGATGATGCAAGACTCAAATTGGTAACCCAAGATTAAACCTTAAATTTTGGAATGATGAACGCAAGGAGTTATCAAGTACTCTTGAAACCATTAGATTGTTAATGGTATATGCGTATCTTGTATTCAAAGCAAGATGTCTCGTGCCTTTTGGTTGAAAAGGAGATCGAGGTTGTAAATCATCGATCCAAAATAAGTTGATCATTTTCTTTTACCAACGATTTAAGTTGACGCTAATATGTTCACTTAATAAGGTAAATAGAGAAATCTTTGAAGAATTTCAAAGAGTTCAAGGAATCACGATTTAGTCGTGATGGGATTATCAAAGTGAAGACTTTGATGTAAACCAAAGGAAATGTGATATAATATCACAGGTTAATCTCTCTTGGCACGCATTATGGAATAATGTGTGATTAGATAAGAAATCAAACGCTATTCGATATGGTTTGGATTTCAATCAAGTTACTTTGAGTTACTTGATCCTTTTGGGGATTTTATCATTTTTGTCTAAATTATTTTTCCACTAAATCGAATCATATGAGATATGAAATGGTAAGGGTACCATGGTTGTAAGTTTTCACAAAGAAACAAATGCTCATTTTTCCCTCTTCAATTAACACGAGTACGACGGGTTTGCGGCTCGTGAAACTGTCTTTCTAAAATACAAGTTTATTTCTAGAAGACAGAGTGGGAGAAAATTATTCAAGAGCCACAAAGAATGTTATGTCACAAGAAACTAGTCTTTCTTGGCTACATGAGACGTTTTGTAGGATGTTGTTTCTTTTAAACGTAGGAGGTTAAATTCGTCACTTGTTGGAAATGATGAATTCATGCTACTTTTAAGAAAGTAAAGAGCTTATAACTTACAAAGAAATCGTTTGATTCAAATTGATTACTTCTAGAAAGTAATGAACATATCACTTACATAAGAGTGTTTAAGTCACAACTCAATATAAGGCTTAGAGCCATGAAAATCCGAAATAAAAAGGCTTGATTAGTTGCAAAGGGTTTTGCACTAATAAAGAGAGATTTCAAGGTTTGATTGGTTGCAAAGGGTTTTGCACCAATTGAAATGCTTAAGCCTATTTGGATCTTCTTAGGGATTGTGTTTCATTATTATGAAATACATAGCGAGTGAATCTAAAACCCACTTCTTCAATTAGAAGGAATGTATTCAATACATATCTTGAGTTTTGAAGATTCTTGCAATCCTAAGATAATGTGAAACTTAAGAGAGGGTCTTAAGTAGGACATCAATGAGTTGGAATCAACATTTTGGATCATGTGATAAAACATTTATCGATAAGTCAAGAAGTTGTGTTTATACATGGAGTTTAGTGGGAGTTACAGAAATTTTAATTAGTCAGATATGTGGATGACATATTGATCATTGAGAATGATTTAAGACTTTTGGAGTATTATAATACATCTTGAATATCCGGATTTATGAAGATAAATCTACATGATATTAGCGTCAGTAAGAAGTCTTATGTTGATAAGATTCATGACTAGTTCAATTAAATTGAACGTATTTGATTGATTCCATTTGCTTCCGCTGCCGGATCAATTAAATGAGTAATGATGTATAACACTTCATATACTTTGAGTATGATGAATTGTTTTCAAAATCGAATTTAAGTAATCTTTACCTAGTATGTAAAGATTACCCTTAAGTGCTTGCAGAAGCATTAAGGAAGTAAAGCAAAGTGTTTATGATGCAATTTTGTGTAAGGTTGTTACACAAGTGACAATTGACAATTGAGATTGCGCATGGTTTCCGACAAAACCATAATCAAAACACATTAAGATGGTTAAGATACCATTGTGGCAATGTTAATTAAGAAGTAGATTTTCTAGAATCGTTCTAGGCAATAAAGAACAATGAGAGATATTTATAACGGAAATTGAGTACACTTGCGATCATGAGATGTGCAAGAAGGATGAGTCCCGCATTACATCGTGAAAACAAAGTGGGAGCTATTCTTAGGCTAGAGGGCCTATGTCTTGATTGGATCTCGACACGTACTCAGAAAGTTTTGTAATGCATATGTATACATTACAAAGGAAAACGAGTATGTAGTGAGGTTGAGTAAGGTATAAGAAATTGATAAAACCTACTAACCAAAGCCTTCTCAAAGGCTAAACATGATGAGTCATGTCATTTCAATTGAATTGAAATGAACAACTACGTACAAGATCAAATTAGATTATAGAACATGAAATAGTAATCAGGCATTGACTATTCATATGTGATAATCGCATTTGTCGTTCGAGTTTTACTTTAAAACTCTTTTATTATACTTTGTTACATCCAAACGGGTTGTAAAGACAATTGAACCCCGTTAAAGTGAACACGGATTAGCATTGTATTCGCCCATAGTCACTTATATGAGGTGACGTCTCGAAGTGACTAGATTGTGATGCGATTGATGGCAAGTTCAAGTGCCATAGAGTCACGTGAGATGACTAATCGATCACATAGGCAGACTGTTGGGAACACTTTGTCGGGCAGTGACCGCTTATAGAGTTCTGGCAAATTTATAAAGCCTGGTCGTGGCGAGAGCTACTATAGTATTCTAATGAGTCGATTCTTTGACTAAAGACTATTCACCTAAGATGGCACAGTTTGATTAACTTTGATTTGTGTTACTACGACCTTCGTAAATGGGGTCAAATGGGCATATTTTGGGTTATGATGGCTGTGGCTAGTCGAAGGGAATAAGTGTGATAGGAATTGTCCACCCCTTGTCAGTGTTAAAACAATATCTCAGGGCCACTCGAGGAGTAATGAACTCGAAATGCGTGGCCACGCTCGGAAGGTATCCATGGTGGATAAATTTCGGTCAATCGCTATTCTCCGGATCGAGGAAACCACTCTCGATATGATCACTTGCAAGTACGACCCGAAAGACACCTTGCATTGAGTGGGAGATAGTAATAGGACAAGAGAATTGGTGACGCACACTTGTCGAGGACAAGTGGGAGATTGTTGGGAAATGTGTCCTCAACAATAGTGCGATCACATGATTTAAATATCATTATTAAATCTCATACCAAGAATACGAAAGGGATGATACATTACATATATATAGTCAACTGGTCCACACATATCGGTAATGATTGGCTGGCTAGAGTTTGACATTACTGTCGTGCGACGGTGGTGATCAGTTGATCCCTTGAGGTCACACCTAAAGGACGATTCCCTTAATTAAAAAGGTTAATTAATTGTATACCGATATAGATTAATTAATTCCTTAAAATTGAAAAATTCAATTTGTGAGAGAGAATATTGATATCTTATTGTAATGGGATTAAATAAGATTTATTTTAGTAAATAAAATGCTTTATTGCTAAAATTGTTTATTGTTTGAGAAACAATAAAGATAAGAATGAATGGTTGATTATAATTACAAGATATTGTGAATTATAATTATATGTCCCATTTTATTTATGTGATCAAGTATCACTAGTCAATTTGTTGAATGTAATTTAATTAATTTATAAAATGATATTTATGTGATAAATATGCATTTAATTAATTAGTAACATGTATCATACTACATGTGACATATTGTGTGACAAATGACAAATTGACAAAATAAAATGGTAGTCCATTTTATGCATATATGGACCGAAATATGGAAAGAGTTAGTGGGTTTAGGTTGTTTTATTTTATTTAATAAAATGGCATAATGATGCCTACCTACAACTAGCCTTACACCTACTCTTACACATCTATTTCTTGTAAAGACAAAAAGTGAAAATAGATGCCCTATTTCTCATTATTCCAACCGTGAAAATGGATGAAAAAAAATGGGGATTAATTCACTCATCATTCATTCTAATAAATCACATGCAAGTTGTTCATGGATTTTCCTCTCTTCTCTCTCCTTTATCTTCATCAAAAAGATGAGATTTTAATTGAAATTGTTCATGTAAGATTACTAAAATTATCAAAGTAATATATGAGTATTAGTAATCAAATTTAAGGTAAACCACAATATAAACATCTAGTACATGTTAGTTTGTGGGATTAAGGGATAGTTTTGGGTGCTACTAATTGGAGAATCTCTACTTTGGGATTTTTGTATGTTCATCCATTATTGGAAAGCTCAAGAACAAGAGAGAAAGGTGATCTCTCTTGTGCCCATAAACCGAAAATCCATGTGTAAGAATAATGCTTCTTCCTTATTTGTTTTATTTGTTTGCATGCATAAAATCCATGTTTAATTTTATGACAAATTAATTTTAACATATATGAAACTCCCAAAATGAAACTCAAATTACTATCGATCCCTTTATCCATCGTATCCATTTTTGTGCATGGTAGAGAGGGGACGACCCTTCTTCTTGTCTAGGCAAGAGGGGGAATTCCGCGATCCTCCAGTGTTTCTAACACCATAGGGAGTCTACTCTTGACAAAAGCATTTAACGATTGAGGACAAAGGTACCCTAGCTTGACACCTTTTGGAGGTGATTTATTGGTATCCTTCTAGGCTTAGTAGTTTGAACAAATTGCATCTATGAAGGATTGTGTACCCTTGAATTGCTTCCCTTGTAGATAATTTCCGCCACTTAGATGAGGAAAGTGGCTATTCTTTTTGTAGATGCATCCATTATGTGTTTTTGTGTGCTTAATGTTTGGATGTGTCGCCATTTTGGCAAGACCCACCTTGCCTTGCAAGAAGGCATCCTACCTCATGGTTGTCTTGTTGTGAGTTGAAGGGGCGGAGTGAGACCCGCTAATTGTCTCATATCGGCTATTATTATTAGGTTAGGTTAGTATTGGTCCTAGTCTTTGTCACCTCTTTACTCGGGACGAGCAAAGGTTCGGTTTGGGGATATTTGATGTGACCATAATTGGCGCATATTTAGCCCCCGAATTACCATTGTTTCCATGCTTTTTAGTGCCTATTTGGGTCATTTCTTATCTTTAGTTCTTTGTTTTGCATATTCTTTGAGATTTTGATCCCTTGGTAGGAAAGGAGTAAGAATCTTGCATTTTCATGGCAAAACAAGGCTAAATTGATCGTATTCAATGACCAAGCATCAAGGAGAGACAAGACAAGAAGGCCTTTGTACATATCATAGTAGAAGAGCATTGTTGAGAAAGGATCCTTGAGTCCCCAAGGAAATCCCCAAGGAATTCATGAAGAAAAGAAGAAGAAAAGCTGCTGCCACACAATCCGAACGGATTGTACACAATCCGTCCGTCCGCCCTCGCCAATCCGAGCGTCCCACAAAGGAATCCGCTCGGATTCCCCCTCGCCAATCCGAGCGTCTTGACCAAGAATCCGCTCGGATTCTCCAGCCCAGATCCGGCCGTCCCGACTCCCATCCGCACGGATTTCGATGACAAAGACGTTTTCGTTCTTCAAGCCACGATAAGAGAAGCCCTTCTCTCGGAGAATACCGGAGTCTCCTTGCTCAACTTAAAAAGTGTAATTACTAGTTTAGCCCTTAGTTAACCCTAATGCATCCTCCCTAATTTTCACTATAAATACCCCATTAGTCTAATTAGAGGAGCATGTTCTTCTTATCAATATTTAGAGTAGTTAATATCAATCAAATCTCTCTTCAATATTGTAATCAAGTATTAATCAAGTTTTAATCCAAGTTTTAGTTCTTAAATCTCTCTCTTGTTCTTCATTTATTTTGGGTGGATTAGAAGATTATTGGGTTTATTGGGAGATTGACAACCTTCCATCAATCATCAAGTTCTTCTATTATTCTTTGCTTTATTATTGGAATCATTAGTAGGTATAATCTCTTAATCCCTTTTTAATTATTGCTAATTACTTTCATTTATTCATCATGTTTCATTATGTTAGTATGATTGACAACCTTTCTAGCATGATCAATATGATAATGAGTGAGTAGTCTTTTAGCTAGGGTTTAATGGGTGATTAGGGGAAACCAACATGGGGAATGATTCATGCTTAAATTAATATGCTTTCATATCTTATTTGCTTGCTTGTTTTGATCTTAATACATGCACATGTTATATTTGATGAAATGCTAAGCCTATGAATCCTTGCATTTACTATCATCTTCTATCCTTTCAACTTGACTTGTAAGACATAACCCAACTCGAGTCTTGTTAGACCATGCATGTGTTGAGTAGGAAAGATTAAGTCGACTTGTAGGTGTTGTACAATCTAATCGATTCGGCTCCGGGACCCAAACTTTCCTAGGATTGTAAGATATAACCCAACTCAATCCATCACAACAATAATTGCTTGCTTATAATTTGAAAACATGTTTGTATGATCATATCCCATGAATCCCCTATGAACCCATGACACCCTAGTGCCTTTAATCAATTGTTTACACCCCTTATTTTATTCATCTTGCTAGTTTATTTTCATTGCTATCTTAGTTTAGTAACCTTCTACATCAACCCAATTTGTGACACCCCTTAGACACCACTAGTTACAATAGAATTCTCATTTCAATACCCGTCCCTTGGGATCCGACCTTTACTTGCCTCTTTACTAATTGTAGAGTTGTTTGTGAAGTATAAATTGTGTTTTGTATCGACCATTGACCAACGACCACATATGTTTAATTGTGAATACCAAATGGACTCGATCAAAAATGGCGCCGTTGCCGGGGACGGTGTTTAATTGATTTAAGATTTCTTTTATTGTTTTTAGTTGTGTCTTTTTCACCTTGGGGAAGTAAAGCTCCTCAAGGTTCGTTCTAATTGTTTTCAAGTTGTTTGATATTTTGCAAGAATGGATTTCATAGATTGTTTTGTAGAGGACCACTTGAGTATCCCTTACTTCAAGGATCCCATGCAAGCATTAGAGGCCTTAGAAGCAAGTAAGGCTAAGAGCATGTATTGGGAATTGGAGGTGGATCTCTTTGAGGCCGCTCTAGCTAACAAGGAACTTACTCATGCACAATCCGAATTAGTGCATAATATTCTAATGGAAGCATGTCAACCCATAGAGGATGAGCAATCCATCCTAGAGGATATTCTACAAACTCAAGAGCAAGAGGAACCCATCATGGAGTTCGAATATGATGAGGTTCATGAAAGTGAAGAAGAATATGTCATGAGAATGGAATGTTTAATGGAGATGGAGCAAATTCTCAATGAAACTCCAAAGGAGGAAAGTGAGGTACAAACTCCTACTTTAAAACCCCTTCCCCCGAATTTGAAATATGCTTACCTTGATGAATCAAAGACCAAACCCGTAATTGTTAATGATAGACTTGATGATGACCAATTGGGAAAATTACTTGATGTGTTGAAACAACATGAGAAGGCTATAGGTTATAGTCTAGATGACCTTAAGGGGATAAGTCCCAACTTTTGCATGCATAGGATTCATCTAGAAGACGACCATAGACCTACCATTCAACCCCAAAGAAGATTGAACCCCCACATGCAAGAAGTTGTCAAAGGAGAGGTCATGAAATTACTTGATGCGGGAATCATATATCCCATATCGGATTCTTTGTGGGTTAGCCCCGTCCAAGTGGTACCTAAGAAAGGAGGTACTACGGTAGTGACAAATGAAAAGAATGAATTAATACCCACAAGAATGATCACCGGTTGGCGTATGTGCATTGACTACCGTAAATTAAACTCCGCAACAAGGAAAGATCACTTCCCCTTACCATTCATTGACCAAATGCTTGAGAGGTTAGCCTCTAACAAATTCTTTTGTTACCTTGACGGGTATTCGGGATTCTTCCAAATCCCTATACACCCGGATGACCAACATAAGACCACCTTCACATGCCCCTATGGCACTTTTGCATATAGGAGGATGCCTTTTGGATTATGTAATGCCCCCGCTACTTTCCAAAGATGCATGATGAGTGTCTTCTCCGATTATCTAGAGACCATAATGGAAGTTTTTATGGATGATTTTAGTGTTTATGGAAAGGACTTTGACTCATGCTTGCATAATCTTTCTCTTGTATTGCAAAAATGTGAAGATGTTAGTCTTGTTTTAAATTGGGAAAAGTGTCATTTCATGGTCAATGAAGGAATTGTTTTGGGTCACTTGATTTCGGAAAAAGGCATCGAGGTAGATAAAGCTAAAGTTGAGGTGATAGAGAAACTCCCACCTCCCGTGAATGTTAGAGGGGTGAGAAGTTTTCTCGGTCACGCGGGTTTTTATCGTCGTTTCATAAAAGATTTTTCGAAAATAGCAAAACCCCTCACTCAACTTTTGCTTAAAGATGCCCAATTCCAATTTACTGACGAGTGTGTTGAAGCTTTTAATAGAATCAAAGAAGCATTGATCTCGGCACCAATCATCCAACCCCCAAATTGGGAGTTACCTTTTGAGATTATGTGTGACGCTAGCAACTACGCCGTTGGAGCGGTTCTTGGCCAACGGGTAGGGAGAGCTCTTCATGCCATCTATTATATAAGCAAAACCCTCGACCCTTCTCAAGTGAATTATGACACAACCGAAAAGGAGCTTCTTGCCATTGTTTATGCTTTGGATAAATTCCGGTCCTACTTACTCGGATCCAAGGTGATTGTATTTTCGGATCACCGTGCTCTTCGACATCTCTTGATAAAGAAGGAGGCAAAACCAAGGTTGTTGAGATGGATTTTGCTTCTTCAAGAATTTGATTTGGAAATAAGAGACAAGAAAGGAGCCGAGAACGTAGTGGCGGATCACTTGTCAAGAATCCGGTTTCACGATGAAAATGGAGAAACCCCGATCAATGACTCATTCCCCGACGATATCTTGATGGCTATTCAAACTCAACTTGAAAGGCACATCACCCCATGGTTTGCCGATTATGCCAATTATATTGTTGGAAAGGTTCTCCCTCCAAACTTAAACCTCAACCAAAGGAAGAGATTCCTATTCGAAGTGAAGAGGTACTTTTGGGATGACCCAAACCTCTACAAGGAGTGTAGTGATGGGCTCTACCGAAGATGCATCCCTCAATGGGAAATCCAAGGAATCTTGGAAGGATGTCATTCATCACCCTACGGTGGGCACCATGGAGCAAGAAGAACCGTTGCAAAAATTCTCCAATCGGGCTTCTATTGGCCCACAATGTTTCAAGATACAAGAGAATTCATCATTCATTGTGATGCTTGTCAAAGAACGGGCAATATATCTTGGAGGAACGAAATGCCACAAAGGGGCATTCTAGAGGTAGAGATTTTCGATGTTTGGGGAATTGACTACCAAGGACCATTTGTGACATCCAATGGGAACAAGTACATCCTTGTGGCCGTAGATTATGTTTCAAAGTGGGTGGAGGCAATTGCCACCCCAAATGATGATGCGAAAACGGTCACCAAGCTTTTCAAGAAGATAATTTTTCCACGATTTGGAGTTCCTAGAGCTATCATTAGTGATGGAGGAACACATTTCCATGAGAAGAAGCTTGCATCCCTTTTGACCAAATATGGTGTTCAACATCGAACCGGCTTGGGATATCATCCTCAAACAAGCGGTCAAGTGGAAATTTCAAATAGAGAGATCAAACAAATTCTTGAAAAAGTTGTGAACAAGACTCGGAAAGATTGGAGCACAAAGCTTGATGACGCTCTTTGGGCTTATAGGACGGCCTATAAGACTCCCATAGGTGCCTCCCCCTACAAGCTTGTATATGGAAAAGCATGTCATTTGCCAATCGAATTGGAATACAAAGCTTATTGGGCAATCCGAGCACTCAATCTTGATCTCAAATTGAGCGGTCAAAGGAGGATGATCCAAATCCAAGAGTTGGAGGAATTCCGACTACAATCCTATGAGAATGCAAAGATTTACAAAGAAAGAACAAAATTGCTTCATGATAAGAGAATTCGACAAAAGGCCTTGCACAAAGGAGACAAAGTCCTTCTATTCAATTCCCGCTACCGACTCTTTCCGGGAAAGTTGAACTCTAGATGGATGGGTCCCTATGTGATAACCGAAGTTGGGAAATATGGAGATTTCGAACTCAAAGCCGAAGATGGAAGCAAGTTCAAGGTAAATGGTCAAAGGTTGAAGCCATACTATGAAGGAGCATTTGTTGGAGAGGTCGAGGCTACCTACCTCGGACCTCCTTCCCCTTGAAGGAACCATCTAAGGGAGAGTTTGGTGGAGTCCTCCCTAAACCACCATTTGTAAATATACTAACCCTCTAACTTGTATTTATTATTTAATTGCATTTGTTTGATAGCATAAATTCTTTTCATGAGCGCAAGTGAGGGAGGGTTACTAATGAGTTTTCGAATGAAGGAGAAAATTCCTAAGTGTGGGGATGCATTGAAAGAAAGGAGAAAAAGTCAACACTCGCGGCTAGAATCCGAGCGTCTCTCTGAAGAATCCGGGCGTCTTGGCAGAATACGGACGTCCAGGGGAGAAACCGCACGTCCAGGTGCGTTGAGAAATTGAAAGTTTCTGGACTGATGAAGAATCCGAGCGTCCCATTGAAGAAGACGCCCGTCTGAGGGAATCCGGCCGGATTAGTGGAAAGACGCTCGTCTTTTCCCCTGAGCATTTCAAGAAAATTCTCTGTCAAAGAATCCGTCCGTCTTCTCAGGAAGACGCCCGTCCTGACCCTGAAGAATCCGAGCGTCTTATGCTCGGGACGCTCGTCTTGAGGCGGGAAAATTTTTGGGATTTTTACTCTGTGGCAGAATCCGGGCGTATTGCCCAGAATCCGCCCGTCCCGTGAGAGAAGAATCCGAGCGTCCTAGCTTCGAATCCGCTCGTCTCCCTGCCCGTTTTTCGGCCCGACTTTTCTCAATTAAATTACATCCCACCACCCATATAATGACACATCACTACTCCTTCCACTTACCCTATAAAACTCACCTCCTTATGACTCCCATACATATCCAAATCACTCTCTTCACCCACAAAATTAAAAGTCCCCAATTTTCTAGGGTTTCCAATTCTCAATCAACAAGGAACATCCTTAGCAAATTCTCAAATCAAAATAACCCAACAAAAGAAGCAAGAATGGCACCAAGGAGATCCTCCTTTAGAAATACAAGAAGACCAAGGATGATGGGGAGTTCCTCTACTTCCCATCTCAACACCATTAGAAGAGAACATGTAGAAATTGTAGACCTCACAAGGCTCGATGATTTCTCGAATGTGGAGTTCCTTGATGATGTGCAGCGATTGGTCTTCCATCGACTCTTAAGTAAGAATATCCTTCCTACTAAATTTTTGTGTCATTCTACTTTGAGAAAGCTTGGAATTTTCCACCAAGTGGAGGCTTTATTTGAGGTTTTTGGTCTTTCAACCCTCTTTCGCATGTTTGAACCCACCTATCGGTCTCTTGTGCTCGAATTCTTAAGTTGCTTAAAGATTACAACTTCAAACAAAGTGATTTCCATAGAGTTTAGGTTGGAAAATGTCTCTAGAACAATGACCCTTGTGGAATTTGCGAATGTGTTCGGGCTTGATGTTTCGCCTACCCGAACATCAAGACCCAAAAAGTATAGTGTCGCACCTCTATGGAGGGCCATGACGGGCCGGGACTTCATTCTTACCAAGGAGTGTCTTGCTTTTCACATCCAAAACCCGATATTGAGGCTCGCATACCGATTTCTTTCGGGTACCCTCTTCGCCCGCCGAGATCCGGCTATTGTGAATCAATTGGACCTCATGTTCATGGAATCTTATCTAAACATTCAAGGAAGAGACGGGTATCATCTCAATGCACCTCTAGTTTTGCTAGAAAAGTGGGCAAAATTTCGAAATGGAGATGATGATGGGAAGAAGCATATAGTGAATGGTGGACTCATAACAAAGCTTGCAAAGCACTTTAATCCTAGGTTCAATGAGAACAATGAGTACACTCCACTCTCGGGAGGAATGAGAATTAATGAAGACCTCCTTGTTGTCCAACACCATTGGATAACCCTTGAGGGGGTTGATAAAAGGATCAAATGGTTGACGAAAGGAAGTGATCCTATCTACCTTCCGATGGCCGACCTACCTCGAATTTCCCCAAGGAGAGGACGCTTGTCCCCAATACCCTCCTACCTCATTCAAAGTCAAGAAATGCAAGCTCTACCCCCGCAAGCTCCTCCACCACAACAACAAGAACAACAAACCCAAGGTGAAAAGATAAAGGTGCCTCCCTACCCCTTACAACCATCCTAATCCCTTCATCCTCCCCCGTGACGACTTTGTCACGGGAATCTTGCAAGACTTGCACTACCGTCAATATGAAACCAAGGTGGACAACTATTATGCTCTTTACCCCCAATACCACGACATGGTTCAAAAGGGACGGATAAGTGAAGAAGGAGCTTTTCCTTCATGGGCTCAAATGGAGTTGCTCTTTCCCAACTCGGAGAAGGCCAATGAAGGGGCAAATGGTCGCAAAGGGGAAGAAAGTGGCGACTCTTGTGGAGGTGATACGGTGAAGATTGAGAGTGAAGAAGAAGATGAATTCATGGATCCAAGTTTAAGTGATGCTTCAAGGTATATTTGGGATACCGATATTGAAAGAGATGATGCCGATATCTAGGAGATTACTTCATCACTAGGTGGAGCGGGCAAGAGGCACCCACCTTAGTTCAAGTGAAGTTTTCTCATCTCTCCTCTTTATCTTTCTTTTTCATGAAAAGAGCTTTGTATCTTATTTCTTTGCATTTTATTTAACTTTGACTATTTGTTGGAGGAGTCCTAGCAACATCAAAGGACTCACACCTCGGTTCCATTGAGGTGTTCTTTATTGTTCCCAATTTTGAAAATCCAAAATGACAATCTAATTTCATGCATAGCATAGTGTGTGCATGAACTATACCCATGCTTTGACATTAGCAATAGTGTCTTATTTGGTTTGGGGAAGTTAATGCATACACAACGGGAGGTAATCTAAATTATCCTCTCCGTCATAACAAAAACCATGCATCATGTAGTATAGCTTAGTGTAGAATTGCATTTAGTATAGAAATCATGCATCATTTTTGCATAATTTCCATCATTTTGGCCATTGAGGACAATGCCCATATTAGTGTGGGGATGGGAATTCTAACACTTAACTTTTAGTCAAAAACCATAAAAATTGAAAAATTTCAAAAAAAATCATAAAAATTGAAAAATTGAAAAACCAAAAACAAGTTCATTTCCTTTGTATATATTGTCTTGTATATATTGTGTTTGTTTATCCTTGTTCACTTTGATCGACTACACCACATCCGAGACATGAGGATATTGAAGACCGCATGGTATGATCTTTCCAATCTCCTTTTTCCTCTTTATGTTAATGACTATGTGGCTTTATTTTGATTGATGCGGTAAAACAATGTGAACTTAGGATTGCATTTAGTTTATATGTCATATTAGTTGGTAGAATCATTTGCATTAGGATGTTTATATGTTAGTTGCATCATGGCATGTAGTTTGCATGGTTAGAAAAATTTTGTGAAACCGTCTATTTGGGAAGCTTGACAAGTGTATATAGGCCCTAGTAGATGCTTTTTATTCTTAAGACTTTGCTTGTTAGAATGCTTGTAAAACACCCTAGGATGTGTCATGCTAGTATCCTTTGACCCATGGTTTAAGGCCTAGTCAAGAGTACCTTGTGGTGTGATAACTCCTTGGCTACCGTTTATTCCAAGGTGACCCTTGAAACCATGCATACTTCTATCATTCATCCATGTTCTACCACATTTTTGTCATCAAAGGGAATGGGCACAAAAAGAAATTGATTTGAGTTCAATGAAATGAAAAGTGAAAGAAAGTTTGCAAAAATGCATCAAATGAAAAGAGGAGCAAAATAGAACTCCTAAAGCTTCAAATACAAGGCACCCTCGTTACTAATTGGGGTGACTTTGAAAATGTTCAAAAAGAAATGCAAAAAAGTTGTCAAGTATTGAAATGCCAAAAATCAAAAAGAAATGGCAAAAAGAAAGTGTTCTCAAATGTCAAATTGCCAATGAAATTGGGGGGAAAACAAAAATAAAAGCAAACTCCCAAAATGAAACTCAAATTACTATCGATCCCTTTATCCATCGTATCCATTTTTGTGCATGGTAGAGAGGGGACGACCCTTCTTCTTGTCTAGGCAAGAGGGGGAATTCCGCGATCCTCCAGTGTTTCTAACACCATAGGGAGTCTACTCTTGACAAAAGCATTTAACGATTGAGGACAAAGGTACCCTAGCTTGACACCTTTTGGAGGTGATTTATTGGTATCCTTCTAGGCTTAGTAGTTTGAACAAATTGCATCTATGAAGGATTGTGTACCCTTGAATTGCTTCCCTTGTAGATAATTTCCGCCACTTAGATGAGGAAAGTGGCTATTCTTTTTGTAGATGCATCCATTATGTGTTTTTGTGTGCTTAATGTTTGGATGTGTCGCCATTTTGGCAAGACCCACCTTGCCTTGCAAGAAGGCATCCTACCTCATAGTTGTCTTGTTGTGAGTTGAAGGGGCGGAGTGAGACCCGCTAATTGTCTCATATCGGCTATTATTATTAGGTTAGGTTAGTATTGGTCCTAGTCTTTGTCACCTCTTTACTCGGGACGAGCAAAGGTTCGGTTTGGGGATATTTGATGTGACCATAATTGGCGCATATTTAGCCCCCGAATTACCATTGTTTCCATGCTTTTTAGTGCCTATTTGGGTCATTTCTTATCTTTAGTTCTTTGTTTTGCATATTCTTTGAGATTTTGATCCCTTGGTAGGAAAGGAGTAAGAATCTTGCATTTTCATGGCAAAACAAGGCTAAATTGATCGTATTCAATGACCAAGCATCAAGGAGAGACAAGACTAGAAGGCCTTTGTACATATCATAGTAGAAGAGCATTGTTGAGAAAGGATCCTTGAGTCCCCAAGGAAATCCCCAAGGAATTCATGAAGAAAAGAAGAAGAAAAGCTGCTGCCACACAATCCGAACGGATTGTACACAATCCGTCCGTCCGCCCTCGCCAATCCGAGCGTCCCACAAAGGAATCCGCTCGGATTCCCCCTCGCCAATCCGAGCGTCTTGACCAAGAATCCGCTCGGATTCTCCAGCCCAGATCCGGCCGTCCCGACTCCCATCCGCACGGATTTCAGTACAACACGTTTTCGTTCTTCAAGCCACGATAAGAGAAGCCCTTCTCTCGGAGAATACCGGAGTCTCCTTGCTCAACTTAAAAAGTGTAATTACTAGTTTAGCCCTTAGTTAACCCTAATGCATCCTCCCTAATTTTCACTATAAATACCCCATTAGTCTAATTAGAGGAGCATGTTCTTCTTATCAATATTTAGAGTAGTTAATATCAATCAAATCTCTCTTCAATATTGTAATCAAGTATTAATCAAGTTTTAATCCAAGTTTTAGTTCTTAAATCTCTCTCTTGTTCTTCATTTATTTTGGGTAATTAGAAGATTATTGGGTTTATTGGGAGATTGACAACCTTCCATCAATCATCAAGTTCTTCTATTATTCTTTGCTTTATTATTGGAATCATTAGTAGGTATAATCTCTTAATCCCTTTTTAATTATTGCTAATTACTTTCATTTATTCATCATGTTTCATTATGTTAGTATGATTGACAACCTTTCTAGCATGATCAATATGATAATGAGTGAGTAGTCTTTTAGCTAGGGTTTAATGGGTGATTAGGGGAAACCAACATGGGGAATGATTCATGCTTAAATTAATATGCTTTCATATCTTATTTGCTTGCTTGTTTTGATCTTAATACATGCACATGTTATATTTGATGAAATGCTAAGCCTATGAATCCTTGCATTTACTATCATCTTCTATCCTTTCAACTTGACTTGTAAGACATAACCCAACTCGAGTCTTGTTAGACCATGCATGTGTTGAGTAGGAAAGATTAAGTCGACTTGTAGGTGTTGTACAATCTAATCGATTCGGCTCCGGGACCCAAACTTTCCTAGGATTGTAAGATATAACCCAACTCAATCCATCACAACAATAATTGCTTGCTTATAATTTGAGAACATGTTTGTATGATCATATCCCATGAATCCCCTATGAACCCATGACACCCTAGTGCCTTTAATCAATTGTTTACACCCCTTATTTTATTCATCTTGCTAGTTTATTTTCATTGCTATCTTAGTTTAGTAACCTTCTACATCAACCCAATTTGTGACACTCCTTAGACACCACTAGTTACAATAGAATTCTCATTTCAATACCCGTCCCTTGGGATCCGACCTTTACTTGCCTCTTTACTAATTGTAGAGTTGTTTGTGAAGTATAAATTGTGTTTTGTATCGACCATTGACCAACGACCACATATGTTTAATTGTGAATACCAAATGGACTCGATCAAGACCATATGTGCGTATTATAAAAGAATTATATACGCAGCATTAAGTTAGAAGATTTCGCAGTAAATGCAGTAATTAAGGGAAGAATAATTAGCAATTATTACAGGCAATAATGGAGAATAATCCGCATTCAATACCATATCAGGCAGCCGTTCAAGATTGAAGCCTATTTAAGGAGCACTTTGAAGATATTGGAGACACATCATATACGCACAAGAAGGAGCCTACATTTACATACGCAATACATAGAGAAAAATAAGCATTGTCATTATCATATAATAATTCTCCCAAATTACATAGTGAAATCCTCTCCTGGCTTGGTGCCCGTGGTTTTTTCCCATTCAAGCGTTTTCCACGTAGAAAATTCTTTGTCTTATTATTGTTATCGTTGTTTTATTTACAGCTTATTATTGTACCCTGACAACCTGACCAACAGACTATCTAGAGCTAGTTAACCTTACATAACTCTACCCTGACCTGATTTCGCCTTGCGCAAAATCCACACAAAACAATTGGCGCCCACCGTGGGACATCTAGCTCTTTTAACCCTTTTTTTCTTATCCTACAAAAATTCAAAAATCCTACAAAAATGACCCAACCCGCCGTTGAAGAACGATTGAATGCAGCTCTCCAACAAATCGCTGAATTGGAAAGCTTGAAAGAAAAAGTAGCCCAAACTGAAGCAGAAATCTTGCAATTGAAAGAATCTGAGTCAATTCTAAAGCAAAAATTAGAAAAAACTCAAGGGACAGGCTCTAGATTCCAACCAGGAACCCCATTCGCATCAATCATTAAAAATATTGATTTTTCCAGTTTTGGGAGCCCAAGTATTCCTAAACCCATCAATGTTGATGGTGATGATTAACCAAAAGATGATAAAGAGAAACCTGATGAATCTGCAGCAGCCATCATGATGGCAGTGGTTCAGGAGATCAAGAAACTCAATGAAAAATTCGATAAGATACCTGGAGTACCTGCCAACATGGAAGAAGCTGCCCCTGATAGCTATGCTGATTCGCCTTTCATAGACGAAATAGCAAAAGTTGATCTACCAAAGAAGTTCACGATTCCATCCATGAGGGTATATGATGGAACCACGGATCCACAAAATCACGTGGCTCTTTACAAGCAGAAAATGCTGGCTGCATCTATTCCCAGCGAATTTAGACAAGTTTGCATGTGCAAGGGATTTGGAACGGCCGTGATTGGCCCTGCTCTGCAATGGTACATCAACTTGCCAACTGGGAGCATCCACTCCTTTGCCAACCTGATCAACAGTTTTAACCAGCAGTTCGCGAGTAGCAGGGAGTTGGAAAAACGATCCAGTGACCTTTACCGAGTTACACATAAGCCTGATGAAACTCTCAGGACATTTCTTGCAAGATTCAACAAGGAGAAAGTATCCATACCCAGGTGTGACGTTGGAACAGCAGTGGAGGCATTTAGACAGGGGTTACTACCATATAGTGACTTGTACAGCGAGCTCACTAAGTATCCCTGCCACACCTTCGAGGATGTTCAGGCCAAGACTCTTGCTTTCATCAGGCTAGAAGAAGATAAAAGCTATAGACTTGGATCACCCAGTAGACCAAAGGATCATGAAAGGAGCAATAGGAAGAGCAACAAAGGAAACAACTATAGACCTACTCCATATTAAAGGCTAGATCAGTCAGAAGTTAACCTGGCCCATGAGTATCAAGGTAAGGTTAAAGTTTATCCATCTATTTCCGAACATAACTTCAGTGTTGATATTGCAGGATTAATCCAGAGACTTGGCAACATGGGATCAGCTGTCAGATGGCCCAGGAAGTCAGAAAATCAAAATCCCAGAAGAGATAATTCTAAATGGTGCGAATTTCACATGGATATTGGACACACCACGGATGATTGTTTCACCCTGAGAAAGGAAGTGGCCTACTTGCTAAAATCCGGATACTTGAAAGACCTGATCAAGACGAAAGGCAGGAACGCAAACCAGGATAAAGAGAATCAGGAGCATAAGCAGGATCGTAGTCTCCCTCCACCACCACCAATCTATGAAGTAAAATTCATATCCGGCGGATCAGAAATTTGCGGCCTGACAAGTTCAGCAGTAAAGAAGATAGCCAGGACGCAAAAGACTGTGTCACCCTGCAAGCCGGATCATATCCCAACAATCACTTTCAATGATTGTGACCTGGTGGGCATCCCTGATGTTCATCATGATGGCCTGGTAATTTCTATGCAGATTGGAACAACCACTGTAAGAAGGATCCTGGTAGACGGAGGCAGCTCAGTGAACTTGATCATGCTTGACGTACTGAAGGCCATGAACATCAACGAGGACCAAATCATCAAAAAATCCAGCGTCCTAGTGGGATTCAGTGGCGAAACCAGGAGCACCCTAGGAGAAATCCACCTCCCAACCTACGTGGAAGGAGTCTCATCTTATGAGAAATTTGGAGTCCTTGTCTGCCTGTCATCCTACAATGCTATCTTGGGCAGACCCTGGATTCATAATGTCAAGGCCGTACCATCAACCTATCACCCGTGTACCAAGATACCAATAAATGGGGGCATAGCCACAATCAAAGGGGATCACAAGATAGCCCAGGAATGCTACACAGCAGCTTTGAAGCCTTCCAAGGCAGGTAAGTCCCTGGCATAGCAATTACAAAGACCACTGTCAGAGTACCTGTAGCACCTCCCAAAATGGAAATAGATCAGGTAATCCTAGACCCTGAGCACCCTGACAAGTATGTTTTAATAGGATCTGACGCACCAGATAGTGTCAAACCTGAACTGGTGAAGTTCCTTAAAAATAAATCATCTTGGTTTGCTTGGTCACATTTTGATATGACTGGAATTAGCGCTGATATAATTACACATAAGCTCAATGTTGACCCATCTTTTAAGCCTGTACAGCAAAAAAGGCGGAAATTTGCAGCTGAAAGAAATACCATTATTAACGAAGAAGTAGAAAAACTCTTGGATATGGGGATGATCAGGGAAGTAATGTACCCTGAGTGGTTGGCTAACGTAGTTGTTGTGCAGAAAAAGAATGGAAAGTGGAGAGTCTGTGTAGACTACACTGACCTGAACAAAGCCTGTCCTAAATATCCATTCCCCCTGCCTCATATTAATGCCATGGTAGACGCCACAGTAGGCCACGAGATACTAACATTCATGGATGCTTCCAGTGGATTCAATCAAATAAAGATGCACCCCCGCGACCAGAGAGTACGCATTCATTACGGCATCGAGGCATATCTTTGTTACACTGCCATGCCTTTCGGCCTGAAGAATGCAGGGGCAACGTACCAGCGCCTTGTCAACATGATGTTTAAAGACCAAATAGGCGACATCATGGAAGTATACATAGATGACATGGTGGTGAAATCCAAGAATGCAGAAGATCATGTGAAACATCTAGAAATTGCATTTGAGATATTGGAAAAATACAACATGAAACTAAACCCTGCAAAATGCCACTTTGGAGTCTCTACAGGCAAATTCCTTGGATATATGGTCACAAAAAGAGGCATAGAAGCTAGCCCTGAACAGATAAAGGCTATCCTGGAACTACAGTCACCCAAGTCTATCAAGGATATCCAGAAATTGACAGTAGGGTAGCCGCCCGAACCGTTTCATATCAAGATCCTCTGAGAGATGCAAAACATTCTATAACCTCCTCAGAAAGAATAAACAGTTCCAATGGACGGATGAACATGAGACAACTTTTCAGGATCTAAAATCCTACTTATCATCTCCACCCTTACTAGCTAAACCAGAGAAGGGAGAGCCTTTGTCAAGATATACCTATCTCCATCGACACAACAATCAACAGATCCTAGTGAAAGAACAGGACGGTCAGCAACATCCAGTCTACTATGTAAGTAAGAGCCTGCTAGATGTCGAGTTGAGGTATGGACTACTTGAAAAATATGTCTTAGCTTTAATTATGTCATGTACTAAGTTGCGACCTTATTTTGAAAGTCACCCCATTATAGTCAGGACCAATTTACCCATAAAATCTGTCCTACGTAAGCCCAACTTTCGGGCGGGATGGCCAAATGGTCGGTCTGATTAGCAGATACGACATCTCCTTTGAACCCGGGCGGCGATCAAATCGCGCAGCCCTAGTAGACTTTGTGGCTGACTTTAGCCCTAACCTGGAACCAGACCTGATAAAAGAGGTCAACCAACTAGAAAATAAAACCCCAGACCAAGAATGGACCCTATTCATAGATGGGGCATCCAACGCCAGGGGGACAGGGTTAGGATTAGTACTTAAATCGCCCCAGGGAGATATGATAGCACAAGCTGTAAGCTGTGAGTTCAAAGCCATGAACAACGAAGCAGAATATGAAGCCCTGATAGCAGGCTTAAAGGTATGTCTAGACCTCGGTGTTCAAAACTGAAAGGTAAAAACTGATTCACTCCTAATTGCTAATCAAATAAAGGGAATTTATACGGCTAAGGATGCAAAAATGATTTCGTATTTAGAATATGTAAAAAACCTTACCGCTAAATTTGCTTTATTTGACATAGATCAAATATCAAGAGACACGAACACCCAGTGATGCTCGCCAGCCTAGGTTCAAATTTCACCCCACTGTTTTCGACAAAATACCAATTGTGCACTTATTAGAGCCACCATCAAAAACTCCGAACAAGTCAGTCCTGTCAATCAGGACAATAACTCTTGGACTAAACCCTATTATGACTGGTTCCTCCGAGGAATACTGCCTCAGGGTAGACATGAGGCAAGGGCTTTTAAAATTAGAGCTTCAACTTATGCTATCATCAATAACACTCTGTTCAAGAGATCGCAGGCCGGACCCTACCTGAGATGCTTGGAGCCTGACGAAGCCAAACTAGTACTTCAAGAAATACACGATGGACACCGTGGCAACCACAAAGGAGGAAAAAGCCTGGCAAGCAAAGTTCTCGGACAAAGCACATCGGCCTACACCGAGGGTGCGATCGCTGGAATACTCTTCAAAATGCGAAGCCTGCCAAATTCATGCGCCAATCATACATCAGCCATCTGAACTCCTCCATTCAATTTCCGCACCCTAGCCATTCATAAAATGGGGCATGGATATTGTGGGAAAACTGCCCGTAGCTCCAGGACAAAAAGTATTAATGTTAGCTATGACTGATTACTTCTCCAAATATATTGAGGCTGACTCTTTCAGGCAAGTAACTGAAAAAGAAGTAATATCCTTCATCAGGACAAACATCATTTGCAGATATGGAGTCCCATCACAAATCGTATGCAATAACGTAACTCAATTTGTGGGGAAAAGGACCCAAGCATTTTGCCAAGAATGGAATATCAACCTGGTAACTTCAACCCCTGGATATCCAAAAGCCAATGGCCAGGCTGAATCAAGAAATAAGGTAGTCATAAGCTGCCTAAAAAAGAAGCTAAAAAGAAGACGAGGCAGATGGGCTGAAGAACTTCCATTAGTACTATGGGCAGACATGACAACTCCAAAAACTGCAACAGGCCAAACACCTTACTCCCTGGTGTGTGGCTGTGAAGCTGTCATTCCTGCGGAAGTACGAGTACCAACATCCAGATGCAGCCTGAACAATGTTGAAGCAAACAAAGACCTAATGCAAGACAACCTGGTCCTAACAGAAGAATTGAGAGACGCTGCCAAGATCAGGATGGCATCATATGAACAAGCAGTAGCCAGAACTTACAATAAAAACGTCAGGATCAGAGTCTTTAAAGAAGGAGACCTTGTCCTACACAAGGTATTCCCAAATAAAAAAGAAAAATCAGCAGGAAAACTGGCTCCCACATGGGAAGGCCCTTACTTAATCGATTGAATTGTTGGACAAGGAGCATACAGGCTCCAAACGCTAGAAGGGGAAATGATCCCAAGATCCTGGAATGTAACTCATTTAACATTATTCCATATGTAAAGATTAGGCTGCAATCAGGTATAAATTCAATCACTACTCAACCTGACGTGCTGCTTGATGAACTACATGTTTTACTTGCCTTGTCTGTAATTTATATCTGTTCAACTAACCTATTTATTTACTTCTTGAATCCTGAACAATTATACATGATAAAAGATTATATGCATAAATATTCAGGATTGAGGGCTACTCTACTATATATTTACGAAACAAAAATTCTCGCACTTGATCGTGCCTCGACGAGTTGGTAACCGCCACCACGGATACGATAAATGTCGGGACCAATCGTGCATGAAATAATTGCCTGACCCGACTAGGTTTATCGCCACGGATTACAACCGGTGGTCGCAAGAAGACAGTGTAAGGGTGTTCTCTCCCAAACACTTAGTCTAAAATGCCCTCTTGACAGGCCGAATACCAAGCCCTCCAGCTAGGCAGGGGACATAAGCCCTCCTGACAGGCCGGTTTTCCCACCCCTTCAAGCATTATAGCAAAAAACTATACTTGGTTGAATTACTCATGAATAACAAAATAAAACGAAAATGATGTGCAGGTTATTCAAACAAAATGTTTGACAGGCCCAACAGGATGAAACTCACAAACCAAGCAAAGTCAAAAGCAAAATCAGCCAAAAGAAGGCCACCATGCCTATATTAATAAAAACCCTTACCCCCTGGGGCAAAGGCGTCAAAATATTCATAAAGGCCTGGGATAGTCTCCCTGACCCAAGACAGAAAAAAGAAAAATATTGTTTGTCCAGGGACATCTGTTGGAATATGTGTCCTCCGACAATAATGCGATCACAATTGTCGATCATGATGATCACATGTTTAAATCTCATTTTAAGAATACATGTGGGATGTAATAATTTACAGTCAACTGGTCCACACATATCGGTAATGATTGGCTGTCTAGAGTTTGACATTACTGCCGTGCGACGGTGGTGATCAGTTGATCCCCTTAGGTCATACCTATAGGGAAATACTCTTAATTGATTATTTAATTAATCGTATGCCGATACGAGTTAATTAAATTGCTTAAAAATTGACGGATGATTTTGTGAGTAAAATTAACATGTCTTATTGTAATTCGATTATATTAGATACGGTCTAAGTAATTGAATTGTTTTATTACTTAGATAAAATTATTGTTTACGAAACAATTTGGAATTTAAATTGAATGAATAATTTATTATAAATACAAGACGTTGTAATTTATAATTTGATAAACCGTTTTGGCACAAGTAATTACGAATTACTAGTCGATTTTGTAAATAACATATTTTATGAGTATGTTGATTTTTAATATGTTAAAAATACATTACAATTTCACATGACAAGTAACATGTCACAATTGACAAATGACAAAAAATAAAATGGACCATCCATTTTATAAAAGTGCCGAAATATGGAGGGAGTTTAAGGTGTATATTGTGTTTTGATTTTGGGTGGAAAACACAATGATAAGACCTTGCTTGTAGCCATGCAAGCCTACACTTCTTGGGAAGAAAGTTGGATCCATGCATTGGCTCCCCAATGAGCTCCTCCAACCGGTTTTCCAAGTGAGAAAAAGAGAGTTTTTCCATCATCATTCATTCATAACTTTAACTTATATTTTCTAGTGTAAGAAAATGGATAATTTCTCTCTACATCTTATGAAACTTTTAGAGAAATGCATGGCCATGCTCGAATGATGATTCGTTTATCAGTTAAGTTACTCTCTAGTCGGGGAAACCACTCTTGATGCAGATCGCTTGTAAAATACGACCTTTGTGAATACAAATTTTGCAAATTGTTTTACATTGAGTGGGAGAAATTTTAGGATATGAGAATCGGTTATCGCACATACACTTGTGAGGACAAGTGGGAGTTTGTTGGAGCTTGTGTCCTCCACAAATTAGTGTGATAAAATTTGTAAATCTCTTACAGGTTCACAAGGGTATACTTCGTATTTTATCAGTTGATTAACGATTACCTAATAACGGTTGGCTTGCTAGAAAGTTTGACGTTATTATCATACAGATGGCGGTGATCAACTGGTCCCTAAAGGTCACACCTAAAGGATGTGTTTGAGAGATGTGGTTATGGAAATGTAATCACATTGATGCCTTATATGACTAAACAGTTAGTCAATGTGTTGATGAGACAATTATTTAATGCCGATTAAATAATATTAGATGAAACGAATTAACTGTCAATTCGTAAATTGAATATAATAAGTTATATTTAATTAATGTATATAATGTTAGCTTGGACGAATTAATATGTTAATTCGTAATTAAATGTAATCGGTTATATTTAATCAACAAGATGAATGTGTCATAGTGGTAATAGTAAGGGTATTCAAACCAAGAGGTTATGAGATCGATCCTCACTAAATGACAATTTATAAATAATACATTTTATACATTTTGCATACTACCAAAATAAGTAGATTTAATCTCCTTATTTTGGGTAAGTGCAAAAACCGAAAAATAAGAGAAATAACTCTCCTAATTTCGAAATTTGGGCCGAGTTTTAGAAAAAGAAAAACTCCCCTTATACTACTCTTTTTCGGTTATAATAAGAGTAGAAGGGAGAATTTTCTAACCTAATTCTAACTCATTCTTGCCTCTCATCTAAAAACACAAAAACAAAAACCCTAAGCAATTTACAGAAATTAAGGGATTGATTCTAGCAACAAGTTAAGGGCATATCTCATATCGTCTTGGGTGCAACTAATAGGCGAATATCATTGCGATATTGTTCTTAGGCCGAATTTGATAGGACCGAAGGTTGATTCTTCATCTCTTTACCTTTTCGTTTATGTAATTTAATTTTATGACTAGCATTCATCATTATAATTCGTTATAATCCTTAAAAATTAAAGGGATGCATACAGATATATCCCACAAGTGGTATCAGAGACAAGTCCACAAATTTTATTTTGATGATTTTCATAAAAATGGATTGAACAAAGGGTTTATGAATCGAAAAAAAAAATTACACGGCTGAATTTTTTTTTTATGCCGATTGAATTTTTTTTTTCTGCCGTGTTTTTGTTCTTGTTTTGATCTTTTATTTCCATTTTGATTTTTCATATTGTTGTTTTAATCAGTTAAAATAATTATATGAAGAATTGGTAAATGTTTGATTTAATGAAGATTAAGTTAAAATGTAAATGGAATCGTCATATTGATGATATAAAATTCGTTTTTGCTATATAGTTTTTGGCATATACGGTTAATCATGTTTCATTAATTCATATGCTAATCATGTTCTAATAGCAACTATAAACGATTTTCTTCATCTTAATTTTTTGTTTTAGGGCATTTTTGCCGCAAGAAAAAAAATATGACGGCTGTTTTTTTTAGGGGTTTGCCGAGCCAAAAAAAAAAAATTCTGGTTTTTTTTTGTTTTGGGCTAAAACATTCAACTGAAAAAAAAAAGTGTTTTCTTCTCGTTTTTGCAGAATTGCCGAGGGAGAAATTTTTTTTTTGGAGTTTCTGTTTTTTTTATTATTTCAGCCGAGATAAAAAAAAAAAATTTCTGTTTTTTTTTACTGTTCAACCGAGACCAAAAGAAAAAAAAAAGGGGTTTGCTTGTTTTGTTTTTGGCCTAGAAAGATTATACATTATATTTACAATGTATGATAAATTATTGTGAAGCGGTTCATAATTCATAGATACCTAATTATTTTAAAGAGGTTTAAAATAATGATTGGATTAAATTCATATTACAAGTTTAATGTGAATTAAGATTAAAATTAATGTGATTAATTGAGGAATTATCACTTAATTTGATCAATTAAATAGGTGGTTTGGATAAAATTAATCTACATAATTAAAGAATTATGTCTTGTATGTTAAATTTTTTTAGTTGATGCATTTTATTTTAGTTGAATGAATTGTTGAATGGTTTTATTTACGTATTTTTGCAATCGGTTGTAATTTGTAATACCTCGTGTGGCCTTAGTCAAATTATGTTTTCGTAATGATGGGAACATAATTTTTAATGTAATTTGAGATCTCGTATCTCCGTTTTGGTTTTCTTTATTTATTACGGTTTTGAAATTAGAATGTAAATAGGTTTATTATGTAATTTTTAAATTGTAATTTTTGAGAAGACTAAAGATGGAGATTGGAGCTCACTCCCGCTACATGGATCAAGATGGAACATCAAGACAAGCTTCTCGGGTCCATGGATGGATTCCAAAGTTGTATTTATGTTCATTTTGATAGGATAGGCCAAACTAGGACTTTATTTTGTTTTACGTTTTACCGTTCTTATTGCTTTTCATTCACATGCTAGTTAATGCATCATGTTCCGCCTAAAACCAAACCACCTACTAAAATGCAGGAAAATTGATACATATAGGTTGTATGTTAGTTTTCATAGACATACAGATGTCACATGTTTATCAAGCCATCACCTTAGTTTATTCATTCACGCATGCTAGATATTAGTTCACTTAAAATGAATTAAAACAAAGTTGATGGGATCTTTCTCTAAAACGGAAATTGAGATTAGTCTTTATAAGGGCAAACAACTATGAATCCCTTCTTCGTCGGTAGGCATAATATGACCCCTTCTACGTTGGGTAAGTAGTTTGTGTTGACTTATTTTATCTCAACATTATAGTCCGAAGAGTTTCTCGTGATTATGATGGACTAAAGATAGAATTTACAGAAATTTATCGACCAAGAATTCTAATAGTAGAATTAGCCAAAAGGTTGTCTTATCAATTTACAGATAATTGAGTCTTGGGATCATTTATATAATTCTTGAGGAAGGTCAATTGTATAAATGCATGAGTCTTCGCGTTATAACAGTATTGCATTAGACTTAAAATCAAATCGATGCACATGCTTATTATTTATTCTTCTTTTCGCAGTGTAGAACACGTTTATATTACTGTTACAACAAATGGCTGGAAATAACGAAATCCCAATGCCAAGTGCCACACTTGATCGCGAGTCCTGGCTTATGGACCAAATGAATCAGTTCACACGTCTGAAAAATGACGGGTCCAACTTTGCGGACTGGGAGGCAGCACTACGGAATGCTGCCATTGCTGATGGTAAGCTCAGGTATTTAACTGAGCCAATACCGCCAAACCCAGGCCCAAATGTGTAGACACCTCATTTCTGCACCTCCCGCAAACCACCCGGTGATGATTGGGCCGCATGTTTGATACGCGGAATGATTTGTGACAGTTCGTAAGATTATCGTCAAGTGATTGCTCAAATATTAATGTCGACCTCTTAGTTGTCATCTACGCCCGATACGGTCGTTTTGGCAGTAATTAGAGTACATTCGGAGTCCGGGTCAAAAACCGTCTCCATTTTCTGATAACTGTTAAATCCCGAGTCGGAATGTTCTGGAATGTTCCGGATATTTCTATTCCAAATTTTACAAGTTTTATCTTTTGGCAAATAAATATCCCATAATATTCATATTAAATATTAAGGAAGATCAAATTATTTCCGTCCTACCATAACTCAAACGCGGAAATCTTTCTTCAGCAGGAGGAAACCTCCTGGGAATAGACGCAGCAGGTGTTGCGCCTCTTCCAAGAGACGCATGGGCTGCGCGCGCCTCTTCCCAGCCCTTCTCTCGCGTGTTTCACGTATCTTTTTCATATCTTTCCGAGATTCACTTCCAAAGAGTCTCCGAAACCCTAACTCCTTCACGTGATTAGTATAAATAGGAGCCTTCGCTCCTCATATTTCTCACGCGAGTGTCCGCCCTTCTCTTCTCCCTTTGCATTCTAGACTTTGTTCTTACTAATTGGCGCCTACGTGCTTGAACTTTCGACCACGTAAGCTCGGATCCTTCCGGGTACCAGCCTCTCCGTTGCATGACCGACCAATTTGACCAACTACACAATAATCAATTTAATCAATCAACTTAATTATTTTAATCGTTTTCCTCTTACGAGGGCACTTTCTTTGCATTCGCGTCGAGCATCACTAATCGATATCTTAGTCCTTCTCGTTTCGTCAACATGTAAGTCTGAGAGTGTATAATCCTTATTTATTTATTGTATTTATCGTATCATTATTGTAAGGTTTACGTCGAAAATACCATTAAAACCGATTTCTAAAACCGTCTTTAAAACCTCTTTTTACGGATTTTTGAAGATCGATCGAGAAAAGACGCAAAGAATCTATCTGCGCTCTTGAAGGAGCGCGAGCCTCTGCTGCGCCTCTTCGTGAGGCTGCCGCAGTTCCTGCTTCTTTTCTTCTTCTTCGTCCTCTGTAATTCGTCTTTCTTATTTGTTTCCGTATGTTTCTCTTTAATTCGTTCACATGATAGTTTAATAATCATATGTATATAATTAATCATTCATCCACATGTTTAAATCGTCATAAATCCGACCTTAAATCCCAAGTAATTCAATATTTGCGTGTTTTCGTCATTAAATTCAATTCCGGGTTGTAGAGATTCAATTCATCAATATTGGGTTTCTGGAATTCGTCTTTGATATAGTTTTCATCTGTTTGTTCACATATTCGTCACTAATTTGTTATTACTCCATCATGTCTAACCTAATCAATTGAATTAATTTGTTGGACTCATTAATATCTTTCACTTCTGTAATTAATCCATCTTATTCCGTCTCACTCATATTTTACTGCTTTCATGACCCATTCATATGTTAAATAACATGTTAATCACTTTCATCCGAGTAAATATTATCAATCAATCCTTAAATTTATCGATCGACATTAACGGCTTGCACTTACGGCTTCACAGCCAGAACTGAGCCAAGAACAGACCCAGCAACTGCTGCGCCTATTCCAAGGGACGCAGCTCTGCTGCGCCTGTTCCTGGCTGAGTTCTGTCCCTGAACTCCGTTTCTGCCTTGACTTAGTTTAATTAGCTTACGTAATTAACTAACTAATATCCGTAATATCACGCTAATTCCTGTTCGTTTATTTAATTTTATTCTTTTATTTCTTTTTCTCAAATTATCCGTTTTAAAGGTATTTTCGACATAAATCGCCTAATCCAATGTAATTAATGTAATTTCCTTTATTGTATTTATCATTGTATTTTGTATCATTTGTATGTTTTCACATGTAAATTAAGCATTAAATCCAACTTCGACATTAATTGTATGCTAATTAATTGTTAACCGACTTAGCCTAATTCTCACATGTTAGGATTAAAACTTGGATGTTGCATTGCATGCATATAGCCGACGATATATCGAGTACGAATAACTTCCCTAATCATTAGTAGAGGCCGCTATCGAGGCGGGCGGGATTAGGTGTTCGATCAAAAGAGCTTCCTAATACGTACCCTCACCCCTTACTCCAGATCTCCGTGAGCACCCGCGTTCATTGGCATCCACGAGAGTCATTCTAGACATAGAATGCTAAGGGTAACGATTGCTTAGTGTTCATGTCACTACTTTATGTCTTGACATGACATGAGGTATTCAAATGGTTCCAATTTCCCATAAAAATTGGTGGCGACTCCATACAAAATGCAAACGCTTGTTTTCGCTTCTCACCAAGCGCCCCGTGGCGGCCCGTCCCACGTTTGGCGACTTCGCTGGGGATAATACACTTACGTGTAGCCAAGGGTGAAACTTGAACAAGGTTAGGGAATAGTTTGTATAAGACAATTGTCGGTTTTCATAACTCGGTCTTCCTAGATCGTTTCATTCGGCCTTCCTAGGCCCAACCCAACCAATTCGACCAATCGTCCCGTCTAAACGGTCCTAATTCTTATTTGGGCCTAAGGATGGATAGCGATTGACGTCATCCATACCATGATGCTTACTCTTGTTTGTATCAAGGACTTTCACTACTTGAGGAAATGGACTAGGAATCGGCCTTACTCTTGTTTGGTACGAGCCTCTCCACAGACTTCGGGTTTGATTGTTCGGTATGGCAACCCACCCTTTAAACCAAAACCCTTTTAAATGCACTCAGCATCCCGTTATAATGCTTGTATAAATGTTTGTACCTTACGTGATCACCATTTCTAAACAAAACCATGACGATTCTTCAAAAATCAAAACCCTTTTTAAATCAAAATTTCGAAAAGGCCATTTGATTAGCGCAAAACCCAGTCAAAACTCTGTCCGTTTGTCGAGTCAAACTTCGGGCCTAAAACCCATTTCAAAACTAAATACGAAACAACAAAAAAAAAAAAAACAAAAAGTCCAAAAAAAAGAAAAAAAAAAAAACAAAAAAAAAAACCAAAAAGATTTTGATCAAAATATTTTCAAACCATGTAAATATGTAAATTCAATTGGGCTAAGTAAGAGTCAAAATTTAAACCGGCTATGTCCTAGTCGGAACTCTGTCAAGTCATAAACCCGTCTTCCTTTACACTTTGGGTCTTTTCAATTTCAAGTCAAGTCCTAAGACGTCACGCCGTCATTTCGAACCCCCTACCCCAATTCAGTTAGGATCTAAACACTCGAGTCACACGTTCCGAAGCTCAATACACGAGTCTCAATGGGCCTCATATTTGAGTCAAAACTACAACAGTCTTCTTAACACCTATAAGCAAACCTCGTGTCCAAAATCAACACGTGTCTTCAATCCCGTCAATAAGGTCAATCACATAAACATCACTCTGTCAAAGTCAACACTCGAGTCTAAAGGTCAAGGTCAAACACCGTGAATTCGAACACGAGAAGTCGCTCACGACATTTCACGAGTTCACAAGTCAAGTCTAGATGTGTCATCTCAACCCTTCCTTTGTTTGTTGTCTTAGTATGCGTGATCCCATGTCAAATCAAGTTGTAATGCGCATCATTTTCTTCTCGGTAGGAATTCTGCAATTTCCAAGGAAAGTACTCAAGAACGTTTATCTGTCGAAGTCGAAGAACTAAGTGCTGCAGTCATTAAGATTCAGGCCACCATCGAAGACTTGAGCGCTCGTGTCATCAATATGGAAAACAAGATAGACATGATGAAACCTTTACCATATTCTCATACCCCAAGGTCAGGGCATAGCATCAACACAACTCACCCATCTAAGAAGGCCAATGAAGGAAATGGAGTTAACCTCTTGCAAACTCCACCCAGAAGGCCGGGACGAGCTCATAGGGAATTCGTTGACCTCGGAACCACATATGAAGTAGCTCTACGAAGACTGGTTTCCCAGGGAAAACTTCATCCAATCGGTCCAACCCCAGACTCAGAAAAGATATTCCCTAGATGGAAGGGCGATTCATATTGTCAGTACCATCGAGGTAGGGGACACGATACGGAGGAATGCTTTTGTCTAAAGCATATTATTCAGGATATGATCGATGATGGCAGGCTTCTTGTGCCACCTTCCGCCAAGAAATCCAAGAAGATCGACCCTCTTGGGTCTAATATCATTAAACATGATAAAGAATCGTTCCTGGATTGTTCTCATCTCCTCAATCCTCATGATGATAAAGAAATCAATGTCCTCGAAGGCGACGATATCCAAAATGGAATGCTCATGCTTTCCATTGCCTTCAACAACAAATTTTCCAAAATAGAGGGAGCTATTGATAATCTAAACTCTCGACTTTCCAACATAGAAAACCAGTTCGCCGAAATGGGTAAGAAGCTTGATGCCCAACCTCTCAAAATGAAAAGTGTCCAGACAAACCCTCAACCTCATGGTCTCGAGGAGAAAGCAACAAGTGGGCAATCCATTCCTAGTTCTTCTCATCCAAGAATCAAAATCAACAAAGGCAACCTCATGGAGCCTTCGTCAAAGAAACCTAGCAACTCTCCAAGATCACTCACAAAGGCTTTCGACAAGAAGGATACACCCACTAGGAATTTTACCAACATTGGTATTACGTACACGGATGCCTTTCATAGACTCATGGAGCGACGAATATTGAAGCCTACCGGTCCTACACCGGATCCAGAAAAGAAGTCTAGGTTATGGGATGAGAATGCTTATTGCCAATATCACAGAGGAAGGGGACACGATACTGAGATGTGCTATAAGCTCAAGCATGTGATTCAGGATATGATCGAAAGCGGGAGGTTGTCCCTCTCAACCTTTAACCCACAAGGTAGCTTAGGCAATCCTCATGGATATACCACTTATCAAGAAACTTTTCTTGACTATTACCCTTCCAATGTTCCCAATAATGAGGACGGGGTGCTCAAATGGGTGAATGCTCAAAACCAAATGCCAAAGCCAGTTGCTGGAAGGGAAAATGTTCAAGCATGGGCCGATGATTACGAGTCTAGTTCTAGGATCGAGTCAAAGTCCGAGTCCGAGTCCGAGTCTTAGGCTTTCTATCTCATATTTGTTCTAGTAACTTTCTTCGTGTCCATTTTCATTCCTAGTGACAACCTGGGGGCTGTCCCATGAGTCACATGTCTTCTCAAGTCTATGTTAAATACATTTATCATTCATTTCAATAAAAATACAATTTTCAATCCACATATTCTATCATATCTCTTCCTTTATCCATTTCCGGTGACAACAAGAATTGATTTGAGACATTTTTTAAAATGACCACAACAACACATGACAGTCAATGTGAGAACACTTAGATGATGTTCCATTCCAAGTTGTAGAGGACCTGAAACTCCGTGTTCATTTTTCTTACCTATTCCATGTCTGGCAATAGAAACCACAATATAACCCTAATTTAGGACGAGCCTATCTCAAGAGATTCTAGGACGAATCCAGACCATCTCCCTTGTTTACGATCCATGACGGAAGGCAAGCCCATTCCCCACAATAAACAACCCGTGTTACTAAAAAAAAACAACCCGTTTCACACTACAGGTGCTAGTCTGACCCAAATCCATGGTAGCAACAAAATCCAAGACGATACTGAAGGAAATGTATATTCATATACATATTAACATTCTCATATATGTCTAAATGAATTTGTCATAAAATTAAATACGGATTTTATGCATGCAAACAAAATATAAATAGAAGAGAAATCATATTCTTACAATGGGTATTTCGGTTTATATGGGCACAAAAGAAATCTCCTTTTCTTTTGTTCTTGAGCTTTCCTTTTGGATGAACAAGATTCAAGGGTAGAATCTCTCCCAAAGATGAATACCCAAGGTAACCACTAAAAAGACTAATATTATTTGATCTAGAACAATATTAATCTTACCAAAAATTGACCCAAAATATTATTTTGCACTCTATAATTTCGGCATAGAGTAGAAGCATTTTTGGAGTTTTTATCTCTCTAATTTCATAAGATGTAGAGAGTATTTTCTAATTCTTTCTCTAAGAAAAATATGCAAAAAGTATGAATGAATAATTGATAGAGAAAACTCTCTATTAGCCCTTGAAAAACCGGTTGCCAAGAGTAAGAGGGAGCCAATGCATGTTGAAGTTTTTCTATCCAAGAAAACATAGGCATGCAAGGCTATGGCTAGGTCTAATTATGTTGTTTTCCACTCAAAAATATAACATAATTTAAACACCATACTCCCTTCTAATTTTCGGTCCAAATGAGATAAAATGGATTCCATTTTATCTTTGTCAATTTGTCAATTTGTCATATGTCACATGTCACATGTCACATAAAATTGTTATGTATTTTTAACTTATTAAAAATCAACGTATCATCAAAAATACGTCATAAACAAAAACGACTTAGTAATTCATAATTACTTGTACCAAAAATTTTACCAATTTATAAATCACAACATCTTGTATTTATAATAATTTATTCATTCAATTGCAATTGTTTCTTTAAACAATAATTTCATCTAAGTAACGAAACAATTCGATTACTTAGACCGTATCTCATTTAATCAAATTTCAATAAGACACGTGAATATTACTTCCAAAAACGTCCGTCAATTTTAAGTAATTTAATTAACCCGTATCGTCATACGATCAATTAAATGATCAATTAAGTGTGTTACCCTTTAGGTATGACCTAAGGGGATCAACTGGTCACCACCGTCGCACGACAGTAATGTCAAACTCTAGTCAGCCAATCATTACCGATATGTGTGGACCAGTTGACTGTAAAATATTACATCCCACATGTATTCTTATAATGAGATTTAATAATGATATTTAAATCATATGATCACACTATTGTTGAGGACACATTTCCCAACAATCTCCCACTTGTCCTCGACAAGTGTGCGTCACCAATTCTCTTGTCCTATTACTATCTCCCACTCAATGCAAGGTGTCTTTCAGGTCGTACTTGCAAGTGATCATATCAAGAATGGTTTCCTCGATCTGGAGAATAACTGATTGACCGGATTTATCCACTCTGGATACCTTCCGAGCGTGGCCACGCATTTCCAGTTCATTACTCCTCGAGTGGCCTTGAGATATTGTTTTAACCCTGACAAGGGGATGGACAATTCCTATCGCACTCATTCCCTTCGACTAGCCACAGCCATCATAACCCAAAATATGCCCATTTGACCCCATTTACGAAGGTCGTAGTAACACAAATCAAAGTTAATCGAAACGAGCCATCTTAGGTGAATAGTCTTTAGTCAAAAGAATCGACTCATTTGAATACTATAGCAGCTCTCGCCACGACCAGGCTATATAAATTGCCAGAACTCTATAAGCGGTCATTAGGCCCGACAAAAAATTCATAACAGTCTGCCTATGTGATCGACTAGTCATCTCACATGACTCTATGGCACTTGAACTTGCCATCAATCGCATCACACTCTAGTCACTTCGAGACGTCACCTCATACAAGTGACTATGGGCGAATACAATGTTAATCCGTGTTCACTTTAACGGGGTTCAATTGTCTCTACAACCCGTTTGGATGTAACAAAGTATAATAAAAGAGTTTTAAAGTAAAACTCGAACGACAAATGCGATTATCACATATGAATAGTCAATGCCTGATTACTATTCATGTTCTATAATCTAATTTGATCTTGTACGTAGTTGTTCATTTCAATTCAATTGAAATGACATGACTCATCATGTTTAGCCTTTGAGAAGGCTTTGGTTAGTAGGTTTTATCAACTTCTTGTACCTTACTCAACCTTACTACATATTTGTTTTCCTTTGTAATGTATACATTTGCATCACAAAACTTTCTGAGTACGTGTCGAGATCCAATCAAGACATAGGCCCTATAGCCTAAGAATAGCTCCCACTGTTTTCACAGTGTGCGGGACTCATCCTTCTTGCACATCTCATGATTGCAAATGTACTCAATTTCCGTTATAAATATCTCTTATTGTTCTTTATTGCCTAGAACGATTCTAGAAAATCTACTTCTTTATTATCATAGCCACAATGGTATCTTAACCATCCTAATGTGTTTTGATTATGGTTTTGTCGGAAACCATGCGCAACCTCAATTGTCAATTGTCACTTGTGTAACACACTTACACAAAATTGCATCATAAACACTTTGCTATACTTCCTTAATGCTTCTGCATGCACTTAAGGGTAATCTTTATATATACCAGGTAAAGATTTCTTAAATTCGATTTTGAAAACAATTCATCATACTCAAAGTATATGAAGTGTTATACATCATTACTCATTTAATTGATCCGGCAGCGGAAGCAAATGGAATCAATCAAATATGTTCAATTTAATTGAACTAGTCATGAATCTTATCAACATAAGACTTCTTACTGACGCTATTATCATGTGGATTTATCTTCATAAATCCGGATAATCAAGATGTATTATAATACTCCAAAAGTCTTAAATCATTCTCAATGATCAATATGTCATCCACATATCGGACTAATTAAAATTTCCGTAACTCCCACTAAACTCCATGTATAAACACAACTTCTCGACTTATCGAGAAACGTTTTATCACATGATCAAAATATTGATTCTTACTCATTGATGTCCTACTTAAGACCCTCTCTTAAGTTTCACATTATCTTAGGATTGCAAGAATCTAATAAACTCATGACATGTATTGAATACATTCCTTCTATTGAAGAAGAGGGTTTTAGATTCACTCGCTATGTATTTCATAACCTCATAATGAAACACAATCCCTAAGAAGATCCAAATAGACTTAAGCAATTCAATTAGTGCAAAACCCTTTGCAACCAATCTTGCTTTGAAATATCTCTTTATTAGTGCAACACCCTTTGTCACTAATTAAGCCTTTTATTTCGGATTCTCATGGCTCTAAGCCTTATATTGAGTTGTGACTTAAACATTCTTATGGAAGTCATATGTTCATTACTTTCTAGAAGTAATCAACTTGAATCAAACAATTTCTTTTGTAAGTTATAAGCTCTTTACTTTCTTAAAAGTAACATGAATTCATCATTTTTAACAAGTGACGAATTTTAACCTCCTAGGTTTTGAAGAAACAATGTCTTACACAAAACGTCTCATGTAGCCAAGAAAGACCAGTTTCTTGCGACAACGTTTTACACAAAACTTCTCACGTAGCCAAGAAAGACCAGTTTCTTGCGACATTTCTTGCGACAACGTTTTACACAAAACTTCTCACGTAGCCAAGAAAGACCAGTTTCTTGCGACATAACATCTTTGTGGCTCTTTGAATAATTTCTCCCACTCTGTCTTCTAAAAATAAACTTGTATTTTAGAAAGACAGCTTCATGAGCCGCAAACCCGTCGTACTCGTGATAATTGAAAGGGAAAAATGAGCATTTGTTTCTTGTGATAACTTACAAGCATGGTACCCTTACCATTTCATATCTCATATGTTTTGATTTTAGTGGAAAAATAATTTAGACAAAAATGATAAAATCCCCAAAAGGATCAAGTAACTCAAAGTAACTTGATTGAAGTCCAAACCATATCGAATAGCGTTTGATTTCTTATCCATCCACACATTATTTCATAATGCGTGCTAAGAGAGATTAACTTGTGATACTATATCACATTTCCTTTGGCTTATATCAAAGTCTTCACTTTGATAATCCCATCACGACTAAATCGTGATTCCTTGAACTTTTGAACTTCTTCAAGGATTTCTCTATTTACCTTATTAAGTGAACACACTAGTGTCAACTTAAATCGTTGGTAAAAATGATCAACCTATTTTGGATCAATGATTTACAATCTCGATCTCCTTTTTCAAATAAAAGGCACGAGACATCTTGCTTTGAATACAAGATACGCATATACCATTAACGATCTAATGGTTTCAAGAGTACTCGATAACTCTTTGCGTTCATCATTTCAAAATTTAAGGTTTAATCTTGGGTTACCAATTTGAATCTTACATCATCTACATGATATATCATTCTAGTTTGGTTTAGAATATAATCACCTTGATAATGGGCTTGCCATACATCAAATCGTGGTGTATAGGGTCACAAAAGTGAAACCTCTTTTGTATCTTAACAAGTTTATATTCTTATTTAGAGTTTATGCACTTAATAGTCACAATTAAGTACCACTTTAAATCCAAAAACTAGATTGAGTACACAATTACTCTATCTCTCGACTTCATTGTTGCTAGTCGTCATATTCTAATCATCCTATGTATCAAACATAATGATGAAAACCACCACCGGTTTCTAATATTGACGAAGTAATACTAGCAAAATTTATGTTTAATCAAATAAACATTTAAAGAAAAAAAGGTCCCATTAGATGTCCCACAACTAACTTGTTGATTCTTCAATAATTTGGGGTAGTTTCCTTTCTCGTGTCCAACATTTAAGACAATGGAAACTATAACGGTCGGGATTGATAGGTTTAGCATTGTCATTCTCAACAACTTTACTTTTAACATTACCTTGTATCAATTCCATTATAATCTTTACTTCTTGAACCTCGTCCTCATCTTAACGGTTTAAGAGAATGCTCCCACTCAATTCAATGAGTCTTTACTTAGAGAAGCAAAGTTGAATCTTATGAAGATTACTCTTCATTTGTTCGTTTTAGTCTTAAAACTTTCATTGAAGTGGTTGCGTTATTTTGGTCAATTACGAATTCCAACAAATCTAATTACCAAAACAATTTATCGCTTCAAGATACTTAATTCAATTAAGTATATGAATAACAATCCATTGCAAGTAGATGTGTTAGTCAAGAATCAAAAACCTGTTTGATAATGAATAACTTTAATCTATACTCTTTACAAGAGATCCTTAGCAATGGTTCATTTGAGGTTTTAGAAGCAAATTCATATTTGTCTTTAGCTACGATGTTTTAATGGAGTTTTGAATCAAAAACGAAATGATATCGTATATGAATTGTGGTAAAGAAATAGAACAATATGATAACGGAATAGTGGAAAACAAAACATTTATCGTTATATTAATACTTGTAAACAAGTATAGCATTTACATAGTGACCTCTACCCAACTATGATAAATGATTCCAAGATCCAAATTCATATTAACTTGGGCACGGGGTAGCCGATGAAACCCTTATCAATATAACTCGGTGGATTAACTCTTTAATCGATTCTACTTTTAGAACTCTCGGTCGATAAAATTACTCTAATATTTATCTATAGCCCAAAACACATCAACAAGGGCACGGGGTAGCCGATGAAACCCTTATCAATTACTTTTGTTGAGTTCAATCCAAATTTCGAATAAATGTGTCCATTATCCAAACCCACATTAACTTAGGCACGGGGTAGCCGATGAAACCCTCATCAACATGAATTCGGTGGATTAACATTTATCACCCACTTCCCCTACGTAACAAGGTTTGTACCCCGGGGTAGCCGAGTGCACTCCCTCGCGAAATAGGTTTTCATGGTTTCTACTATTTGGTAAGGCTATGTCTCAATTAATTGTTTTAGCGAGAGGTCATGCCAATTTATTATCTATCACGTTTTAAGTGAACTAAAGCGGTGAACTACGATAATTTGAATTGACACGGTCGATAAACTCGATAAGATAAAAATGCATGTTATAGTTATGGCGATTTAGCGATGCATGTGACATAAAATAAAAAGCAAGCATAAAATAAATAAATCCTAGTATGGCCTTTCCTAAAAATAGAAAAACTCTTTAACTATTACATATTCGGAAACCAACTCCATTGGTCCCTTGAACTTCGGTTGTGGCACGCATCTCGAGGTAACACCGTCTTTATGTATCGCCATTCTTGAAGAAATCCGTCTTTAGGAACTCCGGAATGAATAAAATTACATAATAAAATACATAATTCCTATTATACATTTGTAACTAAAATAAAATAAATCTATTAAATTACAAAACGGTGATACGAGATCACAATAAAAATTACAACCGAATCGGTATTCCCATACATTTCGGGAAATACCAATTAAAATCTAAGGCCATACTAAGTAAAATTACATAATTCAAAATTACATAAATTAAAATTATGACAATCATAAAGGAAAAATTCAGCATTATAATATGTATGAACATGCTCAATTTTATGCTAAATCGCCTTTAATTAGCCAATATCGTATATTACTCGGTTTTTACGGATTTGCGTGATTTCAACATTTTATAATCACAAAAATACATAAACTCATATTTATGCATAAGTTAATTACCCTAACCTCTTAGGACTCAAAATATAGTCTTCACTAATAATTTGACCATAATTAACCTTTATTTACAAAATTGTTCATAAATGGACCAAAAATTACAAAAATAAGCTATTAAACTTCAAATAAATCCAAAAATTTCAAATAAATTTGAAATTTGAAATTTAAACTCATGAACATTCTGGAAAAAATCCATGACACTCATAATGTTCAAAATCTTAGGTTAAAAATTTCGAAATTTTTCGGGAAAAACAATGTTGCGGTTTATCGATTTATAATAAAATAATCATAAAAACATGGAAAAATTATTTTCACTAACTTTTCATTTTTAGATCTGAAAAATATAATAAAATGCAACATTAGACGTTTTTCCTAAGTCATAGATTATGTTTTATTAATTTTCCACTAATAATGTCACTATTTATGCTATTTTTCTTCAAAAATTCATAAATCATGCAAAAAGACTTCTTTATAGCCAATTATTTTACACACAACTTGTAAAATTGCATGTGATAACATATTAATTTTCTATGACCAGATTCGAAATTTAACTCATATTAACCTATTTTTCACTTAAATCCGAATTTAATAATGAAAAATTCATTTTTCGAGTATAACAAGTCCAAAACTTATGAAAATTTACAGGTTATCTCAAAATAATATATGTAACAACATATCCAAAAACCAACTTAAAATTCGAAGTATAGCTAATTTTAGACCAAAAATGACATTTTTACTCATAAAATCACATTTAAATGCCATTATTGTAAATTATGAACAATAAAAATCCGAAAAATTAACCAAAATATCCTAAAACACTTTAGGACCAGAAATATTAACATGCATGGATTAATTTAGTGATATCTCATAATAACACAAATTTTACAAGTTTTATTTGTTATTCTTATAACTTGGAAAAACTTTTAACCAATTTGCATGCAAACAACCGTGGCTCTTGATACCGATTGAAGGAAATGTAGATTCATATACATATTAACATACTCATATATTTCTAAATGAATTTGTCATAAAATTAAATACGGATTTTATGCATGCAAACAAAATATAAATAGAAGAGAAATCATATTCTTACAATGGGTATTTCGGTTTATATGGGCACAAAAGAAATCTCCTTTTCTTTTATTCTTGAGCTTTCCTTTTGGATGAACAAGATTCAAGGGTAGAATCTCTCCCAAAGATGAATACCCAAGGTAACCACTAAAAAGACTAATATTATTTGATCTAGAACAATATTAATCTTACCAAAAATTGACCCAAAATATTATTTTGCACTCTATAATTTCGGCATAGAGTAGAAGCATTTTTGGAGTTTTTATCTCTCTAATTTCATAAGATGTAGAGAGTATTTTCTAATTCTTTCTCTAAGAAAAATATGCAAAAAGTATGAATGAATAATTGATAGAGAAAACTCTCTATTAGCCCTTGAAAAACCGGTTGCCAAGAGTAAGAGGGAGCCAATGCATGTTGAAGTTTTTCTATCCAAGAAAACATAGGCATGCAAGGCTTTGGCTAGGTCTAATTATGTTGTTTTCCACTCAAAAATATAACATAATTTAAACACCATACTCCCTTCTAATTTTCTGTCCAAATGAGATAAAATGGATTCCATTTTATCTTTGTCAATTTGTCAATTTGTCATATGTCACATGTCACATGTCACATAAAATTGTTATGTATTTTTAACTTATTAAAAATCAACGTATCATCAAAAATACGTCATAAACAAAAACGACTTAGTAATTCATAATTACTTGTACCAAAATTTTTACCAATTTATAAATCACAACATCTTGTATTTATAATAATTTATTCATTCAATTGCAATTGTTTCTTTAAACAATAATTTCATCTAAGTAACGAAACAATTCGATTACTTAGACCGTATCTCATTTAATCAAATTTCAATAAGACACGTGAATATTACTTCCAAAAACGTCCGTCAATTTTAAGTAATTTAATTAACCCGTATCGTCATACGATCAATTAAATGATCAATTAAGTGTGTTACCCTTTAGGTATGACCTAAGGGGATCAACTGGTCACCACCGTCGCACGACAGTAATGTCAAACTCTAGTCAGCCAATCATTACCGATATGTGTGGACCAGTTGACTGTAAAATATTACATCCCACATGTATTCTTATAATGAGATTTAATAATGATATTTAAATCATATGATCGCACTATTGTTGAGGACACATTTCCCAACAGATACGAGCCATGATCAAAGACAAAGGCTCATCAAGAGAAACTGAGGTCAATATCCAAGGCCACAATTATGCCCATAATCCAACACAAAAGAGTCAAAAGAAAAAAAGGCTCAATCAAGCATGTCCATGTAAATATCCAAAGTCAAAGCTATCTTCAAAAACATGAATCAAGAATCTGAGCAAAAGCCAAGATAAGTTCTAGACCAAGAATCCAAATCTGGATCAAGAACAAGCCTGAAATCAAATACAGAATACTGCTGAAGTCTATAGACTCAAGACGTCGACGAAGGTGGTCATCTAGCACCCTCACTTAGCCTTTCACACATCCCACACCCTACGTCCTTCTCGAGACCGTTACAGGGAGATAGTTAGGAATTTTGAGAATCCTCTCAAACTCGTCAAGTATACCCATCCTTTAGGGCCAAGACATGGAAACCTGATCCCACGTCATTTTAACCTACCTTTATGTGCTCAGGCTATATCAAGCCAAGAGACTCCATTTCCAAGCCACATTACAAGCCTTAACCCCATAAAGCCTTAACTCCACAAAATCAAGCTCCAGAGATTTGTTCATCAAAGCCTCTTATTACCGAGCTCCACATTCCAAATATCCAATCCAGTTTCACCTTGACCCATACACGGAGTCTTCAAAAACTTTGCTACTAGAACGGGGCATACCCATATTCATCCTTAGGGTCCACTAAATGTGCTCACATGACAAGGAAATTTTTACAAAATTAATTATACCTCTTTGGTCTATGATCAGAGGGAGTGATCTCAAATCGATTCTTCGAGTCACCAAAGGAATATTACCCTTGTGACCCTGCACTTTAAGGCCCTAACAACTTAGATTAGGCACACACTTGAACTACGAGCATGGTTTGATTTCACCTTTTCAGGTGGATACGTAGGCAGTCCTTTCTTACACAAGAAGGATACAACCATAACACCCAAACAAAATTAACCAAACCTCAGAACTACGATCTGGTTTGATTTCACTTTACGTGAATACGTAGGCAGTCCTCATGGACACAACCATCCCAATTTTCAACCTCAATTATCAACCTCAAACCATCAACCACCCCAATTATCAACTTTCCACTTTAATTATCAACCACCTCAACCATCAACTTTCAACCTCAATCATCAACCATCCCAATTTTCAACCTTCCAACCTCAATTAACATCCCTTCCACAACCAACACCTCTATACTGGGGGCTCCTTATTGTCGCCCAGTTTCTTTTACCAAAATTCCAGAGTCATCTTCACATCCTGGGGCTTCTCTTCCGAGATGCCACCCTTCTTTTATTCTCCTCTCTCCTCTAAGTCTAGCTAGTACTCGGTCCGGACAATGACAAAGGTCTTAGATCGATTCTCCAAGTCATCGTGCCTCAAGAGGGGTCTCTTTTATAGCAAACGATGGCGAAAGAAGTCCTAGTGGACAGATGATCCATGGCCCATGCCTTGCCTTTATATGCCTTCATCATTCTTGCAATTCTTATACCTTTGGAACTGATACACATTGTCACCCACCCTTGGCTAGGAGTTGCGCATGCTTAAGCAAAGTCTGTCAAAGTCATCCCCGTGTCGCGTCAAATCTAAGTTAGTGTCGCGTCAGTCTAACCGAAGTCTACATTTCGCGTCGCGTCCTAGTAGGTCTACATCGCGTCAGTCACGTGTCTAAAGCCCATTGAATATGCATAACGCATTACAAACGACAAGCTTCTTTGAACAAGTTTTAAACAACTTTTATAAAGAAACAACTTTTGCAAAGCCTATGTGTTTCCCCATTCGAGGTCCATGTGATAATTGCTTACGTGCACATATTAGATTGCATTCTTGTGTGGCTACTAACCATGCAGGTAAGTATCAGAAGCAGTACTTTATCAAGACTTCGCTTGCAACAACGAGCGGATTTTTATCTGACGATGTTTCGACACACCACTATTCATTATATCCAGCGCAGCAGTATTTTGCAGTATTGCTCAAATCCTTATATCCAGCATGCGATATTTTTGCGATTGCTCAAATCCTTATATCCAGTAGCAAAAGATTTTTGCAGATTGCTCAAATCGTTATATCCAGTAGCAGAGTATATTTTGCAGATCTTGCTCACTCAAGATTCCTCCCATGACGATCAAGATGTTCCTAGTCGTCAATATAGTCACCCAACGAGAGTTTGCTTGAGGACAGAGACAGGCAGATTCCCCAAAATCATCGTTTTATTCCCCAGCGAGAGTTTGCTTGAGGACAGAGACAGGCAGATTCCCCAAAATCATCATTTTATTCCCCAACGAGAGTTTGCTTGAGGACAGAGACAGGCAGATTCCCCAAAATCATCGTTTTATTCCCCAACGAGAGTTTGCTTGAGGACAGACAGCATTCCCCAAAATCATCGTTTTATTCCCCAACGAGAGTTTGCTTGAGGACGAGATAGGCGATTCCCCAAAATCATCGTTTTATTCCCAAATGAGAGTTTGCTTGAGGACGAGACATGCGATTCCCCAAAATCATCGTTTTATTCCCCAATGAGAGTTTGCTTGAGGACAGAGACAGGCAGATTCCCCAAAATCATCGTTTTATTCCCCAGTGAGAGTTTGCTTGAGGACAGAGACAGGCAGATACCCTTTTCAGGATAAACCTTCATATCTTTCAGGTAACCCTTTTCAGGATAAACCCTTCATATCTTTCAGAAACTTACCTTAATCTTTCAGACAACCCTTCAGATAATCCTTTATTCCTTCAGACATCTTTCAGATAACCCTTTTCAGATAGTCCTCTTTCAGTCTTCTAGAGAGAAGTATCCTTCATCCTTCCCTTTAGAGAGAGTTATCCTTCAGAGAGAGATAGCCTTCAGAGTTAGCCTTCAGAAGTGTTAAGAAGTTTCTTTAGAATACCTGTGACCCCTAATGCCTTCAGACACCAAGTTATCTTCAGACCAAAGAGTTTTGCCGAAGCGTCTTCAGTCTCGTTTCACCCAGGGGTATCTCAGGTATGGTCTCTTCTTATGGCTGGCGAGCTTCCTTACGTAGTCTAATGGACTTTAAACGACCCTCCCCGATAGTCGACGACTCTAAAATGTTCCCGACGACGGTCCTTGGCTCACCCCTTAAAGCGCCTCGCGTCGCCATAGTCGTCGAGTTGTAATCTTCGATTGAACTGATGGCTATACTTTGACTTTCGCCTTGTCCAAGCCTCGGTCAAAGTGGGGGCTCAGAGACACCTCATTTCGCACCTCCCGCAAACCACCCGGTGATGATTGGGCCGCATGTTTGATACGCGAACGATTTGTGACGATTAAAAGATTATCGTCAAGTGATTGCTCTAATATTAAATGTCTACCTCTTAGTCGTCATATACGTCCCGATACGGTCATTTTGGCAGTAATTAGAGTACATTCGAGTCCGGGTCAAAAACCGTCTCCATTTTCGATAATCATTAAATCCAGAGTCGGAATGTTCTAAAATGTTCCGGATATTTCTATTCCATATTTTACAAGTTTTATCTTTTGGCAAATAAATATCCCGTAATATTCATATTAAATATTAAGGAAGATCGAATTATTTCCGTCCTACCATAACTCAAACGCGGAAATCTTTCTTCAAAGAGAGAAACCTCACGGAATAGACGCAAAGTCTTTGCGCCTCTTCCAAGAGACGCAGTGGCTGCTGCGCCTCTTCCCAGGCCCTTCTCTGCGTGTTTCACGTATCTTTTTCATATCTTTCCGAGATTCACTTCCAAAGAGTCTCCGAAACCCTAACTCCTTCACGTGATTAGTATACATAGGAGCCTTCGCTCCTCATATTTCTCACGCGAGTGTCCGCCCTTCTCTTCTCCCTTTGCATTCTAGACTTTGTTCTTACTAATTGGCGCCTACGTGCTTGAACTTTCGACCACGTAAGCTCGGATCCTTCCGGGTACCAGCCTCTCCGTTGCATGACCGACCAATTTGACCAACTACACAATAATCAATTTAATCAATCAACTTAATTATTTTAATCGTTTTCCTCTTACGAGGGCACTTTCTTTGCATTCGCGTCGAGCATCACTAATCGATATCTTAGTCCTTCTCGTTTCGTCAACATGTAAGTCTGAGGGTGTATAATCCTTATTTATTTATTGTATTTATCGTATCATTATTGTAAGGTTTACGTCGAAAATACCATTAAAACCGATTTCTAAAACCGTCTTTAAAACCTCTTTTTACGGATTTTCAGAAGACTGACAGTCGAGAAAAGACGCAGCAACTGCTGCGCCTCTTCGAAGGAGCGCAGTTCCTGCTGCGCCTCTTCGTGAGGCTGCGCAGATTCTCGCTTCTTTTCTTCTTCTTCGTCCTCTCGTAATTGTCTTTCTTATTTGTTTCCGTATGTTTCTCTTTAATTCGTTCACATGATAGTTTAATAATCATATGTATATAATTAATCATTCATCCACATGTTTAAATCGTCATAAATCCGACCTTAAATCCCAAGTAATTCAATATTTGCGTGTTTTCGTCATTAAATTCAATTAGGGTTGTAGAGATTCAATTCATCAATATTGGGTTTTTAAATTCGTCTTTGATATAGTTTTCATCTGTTTGTTCACATATTCGTCACTAATTTGTTATTAATCCATCATGTCTAACCTAATCAATTGAATTAATTTGTTGGACTCATTAATATCTTTCACTTCTGTAATTAATCCATCTTATTCCGTCTCACTCATATTTTACTGCTTTCATGACCCATTCATATGTTAAATAACATGTTAATCACTTTCATCCGAGTAAATATTATCAATCAATCCTTAAATTTATCGATCGACATTAACGGCTTGCACTTACGGCTTCACAGCTAGAACTGAGCCAAGAACAGACCTAGCAACTGCTGCGCCTATTCCAAGGGACGCAGCTCTGCTGCGCCTGTTCCTGGCTGAGTTATGTCCCTGAACTCCGTTTCTGCCTTGACTTAGTTTAATTAGCTTACGTAATTAACTAACTAATATCCGTAATATCACGCTAATTCCTGTTCGTTTATTTAATTTTATTCTTTTATTTCTTTTTCTCAAATTATCCGTTTTAAAGGTATTTTCGACATAAATCGCCTAATCCAATGTAATTAATGTAATTTCCTTTATTGTATTTATCATTGTATTTTGTATCATTTGTATGTTTTCACATGTAAATTAAGTATTAAATCCAACTTCGACATTAATTGTATGCTAATTAATTGTTAACCGACTTAGCCTAATTCTCACATGTTAGGATTAAAACTTGGATGTTGCATTGCATGCATATAGCCGACGATATATCGAGTACGAATAACTTCCCTAATCATTAGTAGAGGCCGCTATCGAGGCGGGCGGGATTAGGTGTTCGATCAAAAGAGCTTCCTAATACGTACCCTCACCCCTTACTCCAGATCTCCGTGAGCACCCGTGTTCATTGGCATCCACGAGAGTCATTCTAGGCATATAATGCTAAGCGTAACGATTGCTTAGTGTTCATGTCACTACTTTATGTCTTGACATGACATGAGGTATTCGAACGGTTCCAATTTCCCATAAAAATTGGTGGCGACTCCATACAAAATGCAAACGCTTGTTTTCGCTTCTCACCAAGCGCCCCCGTGGGCGGCCCGCTGTCCACAAAATGCAAGAGTCAACGATACAGTTGCTTATAGTGACTTCGTTATGGAAGTAGGTGCGATAAAGAACGTACTCATATTTGCAATGGAAAACAATTTGCAGAGACGCTTCATTGCCCAGGGTGCAAACAAGATTTTCACCACGCTCACTAACGAGTTCTCAAAAGCACCGAGAATCGTTACATATGAGCATACCTGTCGCTTCTTTGATGCGAAACTCCAAAAGGGCCAACCGGTTAGCCCACACATTCTTAACATGATTGAGAATGTCGAGAAATTGGAGGCACTTTATTGCAAAATCATTGAGAGCATTGTCATTGACCGAATGCTTCATTCTCTTCACGATGGTTTTGCCCTTTTCATGGCGAACTACTACATGAATGACTTAAAGAAAAGTCCTAATGAGCTACACTCACTTCTCGTACAGACCGAGAAGGATATGAAATTGAGTGGGAGCATGAAGCAGGATGTTCTCACGATTTCCAACAAGGGTAAAGGTAAGGGCAAGGCTCATGGCGACCTAGCTGTAGGTAAGCCAAAGTTTAAAAAGCCAGGAAACGGTAAGAGTGGGCCTGGTAAGACTAGTGGCTCACAGGGCGAGGCAAAGAGCAAGGGCGGTGACATTGAGTGCCACCATTGTCACAAGACTGGACATTGGAGGAGGAACTGTCCCGTCTACCGTGAGGACATCAAAGCAGGCCGCGTCGTTCCTGTTGGTATGTCATCTTATATTCATATGATAGAGTTTAACCATGCAAGTTTCGGAACTTGGGTACTTGATACTGGTTGTGGTTCTCATCTGTGTAATCATTTGCAGGGCCTAAGAAACATCACACCTCTCGGAAAGGGTGATGTAGACCTGCGAGTCGGGAATGGAGCTAGAGTTGCTGCTGTCTCGAAGGGAACATATGTAATCCAACTCCCTAGTGGTTTTGAGTTATTTTTAAATAACTGTTACTATGTACCCAGTTTGTCTAAGAACATTATTTCAGTATCCGTACTTGATAAGGACGGTTTTTCATTTTTAATAAAGGATAATAGATGTATTTTCTCTTTAAATGAAATGATTTATGGCAAAGCAGTTTCCATGAATGGAATTTACATCTTAGATCAAACCACGGAAGTATTATACGTGAATAATAAGAAATTAAAGGTTGGTGACAAAGATCAAACCTATCTATGGCATTGTCGAATGGGACACATAAATGAGAAACGAGTAAAGAAACTCGTCGATAATGGGACTATTCCCGCATTCGAAGTTTCTACATATGGCACGTGTGAATCATGTCTCATTGGTAAAATGACTCGAATTTTCTTCAAAGGTGTTGGAATGCGCGCTAGTTACCTATTAGGACTCATACATACTGATGTTTGTGGACCTATGCCAATTACCGCTAGAGATGGCTATAGGTATTTTATCACTTTCACGGACGATTTGAGTAGATACGGATATGTCTACTTAATGAAGCATAAAAGTGAGTCCTTTGAGAAATTCAAGGAATACCAGAACAGGGTTGAGAACCAACTGGGTAGAAAGGTTAAAGCACTCCGTTCAGATCGGGGTGGCGAATATCTTTCAAATGAGTTTGATCAACACCTTAAAGACCGTGGAATCGTTCTATAGTTAACTCCACCTGGAACACCTCAATTGAATGGTGTGTCCGAACGGAGAAATCGAACCTTACTTGATATGGTTCGATCCATGATGAGTCACACGGTAGTACCTGATTCATTATGGGGTTTTGCTCTTTTGTCAGCTGCTCTTATACTTAACCGAAGTCCGACTAAAATTGTCGACAAGACTCCATATGAAATGTGGAAGGGAACGGTCCCTAACTTGTCCTTTATTCGGGTTTGGGGCTGCGAGGCTTATGTCAAGTGGAGACACGAGGATAAGCTCGGCCCGCGATCGGTCAAGACATACTTTATAGGTTATCCAAAAGGAACATTTGGTCATTACTTCTATTCGCCTACCGAACATCGAGTTTTTGTTGCGGCTAATGCGACGTTCTTAGAGAAAGAATTTCTCGAGAAAAAGACAAGTAATAGAACCTTCGAGCTGTCGGAGATTCCAGAACCAACAACCGAGGAACAGATGGAGGAAGTTGTTCCTCCAACTGATGATACGGTTAATATTCCTGAGGAACCTAGGAGGTCGGGTAGAGTCTCTAATCCTCCGGACAGATACATTGGTATGGTCCAGGAGAATGACGTTTTGCTCCTAGAGAGTAATGAACCCGCTACCTATAAAGGTGCTATGGCCTGTTCCGACTCAAAGCTATGGCTCGAAGCCATGCAATCCGAGATGGACTCCATGTATGAGAATGACGTATGGGATCTTGTTGATTTACCTAATAAGGTAAAACCTCTACAGTGCAAATGGCTTTACAAAATTAAGCATTCTGTAGACGCGCAACCAGATACCTATAAGGCATGACTAGTGGCAAAAGGTTTCACTCAAGTGCACGGATTGCATTATGATGATATTTTTGCACCTGTAGTCATGCTACGTTCCATTCGGATAGTCTTAGCGATTGCCGCATTTCATGACTATGAAATTTGGCAAATGGATGTGAAAACCGCCTTCTTAAACGGTTATTTGGAGGAAGAGTTGTACATGGTGCAACCTGAAGGTTTCATAGATCCTGAACATCCTAAGAAAGTATGCAAGCTTAAGCGTTCCATTTATGGACTTAAGCAAGCTTCTCGGAGTTGGAATCATCATTTCGACCAGGTGATAAAAGAGTATGGTTTCACTCGATCGGTCGAGGAACCGTGCTTATATATCAAGTTGAGTGGGAGCAAGATTGTATTCTTGATATTGTATGTCGATGACATACTCTTGATTGGGAATGACATTCCTCTCTTATCTTCGGTTAAAGAATGGTTGAAGAACCATTTCCAGATGAAAGACCTGGGTGAGGCACAACGCATTTTGGGAATCCGTATCTATCGAGATAGATCACGACGGACGTTATCACTTAGTCAGGAGTCTTATTTGGATAAGATTCTTGAAAGGTTCAGCATGACCAATTCCAAGAAGGGGAACCTTCCTATGATGTCTGGGATGCAGTTGAGCAAGTCTCAGTCACCCACGACGCCTGAAGGGATTGAGCGCATGAGTCGTGTTCCTTATGCATCTGCAATAGGATCGATCATGTATGCCATGATATGCACACGTCCAGACGTGGTATATGCATTGAGTATGACGAGTCGGTACCAAAAGACTCCAGGTGAAACACACTCGATAGCTGTCAAAAAAATCCTCAAGTACCTACGGAGGACTAAGGATTGGGTATTGACCTATGGAGGAGATACTAAGCTATGCGCAATCGGTTACGCAGATGCTAGCTTCCAAACGGATCGAGATGACTCAAAATCTCAGTCCGGGTTCGTCTTCACTCTTAATGGTGCTGCGGTCAGCTGGAAGAGTTCCAAACAGAGTTTTGTAGCAGATTCTACTACTGAATCCGAGTACTATGCCGATTCGGAGGCAGCAAAGGAAGCGATATGGATGCGTCAATTCTTACAAGGACTTACGGTAGTTCCTAGTTCGAATGACCTGATCACCATCTATTGTGACAATAGAGGTGCCATCTTCCAGGCTAAGGAGACAATGTCTAGCAACAAATCTAGACATGTACATCGGAAAGCTCACCTGATACGTGATTACGTGGAGCAAGAGGAGATAGTGATTGACAAGATTGCGACGGATGATAACATCGCGGATCCTCTCACTTAACCGTTGAATTATGATAAGCATGTAGGGCACGTTATTTCCATGGGAATTAAACGTGTTCCTGAGTTGTAGTAGTTGATTATTGAAGAGTCTATCACACCCGAAATACTCGAGAAGGAGGGGGGGGGGGGGGTGAATTGAGTATTTAAAAATTATGCCTACTTTTTATTTTATATCAAGGCAATTAATTACTTAAAGTTTATTGATTAAACTTTAACTAATTAACTAATTGATTATGAACGTAATGAAATGACTGAAACGAAAGATGCAAAGACACACGATATTTGAAGTGGTTCAGCTTCACACGTCGAAGCCTACGTCCACTATTCTCGATTAATAATTTTAGTACCTTACTCCGGATTACAAAATTATCAACCCAACTCGTATAGTTAACTCTAACTATAACTCGATTTGAATATCACTAGATATTCGATTTGACTATCTTAAGTTACTAAGAAAGCACTTGATTGTTCTTCTAAGTGTTCACACAATTGAACGAGTAAGAAACAATATGAAGTACTATTATCTTATGATGTAATCTTAAGAAAGATAAGCAATGTAAAGAGCACGACTTTTCGCAAATATTTTCCAAAATAAAACAATAAGACAATTAAGAATTAAACTCAAATATGTTTTGCAAGGATTGTTATATTTCGAAAAGCTTCTCCAATTAAGGAAAGATCAATTGTATTTATAGTAGAAAAGGGAACTAGGGTTTGCACGAAACCCTAGGATGACGTGAGATAGACGGCAAGGACTACAAGAGATAAATCTTTATCTCTTTCCTAATTTTAATCCAAGATATTATAGTTTAGGTAAATAAGATAAAAGTAAATCTTATTTGAAATCTAAAACTATATCTTTTAAGATGTTAGGATAAGTAAACAAATCAAATCATATATTATAAAGATAGGAAGATATCTTATATAAATATAAGCTAGATTTGATTAGATAGGTTACTTAAACACAACAACCTCACACGCCCCAATGGTTTTGCGACTCACGGTGAAACCCTAGGCCCGTGTCCATCTTGGATAAAACCTATCTCCTTGGATTAGGGTTAGATTAGTTAGACTAGCAAACCCTAGGTACCATGACGACCCATAAGTCGTTTTACTAACCAATAGGGATATGTAAGTTATCCATTATAACAACCCATAATTCAGCTCTACTATATACACAAATGATTTCGAAATATATTTAAAGAATTTTAACCTTTGAAAAATGATTTTAAAACTATTAAAATCGTGCCATTAAAATGCTACCTAAAGTTATAGTAGAAACAGCTATAACTTTAAGTTTGGTTAGTAAAGTTATAGGTGAAATAGCTATAACTTTACTTTCCCAATACTCTTATCTTAAGATACCGTCATTAGATGAAGACCTATACTAACTAATCTTCCTGGAGATCTTGATGAAAGGATCTTCTCTTTATCTTGACCAAAAGCTCTTCATCTTGAGCTTTGTTAAAGACTTGATCTAGCCTTTTGCTTGAATGATCATCATACTTGAAACTTGTTACAGTTGCTTATGATGCCTTAAGAACTTCCAATGTTATAGCTCAAGCTGCTATAACATGACTTGAATGATGCTTCACAAATCTTCAATGTTATAGCTAAGAGAGCTATAACATTACTTGCTAAACTTGTAATCCTAAGTTATTCTAACAAAGACTAAACAAACGATTACAAGCAAGAGTATATATATGAAACGAAGCACACACTTGTCATTATCAAAACTTAATCATATATTTATATGGTCCAACAAATTCCCCCTTTTTGATGATGACAAGTCTCTTAAGATTTGTGACTAAGTGTAAGTTCCCCCTCAACATAATACTATAAAAAGTCATAGACAGTTGAACGCAAGAACAATCACTTATATACAAAGTATAGCATCTAAGGACCTTAAGAGATTAAAGATTACGACAAGGAGCAAGCTTAGGCAAATACTTAAGTCACGAAGATTTCTTCCCCCTCTTGAGATCATCAGAAAGACGAGAAAAGACATAAAACAACTAGAATAATATTAGTCGAGACACGATTTAAACATGGAAGGAAATATTAGAAAACGAGAAAGTAATCTACATTAACATGCTAAATAGAAAATAAGTGTACTACAAACCAAACTAGTGTAATTGCCAATTGGGCCGAATAAGAAAAAGTATTTAAGCCAAATGGGCCGAATGAAAAGCAAGCCAAAATGGGCCGAATTAGACAATTATTCAAAATATAAAGTCTAACAAAAGAAAAGGCAAGGAAAAGAGGAGGACGGGTTTAAGGAATGTCACGTTTCACGACATTGGGGTTGACATAACCGGGACGGGTCCTAAACTCAAGAGAGTCAAGACGATCAAAGCATGAACGGACATGGTTAGCTTGTGCCGTGAGACACCGCTCAAAGTTAAGCACCTTCATTGACAAGGCTTGAGTAGTCTCGTACACAACCCGCATATCCTCATGCATAGCCTTCCCTTCCTTCCACAAAGCCCCACCTTGACTAGCTAAGTTAGCCAACGAACTAGAGTGACGAACGCACTCCTTGGCCGCCCTAGCCGCATCCTTAGCCATAGCATCAACTCGTGCTTCAAGCCCATGCAAATAAGACAAGACTTCACCATGATCCGAACCCTTCGAACCCGAAGCCTCATTCTTGTCTTTTCCCAAACCCGAGACCAACTCCAAAACCATCTTATTTTGTGCATCCAATTTCTCACAAATACTTGGCATAAACATCTCCAATTTTTGTTCAACAATCGAGACCACATCCGACGATTTCTCCACCACATTCTCTTTGGCCAAAAACACCAAATCGGGTCCAATAGCACCAACTTTCATCAATTTAAGATGAGTGTCACACATCTCATCTTTCACCTTGACTCCATAACTAGAAATCCCAATCACCGCTTTTTGTTCCAAAAGCCGAGAGACCCACATACCATATGGCAAGTCCAAAGTTGTATAAAACTTTTCCTCAGTGACACAAACACTAGTTTGAATGATTTTATGAAACACAAGACGAGGAAGACTAACTTTGGATCCTTTGAGCCACTTAGACAACAACAACATCTCATAACTAGACAACTTATCACGACCACCCCTTCTCGGAACAACCGTGTTCCAAATGAAGTTAAGAAAGAATTTCAATTTTGGGGTAAACGGCCCCGCAAGCATATTACTTGACCCTGTAGCATCAACATCAAACGACTTCTTAATTTTAAGCTTCTCTTCCTCCGTCACATCTCCCCATTCCGCACTCGGGTTTATTTCGATCCCATCATCAGGGACCGAAAACAGAGTACAAAAATCGGCAAGGGAGATTTTGACTTCGGTATCATTCACCACCGCATGCAACACATTATTTTTGACAGAGACGGAAGAATAAAATTGGATTACCTCTATAGGATAAACCGGACCAACAAAGGAACAAATTTTCTTCCATTCTTGAAAATTCAAGAAATCCTTAAAGAATTGCAAGGCTTCGATTTTTCCATACCACTTTTCGGAATAGAGACGACCACCATGAATACCGTACCTCATAACATAGTTGACACGGGTTCTTTCATCCGTGGTGAGTCGAAGCTTATCAAGCCCCATTGATGTTGCATTCGGCATATATTCCCGAAACATTGTCCTTTGTGGACCTTCTTGAGTAGCTACAACCTCATTCTCTTCCACCGAATATTCAAACCCCACGGCCTTCTTTTTCCCTTTATTCAACTTCCGTCTTTTCCCTTCTAAGTTTGGATCAACCTGGTTATGATCGGGATTAGTTGGTTTTTGGTTTGATGAAGGTGAAGGAGTTTTGATAGGGACATAGTTTTTAGTGCATGAAGGTTTGGAGGACCCGGTCCGAGTTGTGGACCGAGTTGAGGGCGAGTGAAAACGGGTTGAGGGAGGAGTCATGATGATGAAAGGATTTTGGAGGTTGAGTGTGTAGAAAAGTCTAAAAAGAGGTCTTTAGGTTTTGTGTTTGTGATGGTGACGGTAGGAGGGAGTATTTATGGGAGCATGGAATCAATTATGGCAAATAGTGGTTTAAGGGAAGTAGGATAGTGGAGGTGGCGTGAGGAGAGGAGTTAGGTAAGTTTTTATTTTTTGTTTTAAAAAGATTTACCATAATATATACAAGTGGTTAGGGTAAAAGATATGACAAGATATGTTGAGATATAGAAAGATATGGTAGGAGATAAATATGTGGGAATTTCAGTTTTGGCAAGAGATTGGAACAATTGGCTACGACTTTTGGCTCATAATAAAACTTAAGATATATATGACTAGAAAATGGAATATTCTCATAATATAATATAAATTTGACATAAATAAACGTGCAACGAAAAATACGGACACAGTCATACAATCTCGTCAAATCTAGTCGATCATATAGAGAATAAAATATTCATGACAAGTTTAGTTGCCACCAATTAAACCAATTTCCAATCGTAAAATCTCAAAACGTTCTCTAGCCAATGCTTTGGTAAAAATGTCACCCATTGTTTTTCTGTACTACAAAATTCCAGTCTTATGTTGCCCTTATCTACATGATCCCGTAGAAAATGGTGTCTAATGTCTATGTGCTTAGTTCGTGAGTGCTGTGCAGGATTTTTAGATATAATTATAGCACTTGTGTTGTCACATAAAATAGGTATACACCCTACATTAACACCGTAATCACATAGTTGTTGCTTAAGCCATAAAAGTTGAGAACATACCAGTCCGAGAAATGTATTCGGCTTCAGCAGTAGATAATGCAACGGAATTTTGCTTCTTTGACCCCCACGTGATGATACACGGTCCAACAAATGTAGCTATGCCGGAAGTACTTTTTCTGTCAAGTGAACAACCTGCATAATCTGCATCTGAATACCCTATGAGATCGAAATTACACTCAAGAGGATACCACAGATATAATTTAGATGTACCAATCAAATACTTCAAGATTCTCTTAACTGCGATCATATGCGATTCTTTAGGGTATGATTGAAATCGAGCACATACGCATACACTAAACATAATATCCGGACGACTTGCGGTTAAATAAAGGAGTGAGCCAATCATACCTCGATAAGTCGTCTCATCGACAGACTTACCGTTCTCGTCCAAGGTCAACTTCTTCTCAGTGCCCATAGGAGTTGGCTTAGAGTTAGAATTTTCCATACCGAATTTCTTGATTAGCTCCTTGATGTATTTTTGTTGGTGTATCATAATCCCTTCAGGAGTTTGTTGGATTTGGAGTCCAAGGAAGAACTTGAGTTCTCCCATCATGCTCATCTCGAATTCTGATGTCATTAAATCTGAAAAGTACTTGCATAACCGATTATTAATTGAACCAAAGATAATATCGTCAACGTATATTTGTACAACTAATAAATCAGACACCTCAGTTTTCAGGAATAAGGTTTTATCGACAGATCCTCTTTTAAAACCACTTTCAAGAAGATATTTTGACAACCTGTCGTACCACGATCTCGGAGCTTGTTTCAAACCATACAAAGCTTTATCTAATTTGAAAACGTGGTTTTGAAACTTGCTATCGAGAAATCCAGGGGGTGTTCAACAAAAACCTCCTCATTCAAATAACCGTTAAGAAAAGCTGTTTTAACGTCCATTTGAAAAAGTTTAATTCCTTTATGAGCAGCAAATGCTATTAATAATCTAATAGCCTCAAGTCTGGCTACAGGAGCGAAGGTCTCATCGTAGTCAATTCCTTCTTGTTGATTATACCCTTGTACAACCAATCTAGCTTTGTTTCGAACAATAACTCCTGTATCGTCCAGCTTGTTCCTAAAAACCCATCTCGTACCAATAACCGTTCGGTCTTTAGGTCTTGGAACCAAATGCCACACTTTGTTTCGTTTGAACGGTTGAAGCTCTTCTTGCATGGCAACGATTCAATCTGGTTCGGCAAGTGCTTCTTTGATATTTGTTGGCTCAATGGTTGAAAGAAAGGAGTAGAATGAGCAAAAGTTGTTAAGTCTTCTACGAGTTCGAACGCCTTCATTCAGACTTCCTAGGATGGTTTCCATTGGGTGAGAATCTTTATATTTCCATTTCTTAGAAACAGGAGGCACATCTTCATCTGAACTTGTCTCGCCTTCTTCGAATGATTGGGGTTCAAGCCTTGTTCCCCCTGAATCCACGTCTGGGGTTATAACAGAATCAGTTATAACTTTGGACTTAGTTTGTTGATTAGAAGTTGAAGTTATAGCTTCATCAGTTATAACTTTATCCTCCAATTGCTTAGATTGAGAAGAGGTTTTAGTATCATCAACTAAACTCTCAGTACTCTTTCCTTTATCATTCGAAGGGCTTCCTTGTTCATCATTTGTGCCCTCAATTTCTTTATTTTCCTCATCCAATTCTGGAAGATCATCCCTGGATAATCGGAAATCAGGTTCGTTCAAATCTTCTTCCTCATCATGTTCCGCTTTGTCAAACATATTATTCTCATAAAAAACAACATGAACACTTTCTTTGATGCATAAGGTTCTTTTATTAAAAACCTTATACGCTTTACTATGATTAGAATAACCGACAAATACCGCTTCGTCACTTCTGGGATCGAATTTGCTTAATCTATTTTTGCCATTATTATGGACAAAACATTTACTCTCGAAGCAGAGTAGATGTGATATGTTAGGTTTACGTCCCCTGAGAAGCTCATAAGGAGTCTTCTTGAGGATGGGTCTAATCAAAGCTCGATTATGAACATAGCATGCAGTACTAATAGCTTCAGCCCAGAAATTTCGAGGTAGGCCACTACACAATAACATCGTGCGTGCCATATCCTCCAATGTTCTATTCATACGTTTCAGAACACCGTTTTGCTGTGGGGTTCGTGGTGCTGAGAAGTTATGCCCAACACCATTCTCCCTACAATTTTGTATAAAAGCTTGGTTATCAAATTCGGTGCCATGATCCGTACGAATGGAAACTAATTTAGATTTATACTTATTTTGGGCAACCTTCATTAGAACTGCAAACTCCTCGAAAGTCTCATCCTTTGAGTTGAGAAAGATTGGCCAAACAAATCTAGAATAGTCATCAACTAGAACGAAGACATACCTGGATCCACCTCTACTTCTTACCTTCATTGGGCCACAAAGATCCATATGCACGAGTTGTAGTGGTTCCTTGGTACTTACTATTCTCTTCGGTTTGAACGATGATCTAACATGCTTGCAACGAGCACAAGAATCACATAGAGTTTCTTGATCGAATTTGATTGATGGAAGTCCTTCAACCAGATCCCATTTGTTTAGCTTATTCAACGTTGTTGAATTTATGTGAGCAAATCTTTTGTGCCAAAGGCACGGATCATCTGTCGTTACTTTCATGCATGTGAATGAATTAGTAGGAATATTATTTAAATCAATCATATAGACATTCCTTCTACGGTGTCCTTCAAGCACAACACTACTCGTTCCTTCAATTATTATTCGACAGGAATCTGAATGAAAGACAACTTTATTTCCTTTGTCGCATAATTGAGAGATACTCAGTAAATTGTGCTTGAGACCACTAACAAGATAAACATCACTAATTGCATGAGAAGAGGATATTCCAACTTTACCAACACCGATGATCTTACCCTTCTTGTTATCACCAAATGTGGCCTTACCTCCATCGAAGGGTTCAAGTGAAAGAAATAAATTTACATCTCCAGTCATGTGCCTTGAGCATCCACTATCAAGGTACCATAGGTTACTTTCTTTCACCACAACCTCTTCTTCTTCTTCTGAATCAGAATCTCCTAGGAAGCAGCAGTAGGAGTCCACACTATCTTTATCATCGTCAGAGAAGAGTTCAAGACTGACGTTGCTTAAGCCAAGGTTAGCGACTTCTTATTCTTCTGATGCTTCGTCGTCCTCAGGGTCTAGATCTCCCCAGCAAGATGCTATCATCACTTGCTTGAATTCCTTCTTAGTCTTGTCACGTTTAGCTTTGTCTTTAATTTTCTCCCATGTGGCACAATCCTTAATCATATGACCGGATTCTCCATACTTGAAGCATCCTCTATTAGCAAACGTATTCTTTGACTCTGAAATTTTCTTATTAGAGAACTTATTATTGTTATTAAACGATGTTGCTTGCTTATTTCTGAAAATGCGTTTGTTGAATCGTTTAGCAAACAAGACCGTATCGTCCTCTATTTCTACATCTTCTTCTTCCTTAGCAGAAGCCTGTAGAGCCATGCTCTTCTTGTTACTGGACTCAGCCTCATAGTCTTCTAGGACGAGTACATGAGCAATGAGAGCGCCAATAAGTTCTGCATAAGGAAGGGAAGTGAGATCTCTGACTTCTTCCATAACCGTGACCTTGGGACGCCATTTCTTGGTTAGACTCCTAAGTACTTTTCTAGCAATATCCTCGGAGTTAAAAGTTTTACCAAGATTTTTGAGCTCATTGACTATAGTAGAAAATCGTGCTGACATGCTATCAAGTGATTCATTATTTTCCATTCTAAAAAGTTCATATTTTTGAATCAGCAAATCAATACGATATTTCCTTACAGCCGATGTTCCTTCGTAGGCCAACTCAAGACCGTCCCATATTTCCTTGGTCGAAGTGCAAGAAGAAAAACGATCGAATTCAGTCGATGTCATGCCGTTTTGTAACAGGCTTATCGCTTTCGAGTTTTTCTCAGCCTTCTTGTAATCAGCCTCAACATAGTCTTCTTCTTTTTTCTCATGGGTAGTACCTTCCGAAGATGCGACCAAAATTTTGTATGGTCCTTTCTTTATAATCGTCCAACACTCCCAATCATGTCCGTTTATGTAGTGTGTCATCATGTTTTTCCAAAGTCCATAATTCTTCCCATCAAAGACGGGACACTTAAGATACTTGGAATCCATTTCACACGTGTAAGGCAGCGGAATAAAAATAAAATAAAAAGATAAAAAGATAGACGGATCTAGCCTCTTTGCGGTTAGGCAATCAAGAGCACGAGGCTCTGATACCAATTGAAGAGTCTATCACACCCGAAATACTCGAGAGGGGGGTGAATTGAGTATTTAAAAATTATGCCTACTTTTTATTTTATATCAAGGCAATTAATTACTTAAAGTTTATTGATTAAACTTTAACTAATTAACTAATTGATTATGAACGTAATGAAATGACTGAAACGAAAGATGCAAAGACACACGATATTTGAAGTGGTTCAGCTTCACACGTCGAAGCCTACGTCCACTATTCTCGATTAATAATTTTAGTACCTTACTCCGGATTACAAAATTATCAACCCAACTCGTATAGTTAACTCTAATTATAACTCGATTTGAATATCACTAGATATTCGATTTGACTATCTTAAGTTACTAAGAAAGCACTTGATTGTTCTTCTAAGTGTTCACACAATTGAACGAGTAAGAAACAATATGAAGTACTATTATCTTATGATGTAATCTTAAGAAAGATAAGCAATGTAAAGAGCACGACTTTTCGCAAATATTTTCCAAAACAAAACAATAAGACAATTAAGAATTAAACTCAAATATGTTTTGCAAGGATTGTTGTATTTCGAAAAGCTTCTCCAATTAAGGAAAGATCAATTGTATTTATAGTAGAAAAGGGAACTAGGGTTTGCACGAAACCCTAGGATGACGTGAGATAGACGGCAAGGACTACAAGAGATAAATCTTTATCTCTTTCCTAATTTTAATCCAAGATATTATAGTTTAGGTAAATAAGATAAAAGTAAATCTTATTTGAAATCTAAAACTATATCTTTTAAGATGTTAGGATAAGTAAACAAATCAAATCATATATTATAAAGATAGGAAGATATCTTATATAAATATAAGCTAGATTTGATTAGATAGGTTACTTAAACACAACAACCTCACACGCCCCAATGGTTTGCAGCTCACGGCTGAAACCCTAGGCCCGTGTCCATCTTGGATAAAACCTATCTCCTTGGATTAGGGTTAGATTAGTTAGACTAGCAAACCCTAGGTACCATGACGACCCATAAGTCGTTTTACTAACCAATAGGGATATGTAAGTTATCCATTATAACAACCCATAATTCAGCTCTACTATATACACAAATGATTTCGAAATATATTTAAAGAATTTTAACCTTTGAAAAATGATTTTAAAACTATTAAAATCGTGCCATTAAAATGCTACCTAAAGTTATAGTAGAAACAGCTATAACTTTAAGTTTGGTTAGTAAAGTTATAGGTGAAATAGCTATAACTTTACTTTCCCAATACTCTTATCTTAAGATACCGTCATTAGATGAAGACCTATACTAACTAATCTTCCTGGAGATCTTCAGTAAAGGATCTTCTCTTTATCTTGACCAAAAGCTCTTCATCTTGAGCTTTGTTAAAGACTTGATCTAGCCTTTTGCTTGAATGATCATCATACTTGAAACTTGTTACAGTTGCTTATGATGCCTTAAGAACTTCCAATGTTATAGCTCAAGCTGCTATAACATGACTTGAATGATGCTTCACAAATCTTCAATGTTATAGGTAAGAGAGCTATAACATTACTTGCTAAACTTGTAATCCTAAGTTATTCTAACAAAGACTAAACAAACGATTACAAGCAAGAGTATATATGAAACGAAGCACACACTTGTCATTATCAAAACTTAATCATATATTTATATGGTCCAACAAATTCCCCCTTTTTGATGATGACAAGTCTCTTAAGATTTGTGACTAAGTGTAAGTTCCCCCTCAACATAATACTATAAAAAGTCATAGACAGTTGAACACAAGAACAATCACTTATATACAAAGTATAGCATCTAAGGACCTTAAGAGATTAAAGATTACGACAAGGAGCAAGCTTAGGCAAATACTTAAGTCACGAAGATTTCTTCCCCCTCTTGAGATCATCAGAAAGACGAGAAAAGACATAAAACAACTAGAATAATATTAGTCGAGACACGATTTAAACATGGAAGGAAATATTAGAAAACGAGAAAGTAATCTACATTAACATGCTAAATAGAAAATAAGTGTACTAACAACCAAACTAGTGTAATTGCCAATTGGGCCGAATAAGAAAAAGTATTTAAGCCAAATGGGCCGAATGAAAAGCAAGCCAAAATGGGCCGAATTAGACAATTATTCAAAATATAAAGTCTAACAAAAGAAAAGGCAAGGAAAAGAGGAGGACGGGTTTAAGGAATGTCACGTTTCACGACATTGGGGTTGACATAACCGGGACGGTGTGGACAGTGGGCCGCCCACGGGGCGCTTGGTGAGAAGCGGAAACAAGCGTTTGCATTTTGTAAGGAGTCACCACCAATTTTTATGGGAAATTGGAACCGTTCGAATACCTCGTGTCATGTCAAGACACAAAGTAGTGACATGAACACTAAGCAATCGTTACCCTTAGCATTCTATGTCTAGAATGACTCTCGTGGATGCCAATGAACACGGGTGCTCACGGAGATCTGGAGTAAGGGGTGAGGGTACGTATTAGGAAGCTCTTTTGATCGAACACCTAATCCCGCCCGCCTCGATAGCGGCCTCTACTAATGATTAGGGAAGTTGTCTATACTCGATATATCGTCGGCTATATGCATGCAATGCAAAATCCATTAGATTAATTCTAGCATGTGAGAATTTAACTAAGTCGGTTGACACGTAATTAGCATACAATTGGGTCGAAGTTGGATTTAAGTCAAATTACATGTGAGAACATACAAATGATGAAAGAAATACAATAAATTACAAAAATGAAAATTACAATAATTACATTGGAATAGACGATTTATGTCGAAAATACCTTTAAAACAGATAATTTGAGAAAACGAAATAAAAGAATGAAAAGAAATAAATTAACGAACAGGAATTAGCGATATTACGGATAATAGTGAATTAATACGTAGACTAAACAAACTAGGTCAAGGCAGAAACGGAGTTCAGGGACAGAAATCATCCTGGAACAGGCGCAGCAGGACTGCGCCCTTTGGAATAGGCGCAACAGACGCTGCGTCTGTTCCTTGGTTCAGTTCTGGCTGTGAAGCCGTAATTGCAAGTTGTTAATGTTGATTGGTGAATTTAATGATCGATTGATGATATTTACTCGGATGAAAGTGATTAATAGGTTATTTAACATATGAATGATGGTCATAAAAGCGATAAACATGAATGAGACGAATGTAAACGAATTAATTCACATGAATGAATGATTAATTAGTGGCATGATATTAATGAATAAACAGATGAAAATATATCAACGATGAATCCCAGAAACTCAATATGAACAAATTGAATTACTAAAACCCGAATTGAATATTAATGACGAAAACCCGCAAATATTGGATTATAAGGGATTTAGGTCGGATTTATGACGATTAAAACATATTAATGAATGATGAATTATGTGATACAATATACATGTGATTATTAGACTATCGTGTGAACGAATAATTAATCAAACAAACAAAATAAAAGCAAGACGAAATTACAGAGGACGACGAAGAAGAAAAGAAGCAGGAACTGCGGCAGCCTCACGAAGAGGCGCAGCAGGAACTGCGCTCCTTCGAAGAGGCGCAGCAGTTGCTGCGTCTTTTCTTGACGTCTGTCTACTGGAAATCCGCAAAAACAGAGTTTTAAAGCACGGTTTTAGAAATCGGTTTTAATGGTGTTTTCGACATAAATCTTACAATCGTGATACAATAAATAAAAGTACAATAAATAAAAGAGAGATTTACACCCTCAGACTTACATGTTGACGGAACGAAATGAACTAAGATATCGACTAGTGAATGCTCGACGCGAATGCAAAGAGAGTGCCCTCGTAAGAGGAAAACGATTGATTAATTAAGTTGATTAGATTGATTATTGTGTAGTTGGTCAAATTGGTCGGTCATGCAACGGAGAGGCTGGTACCCGGAAAGATCCGAGCTTACATGGTCGGAAGTCCAAGCACGTAGGCGCCAATTAGTAAGAACGAAGTCTAGAATGCAAAGGGAGAAGAGAAGGGCGGACACTCGCGTGAGAAATATGAGGAACGAAGGCTCCTATTTATACTAATCACACGGAGGAATAGGGTTTCGGAGACTCTTTGGAAGTGAATCTCGGAAAGATATAAAAAAGATACGTAAATCATGCAAAGAAGGGCCTGGGAAGAGGCGCGCAGCCTGCGTCCCTTGGAAGAGGCGCAGACTGCTGCGTCTATTCCCGTGGAGGTTTCCTCCGTCAAGAAAGATTTCCGCGTTTGAGTTATGGTAGGACGAAAATAATTCGATTATCTTGTGAATATTACGGGATATTATTTTCCAAAAGATAAAATTTGTGAAATATGGAATAGAAATATCCGGAACATTCCAGAACATTCTGACTCGGGATTTAACAATTATCAGAAAATGGAGACGGTTTTTGACCCGGACTCAAATGTACTCTAATTATCGCCAAAACGACCGTATCCGGACGTAGATGACAACTAAGAGGTTGACATTAATATTTGAGCAATCACTTGACGATAAACTTACGAACTGTCACAAATTGTTCCGCGAATCAAACATGCGGCCCAATCATCACCGGGTGGTTTGCGGGAGGTGCAGAAACGAGGTGTCTACAGAGCCCCCACTTTGACTGAGGCTTGGACAAAGCGAAAGTCAAAGTATAGCCATTAGGTCAATCGAAGATTACAACCTGACGACTATGGCGACGCGAGGCGGCTCAAGGGGTCTGAGCCAAGGACCTGTCGTCGGGAACATTTTAGAGTCTGTCGACTATCGGGGAGGGTCGTTTAAAGTCCATTAGACTACGTAAGGAAGCTCGTCAGCCATAAGAAGAGACCATACCTGAGACTTCTTCTCGAGATGCTTTCGGAGGTGCGTAGGAGCTAAGGGTAAGCGTAAGAGCTAAGGGTAAGACCTAAAAGATATATAAGGATTGTGCTAGGGTGTGGGACCCTAAAGGAAAGCATTGACGGGAAGGAAGCCAAATATAAGTTCAATTTAAGGGGTAACCAAGGTTTAGGTGTAGGAACTCTAAGGAAAGGTGATGATCTTAAAGAAATATGATCCTAAAAGGAAAAGGTGATCCTAAAAGAATATGATCCTAAAAGGTATAAGGTGATCCTAAGGAATATGATCCTAAGGGGAAAAGGTGATCCTAAGGAATATGATCCTAAGGGTAGAAGTGTATGAACTCTAGGGAGTTTGGGAACTTAAAAGAAGCTAGGTGTGCGAACCTGGGTATATGAACCTAAAAGGACGGCTGGTATGGGAACTTAAAGGCTTGTGAACCTAAGAGGAATTGGCATCCTAGGGTTAAGTTTAAGAACTGTTGGGATATTAATTCTTGTTTTGGATACATGCATCCAAGCTTTCTATGGTATGGGAACTCCAAAAGGATTTATGTGTTTATGAACCTAAGGACGTTGGTGTGGGAGCTTAAAGGCTTATGAACCTATGGGAAGCCATTTTGGGATCTAAGAATCTAGGGGTAAGAATCCTAACTTTGGGTTTATGAACCTAAGGAAGGAGGCTTTGGTTTGGGAACTTTCGGAGAACGACACCATTGCCGAACTCTGTGAGGAAACAAGAAATATTGAAAACAGCAGGACGTCGGTAGAAACTGCTGGGGAATCCGCTTGCGTTGGTCTCAAGCGAACTCTGGCAAAACTTGAGGTTGAATCTGCTTGCGTCGGTCTCAAACAAACTCTGGCGAAACTTGAGGTTGAATCTGCTTACGTCGGTCTCAAACAAACTCTGGCTGGGGAATGACTCTGTCCGGATTGAATCATTTCTGGAAAATCTGCTTGTATCTGCTTTCAAACAAACTCCGTCTCTCGAGAAGTGCAATCGGCTGTCATGAACTCTCGCTGGGGAATATATTGACGACTAGGAGCATCTTGATCGTCATGGGAAAAATCTTGAGTGAGCAATACTGCAAAATACTACTGCACTGGATATAAGGAATTGAGCAATACTGCAAAATACTGCTGCGCTGGATATAAGGATTTGAGCAATACTGCAAAATACTGCTGCGCTGGATACTTACCTGCATGGTTAGTAGCCACACAAGAATGCAATCTAATATATGCACGTAAGCAATTATCACATGGACCTCGAATGAGGAAACACATAGGTTTTGCAAAAGTTGTTTCTTTTATAAAAGTTGTTTAAAACTTGTTCAAAGAAGTTTGTCGCTCGTAATGCGTTATGCATATTCAAATGGGCTTTAGACATGTGACTGATGCGACGTAGACCTTATGCGGACGCGACACGGGGATCACTCTGAAAGACTTTGCTTAAGTATGCGCAACCCCTAGCCAAGTGTGGGTGACAATGCGTATCAGTTCCAAAGGTAGGAGAATTGCAAGAATGATGATGGCATATAAAGGCAAGGCATGAGCCATGGATCATCTGTCTACTAGGACTTCTTTCACCACCGTTTGCTATAAAAGAGACTTCTCTTGAGGCACGATGACTTGGAGAATCGATCTAAGACCTTATCATCGCCTGGACCGAGCACTAGCTAGACTCAAATGAGAGAGGAATAAAGGAAGGGTGGCATCTCGGAAGAGAAGCCCCCAAGATGAGAAGATGACTCTGGACTTTTGGTAAAAGAGAGACTGGGCGACAATAAGAAGCCCCCAGTATAGAGGTGTTGGTTGCGGAAGGGATGTTAATTGAGGTTGGAAGGTTGAAAATTGGGATGGTTGATAATTGAGATTGAAAGTTGGGATGGTTGAGATGGTTGATAATTGAGATTGAAAGTTGGGATGGTTGAGATGGTTGATAATTGAGATTGAAAGTTGGGATGGTTGTGTCCTTGAGGACTGCCTACGTATTCACGTGAAGTGAAATCAAACCAGATCGTAGTTCTGAGGTTTGGTTAATTTTATTTGGGTATTGTGGTTGTATCCTTCTTGTGTAATAAAGGACTGCCTACGTATCCACCTGAGGAGGTGAAATCAAACCAGATCGTAGTTCAAGAGTGTGCCTAAGCTATGTTGTTAGGACCTTAAAGTGCAGGGGTCACAAGGGTAATATTCCTTTGGTGACTCAAAGAATCGATTTCAGATAACTCCCTCCGATCATAGACCAAAGAGGTAAAATTAATTTTGTAAAAAAATTCCTTGTCGTGTGAGCACATCTAAAAGTGGACCCTAAGGATGAATATGGGTATGTCCCGTTCTAGGTAGCAAAGTATTGAAGACTCCGTGTATGGGTCAAGGTGAAATTGGATTGGATATTTGGAATGTGGAGCTTGGTAATAAGAGGCTTTGATGAACAAATCTCTGGAGCTTTGTTTTGTGGAGTAAAGGCTTTATGGGATTAAGGCTTGTAATGTGGCTTGGAAATGGAGTCTCTTGGCTTGATGTAGCCTGAGCACATAAAGGTAGGTTAAAATGATGTGGGATCAAGTTTCCATGTCTTGGCCCTAAAGGAAAGGTATACTTGACGAGCTTGAGAGAATTCTCAAAATTCCTAACTATCTCCCTGGTAACGGTCTCGAGAAGGACTTAGGGTGTGATGTATGAAAGGCTAAGTGAGGGTGCTAACTGACCATCTTGATTGGTGTCTTGATTCTATATAGACTTCAGCGTTATTCTGTATTTGATTTCAGGCTTGTTCTTGATTCAGACACAGATTCTTGGTCTAGAATACATCTCGGCTTTTTGCTCGGATTCTTGATTTAGGTTTTTTTTTTTTTTAGGATAACGTTGTCTTTGGATATTGACTTGCTCGATTGAGCCTTCTTCTTTTGACTCTTTTGTCTTGGATTATGGTCATAATTGTGGCCTTGGATATTGACCTCAGTTTCTCTTGATTGAGCCTTTTGTCTTTCATCATGGCTCGTATCGTCTTGGATTTGCTTGTTACCATGGATTTGGGTCACACTAGCACCTTTGGGTGTGAAATGGGCTGGTCTTTAGTAACACGGGTTGTTTATTGTGGGGAATGGGCTTGCCTTCCGTCATGGATCGTTAACAAGGGAGATGGTCTGGATTCGTCCTAGAATCTCTTGAGATAGGCTCGTCCTAAACTAGGGTTATATTGTGGTTTCTATTGCCAGACATGGAATAGGTAAGAAAGAACATGGAGTTTCAGGTCCTCTACAACTTGGAATGGAACATCATCTAAGTGCACTCACATCGACTTGGCATGCGTTGTTGTTCATTTTAAAATGTCTCAAACCAATTCTTGTTGTCACAGGAAATGGGTAAAGGAGGAGATATGATTGAATATGTGGATGAAAAATTGTACTTTTATTGAAATGGATAATGAATATTTTTAACATAGACTCGAAAAGACACGTGACTCGTGGGACAGCCCCCAGATTGTCACTAGAAATGGAAATGGACACGAAGAAAGGCACTAGAACAAATATGAGATAGAAAGCCTAAGACTCGGACTCGGACCCGGACTTTGACGCGATCTTAGACCTAGACTCGTAATCATCGGCCCATGCTTGAACATTTACTCTTCCAGCAACTGGCTTCGGCATCTGGCTTTGAGCATTCACCCATTTGAGCACCTCGTCCTCATCATTGGGAACATTGGAAGGATAACAGTCAAGAAGAGTTTCTTGATAAGTGGTATATCCATGAGGATTGCCTAAGCTACCTTGTGGGTTAAAGGTTGAGAGGGACAACTTCCCGCTTTCGATCATATCCTGAATGACATGTTTTAATTTGTAACATTTCTCTGTATCATGCCCTTTGCCTCTATGGTACTCGCAGTATGAGTTCTCGTCCCAGAACTTGGATTTCCTTTCTGGTTCGGGTGTAGGTCCTATAGGCTTCAACATTCGTTGTTCCATGAGTCTCTGAAGGGCATCGGCGTATCTAATACCAATGTTGGTAAATTTCCTAGGAGGTGTGCCCTTATTTTCGGAAGCCTTTGTAAATGACCTTGGAGAGTTGTTAGGAATAGATCGTTCACTAGTTACTTTCTCCTTAAGACTGTCAAATTGAGGGTTTTTCTGGACACTTTTCATCTTGAGAGGTTGGGCATCAAGCTTCTTACCCATTTCAGCAAACTGGTTCTCTATGTTGGAAAGCCGAGAGTTTAGACTATCAATAGCTCCCTCTATTTTGGAAAATTTGTTGCTGAAGGCAATGGAAAGCATGAGCATTCCATTTTGGATATTGTCGTCTTCAAGCACGTTGATTTCTTTGTCATCACGAGGATCGAGGAGATGAGAACAATCCAGGAATGATTCTTCATCATGTTTAGTGATATTGGACCCAAGGGGGTCGGTCTTCTTGGATTGGCCGACAGAAGGTAGCTTAGGAAGCTTGCCCTCTTCGATCATATCTTGGATGGTGTGTTTCAAGAGAAAACACTCTTCGATATCATGACCTCTACCTTGGTGATATAAGCAGTATTTGTTGCCCTTCCAGAGGTTCACCTGTTTCTCCAAAGGTGGATCCGGAGTCGGACCTATTGGATGTAGCTTGCCTTGGGCAGAAAGTCTCTTCAAAGCATCGGCATAAGACATGCCTAAATCGGTAAGCACCCTTTGATGCCTCCCAGGTTTCATTTCAGCTGTTTTCGGCTTTCTAGGACGATGGTTATTGCAAGAGGGAAGCTTCGGATGACCTAGATTAGAGGTTTCTCTAGATGGCGTGTTCTTTTCCACCATTCCATTTTCAAGGGTGAAGACGCGAATGCTCAAATTTTCCACTGTAGCTTAAACTCCTAGGACCATGGCATAAACATCTTGGAGAGACGCGGTGATGGTGGCTTGATCTGCTTCGTGACTTTGCTGATTGACGGAACTTGCTGGATTCCTACTCGACAGAAATGACGCGCATTACGACTTGATTTGACATGGGATCACGCATACTAAGGCAAACAACAAAGGAAGGGATAAGATGAAAAAATCTAGACTTGACTTGTGAATTCGTGAAATGTCGTGAGCGACTTCTCGTGTTTGGATTCACGGTGTTTGACCTTGACCTTTAGACTCGAGTGTTGACTTTGACAGAGTGATGTTTATGTGATTGACCTTATTGACGGGATTGATGACACGTGTTGATTCTGGACTCGAGGTTTGCTTATAGGTGTTAAGAAGACTGTTGTAGTTTAGACTCAAATATGAGGCCCATTGAGACTCGTGTGTTGAGCCTCGGAACGTGTGACTCGAGTGTTTTAGATCCTAACTGAATTGGGGTAGGGGGTCCAAAATGACGGCGTGACGCCTTAGGACTTGACTTGTATTTGAAAAGACCCAAAATGTAATGGAAGACGGGTTCATGGCTCGACGGAGTTCGGATTAGGACACAGTCCGTTTGAACTTTGACTCTAACTTAGCCCAATTGAATTTACATATTTACATTTACATGATTTGAAAATCTTTTGATTAAAACATGTTTTTTTTTTTTTTCGGACCTTTTTGCTTTTTTTTGGACTTTTTTTTTTTTCCTTTTTTTTTTGGACTTTTTAGTTTTGAAATGGGTTTTAGGCCCGAATTTTGACTCGACAAGCGGACAGAGTTTTGACTGGGCTTCGCGCTAATCTAGGCCTATTTCGAAATTTTGATTAAGAAAAGATTTTTTGATTTTTGAAAAAAAAAAGGTCATGGTTTAGAAATGGCGATCACGTAAGGTACAAACATTTATACAAGCATTATAACGGGATGCTGAGTGCATTTTAAAGGGTTTTGGTTTAAAGGGTGGGTTGCCATACCGAACCATCAAACCCGAAGTCTGTGGAGAGGCTCGTGCCAAACAAGAGTAAGGCCGATTCCTAGTCCATTTCCTCAAGTAGTGAAGGCCCTTGATACAAACAAGAGTAGGCATCATGGTATGGATGACGTCAATCGCTATCCATCCTTAGGCCCAAATAAGAATTAGGACCGTTTAGATGGGACGATTGGTCGAATGGGTTGGGTTGGGCCTAGGAAGGCCGAATTAAACGATCTAGGAAGACTGAGTTATGAAAACCGACAATTGTCTTGTCCAAACTATTCCCTAACCTTGTTCAAGTTTCACCCTAGCTACACGTAAGTGTATTTCCCCAGCGGAGTCGCCAAAATGTGGACAGTGGGCCGCCCACGGGGACGCTTGGTGAGAAGCGAAAACAAGCGTTTGCATTTTGTAAGGAGTCGCCACCAATTTTTATGGGAAATTGGAACCGTTCGAATACCTCGTGTCATGTCAAGACACAAAATAGTGACATGAACACTAAGCAATCGTTACCCTTAGCATTCTATGTCTAGAATGACTCTCGTGGATGCCAATGAACACGGGTGCTCACGGAGATCTGGAGTAAGGGGTGAGGGTACGTATTAGGAAGCTCTTTTGATCGAACACCTAATCCCGCCCGCCTCGATAGCGGCCTCTACTAATGATTAGGGAAGTTGTCTATACTCGATATATCGTCGGCTATATGCATGCAATGCAACATCCATTAGATTAATCCTAGCATGTGAGAATTTAACTAAGTCGGTTGACACGTAATTAGCATACAATTGGGTCGAAGTTGGATTTAAGTCAAATTACATGTGAGAACATACAAATGATGAAAGAAATACAATAAATTACAAAAATGAAAATTACAATAATTACATTGGAATAGACGATTTATGTCGAAAATACCTTTAAAACAGATAATTTGAGAAAACGAAATAAAAGAATGAAAAGAAATAAATTAACGAACAGGAATTAGCGATATTACGGATAATAGTGAATTAATACGTAGACTAAACAAACTAGGTCAAGGCAGAAACGGAGTTCAGGGACAGAAATCATCCTGGAACAGGCGCAGCAGGACTGCGCCCTTTGGAATAGGCGCAACAGACGCGTGCGTGTTCCTTGTTCGTTAAAGTTGTGAAGCCGTAATTGCAAGTTGTTAATGTTGATTGGTGAATTTAATGATCGATTGATGATATTTACTCGGATAAAAGTGATTAATAGGTTATTTAACATATGAATGATGGTCATAAAAGCGATAAACATGAATGAGACGGATGTAAACGAATTAATTCACATGAATGAATGATTAATTAGTGGCATGATATTAATGAATAAACAGATGAAAATATATCAACGATGAATCCCGAAAACTCAATATGAACAAATTGAATTACTAAAACCCGAATTGAATATTAATGACGAAAACCCGCAAATATTGGATTATAAGGGATTTAGGTCGGATTTATGACGATTAAAACATATTAATGAATGATGAATTATGTGATACAATATACATGTGATTATTAGACTATCGTGTGAACGAATAATTAATCAAACAAACAAAATAAAAGCAAGACGAAATTACAGAGGACGAAGAAGAAGAAAAGAAGCGAGAATCTGCGCACCTCACGAAGAGGCGCAGCAGAATCTGCGCTCCTTCGAAGAGGCGCAGCGATTCTTGCGTCTTTTCTCGACGCCTCGTCTCTCGGAAATCCGCAAAAACAGAGTTTTAAAGCACGGTTTTAGAAATCGGTTTTAATGGTGTTTTCGACATAAATCTTACAATCGTGATACAATAAATAAAAGTACAATAAATAAAAGAGAGATTTACACCCTCAGACTTACATGTTGACGGAACGAGATGAACTAAGATATCGACTAGTGAATGCTCGACGCGAATGCAAAGAGAGTGCCCTCGTAAGAGGAAAACGATTGATTAATTAAGTTGATTAGATTGATTATTGTGTAGTTGGTCAAATTGGTCGGTCATGCAACGGAGAGGCCGGGTACCGGAAAGATCCGAGCTTACGTGGTCGGAAGTCCAAGCACGTAGGCGCCAATTAGTAAGAACGAAGTCTAGAATGCAAAGGGAGAAGAGAAGGGCGGACACTCGCGTGAGAAATATGAGGAACGAAGGCTTCTATTTATACTAATCACACGGAGGAATAGGGTTTCGGAGACTCTTTGGAAGTGAATCTCGGAAAGATATAAAAAAGATACGTAAATCATGCAAAGAAGGGCCTGGGAAGAGGCGCAGCGAGCCATCTGCGTCCCTTGGAAGAGGCGCAAAGACTGCACTGCTGCGTCTATTCCCCTGGGAGGTTTCCTCCTGGCAAGAAAGATTTCCGCGTTTGAGTTATGGTAGGACGGAAATAATTCGATTATCTTGTGAATATTACGGGATATTATTTTCCAAAAGATAAAATTTGTGAAATATGGAATAGAAATATCCGGAACATTCCAGAACATTCTGACTCGGGATTTAACAATTATCAGAAAATGGAGACGGTTTTTGACCCGGACTCCGAATGTACTCTAATTACTGCCAAAACGACCGTATCCGGACGTAGATGACAACTAAGAGGTTGACATTAATATTTGAGCAATCACTTGACGATAAACTTACGAACTGTCACAAATCGTTCCGCGAATCAAACATGCGGCCCAATCATCACCGGGTGGTTTGCGGGAGGTGCAGAAACGAGGTGTCTACAGACGGGTCCTAAACTCAAGAAAGTCAAGACGATCAAAGCATGAACGGACATGGTTAGCTTGTGCCGTGAGACACCGCTCAAAGTTAAGCACCTTCATTGACAAGGCTTGAGTAGCCTCGTACACAACCCGCATATCCTCATGCATAGCCTTCCCTTCCTTCCACAAAGCCCCACCTTGACTAGCTAAGTTAGCCAACGAACTAGAGTGACGAACGCACTCCTTGGCCGCCCTAGCCGCATCCTTAGCCATAGCATCAACTCGTGCTTCAAGCCCATGCAAATAAGACAAGACTTCACCATGATCCGAACCCTTCGAACCCGAAGCCTCATTCTTGTCTTTTCCCAAACCCGAGACCAACTCCAAAACCATCTTATTTTGTGCATCCAATTTCTCACAAATACTTGCCATAAACATCTCCAATTTTTGTTCAACAATCGAGACCACATCCGACGATTTCTCCACCACATTCCCTTTGGCCAAAAACACCAAATCGGGTCCAATAGCACCAACTTTCATCAATTTAAGATGAGTGTCACACATCTCATCTTTCACCTTGACTCCATAACTAGAAATCCCAATCACCGCTTTTTGTTCCAAAAGCCGAGAGACCCACATACCATATGGCAAGTCCAAAGTTGTATAAAACTTTTCCTCAGTGACACAAACACTAGTTTGAATGATTTTATGAAACACAAGACGAGGAAGACTAACTTTGGATCCTTCGAGCCACTTAGACAACAACAACATCTCATAACTAGACAACTTATCACGACCACCCCTTCTCGGAACAACCGTGTTCCAAATGAAGTTAAGAAAGAATTTCAATTTTGGGGTAAACGGCCCCGCAAGCATATTACTTGACCCTGTAGCATCAACATCAAACGACTTCTTAATTTTAAGCTTCTCTTCCTCCGTCACATCTCCCCATTCCGCACTCGGTTTATTTCGATCCCATCATCGGGGACCGAAAACAGTACAAAAATCGGCAAGGAGATTTTGACTTCGGTATCATTCACCACCGCATGCAACACATTATTTTTGACAGAGACGGAAGAATAAAATTGGATTACCTCTATAGGATAAACCGGACCAACAAAGGAACAAATTTTCTTCCATTCTTGAAAATTCAAGAAATCCTTAAAGAATTGCAAGGCTTCGATTTTTCCATACCACTTTTCGGAATAGAGACGACCACCATGAATACCGTACCTCATAACATAGTTGACACGGGTTCTTTCATCCGTGGTGAGTCGAAGCTTATCAAGCCCCATTGATGTTGCATTCGGCATATATTCCCGAAACATTGTCCTTTGTGGACCTTCTTGAGTAGCTACAACCTCATTCTCTTCCACCGAATATTCAAACCCCACGGCCTTCTTTTTCCCTTTATTCAACTTCCGTCTTTTCCCTTCTAAGTTTGGATCAACCTGGTTATGATCGGGATTAGTTGGTTTTTGGTTTGATGAAGGTGAAGGAGTTTTGATAGGGACATAGTTTTTAGTGCATGAAGGTTTGGAGGACCCGGTCCGAGTTATGGACCGAGTTGAGGGCGAGTGAAAACGGGTTGAGGGAGGAGTCATGATGATGAAAGGATTTTGGAGGTTGAGTGTGTAGAAAAGTCTAAAAAGAGGTCTTTAGGTTTTGTGTTTGTGATGGTGACGGTAGGAGGGAGTATTTATGGGAGCATGGAATCAATTATGGCAAATAGTGGTTTAAGGGAAGTAGGATAGTGGAGGTGGCGTGAGGAGAGGAGTTAGGTAAGTTTTTATTTTTTGTTTTAAAAAGATTTACCATAATATATACAAGTGGTTAGGGTAAAAGATATGACAAGATATGTTGAGATATAGAAAGATATGGTAGGAGATAAATATGTGGGAATTTCAGTTTTGGCAAGAGATTGGAACAATTGGCTACGACTTTTGGCTCATAATAAAACTTAAGATATATATGACTAGAAAATGGAATATTCTCATAATATAATATAAATTTGACATAAATAAACGTGCAACGAAAAATACGGACACAGTCATACAATCTCGTCAAATCTAGTCAGTCATATAGAGAATAAAATATTCATGACAAGTTTAGTTGCCACCAATTAAACCAATTTCCAATCGTAAAATCTCAAAACGTTCTCTAGCCAATGCTTTGGTAAAAATGTCAGCCCATTGTTTTTCTGTACTACAAAATTCCAGTCTTATGTTGCCCTTATCTACATGATCTCGTAGAAAATGGTGTCTAATGTCTATGTGCTTAGTTCGTGAGTGCTGTGCAGGATTTTTAGATATAATTATAGCACTTGTGTTGTCACATAAAATAGGTATACACCCTACATTAACACCGTAATCACATAGTTGTTGCTTAAGCCATAAAAGTTGAGAACATACCAGTCCAGCAGCAATGTATTCGGCTTCAGCAGTAGATAATGCAACGGAATTTTGCTTCTTTGACCCCCACGTGATGATACACGGTCCAACAAATGTAGCTATGCCGGAAGTACTTTTTCTGTCAAGTGAACAACCTGCATAATCTGCATCTGAATACCCTATGAGATCGAAATTACACTCAAGAGGATACCACAGATATAATTTAGATGTACCAATCAAATACTTCAAGATTCTCTTAACTGCGATCATATGCGATTCTTTAGGGTATGATTGAAATCGAGCACATACGCATACACTAAACATAATATCCGGACGACTTGCGGTTAAATAAAGGAGTGAGCCAATCATACCTCGATAAGTCGTCTCATCGACAGACTTACCGTTCTCGTCCAAGGTCAACTTCTTCTCAGTGCCCATAGGAGTTGGCTTAGAGTTAGAATTTTCCATACCGAATTTCTTGATTAGCTCCTTGATGTATTTTTGTTGGTGTATCATAGTCCCTTCAGGAGTTTGTTGGATTTGGAGTCCAAGGAAGAACTTGAGTTCTCCCATCATGCTCATCTCGAATTCTGATGTCATTAAATCTGAAAAGTACTTGCATAACCGATTATTAGTTGAACCAAAGATAATATCGTCAACGTATATTTGTACAACTAATAAATCAGACACCTCAGTTTTCAGGAATAAGGTTTTATCGACAGATCCTCTTTTAAAACCACTTTCAAGAAGATATTTTGACAACCTGTCGTACCACGATCTCGGAGCTTGTTTCAAACCATACAAAGCTTTATCTAATTTGAAAACGTGGTTTTGAAACTTGCTATCGAGAAATCCAGGGGGGTGTTCAACAAAAACCTCCTCATTCAAATAACCGTTAAGAAAAGCTGTTTTAACGTCCATTTGAAAAAGTTTAATTCCTTTATGAGCAAAGAAATGCTATTAATAATCTAATAGCCTCAAGTCTGGCTACAGGAGCGAAGGTCTCATCGTAGTCAATTCCTTCTTGTTGATTATACCCTTGTACAACCAATCTAGCTTTGTTTCGAACAATAACTCCTGTATCGTCCAGCTTGTTCCTAAAAACCCATCTCGTACCAATAACCGTTCGGTCTTTAGATCTTGGAACCAAATGCCACACTTTGTTTCGTTTGAACGGTTGAAGCTCTTCTTGCATGGCAACGATTCAATCTGGTTCGGCAAGTGCTTCTTTGATATTTGTTGGCTCAATGGTTGAAAGAAAGGAGTAGAATGAGCAAAAGTTGTTAAGTCTTCTACGAGTTCGAACGCCTTCATTCAGACTTCCTAGGATGGTTTCCATTGGGTGAGAATCTTTATATTTCCATTTCTTAGAAACAGGAGGCACATCTTCATCTGAACTTGTCTCGCCTTCTTCGAATGATTGGGGTTCAAGCCTTGTTCCCCCTGAATCCACGTCTGGGGTTATAACAGAATCAGTTATAACTTTGGACTTAGTTTGTTGATTAGAAGTTGAAGTTATAGCTTCATCAGTTATAACTTTATCCTCCAATTGCTTAGATTGAGAAGAGGTTTTAGTATCATCAACTAAACTCTCAGTACTCTTTCCTTTATCATTCGAAGGGCTTCCTTGTTCATTATTTGTGCTCTCAATTTCTTTATTTTCCTCATCCAATTCTGGAAGATCATCCCTGGATAATCGGAAATCAGGTTCGTTCAAATCTTCTTCCTCATCCTGTTCCGCTTTGTCAAACATATTATTCTCATCAAAAACAACATGAACACTTTCTTCGATGCATAAGGTTCTTTTATTAAAAACCTTATATGCTTTACTATGATTAGAATAACCGACAAATACCGCTTCGTCACTTCTGGGATCGAATTTGCTTAATCTATTTTTGCCATTATTATGGACAAAACATTTACTCCCGAAGCAGAGTAGATGTGATATGTTAGGTTTACGTCCCCTGAGAAGCTCATAAGGAGTCTTCTTGAGGATGGGTCTAATCAAAGCTCGATTATGAACATAGCATGCAGTACTAATAGCTTCAGCCCAGAAATTTCGAGGTAGGCAACTACACAATAACATCGTGCGTGCCATATCCTCCAATGTTCTATTCATACGTTTCAGAACACCGTTTTGCTGTGGGGTTCATGGTGCTGAGAAGTTATGCCCAACACCATTCTCCCTACAATATTGTATAAAAGCTTGGTTATCAAATTCGGTGCCATGATCCGTACGAATGGAAACTAATTTAGATTTATACTTATTTTGGGCAACCTTCATTAGAACTGCAAACTCCTCGAAAGTCTCATCCTTTGAGTTGAGAAAGATTGGCCAAACAAATCTAGAATAGTCATCAACTAGAACGAAGACATACCTGGATCCACCTCTACTTCTTACCTTCATTGGGCCACAAAGATCCATATGCACGAGTTCTAGTGGTTCCTTGGTACTTACTATTCTCTTCGGTTTGAACGATGATCTAACGTGCTTGCAACGAGCACAAGAATCACATAGAGTTTCTTGATCGAATTTGATTGATGGAAGTCCTTCAACCAGATCCCATTTGTTTAGCTTATTCAACGTTGTTGAATTTATGTGAGCAAATATTTTGTGCCAAAGGCACGGATCATCTGTCGTTACTTTCATGCATGTGAATGAATTAGTAGGAATATTATTTAAATCAATCATATAGACATTCCTTCTACGGTGTCCTTCAAGCACAACACTACTCGTTCCTTCAATTATTATTCGACAGAATCAATGAAAGACAACTTTATTTCCTTTGTCGCATAATTGAGAGATACTCAGTAAATTGTGCTTGAGACCACTAACAAGATAAACATCACTAATTGCATGAGAAGAGGATATTCCAACTTCACCAACACCGATGATCTTACCCTTCTTGTTATCACCAAATGTGGCCTTACCTCCATCGAAGGGTTCAAGTGAAAGAAATAAATTTACATCTCCAGTCATGTGTCTTGAGCATCCACTATCAAGGTACCATAGGTTACTTTCTTTCACCACAACCTCTTCTTCTTCTTCTGAATCAGAATCTCCTAGGAAGCAGCAGTAGGAGTCCACACTATCTTTATCATCGTCAGAGAAGAGTTCAAGACTGACGTTGCTTAAGCCAAGGTTAGCGACTTCTTCTTCTTCTGATGCTTCGTCGTCCTCAGGGTCTAGATCTCCCCAGCAAGATGCTATCATCACTTGCTTGAATTCCTTCTTAGTCTTGTCACGTTTAGCTTTGTCTTTAATTTTCTCCCATGTGGCACAATCCTTAATCATATGACCGGATTCTCCATACTTGAAGCATCCTCTATTAGCAAACGTATTCTTTGACTCTGAAATTTTCTTATTAGAGAACTTATTATTGTTATTAAACGATGTTTCTTGCTTATTTCTGAAAATGCGTTTGTTGAATCGTTTAGCAAACAAGACCGTATCGTCCTCTATTTCTACATCTTCTTCTTCCTTAGCAGAAGCCTGTAGAGCCATGCTCTTCTTGTTACTGGACTCAGCCTCATAGTCTTCCAGGACGAGTACATGAGCAATGAGAGCGCCAATAAGTTCTGCATAAGGAAGGGAAGTGAGATCTCTGACTTCTTCCATAACCGTGACCTTGGGACGCCATTTCTTGGTTAGACTCCTAAGTACTTTTCTAGCAATATCCTCGGAGTTAAAAGTTTTACCAAGATTTTTGAGCTCATTGACTATAGTAGAAAATCGTGCTGACATGCTATCAAGTGATTCATTATTTTCCATTCTAAAAAGTTCATATTTTTGAATCAGCAAATCAATGCGATATTTCCTTACAGCCGATGTTCCTTCGTAGGCCAACTCAAGACCGTCCCATATTTCCTTGGTCGAAGTGCAAGAAGAAAAACGATCGAATTCAGTCGATGTCATGCCGTTTTGTAACAGGCTTATCGCTTTCGAGTTTTTCTCAGCCTTCTTGTGATCAGCCTTAACATAGTCTTCTTCTTTTTTCTCATGGGTAGTACCTTCCGAAGATGCGACCAAAATTTTGTATGGTCCTTTCTTTATAATCGTCCAACACTCCCAATCATGTCCTTTTATGTAGTGTGTCATCATGTTTTTCCAAAGTCCATAATTCTTCCCATCAAATACGGGACACTTAAGATACTTGGAATCCATTTCACACGTGTAAGGCAGCGGAATAAAAATAAAATAAAAAGATAAAAAGATAGACGGATCTAGCCTCTTTGCGGTTAGGCAATCAAGAGCACGAGGCTTGATACCAATTGAAGAGTCTATCACACCCGAAATACTCGGGAGAGAGAGGGGGTGAATTGAGTATTTAAAAATTATGCCTACTTTTTATTTTATATCAAGGTAATTAATTACTTAAAGTTTATTGATTAAACTTTAACTAATTAACTAATTGATTATTAACGTAATGAAATGACTGAAACGAAAGATGCAAAGACACACGATATTTGAAGTGGTTCAGCTTCACACGTCGAAGCCTATGTCCACTATTCTCGATTAATAATTTTAGTACCTTACTCCGGATTACAAAATTATCAACCCAACTCGTATAGTTAACTCTAACTATAACTCGATTTGAATATCACTAGATATTCAATTTGACTATCTTAAGTTACTAAGAAAGCACTTGATTGTTCTTCTAAGTGTTCACACAATTGAACGAGTAAGAAACAATATGAAGTACTATTATCTTATGACGTAATCTTAAGAAAGATAAGCAATGTAAAGAGCACGACTTTTCGCAAATATTTTCCAAAACAAAACAATAAGACAATTAAGAATTAAACTCAAATATGTTTTGCAAGGATTGTTGTATTTCGAAAAGCTTCTCCAATTAAGGAAAGATCAATTGTATTTATAGTAGAAAAGGGAACTAGGGTTTGCACGAAACCCTAGGATGACGTGAGATAGACGGCAAGGACTACAAGAGATAAATCTTTATCTCTTTCCTAATTTTAATCCAAGATATTATAGTTTAGGTAAATAAGATAAAAGTAAATCTTATTTGAAATCTAAAACTATATCTTTTAAGATGTTAGGATAAGTAAACAAATCAAATCATATATTATAAAGATAGGAAGATATCTTATATAAATATAAGCTAGATTTGATTAGATAGGTTACTTAAACACAACAACCTCACACGCCCCAATGGTTTGCAGCTCACGGCTGAAACCCTAGGCCCGTGTCCATCTTGGATAAAACCTATCTCCTTGGATTAGGGTTAGATTACTTAGACTAGCAAACCCTAGGTAGCATGACGACCCATAAGTCGTTTTACTAACCAATAGGGATATGTAAGTTATCCATTATAACAACCCATAACTCAGCTCTACTATATACACAAATGATTTCGAAATATATTTAAAGAATTTTAACCTTTGAAAAATGATTTTAAAACTATTAAAATCGTGCCATTAAAATGCTACCTAAAGTTATAGTAGAAACAGCTATAACTTTAAGTTTGGTTAGTAAAGTTATAGGTGAAATAGCTATAACTTTACTTTCCCAATACTCTTATCTTAAGATACCGTCATTAGATGAAGACCTATACTAACTAATCTTCCGGAGATCTTGATAAAGGATCTTCTCTTTATCTTGACCAAAAGCTCTTCATCTTGAGCTTTGTTAAAGACTTGATCTAGCCTTTTGCTTGAATGATCATCATACTTGAAACTTGTTACAGTTGCTTATGATGCCTTAAGAACTTCCAATGTTATAGCTCAAGCTGCTATAACATGACTTGAATGATGCTTCACAAATCTTCAATGTTATAGCTAAGAGAGCTATAACATTACTTGCTAAACTTGTAATCCTAAGTTATTCTAACAAAGACTAAACAAACGATTACAAGCAAGAGTATATATGAAATGAAGCACACACTTGTCATTATCAAAACTTAATCATATATTTATATGGTCCAACAATTATGGATTTGATACATTATCTCTTTCATATACTATTTATAACTTCATCGTTTTTATATAATATCTTGTTTTTCATGTGGATTGTACTCACAACATTGAACGCCACAAAGTGAACTGATTTACATTATATTTTGTTTTGGTCCGTAATCGCCCATATGAGCTGATAACTCTGGCTATTATATTGTGCAGTCGATTGATGGTGGGTTCAACGAGCCATAAGTTAAACGGTTGACTGATCGATCACAGATGCGAGATTATAACGATACCTCGTAGGACAAATTTTTGTGACAACGTAATGGAGTCCTAAATGTTTAAAAACATTCAGTGCCAGGTCGTGGCTAGGACATCCATTGTGTTCCTAGAGTCAATTCTTTTGACTATTGACTGTCTCTTGAGATTAAGGCAGTTTTTGGGTGACTTTGGTTTCTTTCTCACGATGCCCAGAATCGAGGCTAAGTAGATTTTTTCTGGGTTATTTCATACTGTGCTTACATCTGCAGGATTCGAGTTGAAGAAAATATCCAACCCTTATCAGGTATAGTTATTTCTCAGGGCCCCTCGAGGAGTTGTAACTGAAATGCATGGCCATGCTCGAATGATGATTCGTTTATCAGTTAAGTTACTCTCTAGTCGGGGAAACCACTCTTGATGCAGATCGCTTGTAAAATACGACCATTGTGAATACAAATTTTGCAAATTGTTTTACATTGAGTGGGAGAAATTTTAGGATATGAGAATCGGTTATCGCACATACACTTGTGAAGACAAGTGGGAGTTTGTTGGAGCTTGTGTCCTCCACAAATTAGTGTGATAAAATTTGTAAATCTCTTACAGGTTCACAAGGGTATACTTCGTATTTTATCAGTTGATTAACGATTACCTATTAACGGTTGGTTTGCTAGAAAGTTTGACGTTATTATCATACAGATGGCGGTGATCAACTGGTCCCTAAAGGTCACACCTAAATGATGTGTTTGAGAGATGTGGTTATGGAAATGTAATCACATTGATGCCTTATATGACTAAACAGTTAGTCAATGTGTTGATGAGACAATTATTTAATGCCGATTAAATAATATTAGATGAAACGAATTAACTGTCAATTCGTAAATTGAATATAATAAGTTATATTTAATTAATGTATATAATGTTAGCTTGGACGAATTAATATGTTAATTCGTAATTAAATGTAATCGGTTATATTTAATCAACAAGATGAATGTGTCATGGTGGTAATAGTAAAGGTATTCAAACCAAGAGGTTATGGGATCGATCCTCACTAAATGACAATTTATAAATAATACATTTTATACATTTTGCATACTACCAAAATAAGTAGATTTAATTTCCTTATTTTGGGTAAGTGCAAAAACCGAAAAAATAAGAGAAATAACTCTCCTAATTTCGGAATTTGGGCAGAGTTTTAGAAAAAGAAAAACTCCCCTTATTCTACTCTTTTTCGGTTATAATAAGAGTAGAAGGGAGAATTTTCTAACCTAATTCTAACTCATTCTTGCCTCTCATCTAAAAACACAAAAACAAAAACCCTAAGCAATTTACAGAAATTACGGGATTGATTCTAGCAACAAGTTAAAGGCATATCTCATATCGTCTTGGGTGCAACTAATAGGCGAATATCATTGCGATATTGTTCTTAGGCCGAATTTGCTAGGACCGAAGGTTGATTCTTCATCTCTTTACCTTTTCGTTTATGTAATTTAATTTTATGACTAGCATTCATCATTATAATTCGTTATAATCCTTAAAAATTAAGGGGATGCATACAGACAAATCCCACATTGGCAGCATCAGACTGTTCATTCAAATCAATAACAGGTTTAGCATCCCCGCTTCCCTGGGATCCTTCCTCCTTGATCTTAGCCAGCCTGGCCGAAAGGTCAGCCATGCCAAACCTGGCAAGGAGGATAGATGACCTGGTGGCTGCAACATGAAATACTATATTAGCAATATAAACCAAACATTATCAGGAAGCCAAAATAAAAAGAAGAGAGAGACTAAGATAAACTTACTGCCTGAGTTAGTAGCACTAGTAGCCCCTGAAGGTTTAGCCGCCCTGGCAGCACCGTCAGCCTTTAAGCAGCGAGGAAGGTGACCAACCTCACAACAGAGGGGCCAAGACCTCTCCATGGAGAAATAGCAAGGAAAGCAGATATATTGGGAGTGGGATACTCAGTTTCAGTAACCCAGTCATCAACTGCACACATGAGAGGTACGACTTATTATAAATTTCATTTTATTTTTCACTAACAAGTAAAACATGCAGGGCAAAGAAAGAAACCAAAAGACTCACCAGCAATGCAAGCCTCTTGATTTAAATACGCCAAGTCAGGACCCACAGAATTGGTTCTGACAAACATGTACCTAGCAGCCCAGCCTTTGTCATGGCCGCTGTCCAAGTTGCTCAAAAGAGGAGTAGTAGACGCCCTGACCTTAAAACTTATACGGTCAGGACTATTTGTTTTAACGGCATAACAAGCCTTCAAATCATCAAGAGAAAAGGAAATATTGTGTTTTTTATAGAGATTCTCAATGGAGCACACAACCTTCCACACCATTGGCATTAACTGATAAGATGGAACACCGATCTTCTTAATAACCTCAACCAAAAGAGGAGAAAAAGGAAGCTTACAACCTGCCCTGAAAGCCCAGTCATGAATACAGAACCAACCAGGACAAGCCCAGTCGGCCCTGATGGGAGAATCCTCAGGGATCCAGACTTCAGCATCAGCAGGGATGATCCCCTTATCCTTCAAAATCTTCTCAAACTTAGGCTTCAAACGGTTTGCAGGGGACTGATCCTCATTTAAAGCCTTCGTAGGCTTGAATTGGAAATCACCATGGAATATTGAGATCATCTCCAATGGAGAATCACTCGGCTTACTGATCGTGGAAGATGGAGCAGCAGAAGAAGTAGGCATATTTTCAGAAGAAGTTTCCTCAGGATTCTGAGGAGGAGGGGTTGCAGGAACCGCTGCCCTGGTAGACTTCTTTTTTGCAGCCATTATTTGAAAGATTATGAAAAATTGATCGAAGATTGAAGAAGTTGGGAATTAAGAGAACTGAAGAGAAAGATTATTAACAAAAGAAAAATGAAGAATTGCTTTGCTGAGTTCAACTTAATGAAGCACGCAGGTATTTATAGCGGAGAAGATTAGGGTTTGAACCGCTAAGGAAGTGGATAATCATTAAGTTGCAGTAAATATTACACGCGTCATCAGCTGTAGTAAAATAGCCGTTACAGGAAACTGACTAGACATAACTTAACCGTTGGGTAATCTTTCTAAAAATAAAGTTATCTCCTCATTTTTTCCGTCCTAGCACACTGCAAATAAGGAGATAAGGGGCAATTATTAGGCCTGGAAATCCGCAGATCTTCCTGATCAGTATCTTATCTAAACCTGACTGACAGGCCATCAGGGTGTCAGGCTATCAGGACACATGAAGATAGGCGCCAGGCCATGGAGAGGACAACGGTCAAAATATCAGGACGATATTAGACCATATACGCGTATTATAAAAGAATTATATACGCAGCATTAAGTGAGAAGATCTCGCAGTAAATGCAGTAATTAAGGGAGGAATAATTAGCAATTATTACAGGCAATAATGGAGAATAATCCGTATTCAATACCATATCAGGCAGCCGTTCAAGATTGAAGCCTATATAAGGAGCACTTTGAAGATATTAGAGACACATGATATACGCACAAGAAGAAGCCTACATTTACATACGCAATACATAGAGAAAAATAAGCATTGTCATTATCATATAATAATTCTCCCAAATTACATAGTGAAATCCTCTCCTGGCTTGGTGCCCGTGGTTTTTTCCCATTCAAGGGTTTTCCACGTACAAAATTCTTTGTCTTATTATTGTTATCGTTATTTTATTTATAGCTTATTATTGTACCCTGAAAACCTGACCAACAGACTATCTAGAGCTAGTTAACCTTACACAACTCTACCCTGACCTGATTTCGCCTTGCGCAAAATCCACACAAAACACTTGGCGACGGCGCAAAACAGTCGCTTAAACTAGTCACCCGAGAGCTGATTTATTGTAGTGAATGAGGCGCAGCCGCCGTGTACAAAGGAGGACTGGGAGACGATTCATTCGACGCTTATTTCCTAGCTCATGAACATCATCGAACCTGAGGTAAAACGTCTTTTGTCTAACTATGATAATGCAAAGCGGTTGTGGGACGATTTTCATAATCATTTTAGCATTATTGATGGACCACGCATCCAACAAATAAAGGGTGCATTGCGTGATTGTAAGCAAACCGAAACGATGTCCGTTGCGGTATATTATGGTACCTTAAATCAATTATGGGATGAGTTAGATAAATATGAACCAAATATTACTTGCAAGTGTGAATCTGATGTTGGTAAGCAACACTTAGAGCGCAGCGATGAGTCTGACCGTCTTCATCAGTTTTTACTCGGTCTGCGCTCTGTTCCTTATGAGACGTTACGGTCTGTTCTGATCTCTCAAACTCCGCTGCCGACGGTAAGTCGTGCGTTCCAATTGATTAGTCAGTAGGAATGTGTGAAGGGAATTAATAAAAACAGTGAATTGTGCCCTATTCTGAAATAGCGACCTTCCCTGTACGACAATCTAATTTATGATAAGGGATTGCTTCTCGTCCTTTGTCGTAACTGTCCCAGTCTGAACGTCAGAAGTTCCTGTGTAATAATTGCAATCGGATGGGACATGATCGTAGCATGTGCTTTTATCTCATGGAGGAATTACCTGACTGTTGGTACGATCTTCAAGCTAGTCGATCTGGCGGTTCTGGTGGCTCTCGTGGTGGCCATTCGAATAAGGGACGAGGTGGTGGTTGTTTTGGTGGTCAACCTCGGCCTGAAAATGCCGTGAGTACTTCTAAACTCAAGAGTAGTAATGCTGTTCATACTGGTTCACGAGAAGGAGACACTCCGCATTCGCCGGTAACCTGTATGGCACTCCATCTCACACTTTTTCTGGTAAGTAGCTCATTGATATTGGCTGTTCACATCATGTTATAGGGAAGTTTGATTGTTTACTTAATATTCGTATCATACCCAGCCGTACTATTGGACTCCCAGATAGCACGCAAGTACAAGCTTCCCATGTTGGCTGTGTGAAATTGACTTTGACTATCTCTCTCGATCCTGTTCTTTATGTACCTCAACTACGTTATAATTTAATATCCGCCTCGCAATTAAGCGATGTTGTTGATTGTGAATTTGTGACTAATGCTAGTACTTATATTTTTCAGGACCGCCATACGAGGATGGTGATTGGCACGCGTGATAGGCTGGATGAACTTTACTACCTTCGATATGAGCCGCGAATAATCACAAGTGCAGTGGGTGTTGATTCTAGTATTAATTTATGGCATAAACGGTTGGGTCATCCTTCCGAGAAAGTAGTTAAATTACTTCCGTTTGTTAGTAGTAATAAGGGTACGTTGATAACACCATGTGAGATATGTCATCGTGCAAAACATGTTCGTAGTACTTTTCCGTTGAGTAATAATAAAAGTGATGATATTTTTGAACTTGTGCATTGTAATTCATGGGGACCTTACGAGTCACCGTCTACTAGTGGCGCGCGCTAATTTCTTACCATTGTTGATGACTATTCACGCGGTGTCTGGATCTATCTATTGACCACTAAAACTGAAGTGCATGAGAAATTCATGAATTTTATAGCTATAATTAATCGTCAATTCTCCGTCATAATTATAATTGTTCGAAGCGATAACAGGACTGAATTTCATTCATTGCAACCATATTTTGCTCAGCATGGTATTCTTGTAACACCCCATACTCCAAGTGCCTTACCACGACCACTAAGGTATAAAGATGTTACCATCTCGGTTACCCGAGGCAATGATACTCATAAGACAATAACGAAACAACATTTAAATAGAATAAAGTTAAGTGAAAGGTTACAATCCGGAAACCAAACTGATAAAGTATGAATACATGTTCTCCAAAAACCAAATGTCTAAAAGCTAAACATAATGTCTGACAACAGCGGAAGACTCTTCTAACTGCAGTGATGACTCATCCCAGCTAGCCCGTGTACCTCTACTCATACCGCTAACAACTCGCTCACCATCCCCGCATGGATCACCACGATTTTAAAACAATAAACGGGCCGATACTAATCACACAATTTATATAATCCAACAACACAACAAACAACACAAACTCAATCGTCACGATATATACTCCGAACTCCATTACCAACTCCACAATCGACTACACACTAAAGTGTGTAACCCCCGCCAGTGCCCATCGCAACAGGTCACTCCACGCCGCCAATGGGGGACCGCAGCCGTTCCCACCTAATCCCCGCTCATCTCCGTCGAGCGATAAACCCAAATCCATTAATGTGCACATCCCTTCTGTGGCGGGTTCCACGGAAGGCGAATAATGGGCGTGAAGCCACTCCCAAGCGACTCCACTCGGCCAGGATGTGCCCGAAGAACACGGTCTACAAACAATCACAACTACTAAATAACAATCAAAACCAACAACCGTTACAATACTCGTATGATACCAATCAACAATCACAAATCACCACCAACACATTATGGGACTAATACTGAGTAGGGAAAACCCTACCTGGAATGCAATCTGATCATTTAACTCAACAAATGATATCAAAAGGCCTCTTCTACGAATCCTCCTCCTAACATATGATCATACAATTACTGCCAATCAAGAAAGGCATCAAAATCCCCAAATCCCCAAATTAGGGTTTAACCAACTTAACCAAAATACTATAAAAACAGTACGTAGATCTTACCCTCGACGCAAGGTTCACAAAGATGTAAAGAAAGGTGAAATCCGACCTTCCAAGCTCCGGGATTTGCCAATAATGCGATTGATGCGAAGAACGTAGATTGTTTTCTCTTTTGAAAGTGATTAGGTTTGTAAAAGTGTATTATGAAAGTGACGGAAGTGATTATATATTAAATCGCATTATTAACAAAACCCGACAAATCATCCCCCCGTAAACCGGCTACTCGATCGAGTAACCGACGTACTCGATCGAGTGCCCCCTACTCGATCGAGTACCAAGGCTACTCGATCGAGTACCCAACAGGTCAGAAACTATTTTAAATCGCAAAACACCCTTACTCGACAGAGTAAGGCCCACTCGATAGAGGACCCAGAGACTTATAAAACCGTAGTATTACAATCTTCCCTCCTTAAAAATAACTTCGTACCCGAAGTTCAAACCACAACAAAACAAAGACATACTACTACACTCCCGACATAACAACCAACACAAAACTCAACCCGACACAAACCATTACTAACCATACCGACACAACATCAAAAGATGTAAAAACTCTTAAAAACTCTTTGCGATCATCTCCTACCCCCCTAAAAGAAACAAGGTTACGTCCCCGTAACCATACATACCTGATCAAAAAGGAAAGGGTAACGCTCTCTCATAACCTCCTCTGCCTCCCATGTAGCTTCCTCAGTCTCGTGGTTAGACCAAAGGATTTTGAGCAAAACTGTCTCCCCACTCCTAGTCTTCCTAACCTTCCGGTCAAGAATCTGCTTAGGTACCTCAAGGTATGACAAAGACTCATCTAGCTCTAAGCTCTCTGCCTCTAACACATGTGACGGATCACTCACATACTTCCTCAGCTGAGATACATGAAACACATTATGCACCCTCTCTAACGCAGCTGGTAAAGCCAAACGATAAGCAACCTCTCCAACCCGCTCTAAGATCTCATAAGGTCCGATGAACTTTTGACTCAACTTGCCTTTCTTCCTAAATCTTATAACCCCACGCATAGGAGACACTTTCAGAAGAACCTTGTCCCCAACCTGAAACTCTATATCCCGGCGATGTAGATCTGCATAACTCTTCTGCCTATCCTGAGCTGCTCTCATCCTTTCCCTGATCATCTTAATCTGCTCAACCATCTCATGTACCATCTCTGGTCCTAGAACCACTCCCTCAGCACTGTCGTCCCAACAAATCGGACTCCTACATCTCCTCCCATATAAGGCCTCAAACGGTGCCATGCCAATACTAGTGTGATAGCTGTTGTTGTAAGAAAACTCTATCAAATCCAACCTCCGTTCCCAGCTACCACCAAAGTCCATCACACAAGCACGTAACATATCCTCAAGAGTCTTGATCGTTCTCTCAGTCTGACCGTCTGTCGCAGGATGAAATGTTGTACTCATCTTTAAAGTCGTTCCCAAAGATTCCTGCAAATCTTTCCAAAATCTTGAGATAAATCTCGCATCTCTGTCAGATACTATGTCCTTAGGGACTCCATGGAACTTCAACACATTTTTCTGATAAGCCATAGCTAATTGTGCCTTAGTCCATGTATCTTTCATTGGCACAAAGTGAGCTGACTTGGTCAGTCGATCCACTATTACCCATATCATGTTGTTACCCTGTTGACTCTTCGGCAAACCCACGATAAAATCCATTGAAATGGATTCCCACTTCCACTCAAGTACCTCTAAAGATTGAATCTTACTCTGTGGTCGTCGCTGTTCCCCCATAACAATCTGGCATGTGAAACAACGGGCCACAAACTCAGTTGTTTCTTTCTTCATCCCAGGCCACCAAAACGTGTTCTTTAAATCCTTGCATAGCTTGTCACCACCTGGATGTACTGAATATGGTGTACAATGTGCCTCTGTCATGATTGTCTTTTTCAGCTCCTCATCATTAGGGACACACCACCTACCATCAAACCTCAAACTACCATATGTATGAATAGAGAATCTAGACACTGTCCCTTTCTCTACTCCAGCTCTCCACTCTACCATCCTAGGATCCAACACCTGTTTACCTCTAATATCATCATAAAGATCAGGCTGTACAGTCAAATTGCCCATGGCATCACCCCTCTGCATCATATATATCCCAAACTTCCCCACCTCATCTCTCAACCTCATCAAAGACAAAGCTGTACACAACGAATGTACACTATTCCTACTTAAAGCATCTGCAACAACATTGGCTTTCCCTTCATGGTAGATAATATCCATGTCATAATCGCCAATCAGCTCCATCCACCTCCTCTATCTCATGTTCAACTCCTTTTGAGTGAAGATGTACTTGAGACTCTTGTGATCAAAGAATACCTTAAAGGTCGCCCCATAAAGGTAATGTCTCCAAATCTTGAGAGCAAACACCACAACACCCAACTCTAGATCGTGTGTAGGATAGTTCTCCTCATAAGGCTTTAATTGTCTAGAAGCATATGCAATCACTTTACCGTTCTGCATCAACACACATCCCAACTCATTCTTTGAGGCATCTGTATAAACCTCAAAGTTCTCAATACCTTCAGGTAACGCTAAGATAGGAGCTGTGGTCAAATGCTCCTTTAATGTTTGGAACGCCGTCTCACAACTCTCATCCCAATGAAACCTGTTCTCTTTCCTCATCAAAGCTGTCATAGGTCTAGCAATCTTGGAGAAATCCTTCACGAACCGTCTGTAATATCCAGTTAAACCCAAGAAACTCCTGATCTCAGCAACATTCTTAGGTGCTTCCCATCTTGTCATTGCCTCAATCTTTGCCGGATCCACAGCTACTCCATCCTTAGAGATCACATGCCCCATAAAAGCAACTCTCTCTAACCAGAACTCACACTTAGACAGCTTAGCATATAACTCATGCTCCCTCAAGGGCTGCAACACAATCCTCAGATGCTCCTCATGTTCCTCCTTAGTCTTGGAATAGACTAAGATGTCATCGATAAATACCACCACAAACTTGTCCAAAAACTGTCTGAAGATTCTGTTCATCAAATCCATAAACACAGCCGGTGCATTAGATAACCCAAAAGGCATCGCCACATACTCATAATGGCCATACCTCGACGTGAAAGCTGTCTTTGTTATGTCCACCTCTCTAATCTTCACCTGATGGTACCCCGACCTCAAATCAATCTTGGAAAACACTGATGCACCACTCAACTGATCAGACAGGTCATCTATCCTTGGCAAAGGATACTTGTTCTTTACTGTCACTCGGTTCAGCTCCCTGTAATCTATACACAACCTCAAGCTCCCATCTTTCTTCTTCACAAAAAGAACTGGTGCTCCCCACGGTGATACACTAGGTCTAATGTATCCCTTCTCTATCAGATCATCTAACTGTTTCCTGAGCTCCTCCATCTCTTTAGGACCCATCCGGTACGGTGCCTTAGAGATTGGCCCCGTCCCCGGTTTCAACTCAACCGTGAAATCTATCTCCCTCTTCGGTGGTAACCCCGGAATATCCTCTGGAAAGACATCTGCAAACTCATCCACCATTGGTATCTGATCAACTGTCGAACTCTTATCCGGTCATCTCTCACATGGCACAAGATCAAAGGGCATCCCTTCCTCAGATAGGACTTCGAGGTCACAGCTGCAATCAACTTAACTTTGGGTTTGACCAGAAACCCACGATAAGACACACTAACGCCCTTAGGACCTCGCAAAGACACTTTCTTTTGATGACAGTCTATCTTAGCTTTGTACTTTCCCAACCAATCCATCCCGACTATCATCTCAAAAACATCAAAAGGAAACTCTAACAAGTCTACTGGTAGGTCAACTTGTCCAACTATCATAGATACATCCCTAAACAACCTCCCACTTGATACAGACTCACCCGAAGGTATAAACACTCTCTCACTTACAGACTCATATACCCTCAAACCCAACCGTTTAACATGACTCGAAGATACAAACGACTGAGACGCCCCCGAATCAAACAAAACAAAGGTATGAATACCGTTAACAAGAAAGGTACCAGTGATAACATGTGCATCGTCCTCAGCTGCTTTCTTGTCCATCATAAACAGCTTTCCACTGGTCTTCTGTCCACCTCCCTGGACAGTACTGGCTGATGTGGTCGGTTTAGCACCCGACTCCTGATTGTTGTTGTTGTTCGTAGCTGGTTTCTGATAAGAATTACCGCCATTGCGGTTACCTACTCCACCCTGTTTGCTCTAACCTCCCATGTTAGACCATGACCCAGCTGGTCTGTTACTCGCATAACTCTGTGCCGGCCCTTGAGAATAGCTCCCCTGAGCCGGTCTCTGAAAAGCTCCAGGTACACTCGTGCACTCATGTCTCTTGTGGTCCACACCGCCACAGCCATAGCAGGTCATCCCCCAACTGCCACTACCACTCACACGGCCACGCCCAAAGGAAGCCCAGTACACAACCACGAACCGGAAGAAAACGCTCTAGCCTGACTGTGGTTGCCTTTCTTATAATTAGATTGGCCACCACCTTCACTCTCAGCCTTTCTTTTCTCACTGCCTCTCTCCCGAGCCATTTCCACCAACCTCTCAGCTCTCCCAGCCCTCTCATAAGCTTCCTTAACATCAGTAAGGACTCCCACGGGTAACTTGTCCATGATCCTGGGGGTCAACCCCCTCTCAAATCTCAACGCTAGGTTTTCCTCACTCAAACCCATCTCCTCAGCATATCTCCACTTCTCATTAAACTGCTTGTAGTACTCAGCAACTGACATATCAGATGTCATCCTAAACCCATCAAACTCCTCCCTTAGCTTACTCCTCACATGCTCAGGTACAAACTCTTTCCTCATAGCCCTCCGGAACTCTACCCAAGGTATAGCAGGTAAGCCCTGCTTCTCATACATCTCTCTAGCACTCAGTTTCACCTTGTCCCACCACTCACCAGCCGCCTCCCTCAAGTAGAACGCAGCTTGTTCCACTTTCATCTCATCAGGACAGTGTACCAGGTCCAGTATGTTCTCCATCTCACGATGCTAATTGTCAAGAAGAATTGGCTCCCCGGTCCCCTTGTACTCTTTCGGATTAAACCTCGCTATATAAAGACTGATCTTAGAGTGATCCACATCCTTATCCTTTCCCACTCTCTTTAGGTCCTCCGTAAGAGCATCTTGATGCTCCAACATCTTAACTATATCATCTTTGTTCATGTTCTCAGCTCTCGCATACAAAGCGTTTTTCTTGGGCGGCATCTTGAAACTATATAAGAAAGGGTAGATATAAACATACGCACTATAACCCCAAAACACGAAAATAGACTGCCTAGAACACACTCGATCGAGTGCCTAAACCTACTCGATCGAGTAGAGGCTACTCGATCGAGTGCCCGCCATACTCGATCGAGTGCCCTGACTCCAGACCCAAAACAGACCTTCTGATCTCTAACATACTTGACCGAGTAACATAGCCACTCGATCGAGTGACCCTCTACTCGATCGAGTGCCCCGATGTACTCAATCGAGTACCCAAAAACACGCTTCTGATCATAAAAACGTCAAAATTCCCACTCGATCGAGTCAGACCCACTCGACCAAGTACCTTACCTACTCGATCGAGTGCCCCCTACTCGATCGAGTCATGCTGACTCGTACGTACTACCCGCATGTTATTTCTCATAACCCATCATACTATGCGACTTTATAAATTCAACATTATAATATAATTAAGCATGCAATTCTACACAACTCCTCATGTGATCAATAATTACATTACTTCATGTTATCAAACGCCACATAGTAAACATCCATCATGCTTTTTTATGCAACTAACATACAAACACCCCACCAAATTTTCAATCATGTTTTCAATCTCTACTTCCAACATCCAACAAGTCTCAACATATATCGTTACATTCACATACAAGCTAACAAACACCACACACGAATTGACATACACCCCCCATGTGACCGGTTCAAAATTGTAGGGCGAGTTCGCGACTTTAGGACGTCTCCCAAGCCTTTGCATTAGCTCCTACAATTTTTACCCCGGGTTCATTTTAATTGACTCCCTATATTCATTAAGTTCATTGGTTACAGGTTTCAGGATCGTCGCTCTGATACCATTTTGTAACACCCCCATACTCCAAGTGCCTTACCACGACCACTAAGGTATAAAGATGTTACCATCTCGGTTACCCGAGGCAATGATACTCATAAGACAATAATGAAACAACATTTAAATAGAATAAAGTTAAGTGAAAGGTTACAATCCGGAAACCAAACTGATAAAGTATGAATACATGTTCTCCAAAAACCAAATGTCTAAAAGCTAAACATAATGTCTGACAACAGCGGAAGACTCTTCTCACTGCAGTGATGACTCATCCCAGCTGGCCCGTGTACCTCTACTCATACCTGCTCAACAACTGCTCACCATCCCCGCATGGATCACCACAGTTTTTAAAACAATAAACGGGGTCAGTACTAATCACACAATTTATATAATCCAACAACACAACAAACAACACAGCTCAATCGTCACAGATATACTCCGAACTCCATTACCAACTCCACAATACTGACTACACACTAAAGTGTGTAGCCCTGCAAGAGTGCCCATCGCAACAGGTCACTCCACGCCGCCAGTGGGGGACCGCAGCCGTTCCCACCTAATCCCCGCTCATCTCCGTCGAGCGATAAACCCAAATCCATTAATGTGCACATCCCTTCTGTGGCGGGTTCCACAGAAGTCGAATAATGGGCGTGAAGCCACTCCCGCAAGCGACTCCACTCAGCCAGGGACGCGCCCCGAAGAACACAGACAGATACAAACAATCATAACTACTAAATAGAAATCAAAACCAACAACCGTCACAATACTCGTATGATACCAATCAACAATCACAAATCACCACCAACACATTATGGGACTAATACTGAGTAGGGAAAACCCTACCTGGAATGCAATACAGTCAGACGATCTCAACAGCTGATATCAAAAGGCCTCTTCTACGAATCCTCCTCCTAACATATGATCATACAATTACTACCAATCAAGAAAGGCAACAAAATCCCCAAATCCCCAAATTAGGGTTTAACCAACTTAACCAAAATACTATAAAAACAGTACGTAGATCTTACTGATGTGAACATTATTTGCGCACATTTAGTCCTCTAATTGAGCCTATTTTGCATACTATTATAACATTTTATGGCCATTTTATCCGTCAAAACCTTCCTATTTGCTTTTCTATCGCATTTCATATGTTTTGTAGAAAAGGAGATAATAAGGCGGAACTTCCCGTCTTTCGTGCATATTTGGAAGCTTATTGATGATATTAGATGGACTAGCATGAAGAGGAGGCAAGAATGATGACCAATGATGTAGGAATAAAGAGTATATAGAAGGGTCATAAGGTTTAAAGCAAGGAGGAAAAGCAAGGAAGCCATTCATGAAGAAAATTGCTCGGAACGCAAACCAAGAGTTGCTCCTTTGGCTCTGACAATATGCTAGATGGAACGGCGTCGAAAAAACAAGTGTTCTAGGCTTTTGAATCACACTCCAATAGGAGTCCGGATGAGAAAATGACGTCCGTTTTACAATCCGAGGTCAAACAAAGAAGCTGTTCAGGAATCCGCGCGTCCCGAGACAAAGACGCCCGTCTTCTCAAGAAGACGCCCATATTCCTACAAAGACGCCCGTCTTCCCCTCTTTTTGCCCGAGCGTCTTGCTCCAAATCCGCCCGTCTTCCCCTGCTACAATCCGCCCGTCCCGACACCAATCCGCCCGGATTCCTTTACAGCACAATTTCGTTCTTCAAACTTCAAAGAAAGAAGCCCTTCCTTCGAGAAATACCGGCGTCTCCCTGCTCAAATCCCAAAAGTGTAATTACTAGTTTAGCCCTTAGTTAACCCTAATGCATCCACCTAATTTCCACTATATATACCCCATTTGTAATAATCAAACCATCAAGTTTTCATTAGGTTAATTCAATCCCTCTTTAGATTAGATTAGGAGTAGATTAGAATAGATTATCATTTAATCTTCCCACAAATCACATATTAATCTCTCCTTAATTATTGTTCAAGTTTATTATTCAAGTTTATTATTGGGTAATTGAAGATTATTGGGTTATTATTGGAGGATTGACAACCCTTCATCAATCAATCAAGTTTCTTCTATTATTCTTTACATTATTATTTTGGAATCTCCATAGGTATAATTCTCTAAATCCTTGCTTTAATTATTGTTAATCTTTCTTACTTGTTCATCATGTTTTACCTTGTTAATATGATTGACAACCTTGTTAGCATGTCAAACTTGATCATGAGTGAGTAGTTTCTTAGCTAGAATTAGTGGGTAATAAGGGGAAACCAACATGGGATTGATTCATGCTTAATCTAATATGTTTTCATGATCAAATTGCTTGCTTGTTGTGATGTCAACTTTATGCACATGTTATGTTTGATGAAATGCTAAGCCTATGAATCCTTGCATTTTTACCATCTCTTATCTATTCAACTTGACTTGTAAGATATAAACCAACTCGAGTCTTGTTAGACCATGCATAGAAGTTGAATAGGAGGAAAGTAAGTCGACATGTAGGTGTTGTACAATCTAATCGATTCGGCTCCGGGACCCAACTCTTCCTATGAACCGTAAGACATAAACCAACTCGGTTCCTCCACAACAATAATTACTTGCTTATAATTTGAGAACATGTTTGTATGATCAACACCATGAATCCCCTATGTCCCCATGATATCCTAGCATCTTTAATTAATTGTTTACATCCTTCTTTTATTGCTTGGTTTATTATATTGCTTGCATTAGTCTAGACACAACTACAAACCCAAACAAATTGTGACACTAGCATAAATTGAGATAGATAGACTTAGAACCCAAAGCACACCGTCCCATGGATCGACCTCGACTTACCGCTAACTAGTTGTTTGTTGAGTATTATAAATGTGTTTGATTGGATGTGACCCGACGACATCGCTCCATCAAAATGGCGCTGTTGCCGGGGAGGGTGCTATGTGATTAAGTTCTTACTTGTTTGTCTATTTTGATTTTGCTTTCACCTTGAGGAACTTGTTCCTCAAGGATTGTTCTTACCATTTTTGTGTAGTTTCCATGCTTGTAGTTGTTTCCTTGTCTTAGTGATGATGACCCAAGACATGGTATATGGAGTATGTGGTGGATCTTTTGAGTATGACTATGGGTATGGGGAGTTTGAGGAGCAAGTCAACACAAACCTACCTTACAACTCATACAATGAAAATCCTAACTACTACCTCAACGTTTCCCACCAAAATCACCACATCCAATATCAACAACAACCACCCACCCAATACCCACTTCACAATGAACTCCAAATGCCACAATACAACCACTTTCACACCTACCCACAACAAGAAGATGAACCCATTCAAAATGTGATTCTCCAAATGATGGGAGATCAACAAAACTTCTTCAAACAAATGCTAGAAGAGAGCCAAAGAAGGGACATTGTTCTTCAAGGCATTGTTACTCAAGGTGAGGAGTTGGAAATTCAAATTGCCCAAATAAAAGAAACCCAACTAACTACCCCTTACCACTCTTTAGACATTGACCATGAATGTGAGTTTGAAGGAGTTACCTTTAATGAGAAGTGGGAAGAGCCAACCTCATTGAGCTCTTGTGAGTATGAAAGTGTGGTGTTTGATGAGGAAGACATGAGGTTGAGTAAGCCAAATACTCTTAGCCTTTGTGAGTATGAGGGTGTGTCATTTGAAGTGGATGTTGAGGTGTTGGAGAAAGAGTTGGTGAAGAGGAATGAAGCCCCCATTTATGATTCTTATGGAGATAGCGATGATGACGAGCCTAAGGGATGGACTTGTAATATCACCTTCCTTGAGGAACCTATCCTTGAGACCTTTGAGATATCCTATCATGAAGGTGAATGTCCTTTCCTTATATCCCATGAAGACTACTTGACACCTACCATGGAGCCAATGATTGTTGAAGAGGATATGGTTGACCTTCTTCACAAGGTCAAAGCATCATACAAAAGCTACTTGGTGGAAAAGCTCAAGGAGAAACTTGCACGTGAAGCTACTTGTGGAAATTTGGCATCCACAATGCCAACTTCTAAGGAGCTCGATCATCAATGTTATGAAAATTCTCCTTCTATCTTGGAAGGATTGAATAATCAAAATGCTATCATCGTCACCAAAATTGAAGAAGAAGGTGGTAAGTGGAAGTCTTCGGATGGGCATGAACCATACTTCATACCTAGTGTTGACGAGAATCATGGGCTTATTAATTTGAAGCATTGGGAAAGCTGTAGTGCCAAGGACAAGGTGAAAGAAAGGATATATGACAAACTTCCTTGGCCAAATTTCATGTTCAAATGGAGCAACCCATACATATGCTTATTTGGAGCTTGTTCACAAGCTTTCGATCTTCTTCTAAGAGCCTTGAGCTCTATGGACAAAAACTTTTAGAAAGTGAACTAGTTCGGTGGAGTCCTACCTCAAACCACCATTTGTAAGATATCCTTTCCTTTCACTTTGCATTACATTTATACTTGCATTTAGTTATATACATATACATTTAGCTTGCATTTGTATCATATTTCATATTGCATTTACATTAGTTAGTTCATATAGTATAGTTGCATTGCAATATATCTCACATGATTCATGTATATAGTTGCATATAGACTAGAATTCATGCATTGTTACTAATGGCCAAACCTATTCATTTCTACACTAGAAATGGTGTTTAAATCGGTTTGGGGAGGTTTGATCATAAGTGACCATAGTTTAAATCATGCATCATATAATATAGTTTAGATTGCATTCATTTGTTATATATGTCATATAGAATTGCATCTAGTTAAAGCATGCATTCATTCATATCATATCATTGCATTTGTAATTTATTCCAAAAAATCAAAATTTCGAAAAATCCAAAAAAAAAAATTGAAAAATCAAAAAAATCCAAAAACATGTTTTCTCTTTTTTCATTCCTACTCCTACATATACATTGAGGACAATATCCAAAATAAAGTGGGTGATGGGAATTTATATTCCAAAAATGCATAAAAATTGAAAATTTTCGAAAAATCTCAAAATATGTTCTTTTATTTCATAAAATCAAAAACTCATAAAAATTTGAAAAATTGAAAAAATAAAAAACATGTTCATTTCCTTTGTAGTGTAGTCTTGTATATATTGCGTTTGTTCATCCTCTTTCACATTGATTGACTACACCACATCCGAGACATGAGGATATTGAAGACCGCATGGTATGATCTTTCCAATCTCCTTTTTCTTCTTTATGTTAATGACTATGTGGCTTTATTTTGATTGATGCGGTACAACAATGTGAATTTAGGACTTGTATTTAGATTAATTGGCATATTAGTTGGTAGAATCATATGCATTAGGATGTTTATATGCTAGTTGCATCATGGCATGTAGTTACATGTTAGAAAACGTTTGTGAAACCGTCTACTTGGGAAGCTTGACAAGTGTATATAGGCCCTAGTAGATGCTTTTTCTTCTTAAGACTTTGCTTGTTAGAATACTTGTAAAACACCCTAGGATGTGTCATGCTAGTATCATTTGACCCATGGATTAAGGCCTAGTCAAGAATACCTTGTGGTGTGATAACTCCTTGGCTACAGTTTATTCCAAGGTGACCCTTGAAACCATGCATCCATCCATCCATCATCCATGTTCTACCACATTTTTGTCATCAAAGGGAATGGGCACAAAAAGAAATCAATTTGAATTCAATGAAATGAAAAGTGAAAGAAAGTTTGCACAAATTGCATCAAATGAAAAGAGGAGCAAAAGTAGACTCCTAAAGCTTCAAATATAAGGCACCCTCCCTACGTATGGGGTGACTTTGAAAATGTTCAAAAGAAATGCAAAGAAAAATTGAAAGTTGTCAAGTATTGAAATGCCAAAAATGTTCAAAAGAAATGGCAAGAAAGTGTTCTCAAATGTCAAATGCCACAAGAAATTGGGGGGAAAAAAAACAAAAAAAGCAAACTCCCAAAGTGAAACTCAAATATCTATTGATCCCTTTATCCATCGTATCCATTTTTTTGCATGGTAGAGAGGGGACGACCCTTCTTCTTGTCTAGGCAAGAGGGGGAATTCCGCGATCCTCCAGTGTTTCTAACAACATAGGGAGTCTATTCTTGACAAAAGCATTTAACGATTGAGGACAAAAGTACCCTAGCTTGACACAACTTGGAGGTGATTTATTGGTATCCTTCTAGGCTTAGTAGTTTGAAGAAATTGCATCTATGAAGAGTGTGTACCCTTGAATTGCTTCCCTTGTAGATAATTTCCGCCACTTAGATGAGGAAAGTGGCTATTCTTTTGTAGATGCATCCATTACTTGATTTTGTGTGCTTTAATGATTGGATGTGTCGCCATTTTGGCAAGACCCACCTTGCCTTTCAAGAAGGCATCCTACCTCATGGTTGTCTTGTTGTGAGTTGAAGGGGCGGAGTAAGACCCGCTAATTGTCTCATATCGGCTATGTTATTAGGTTAGTTTAAATAAAGGTCTAGTTTTAGTCACCTCTTTACTCGGGACGAGTAAAGGTTCGGTTTGGGGATATTTGATGTGAACATTATTTGCGCACATTTAGTCCCCTAATTGAGCCTATTTTGCATACTATTATAACATTTTATGGCCATTTTCTCCGTCAAAACCTTCCTATTTGCTTTTCTATCGCATTTCATATGTTTTGTAGAAAAGGAGATAATAAGGCGGAAATTCCCGTCTTTCGTGCATATTTGGAAGCTTATTGATGATATTAGATGGACTAGTATGAAGAGGAGGCAAGAATGATGACCAATGATGTAGGAATAAAGAGTATATAGAAGGGTCATAAGGTTTAAAGCAAGGAGGAAAAGCAAGGAAGCCATTCATGAAGAAAATTGCTCGGAACGCAAACCAAAAGTTGCTTCTTTGGCTCTGAAAATATGCTAGATGGAACGGCGTCGAAAAAACAAGTGATCTAGGCTTTTGAATCACTCCAATAGGAGTCCGGATGAGAAAATGAAGTCCGTTTTACAATCCGAGGTCAAACAAAGAAGCTGTTCAGGAATCCGCGCGTCCCGAGACAAAGAAGACGCCCATATTCCTACAAAGACGCCCGTCTTCCCCTCTTTTTGCCCGAGCGTCTTGCTCCAAATCCGCTCGTCTTCCCCTGCTACAATCCACCCGTCCCGACACCAATCCGCCCGGATTCCTTTACAGCACAATTTCGTTCTTCAAGCTTCAAAGAAAGAAGCCCTTCCTTCGAGAAATACCGGCGTCTCCCTGCTCAAATCCCAAAAGTGTAATTACTAGTTTAGCCCTTAGTTAACCCTAATACATCCACCTAATTTCCACTATATATACCCCATTTGTAATAATCAAACCATCAAGTTTTCATTAGGTTAATTCAATCTCTCTTTAGATTAGATTAGGAGTAGATTAGAATAGATTATCATTTAATCTTCCCACAAATCACATATTAATATCTCCTTAATTATTGTTCAAGTTTATTATTCAAGTTTATTATTGGGTAATTGAAGATTATTGGGTTATTATTGGAGGATTGACAACCCTTCATCAATCAATCAAGTTTCTTCTATTATTCTTTGCATTATTATTTTGGAATCTCCATAGGTATAATTCTCTAAATCCTTGCTTTAATTATTGTTAATCTTTCTTACTTGTTCATCATGTTTTACCTTGTTAATATGATTGACAACCTTGTTAGCATGTTAAACTTGATCATGAGTGAGTAGTTTCTTAGCTAGGATTAGTGGGTAATTAGGGGAAACCAACATGGGATTGATTCATGCTTAATCTAATATGTTTTAATGATCAAATTGCTTGCTTGTTGTGATGTCAACTTTATGCACATGTTATGTTTGATGAAATGCTAAGCCTATGAATCCTTGCATTTTTACCATCTCTTATCTATTCAACTTGACTTGTAAGATATAAACCAACTCGAGTCTTGTTAGACCATGCATAGAAGTTGAATAGGAGGAAAGTAAGTCGACATGTAGGTGTTGTACAATCTAATCGATTCGGCTCCGGGACCCAACTCTTCCTATGAACCGTAAGACATAACCAACTCGGTTCCTCCACAACAATAATTGCTTGCTTATAATTTGAGAACATGTTTGTATGATCAACACCATGATTCCCCTATGTCCCCATGATATCCTAGCATCTTTAATTAATTGTTTACATCCTTCTTTTATTGCTTGGTTTATTATATTGCTTGCATTAGTCTAGACACAACTACAAACCCAAACAAATTGTGACACTAGCATAAATTGAGATAGATAGACTTAGAACCCAAAGCACACCGTCCCATGGATCGACCTCGACTTACCGCTAACTAGTTGTTTGTTGAGTATTATAAATGTGTTTGATTGGATGTGACCCGAAGACATCGCTCCATCACTTACCCTCGACGCAAGGTTCACAAAGATGTAAAGAAAGGTGAAATCCGACCTTCCAAGCTCCGGGATTTTCCAATAATGCGATTGATGCAAAGAACGTAGATTGTTTTCTCTTTTGAAAGTGATTAGGTTTGTAAAAGTGTATTATGAAAGTGACGGAAGTGATTATATATTAAATCGCATTATTAACAAAACCCGACAAATCATCCCCCCGTAAACCGGCTACTCGATCGAGTAACCGACGTACTCGATCGAGTGCCCTCTACTCGATCGAGTACCAAGGCTACTCGATCGAGTACCCAACAGGTCAGAAACTATTTTAAATCGCAAAACACCCTTACTCGACAGAGTAAGGCCCACTCGATAGAGTACCCAGAGACTCATAAAACCGTAGTATTACAATTCTATTCCAAAGTTCTTGTGTCGGTGCCCCCCCAACAAAATGGTAGAGTAGACCGTAAGCATCAGCATATACTTAATGTGGCCCGTGCCCTGCGGTTTAAAGCTGGGCTGCCCATCACGTTCTGGGCTGAATGTGCTCTTGCCGCTGCATACCTTATCAATCGTACACCATCCGTTTTGTTAGGAGGGATTACGCCTTATGAAATTCTGTTTGGGAAATCACCGGCATTCACACATTTGCGCATATTTGGGTCTCTGTGTTATGCTCACAATCAACGTGCAAAAGGAGATAAGTTCGCAAGTAGGAGTCGGATATGTGTGTTCTTGGGTTATTCCTCCGGAAAGAAATGGTGGTATGTATATGATATGGATCGACAAGAATTATTTGTGTCACGAGATGTCATATTTTATGAGTCTCAGTTCCCGTACTTAACTCAATCACGGTCTGTTCCGGGGAGGTATTAGACGAGCTCTATGTTGATAGGGATAGTGAGGAGTTACCTCTAAGTCAGGCCATGCAGTTCGTAGGGCAGAATACTGCTACGACCGGAAAGGACCTGGCCGAGGCAGCCCCAGGTGGTACTGAACAGACCGTGATAGCCCAGAGTGGTGGGGTACCCGTGTGTTCCTCGCCATCTGATGCTGAGGCAGTTTTGGAGCCTAATACGTTCGCACCGCCGCAAATGGGACAAGGTCATCGCCCTAAAATACCGTCTACTACACTTCGTGATTATGTTCTTGAGAAGACTATTAAAGGTAGTCGTCCATCCGCCTCACATATCGCTACACCGTCACCATCTTCAGGTATTCTGCATCCGTTAGTTAATTATGTAAATTGTAATACGTTTTCTGTCGAGTATCGTACTTTCTTGGCAGCTATTATAATTCATAAAGAACCCCGTTCAATAAAAGAGGCGGTAATGGATGAGGGTTGGCGCAACGCCATGGATGCTGAACGATATGTGATTATTTTGTGACATTTTACCACTTATTTAATGCCTTATCACATGTCATTTCCGCTCTTCGGAGCGATTTTTGGTACTAATAGCTTTCCTTTAGTCCATTTGGCTTTAGATAATATTTTATAGGTGAAACAAGACGGAATTAATGCATATTGGAGTCATTTTGGATGAGTCAAGGACTTGGGTGCGGAATCCTAGCTTGGAAGCGGTCTTGTCTCACTTAAGGACCATTTGGATGACCTCCCAAGACATCTTGACCCTTAAAGAGAAGTTATGAAGTAAGTAGAGTTGTTCCTATGACCATCCCTATGGGACAATGACCGGTATGGAAGAAGGGAAGCAAGAGATGAATGCTAGAAGCCGTCCCTAATCTCGTCCCACCGGGACCAGTAGCCATACCGGCCGGTATGATCTACTCCCTCCCACCGGCATCAACCCTCTCGCTCATGCCGCATCTTCATCCTGCCCCTCTCCACATCCTCCCGCCGGCACCACACTACCTCATCCCACCGGTTCACTATCTCCTCCCACCGGCATGACACCCTCCCCAAAAAGCCCCTTCCGCTGCCTTCCCTCCTGCCGGTACAGCCATTCATACCAGCCGGGACGGGCTCCTCCACACCCTTTACCCGATTTTCAATAGAAAAGGGAAAAAAATTCGTTTTTCTTTTTCCTTTTTCTTGTTCCTTTTTCTTTTTCACTCAAAATCTCTTCATTTCTTTACACTTTCCCAATTAGTTTACTACCCTTTTCAAACACAAACAAAATATCCATTTCCTCTCTTTTCTTATGTTTCATTAGCATTTTATTTACATATCTAGCTTGCATTTATTTAGAATAGTGCATGTAGATTACTTCAAGCATTGCATATCATTTAGTAATAATTCATGCATCGTATTTACATTTTCGCTACATCAAAATACAAAAAATTGAAAAAACTCAAAAATTTCAAAAAATATGTCTCCTGATTTGGTTCAATTCCAACATTTATTCTTTTTGAAATTATTTAAATAAATAAGTGTGGGGAGAGAACATTAAATCAAAAAACACCAAAAATATGTTTTTAATTTTCAATAATTCAAAAACCAAAAAAACATGTTATCTTCTTTCCAATTTTTGCCTCCTACCCACACTTTATTCCTCACGGAATGTTTTAAATATAAAGTGTGAGGAGGAGGCCTAAAAAAACAAGTTATTTAATTTCAAAAAATTTTAAAATACAAAAACATGTTCTTTCATTTTACTCTATTTTCTCCCTATACTTTGTTGCATTGAGGACAATGTAAATTTCAAGTGTGGGGAGGAAAATATATACTTCGTATATATTTTTAAATTTTTACACAAAATATACACTTGTATACATTACTTGTAAAGATTAGAAACATTTCAAAAATTCCAAAAAAATTGAAACATTTCAAAAAATCCTATAAAAATGCATTGTGTATATTCGTTTTGTCTAACATGTTTAGATAGCACACATCACATGGAGCGTCAGAGACAAGGAAACTAGAAGATGCTAGGTATACTCTTTCCTATTTCTTTTCCTTGTCCATTTCTTTCCGTTTGTATATATTAACAAGGAGGATGGGCTATTGTTGATGAGGGTGTTCTGTTTTTGGAACTTGGTGATGTGTGTGGTTATATGTTGTTAGGCCTTAGCTTGCTTGCATTTAGATTAGTTTGATGTTACATGTAGGATATTAATTGCATTCACATAGCTTATGTATATATTTTCTTAGTTGCATTCATGACGTTTCCATATTGTTTATAAATATTTGCCAAAGATGTTTTAGAAAGGGGAATAATAACCTTCCATGACGAAAATTGTCTTGGCCGTGCTTTTTCCCCATTGGTAGCTTGCACCGTAATGACATGACATAGTTAGGGGCGTTTGCAAAGACACCCCGGGAAATTGTGCTAAAATGAGCAAGTCTTGACCGCCTTGTGAAACCTTGTCGGACCTTAGACTTGACTAGATGCCAATATAGCTACTAAATTATGAGGATAGAGCCTCCTTATGGGCCGGCACATCTATAACCGGCCCCCGCTTAGGATTGAGAGTAGGCCTCCTTACGAGGTACATCACATAAAAATGGATAAGTGTGGCATCATTCCTTGAACCGTGGAAATGTTTACTTTTTGTGTACATGTTTAGAGGCAATTTTAATGCATAAAAATTAACCTCACATAGCCAAATGAGCCTTGTTTATACCCTTTAGACTAGGTCCCTTTTTTATTAACCCATTTGAGCCTGAGCCTTATTCCTTTCATTCATTAAACCTACATAATCAACTACATCCCATAAACAACTCACCTTGGTCGAGTAGTTTGTCATTGTAGTAATTGTAGTGTTAGAATATGGGTCGAAACCTAGTTTGAAATGTTTGAGTTAAGGGTTGACATTAAGCTTGTAATTTGGCTATTGTTGCATAATAACAGGATTTAGAAAAGAAAAGAAAAGGAAAAAAAAAAAGAGATGAAAAATGAAAAACAAAAGAGAGAAAAAAAGGAGAAAAGAAAAGAAAAAAGAAAAAAAGAAGACAAAACAACACCCCTTATACATCATAGAAAGGGGTAGAAAAAGGCGTTGCAATAAGAGGTCTTGATGTTTTTTGTTCAAATGAGCTAACCAATTATTGTATTATCTAGATTAAGTGATTTCACCTTTTTGTAAAGAACTCATTTGTTATTCTAGGAAAGGTTGAGTCGGATAGGATATGATGACTACTTGATGATTAGCTCCACATTCCTATAACGGCGCATGCGCCAACCCAATTTCACCTAACCCTTAGCCCCTTTATAACCCGATTGCCTCTTAATATGTACATTTCCTCTTCTTTTTGCATTTCTTATACGGTTATTAGGAAGAAGTTCCACATTAGAATGCGGGCGTACTCCGCAAGTCGTAGTAGGAGAGTGATTCTTGGTTACTAATTTTGCAAAAGAAATCACTCGAAATTCACTTGAGCGACAAGTGAAATCCGTGAGGAAATTGGCATTCTAAGTCTCCCTTGGTCAACGGTTTGGCATTGTCTAATCTTGTGCATTTGTCATGTCAATCTTGCAAGTTAGGCTATTTTCCCCCCTTTCCCGCCTTGAATTCATTTCATTGGCATGTTGTGTTGTTGCAAAGGTTGCTTGAGCTAGTTCTAGGGACTAGACACCTTGTTGAGACCTGAGACGGTTTTTCCCCTATTAAAACTATTTGACTTGAAATGAAATTGAGCCATTTAGATGAGGAAATTGGCTAAACTTTTGTTGATGCATCCTTACTTGTCTCTTTGTGTCTTTGTGTTGGATGTGTCTAAGTTTTGCGCAAGACCTTACTTGCCTTGCGAATTTTGCTTTTCCCTCATACGTAAAATTACGTGAGTTGAAAGGGCGTTAAGTGCGCTAATACTCATTCGGATTTTATTAGTTAAAATAATTCAAGTGATGCTTATAGTGTGCACACACTTCGATGGATCTAGCTTACTTGAGGATGAGTAAGGTTCAAGTGTGAAGAGATTTGATATGTGATTATTTTGTAACATTTTACCGCTTATTTAATGCCTTATCACATGTCATTTCCGCTCTTTGGAGCGATTTTTGGTACTAATAGCTTTCCTTTAGTTCATTTGGCTTTAGATAATGTTTTGTCGGTGAAACAAAACGGAATTAATGCATATTGGAGCCATTTTGGATGAGTCAAGGACTTGGGTGCGGAATCCTAGCTTGGAAGCGGTCTCGTCTCACTTAAGGACCATTTGGATGACCTCCCAAGACATCTTGACCCTTAAAGAGAAGTTATGAAGCAAGTACAGTCGTCCCTATGACCATCCCTACGGGACAACGAGCGGTATGGAAGAAGGGAAGCAAGAGATGAATGTTGGAAGCCGTCCCTAACGTCGTCCCACCGGGACAGCCACAGGGACAGACACCCGTACCGGCCGGGACAGATTTCGTCCCTAAGGGACGGTTCACTTCGCCCCTTTTCTCTTCTGGTTCTCCTCCATTTATTTTGCAAACACTATATATACCCCCACTTTGTAATTTTTGAGACACACAAACCTAGATCTAGTTTTCCATTTCCCAAGTTTCAAACTTTGTTAATCTTTCCTTAATCATACTCTAATCTTTCAATAATTAGCATAATCTTATTCTTAGTAATTGAGTTGTAAGAGAATTGAAGATTCATCCATTCTTATTTCAATCCAAGTTTCCTTCTTTTGCAATTAAGTTGGTACAATTCTTTCCTTAAATTCATTTGTTTACATTTACTTTCCCTCAAGTTTTATTTTGATTGTTTGTGCTTGAATTTCTCTTATTTGTTGTTAGATTATAATTTTCTCTCTCTTGTTCATCTTGTTCATGTTTCTAGTTGTTGTTTCTCATCCAAAGTTTGAATCTTGGATTTGTTGTGTCAAAGTTTGTTCCTTTTTACATCAATTCATCTTAATCTTAGCTTAATTAGTCTCTTCTCATGGTTTTGTTGGTTTATTACATGTTTAATTTTAGAAATCAATTTTATATTATATCCATGGTTCATTATATCCTATTGCTAACCTAGGTTGAGACCGAAAGGGAGAACCAAGGGAGGGCACCTCTAGGCTTGAGTTTGAATTCGACCTCCGAGGGGAGGAGTTGGATGACTTGGAACATGGTGAGAGCTTAATGACCTTAAATGGAGTTAGAGTATCTTGGGAAAGCGCGCGTTTCTAGAAGATTCGGGCTTCAATTTAAGGGTTCCAACTCCGAACCCGAGAGGGAGGGAAGTTGGGAGGTCTAGTGTCCTAGTGCGAACCCGAGAGGGGGGTTCTAGGCGAATTAGAGTCATCTCCCCTTTACATATCACCCCAATAACTAGCTAAGGGAATCATGACGATGAATTATGATTTGTTGGTGGGAAATCGGGTCCTAGGCTTTTAATTCCTTGAATTACATTATTTTCATTCACGTGCTTAATTTCCATTACTAGTTCAATTGTATTTTAATTTAATTAGTTTAGTTAATTAGTTTAAAAACTCCATCTCAATTATTATCGACTTAGCTAAACAAGACACTAAAAATGATTAATAATCTCCCATGCTCCTTGTGGATTCGACCCTCATATTGTGCAATGACAACCGTGCACTTGCGAGGTTAAACTTTGAACCATCACTGAAATGAAGGCACTTACTGATAATGATACTTGGGCAATTGAGCCGCTTTTGTCGGATAAGCGGGCTCTCGGCAGTAAATGGTTGTATAAAATAAAATACAAGTCATATGTCACGATTGAGCGACTGAAGGCACGCTTGATCATCCTTGGGAATCATCATGCACAAGGGATAGATTACGAAGAGACATTTGCCCCGGTAGCTAAAATGACTACTGTTCGTACATTTTTGGCTGTAACTGCTGCTTAGAATTGGATTCTGCATCAGATGGATGTACATAATGCCTTTTTGCATGGAGATCTTAATGAATAAGTATATATGAAGCTTCCCCCTAGGTTTCGGTCTGATGTACCAGGGATGGTCTGTCGTTTGCAGAAATCTTTGTATGGTCTCAAACAGGCTCTGAGGTGTTGGTTTGCAAAAATTTGGTACCGCTTTGAAGAAATACGGGTTTGTTCAAAGTCTTTCTGATTATTCACTTTTCACTTATACTCAATGAACTCTGCAATTTCATGTTCTTCTATACGTCGATGATTTGATTGTCTCTTCAAATGATTCCGCTGCAATTACTATTTTCAAAAATTATCTTCACTCTTGCTTTCACATGAAAGACTTGGGTGTCTTACAGTATTTCCTTGGGTTGGAGGTTGCATGGAATGCTGATGGAATTTTCGTTTGTCAACGGAAATATGCACTCGATATTATTGCAGAGTCTGGTCTTTTGGGTTGTAAACCGAGCTCTACGCCTCTCGAGCAAAACCATCAGCTATGGTTGTCCACGAGTGCACTCCTTACTGATGTGGAACGTTATTGACGGCTTGTAGGTCGTCTTGTGTATCTTGCTGTGGCTCGTCCTGATTTGACTTATGCAGTTGTAGATACCCAGTATCTGCACCTTCTAAAAACCACCCGATGATGATCGGACTATAACGTGTTTTTGATATGCGTGCGTGGATTGGCTATACATGAGACGGTTTAATGCACTACTCAAATATAAAAAATGATTTCAAAAGTTTTCTAACTTCATTTGCATTAAAATAACAATATTTAGAGTTAAAACCGTCATCGGACCCATAACCGACTCAGAAACCCGCAACTCGAGTCAACCTGAGTCAACCCAAATCCCGAATGTCAAAAATAATGCCATGAATGTCTTCATCATGTCATTTCCATTAAAATGATCCTAATTAGAGTCAAAACCGACACCGGGCCAAAAACCGACTCGAAATTCAAATCCCGACTCACACGGGTCAAACCCGAGTCAAGCACACAAAACACCTACCTCAAGTAACACCTAAAATCATCTTATTAGATGCCCATATTGTTACACGACATCCTATTGGATTACCACAAATCAATAATGGATGGAGAATAGGCCACGTCCAAATTGAAAGGGACAGTACACCCCATTGAGTCACGGGGTGGATCGCGCCTAAAGCAGGTGTCTGCTTAGCCTCTAAGCAAACACAACCGACCTACCATCCCACATTTCTCTATAAATACCCACCAGCACACACTACAATCTTCACGCGAGAGTCCGCCCCCTCCTTCTCCCTTAAACTTCTATACTCGACTTCCTAAGTCACAAAATCGACATGTGTTTACGACCTACCGATCGTAAACACAAGCCTTACACATTTTGTTTGGTACCGTCGCCGTGCATTCGACCGACCCATTTGACCAACTCGACTCATTAATCAATATGTTTTAATTAACATATTTTCAACATATTTTCAAAACCAAATCCTTTTTTAAGGCACTCTTTTTAAACTTCTTTGATCGCGAGTAGTCACAACGAGAAATCCGTCTCTAAAGTCGTCTACCACGCAAACATCAAAATACGTAAGTTTGAGGGTGTAAATATCTCACTTTAATTCATGTATTTACTGTTTTGATGAGTTTATAAGCATGAACAATGCATAACACGATTCAAATTTAGGTTAGACGAGCCAAAACCGAGTTTTGGCTTGAGACAGAAGCTCCTTGCTATGCAAGGTAGCTCGCGCCTCTTGTGGGTCTCGGGTCAGACTCATCTGTGTTTGTTCCCATCTTTCCTCTTTATTTTTATTTCTTATTTGTAATCGGTTTTTACCATTTCAAATGTTTTAATTCATTTTTATGATAAACGTATTTTGACCATTACAAAAATCATCCTTGGTTCCTTATACCATGACGGTTTATTCCGTGACTCGATGATATTATTGGTTAATTACATTTTAATGGGTATTTTAACACCCTTTTCTTTTATTTACCATTTTTCTCATTTGTTTACATTTGTAAATATATTAGTCATAATTCATAATCATCCTTGGTTCTTTATACCATGTCGGTTTAATTCGAGTACGATGATTAACTTGGCTAACTACAAAGAAATGAACTTAACATGATTAGTTCAAATCAACATTTTACTTTTTTATTTGTAAACTATGCTTTTCAAACATGCAAGTCCGACAACGGATATTACTAACATAATAGTAATTATTCCGAGTCATGCAAACAATACTTGTAAATTATTTAATCACAAATACGGTTTTAAACAACCTTTTCAAAAACCAGGAGACGCCCCCTTGGGTCGGCTCATGGCTCGCGCCCCAAGAGGCCGTCTGTTTTCTACATTTCAAAACCAGGGCAGAGCCCCTTCTATCGCCAATAGGCTCGCGCCCCAAAGGGCCTGCCTGGCACTGTTAGGCCTCGTTTAAAACATTTGTCTAGGACGATCCCGACTACGGTTAACCCGTATACGTGACGGATCAGATTGACAAGTTTACATTTTATACTTTGTCTTTTAACATCCTTTTTCAAATAAATGGATCGTGTTAAGCGTCATAACCCGAATACGATAAATGGATGTTTTATTTCCGTTCTCACATGCAAATCAACCATAAATTCAACTTGACATCTTATGCTTGATATTTGGATTAACAAACCGACTTAGAAAGCTCACATGTTAGGTTAAAACTTTCGGATGTGCATTCATGCATTTACACCGTTTTATCAACTTTTGCACTTAAACAACCACGATCGATCAGTAGAGGCCGCTAACGCGGGCGGGATTGGGTGTCCCATTAAAGGGCTTCCCAATACGTACCCTCACCCTTTACTCAGAACCTTTGGATAGTGGATGGCCTTATCCAGGGCGTACGAGAGTCATTTTAGGTATAGAATGCTAAAACGGGGACGAGTCCTTACCTTTAGTACCTATGTCAAACACCGCTTTTTGCCTTGGTTGACTTAGTTATAAAGTGGATTCGAACGGGTTCCAAGCATCCCACAAATGCTTGGCGGCGACTCCGAACATCTCTAATCGTTTTGAGACCTTTACCGAGACGAAACCGACCGATCTAAAGCGATCCGGTCGAAAGCATTTTTTACGCCGCCGAGCGTGGCTTTCAAAAGACCGCTGCATGTCCACAGATTGTCCTAGCGTGCAGGTGGCCCGTGACCGGTAGGTGGCCCAAATCCACAGACCGAGACGTGGCCCATGTCCACAGTTTGGCTACTCCGCTGGGGAAAACTAGGACACTTGTGTCTTTGTGATCCTTAGAGGTGAAACTCGAACGAGGTCGTGGTTAAAGTGCATTAATTGATATTATGGTCATAAGTCGGGTTCCTTGTCCGGGCCCATAACCTAACCTTTATCGACCAATTGGCTCGTCCCGTCGGCGTGAGTTTTCTCATCCCTGCGTTTCGAATCCCGATTGAGTCAAGCATATCGTTGATGTTACACATTTCTGTTTCGTCAAAGAGCTTTCATCACTTTCGAGCACGAGGCTAGGGCACCCTCCTTACACATTTTGTTTGGATTGGTATCCCTCTCGCAAATCGGGGTTTGATTGCTTGGTGTGTAACCCACCCTATTAAGCCAAAACCCGTGTCAGCATAATGCATAATATAATGAAACCGTGCGTGCTTATGTGCTACTTGATCATAAGTCCTTCCGTGTCATTTTCAAACTTTCAAAACCACCTTTTTGCGCCATTATAACGGCCATTTCAAACCTCGGTCTTTTGCCGACCGTTGCACGCCTTTCTAGGCCGTCGTAATGACGATTTTCAAACCCGGTTTTTATAACCATTTCAACACGCCTTTCTAGGCCGTCATAATGACAATTTTCAAACCCGGTTTTTATAACCATTTCAACACGCCTTTTTAGTCCGTCGTAATGACTATTTTCAAAATCGGTTTTCTACAACCGTTTCATAAACACCTTTTTACGCCGTCGTAATGACCATTTTCAAACTCGGTTTTTCACAACCGTTTCAAACCTCGGTCTTTCGCCGACCGTCGCATTTTAACACACCTTTTTAGGCCGTCTTTATGACGATTTTCAAAGCCAGTTTTCCACAACTGTTTCAAACCTTGGTCTTTTGCCGACCGTTGCACAACTTTTTATGCCGTTATGATGGCCATTTCAAAACCCAGTTTTTATAGCCAATTTCAAATGCACCTTTTCATGCCGTTGTAATGACGATTTCAAACCTTGGTGTCACAAAACATTTCAAAATACCCTTTTACGTCGTCATAATGGTCGTTTCAAACCTCGGTCCCTCGCCGACCGTTGCATTCTCAAAGCGCCCGTTTTACGCCGTCGTAATGACGAATTCTCCCCTCGAATTTTAAAAATTCGAAATCAATTTTTAACCAAAAACATTTTTCAACCCGTGCAACTTTCCAAATTTCAAATCTCGTTTTCGAAATCAAATTTGGCTTTTCTAAGCCGTCGTAATGACGATTTCAATTCTCACACTTTTCGATTTGCATACCGTCTTTCAAAGGTTAAAACTGTTTTCTAACCCGTCGTAATGACAAATTCAGTCCTCATAATTTCAAATTTTAAATTTCAAACCATTTGAGAACAAATTTAACCGTTTTCAAATTTCAATTCGAAATCAAATCTTTGAAAGCAAATCTAACCGTTTTCAAATTTCAATTCGAAATCAAATCTTTGAAAGCAAATTTAACCGTTTTCAAATTTCAAAATCAAAATCAAATCTTTGAAAACAAATTTAACCGTTTTCAAACTTCAAATTCAATTTCAAATCTTTGATAACAAATTTAACCGTTTTCAAATTTCAAATTCAATTTCAAATCTTTGAAAACAAATTTAACCGTTTTCAAATTTCAAATTCAAAATCAAATCTTTGAAAACAAATTTAACCGTTTTCAAATTTCAAATTCAAAATCAAATCTTTGAAAACAAATTTAACCGTTTTCAAATTTCAAATTCAATTTCAAATCTTTGAAAACAAATTTAACCGTTTTCAAATTTCAAATCGAACTCCAAACCCTTTGGAAACAAATTTAACCGTTTTCAGATTTCAAATCCAATTTCAAATCTTTGAAAACAAATTTAACCGTTTTCAAATTTTCATCCCAATTTTAAATCCTTTGGAAACAAATTTAACCGTTTTCATGGCCATTGTGATGACGATTCCAAATTCTTCAATTCTCGATTTTCAAATCCGTGATTCGGAATTTCAAAAAACCGTCTTTGGAAATAACACATTGTTTTCAGAGCCGTCACAATCTCAACTTAAACCGTCTTTTGGAAACAAACTTAAGAGAACTCTTCAACTGACCGACTTCTTAAGATCCCTATTCTTCGGGAGCCGTCCATAAAGCGACAAATGAATCCTTTTGAAAATTTCTATTTTCGAAAATTTCAGTCCACCTTTCTGATTCAGCCTCGAGTTGATTTCAAGTCAAGTCGTCTAGATGACATCGAGTGTCTGCCGAAGTTAGTACCTACCTTTTGGTCTAGGTCGTGTCGCCTAATTGTCGAGACATCTCCAATTATGGCGTTAGCAGAGTCAAAACCTCTCGGGTATTAAACCCGTCTTTCCCCTACATTACGGGTCAAAGGTCAAGTTTGTGTACATGTCTTGTCCAACGGCGTCACGCCAGTAACGCACATCCAAACTGAGTCGACTTAAATGCATCTAGGCATCACTATGCCAAAGTCGACACTTGAGTCTAAGTTCAATGTCATGCACCAAGAGTTCAAACACAAGAGGTCATTCACGATCTTAATGAACTCATAACCTAGTCACACTATCGCGTCTTCACGACATAACTGCCTTTCATACATATGTGTCGCACTTGCCTTTGTTTGTGCAATCCCTTGCCAAGACAAGTTATAACACCTATCGTTGTGTCAAATAGGAATCCCTTGGGTGCCATAGATTGCTAACCAGAAACTCAAGAAGCTGATCAATCTGCATCCGCCATGACTTCTCCTGAAACCAACAACATGGTCCTTTGACTCCTAGCTACCGTGGAAGACTTGAGCACTCGTCTCTCCCAAGTTGAGGAAAACATGATAACCGGGAATTTTCCCTTTCTGATATTGAGCAAAGGGTTAAGCTCCTTGAAAGCCGAAAACTTGCCAAAGACAAAACCAAAACCAGACGACCTCATAGGTCATTCCCTGATTTGGGTATGCCTTATGCCGCAGCCTTGGAGAGGCTAATCTCCCAAGGAAAGCTCAGTCCGATTGGTCTAACTCCAGACCCTTCACCACACAAGCGAGGACGTAGATAGGACGGAAAACTGTTTTGTCAATATCACCAAGGCCGCGGACACGATACTGAAATGTGTCTCCCCCTAAAATGTGCCATACTTGATATGATCGAAAAGGGCGAGTTACCATTACCTCCCTTGGCGAACAAAAAAAACAACCCTCCAGAAAACCCTAGTGGACACAGTCAGGAATCTTCCCTAGACTGCTCTCACCTCATCTCTCCTGACGATGAGAAAATTCATGCAATTGACGAAGATGGCTTACAAAGCGGTATAATGATGCTCTCTGTCTCCATCAACAACATATTCTCAAAGCTGCAAGTGGCTATCGATAATTTAAACACCCGGGTAGCTAATTTGGAGAAGAGGTTTGGTAGTACCGAAAATGAACATGACCATCAAGGAAACCAACCCTTGGTTCACCAACTAACAACTGTTGAAAATGAGGAGTCATCTGATGGTTCCCATATCCACGAACCTACCAACAAAGAACATGAAATTGCCTCACCAAAATACCCTTCAAAATATCAAGCAACATCCCAAAAACTTCCCATTGACAACAACCAAATCCTGTTTCCACCCAGGATTGACAAAATCAAAAATGAAAACAAAACTCACAGAAACTTCCCCAAAAACACAAATGTGGGAACTGTGGGAAAACATCAAAGGGTATTCACAGATCTGGGAATAACATATGGCACTGCTCTGGAGATATTTGCTTCAGAAGGAATGCTCCAACCCATTGGTCCGACTCCGGACAAACCCGAACACAAAAGAGCCCGATTCTGGGATGGTAATGCCTATTGCCAATACCATCAAGGCAAGGGCCATGACACCGAAACCTGTTTCAAACTCAAGCATGCCATTCAAGATATGATTGAAGCTGGCAAAATCATAATTGCACCTCTCAGTCATGACAATCCTCCTGAATGTCTCAAGTCAAATAGCAAGATTGAACGTTCTCAAAGGACATTCACTAAACTCAATACAACCTATGCCGCTGCTCTTCGAAAGCTCATGACTGAAGGGAAGCTACAACCAATCGGGCCCACTCCGGACCCGTCTGAATGCAGGAAATCCCGTTTCTGGGACGGCAGTGTCTATTGCCAATATCATCAAGGGAATGGTCATGACACTGAAACATGCTTCAAACTGAAACATGTTATTCAAGATATGATCGACAACCATTAACTGACAGCCTCATCCCTATGACAACCAAGTGATGATAGCAACCCTCATTAACATCTCTTTCTGCAAGGAGATAAAAGCCTCATCGACTGTTGTCCTCATATCATTCCCAACAACGAGAGTGAAGTGCTCAAGTGGTTCAATGCTCAAGACCAGACATTCAAGCCGTTGGATGCTGCGAAAGAGACCTTCGAGAAAGAACATGATGATTAGGAGTCCGTATCTACGATTGAGTCCGAGACCGAGTCCGAGTCTTAGGCTTTCTCATATCTATCCTAGCGTCTGTCCTTTTATTCCCAAATGACAACTGGGGGCTGCTGGGGGCTGTCCCCATGAGTCACATGTATTCATCGAGTCTGTGCCAACCTCTTATTTATCTAAATAAAAGCACAATTTCCAGCTATCATATATTTTCTCCTTTACCATTTCCCGTTGACAACGAGAATTGATTTGAGAATTGATTTAAAACAAACAATATGTTCCAATTCAATGTGAGTACACTAGAGTGACGTTCCGTACCGAGTAAGCAAAGGACTCGAAACTCCGTGTCCATTCTCTTTACCTATTCCATGTCTGGAAATAGAAACCTTTCATTAGCACCCGATTTAGAACGAGCTTCTATCAAAGGGATCCTACGACGAACCTAGATAACAAACAAGAACATCTCCTTGTTCATGATCAATGATGGAAGGCAAGCCCATTCCCCACAAAAATATCCCATCACCAAATATCAACCTCTCACCAACAGGGTACATCCGCGTCTGCACCTTTACCTTCCTCGAACGAAGGACGGCAAAAAAACAAATATATCCAAAGCAAAGCCAAAGCGAAAGGCCAAAATCAAAGGCCCAAGCTAATATCCTTTCACCCAAAGCCAAAGCGAAAGGCCAAAATCAAAGGCCCAAGCCAATAGCCATTCACCCGAAGTCAAAGCGAAAGGCCAAAATCAAAGGCCCAAGCCAATACCCATTCCCCAAAGCCAAAGCTCAAGGTCAAAGCAAAAACCAAAGCCAAAAGCGATTCACTCAAAGCAAAAGCCAAAGCCAAAGGCTACTCACATAACGTCAAGGCCGAAACCCAAGCCAAAATCAAAACAAAACGAGATTGAAACCCTTTTCTCAAAAAGGCCAAAATCCAAAGAAAGCATCCAACACACAAATCCTGGACAAGTGAGTCCAAAATACCAAGTCCAGGACCAACAAGTCCAAAACCCATGACCAACATTTCTTCCCTCCAAAATCCCGGACCAACAAGTCCAAAACACCAAACACTAAAACCTCAACCAAAACTGCTTCACCCCTAATTCCTTCAACAGACTGTTACAGGGAGACCCATCTAGGATCCTGGGGATTCCCCTCAAGGTCATAACTAACATCGCTTCGACCCTAAGTCCTTCTAGTGACTGCTACAGGGAGACCTATCTAGGCTTCTGAGGATTCCCATTCAAGCTCGTAATATCACACCTTAACCTTTAAGGTCTAGACATGGAAATCTGATCCCATATTATTTACCAACCATTGCGTGCTCAGGCCACATCAAGCCGGAGACCCCATTCCGTACCACACTACAAGCCGTTACCCATCGGCCTAAACACCACAAAATTCCTGCTCCAGATTTTTTATCTGTTAAGCAAACCCATTATTACCAAGCTCCACATTCCCTAATGTTGAAGCCATTTCTCACCACAATCCCCACGGAGTCCTTGAATGCTTTGCTATCGAGAACGGGACATACCTAATCTACCCTTAGAGTCCACTTTTTAGTGTGCTCAAATGATAAGGAACATTTTCACAACTTACACCTCTTCGATTCATGATCAAGAGGTATTTATCTCCAATCAACCTTCGAGTCACCAAACAGAATTTTCCGTCGTGACGCTCAACTCCAGATTTTTATCTGTCAAACAAACCCATTATTACCAAGCTCCAGATTTCCTAATGTTGAAGCCATTTTCACCCTGACCAAGATACGGAGTCCTCGAATGCTTTGCTACCAAGAACAGGACATGCTCACTCTACCCTTAGGGTCCACTTTTTAGTGTGCTCACATGATAAGGAACATTTTTAAAAATTAGAACTCTTCGATTCATGATCGAGAGGAATGATCTCAAATCAATTTCTCGAGTCGCCGAACGGAATTTACCGTCGTGACCCACATACTTTAAGGTCCTAACAACTCGCTTAGGCACACATCCTGAACTACGATCTGGTTTGATTTCACATCACGTGAATACGTAGGCAGTCCTTCAAGGACGCAACCATACACCTCAAAATCACTTTAAGGTCCTAACAACTCGCTTAGGCACACATTCAGAACTACGATCTGGTTTGATTTCGCAAACACGCGAATACGTAGGCAGTCCTATTACAAGGGCACAACCACACTATTACACACATTCAATTTTCAAACCTTCAATTTGCAACCCATTGCACACACACTTAGAACTACGATCTGGTTTGATTTCGCAAACACACGAATACGTAGGCAGTCCTATTACAAGGGCACAACCGCATAATCCTTTCACAACATTTCCAATTTTCAATCCTTAATAACCAGCTCAGAACTACGATCTGGTTTGATTTCGCAAACACGCGAATACGTAGACAGTCCCCCAACAAGGACACAACCGCACACCCGTTCCAATCTCAACCATCAACATCAATCCTCAAAAGCAGCCCACCCAGCTGCAAAAATTAATCTTATACTTCTTTACTAAGGGGCTTCTTCCTTAAGACGTTCCTCATTCGTTGTTTTGTCAATTTCCACCTTCTCACTCTGGGGGCTTCTCTTTCGAGAGGCCACCCATCCTTTATCCTCAAACATCTTTTGAGTCTCAACTACATTCCAAAAAAAACCGCCCATAGCCTAGTGCTCGGTTCGGACGATGGCAAGGTCTTGGTTCCGCTCTCTGAATCATCATACCTCGAGAAAGCATCTCCAACAAGCAAACGGAGGCAAGGATGTCTGGAGAAGATAATCAATTCGTGTTCCCCAGCCAAGCGGACCTTCCAATCCAGGGATCTGATGCGCGTTGTCACCATTTCTTGGCTAAGGAGTTGCGCACACATAAGCAAAGTCTGTCAGAGTCACCCCCGGGTCGTGTCGATACTGGGTTTGTATCACGTTCACGACTGCCCATTTGTCAGTCTGTCAATAGCGTCTGTGTGAGTCAATGTCGCAACGGTCACGTGTCTCCAATCTGCGAGTAATAATACTTAATTCTTAAGCTCCACAACTTTCGAAACTCTTATCTCCCCTCACGCGAGATATTACTTGCTAGTTGCTTATATGCTAACTGCTCACATGCTTACGTGCTTACGTGCTTACGTGCTAGTTGTTTATATGCCAACTGCTTACATGCTTATGTGCTTATATGCTTGAGTGCTACATGCTTGTCTATGCGACTGCGGATTTGTGTGGTCACTAACCATGCAGGTAATCTTGAGAAGACAAACACACTCCAGCTAAGTATTGGGTTCTTCCCAACAAACGCCGACCCGTCAAGTCCAAGGGCTTTAACCCTGTCGATTACATGGCGTACGCTACCTCCCAGCGAGCATCAACTCATATCCCCGGCCAGCGAGTGCCGATTTTTAAATGGATGTCACGCATGCTATTTTCCACAGTCGATCATTCGACCATAGATGGTTGGCGAGCCTTACAACGCATATGGCTGGCGAGCCTTACAACGCATATGGCTGGCGAGCATTTGTCCGCAAACAAGGTACAACTCAAGGACGTATCCCAAAGATACCTCGGGTACGACTCCTTATCACAGCTGGCGAGCCTTTGCACGCACACAAGATACAATTCAAGGACATATCCCGAAGATGCCTCAAGTGTGACTCCTTCCTATGGCTGGCGGGCCTCAAAACGCATCCCGTTCAACATGGCTGGCGAGCCTTACAACGCACCATGGCTGGCGAGCCATACAACGCACCGCGGCGGGCGAGCCCCTTCACATCCGCATCAAGCTGGCGAGCCTTTGTCCGCAAACAAGATACAACTCAGGGACGTATCCCGAAGATGCCTCAGGAACGACTCCTTATCACAGTTGGCGAGCCTTTGTCCGCAAACGCGCAAGGACATATCCCGAAGATGCCTCAGGTATGATTCCTTCTTATGGCTGGCGAGCCTTTATACGTAGTCTAACGGACTTTAAACGACCCAAACCAGAAGTCGACAGACTCTAAACTGTTCCCGACGGCAAGTCCTTGACTCGAATCCCCGAGTCGCCTCGACGTCGCCCTTCCCGACGGCAGATCCTTGGCTCAAACCCTTTTGAGTCGCCTTGACGTCGCTTTGGTCTTCAGGTTGTAATATTCGATTGACCTGAAGATCATACTTTGACTTTCGCCCTGTCCAAGCCTCAGTCAAAGTGGGGGCTCTGTAGATACCCAGTAACTGTACTTTCCAAAAACTACCCGATGATGATCGGACTATAAAGTGTTTTTGATATGCGTGCGTCGATTGGCTATACATGAGACGGTTTAATTCACTACTCGAATATGAAAAATGATTTCAAAAGTTTTCTAACTTCATTTGCATTAAAATAACAATATTTAGAGTTAAAACCGTCTTCGGACCCATAACCGACTCAGAAACCCGCAACTCGAGTCAACCTGAGTCAACCCAAATCCCGAATGTCAAAAATAATGCCATGAATGTCTTCATCATGTCATTTCCATTAAAATGACCATAATTAGAGTCAAAACCGACACCGGGCCAAAAACCGACTCGAAATTCAAATCCCGACTCACACGAGTCAAACCCGAGTCAAGCACACAAAACACCTACCTCAAGTAACACCTAAAATCATCTCTCATTAGATGCCCATATTGTTACACGACATCCTATTGGATTACCACAAATCAATAATGGATGGAGAATAGGCCACGTCCAAATTGAAAGGGACAGTACACCCCATTGAGTCACGGGGTGGCTCGCGCCTAAAGCAGGTGTCTGCTTAGCCTCTAAGCAAACACAACCGACTTACCATCCCACATTTCTCTATAAATACCCACCATCACACACTACAATCTTCACGCGAGAGTCCGCCCCCTCCTTCTCCCTTAAACTTCTATACTCGACTTCCTAAGTCACAAAATCGACACGTGTTTACGACCTACCGATCGTAAACACAAGCCTTACACATTTTGTATGGTACCGTCGCCGTGCATTCGACCGACCCATTTGACCAACTCGACTCATTAATCAACATGTTTTAATTAACATATTTTCAACATATTTTCAAAACCAAATCCTTTTTTAAGGCACTCTTTTTAAACTTCTTTGATCGTGAGTAGTCACAACGAGAAAACCGTCTCTAAAGTCGTCTACCACGCAAACATCAAAATACGTAAGTTTGAGGGTGTAAATATCTCACTTTAATTCATGTCTTTACTGTTTTGATGAGTTTATAAGCATGAACAATGCATAACACGATTCAAATTTAGGTTAGACGAGCCAAAACCGAGTTTTGGCCCGAGACAGAAGCTCCTTGCTATGCAAGGAAGATCGCCCCTCTTGTGGGTCTCGGGTCAGACTCATCCGTGTTTGTTCTCGTCTTTCCTCTTTATTTTTATTTCTTATTTGTAATCGGTTTTACCATTTCAAATGTTAAAATTCATTTTTATGATAAACGTATTTTGACCATTACAAAAATCATCCTTGGTTCCTTATACCATGACGGTTTATTCCGTGACTCGATGATATTATTGGTTAATTACATTTTAATGGGTATTTTAACACCCCTTTCTTTTATTTACCATTTTTCTCATTTGTTTACATTTGTAAATATATTAGTCATAATTCATAATCATCCTTGGTTCTTTATACCATGTCGGTTTAATCCGAGTACGATGATTAACTTGGCTAACTACAAAGAAATGAACTTAACATGATTAGTTCAAATCAACATTTTACTTTTTTATTTGTAAACTATGCTTTTCAAACATGCAAGTCCGACAACGGATATTACTAAGATAATAGTAATTATTCCGAGTCATGCAAACAATACTTGCAAATTATTTAATCACAAATACGGTTTTCAACAACCTTTTCAAAAACCAGGAGACGCCCTTTTGAGTCGGCTCATGGCTCGCGCCCCAAAAGGCCGTCTGTTTTCTACATTTCAAAACCAGGGCAGAGCCCCTTCTATCGCCAATAGGCTCGCGCCCCAAAGGGGCTGCCTGGCGCTGTTCTGCCTCCTTTTTAACATTTGTCTAGGCGATCCCGACTACGTTTAACCCGTATACGTGACGGATCAAATTGACAAGTTTACATTTTATACTTTGTCTTTTAACATCCTTTTTCAAATAAATGGATCGTGTTAAGCATCATAACCCGAATACGGTAAATGGATGTTTAATTTCCGTTCTCACATGCAAATCAACCATAAATCCAACTTGACATCTTATGCTTGATATTTGGATTAACAAACCGACTTAGAAAGCTCACATGTTAGGTTAAAACTTTCGGATGTGCATTCATGCATTTACACCGTTTTATCAACTTTTGCACTTAAACAACCACGATCAATCAGTAGAGGCCGCTAACGCGGGCGGGATTGGGTGTCCGATTAAAGGGCTTCCCAATACGTACCTTCACCCCTTACTCAGAACCTTTGGATAGTGGATGGCCTTATCCAGGGCGTACGAGAGTCATTTTAGGCATAGAATGCTAAAAGGGGGACGAGTCCTTATCTTTAGTACCTATGTCAAACACCGCTTTTTGCCTTGGTTGACCTAGGTATAAAGTGGATTCGAACGGGTTCCAAGCATCCCACAAATGATTGGTGGGGACTCCGAACATCTCTAATCGTTTCGAGACCTTTACCGAGACGAAACCGACCGATCTAAAGCGATCCGGTCGAAAGCATTTTTTACGCCGCCGAGCGTGGCTTTCAAAAGACCGATGCATGTCCAAAGATTGGCCTGGCGTGCAGGTGGCCCGCGACTACGGACCGGTAGGTGGCCCAAATCCACAGACCGAGGCGTCGCCCATGTCCACAGCAGTTCATACTTTATCTTAGTTTATGCTTGCGCCGCGACAGGCTCATTGGGAAGCAGCACTTCGTACTGTACGATATTTGAAGGGTACTAATGGACAAGGTATCTGTTGAAGCTTGTGTCCTCCATAAATTACTGTGATAACATTTATAAATCTCTTATGGGTTCACAAGGGTATACTTCGTATTTTATCAGTTGATTAACGATTACCTAATAACGGTTGGCTTGCTAGAAAGTTTGACGTTATTATCATACTGATGGCGGTGATCAACTGGTCCCTAAAAGTCACACCTAAAGGATGTATTTGAGAGATGTGGTTATGGAAATGTAATCACATTTATGCCTTATATGACTAAACAGTTAGTCAATGTGTTGATGAGACGATTATTTAATGCCGATTAAATAATATTAGCTGAGACGAATTAACTGTCAATTCGTAAATTGAATATAATATGTTATATTTAATTAATGTATATAATGTTAGCTTGAACGAATTAAGATGTTAATTCGTAATTAAACGTAATCAGTTATATTTAATTAGCTAATTATAAATATGCGATATTTATAGTTAAAGTATATATATTATACGATATTGTCATAATTATAGACCGGCATTAATATATCGACTGCAAGCTGTTGTGTGTAGACTAATTAATACGGAATAAATTAAATGACAATTTATAATTTATACAATTTATATACATTTTGTAAACTACCAAAAATAAGGAGATTTAATCACCTCATTTTAGTAGTTGTAAAAACCGAAATTAATAAGGAGATTTATCTCCTTATTTCGGTTAATAACAAGAAAAAGAGAGGAAAAATATCTTCCCTTAATACTCTCCTATTTCGGTTATAAGAGGGAGTGGGGAGATCATTTTTAACCTAATTTTTCTTTATCATTTCTCTCATCAGAAAATCACACACACAAACCCTAAAATGTACAGAAAATTGGGGATCTCATTCTAGCAATTTGAGGGGAATTTCTCGGAGCATCTTGGGTGCAACTAATAGGCGAATATCATTGCGATATTGTTCTTAGGCCGAATTTGCTAGGACCGAAGGTTGATTCTTCATCCTCTTCTATTTTGTTTATGCAATTCTTTTATGACTAGTTTTCATAATAATAATTTCGTTATAATCCTTATAATTAAAGGAAAGTAAACTGATAATTCCCACAAGTGGTATTAGAGCCAAGGCCACGATATTATTTTGATGATTTTCATAAATTAAATTTAAACAAAAATTGTTGAAGAAATTTTTCGGCTGCAAATTTTTTTTTGTGCCGTGTGCAATTCTTTTTTGCCGAGTTGTTTTTGTTCTTGTTTTGATGATTATATTTCCATTTTGATTCATTCATATTGTTGTTTTAATCAGTTAAGATGATAATAAAATGAATTTGTAGATGCTTTGATTTAATTCGGATTAAATTAAATTGTAAATGGAATAGTCTTGATGATGATGATAATTTGTTTTTTTTTGCTATATAGTTTTTGGCATATATGGTTAATCATGTTTTATTACTTTATATGCTAATCTTGTTCTAATAGCAACTATAAACGAATTTGTTCATCTAAGTTTTTTTTAGGGCTTAGTGCCGCAAGAAATTTTTTAGGGCTGTTTTCGTTTTTTTTTTTGTTTTCAGCCGTGAGTTTTAATATATAAAAAAAAAAAAAAAAAAAAAAAAAAAAAAAAAAACATTTCCTGTTACTGTTCACCGTGGGCAGATTTTTTTTAAAATTTTTTTTTGTATTTTTCCTTTCGGTTTTTGCTGAAAAGCCGAGAAAAGTATATTTTTTATTTTTGGGCTGTTTAGCCGCGAGCTTAAATAAAAAAAAACGGTTTTTGGTTATTTTGCTCAAATGCCGTGAGCATTTTAAGAAAAAAAAATTCTTTGTTTGTTTTGGCCAATATTGATTATACATTAAATTTATAATGTATGATTAATTGTTGTGAAGAAGTTCACAATTATAAGATACCTAATTATTTTAAAGAAGTTTAAAATGATGTAGGATTAAATTCATATTACAAGTTTAATATGAATTGAGATTGAAATTAATGTGAGTAATTGAGGAATTGTCACTTAATTTGATCATTTAAATAGGTGGTTTAGATAAATTAATCAACATAATTAAGGAATTGTGTCATGAATGTTTAATTTATTTAGTTAATGCATTTTTTTTAGTTGAATGAATCGTTGAATGGTTTAATTTACGTATTTTTGCAATCGGTTGTAATTTGTAATACCTAGTGTGGCCTTAGTTAAATTATGTTTTCGTAATGAAGGAAACATAATTTTTAATGTAATTTTGAGATCTTGAATCTCCTTTATTTTTCTTTAGTTTTTGGGTTTTGAAATTAGAATGTAAATAGGTTTATTATGTAAATTTATTTATTGTATTTTTCAAAGAAGACTAAAGATGGAGATTGGAGCTCACTCCCGCTACATGGACCAAGATGGAACATCAAGACAAGCTTCTCGGGCCCAAGGATGGATTCCAAAATTGTATTTAATGTTCATTTTGGTAGATAAGCCACACTAGGACTTTATTTTGTTTTACGTTTTACCGTTCTTATTGCTTATCATTCACATGATAGTTAATGCATCATATTCCGCCTAAAACCAAACCACCTACTAAAATGCATGAAAATTGACTCATATAGATTGAATGTTAGTTTTCATAGACATACAGATGTCACTCAGTTTAAGCCATCACCTTAGTTTATTCATTCACGCATGCTAGATATTAGTTCACTTAAAATGAATTAAAATAAAGTTGATGGGATCTTCCTCTAAAACGGAAATTGAGACTAGTCTTTATAAGGGCAAACAACTATGAATCCCTTTTTCGTCGGTAGGCATAATATGACCCATTCTACGTTGGGTAAGTAGTTTGTGTTGACTTAGTTTATCTCAACATTATAGTCCGAAGAGTTTCTCGTGATTATGATGGACTTAAGATAGAATTTACATAAATTTATCGACCAAGAATTCTAACAGTAGAATTAGCCAAAAGGTTGGCTTATCAATTTACCGATAATTGAGTCTTGGGATCATTTATATAATTCTTGAGGGAGGTCAATTGTATAAATGCTTGAGTCTTCGTGTTATAACAGTATTGCATTACACTTAAATCAAAACGATGAGTATGCTTATTAATTTTTCTTCTTTCGCAGTGTAGAATACGTTTTATTTTGATAATACTGTTACAACAAATGGCTGGAAATAACGAAATCCAAATGCCTAGTGCCACACTTGGACGCGAGTCCTGGCTTAAAGTTTTTATGGACCAAATGAATCAGTTCACACGTCTGAAAAATGACGGGTCCAACTTTGCGGACTGGGAGGCAGCACTACGGAATCTTTGCCATTGCTTGACGACGCTCGGTACTTAATCGAGCCAATACCTGTAAACCCAGGCCCCAATGCAGGAGTTAACGAGTCACTTGCTTATAGTGATTTCGTCATGGAAGCGGGTGCGATAAAGAACGTACTCATCTTTGCAATGGAAACCAATTTGCAGAGACGCTTCATTGCCCAAGGTGCAAACAAGATTTTCACCACGCTCACTAACGAGTTCTCAAAAGCACCGAGAATCGTTACTTATGAGCATACCTGTCGCTTCTTTGATGCGAAACTCCAAAAGGGCCAACCGGTTGGCCCACACATTCTTCACATGATTGAGAATGTCGAGAAACTGGAGGCACTTGATTGTAAAATCAGTGAGAGCATAGTCATTGACCGTATGCTTCATTCTCTTCATTATGGTTTTGCCCTTTTCAGGGCGAACTACTACATGAATGACTTAAAGAAAAGTCCTCATGAGCTACACTCACTTCTCGTACAGACCGAGAAGGATATGAAATTGAGTGGGAGCATGAAACAGGATGTTCTCACGATTTCCAACAAGAATAAAGGTAAGAGCAAAGCTCCAGGCGACCTAACTGTAGGTAAGCCAAAGTTTAAGAAGCCAGAAAATGGTAAGAGTGGGCATGGTGAGACTAGTGGCTCACAAGGCAAGGCAAAGAGCAAGGGCGATGACATTGAGTGCCACCATTGTCACAAGACTGGACATTGGAGGAGGAACTGTCCCGTGTACCGTGAGGACATAAAAGCAGGCCGCGTCGTTCCTGTTGGTATGTCATCTTATATTCATATGATTGAGATTAACCATATCCATGCAAGTTTCGGAACTTGGGTACTTGATACTGGTTGTGGTTCTCATCTGTGTAATCATTTGCAGGGCCTAAAGAACATCATACCTCTCGAAAAAGGTGATGTGGACCTGCGAGTCGGGAATGGAGCACGAGTTGCTGCAGTCTCGAAGGGAACATACGTAATCCAACTCCCTAGTGGTTTTGAGTTATTTTTATATAACTGTTACTATGTACCCAGTTTGTCTAAGAACATTATTTTTGTTTTCGTACTTGCTAAAGACGGTTTTGCATTTTCAATAAAGGATAATAGCTGTATTTTCTCTTTCAATGAAATGATTTATGGCAAAGCAGTTTCCATGAATGGAATATACATCTTAGATCAAACCACGGAAATATTACACATGAATAATAAGAAATTAAAGGTTGGTGACAAAGATCAAACCTATCTATGGCATTGTCGAATGGGACACATAAATGAGAAACGTGTAAAGAAACTCGTCGATAATGGGACTATTCCCGCATTCATTTTTTTTTTCTACTTTTGGCACGTGTGAATCATGTCTCATCGGCAAAATGACTCGAATTTTCTTCAAAGGTGTTGGAATGCGCGCTAGTGACCTATTAGGACTCATTTATACTGACGTATGTGGACCTATGTCAATTACCGCTAGAGATGGCTATAGATATTTTATCACTTTAACGGACGATTTGAGTAGATACGGATATGTCTACTTCATGAAGCATAAAAGTGAGTCCTTTGAGAAATTCAAGGAATACCAGAATAAGGTTGAGAACCAACTGGGTAGAAAGGTTAAAGCACTCCGTTCAGATCGGGGTGGCGAATATCTTTCAAATGAGTTTGATCAACACCTTAAAGACTGTGGAATCGTTTTGCAGTTAACTCCACCTGGAACACCTCAATTAAATGGTGTGTCCGAACGGAGAAATCAAACTTTACTTGATATGGTTCGATCCATGATGAGTCACACGGTAGTACCTGATTCATTGTGGGGTTTTGCTCTTTTGTCAGCTGCTCTTATACTTAACCGAAGTCCGACTAAACCTGTCGACAAGACTCCATATGAAATGTGGAGGGGAACGGTCCCCAACTTGTCCTTTATTCGGGTTTGGGGCTGCGAGATTTATGTCAAGTGGAGACACGAGGATAAGCTCGGTCCGCGATCGGTCAAGACATACTTTATTGGTAATCCAAAAGGAATGTTTGGTCATTACTTCTATTCGCCTACCGAACATCGAGTTTTTGTTGCGGCTAGTGCGACGTTCTTAGAGAAATAATTTCTCGAGAACAAGACGAGTAATAGAACCTTCGAGCTGTCGGAGATTCCAGAACCAACAACCGAGGAACGGATGGAGGAAGTTGTTCCTCCAACTGACGATACGGTTAATATTTCTGAGGAACCTAGGAGGTCGGGTAGAGTCTCTAATCCTCCGGACAGATACATTGGTATGGTCGAGGAGAATGACGTTTTGCTCCTAGAGAGTAATGAACCCGCTACCTATAAAGGTGCCATGACCTGTTCCGACTCAAAGCTATGGCTTGAAGCCATGCAATCCGAGATGGACTCTATGTGTGAGAATGACGTATGGGATCTTGTTGATTTACCTAATAAGGTAAAACCTCTACAGTGCAAATGGCTTTACAAAATAAAGCATTCTGTAGACGCGCAACCTGATACCTATAAGGCTCGACTAGTGGCAAAAGGTTTCACTCAAGTGCACGGATTGCATTATGATGAAATTTTTGCACCTGTAGTTATGCTACGTTCCATTCGGATTATCTTAGCGATTGCCGCTTTTCATGATTATGAAATTTGGAAAATCGATGTGAAAACCGCCTTCTTAAACGGTTATTTAGAGGAAGAGTTGTACATGGTGCAACCCGAAGGTTTCATAGATCCTGAGAATCCTAAGAAAGTGTGCAAGCTTAAGCGTTCCATTTATGGACTTAAGCAAGCTTCCCGGAGTTGGAATCATCGTTTCGATCAAGTGATAAAAAAGTATGGTTTCACTCGATCGGTCGAGGAACCATGCTTATATATCAACTCGAGTGGGAGCAAGATTGTATTCTTGATATTGTATGTCGATGACATACTCTTGATTGGGAATGACATTCCTCTCTTATCTTCGGTTAAAGGATGGTTGAAGAACCATTTCCAGATGAAATATCTAGGTGAGGCACAACGCATTTTGGGAATCCGTATCTACCGAGATAGATCACGACGGACGTTATCACTTAGTCAGGAGTCTTATTTAGATAAGATTCTTGAGAGGTTCAGCATGACCAACTCCAAGAAGGGGAACCTTCCAATGACGTCTGGGATGCAGTTGAGCAAGTCTCAGTCACCCACGACGCCTGAAGTGATTGAGCGCATGAGTCGTGTTCATTATGCATCTGCAATAGGATCAAGCATGTATGCCATGATATGCACACGTCCAGACGTGGCATATGCATTGAGTATGACGAGTCGGTACCAAAAGAATCCAGGTGAAACACACTGGATAGCTGTTAAAAACATCCTTAAGTACCTACGGAGGACTAAGGATAGGGTATTGACTTATGGAGGAGATACTAAGCTATGCGCACCTCGGTTCTGCAGATGCTAGCTTCCAAACGGATCGAGATGATTAGAAATCTCAGTCTAGATTCGTTCTTACTCTTAATGGTGCTTCGGTCAGCTGGAATAGTTCCAAAAAAAAAAAATTGTAGCAGATTCTACTACTGAGCCATTGAAATATGATAAGCATGGAGGGCACGTTATTTCCATGAGAATTAAACGTGTTCCTGAGTTGTAGTAGTTGATTATGGATTTGATACATTATCTTTTTTTCATATGCTATTTATAACTTCATCGTTTTATTATAATATTTTGTTTTTCATGTGGATTGTACTGACAACATTGAACGCATACAAAGTGAACTGAATTACATTATATTTGTTTTGGTCCGTAATCGCCTATATGAGCTGATAACTCTGGCAATTATATTGTGCAGTCGATTGATGGTGGGTTCAACGAGCCATAAGTCAAACGGTTGACTGATCGATCACAGATGCAAGATTATAACGATACCTCGTAGGACAAATTTTTGTGACAACGTAATGGAGTCCTAAATGTTTAAAAACATTCGGTGCCAGGTCGTGGATAGGACATCCATTGTGTTCCTAGAGTCGATTCTTTTGACTATCGATCGTCTCTTGAGATTAAGGCGCTTTTGGGTGACTTTGGTTTCTTTCTCACGATGCTGTAATCTGGAGGCTAAGTAGATTTTTTCTGGGTCATTTCATACTGTGCTTACATCTGCAGGATTCGAGTTGAGGAAAATATCCAACCCTTATCAGGTATAGTTATTTCTCAGGGCCACTCGAGGAGTTGTAACTGAAATGCATGGCCATGCTCGAATGATGATTCGTTTATCAGTTAAGTTACTCTCTAGTCGGGGAAACCACTCTTGATACAAATTGCTTGTAAAATACGACCTTTGTGAATACGGATTTTGCAAATTGTTTTACATTGAGTGGGAGAAATTTTAGGATATGAGAATCGGTTATCGCACATACACTTGTGAGGACAAGTGGGAGTTTGTTGGAGCTTGTGTCCTCCACAAATTAGTGTGATAACATTTATAAATCTCTTATAGGTTCACAAGGGTATACTTCGTATTTTATCAGTTGATTAACGATTACCTAATAACGGTTGGCTTGCTAGAAAGTTTGACGTTATTATCATACTGATGGCGGTGATTAACTGGTCCCTAAAAGTCACACATAAAGGATATATTTGAGAGATGTGGTTATGGAAATGTAGTCACATTGATGCCTTATATGACTAAACAGTTAATCAACGTGTTGATGAGACGATTATTTAATGCCGATTAAATAATATTAGCTGAGACGAATTAACTGTCAATTCGTAAATTGAATATAATATGTTATATTTAATTAATGTATATAATGTTAGCTTGAACGAATTAAGATGTTAATTCGTAATTAAACGTAATCAGTTATATTTAATTAGCTAATTATAAATATGCGATATTTATAGTTAAAGTATATATATTATACGATATTGTCATAATTATAGACCGGCATTAATATATCGACTGCAAGCTGTTGTGTGTAGACTAATTAATACGGAATAAATTAAATGACAATTTATAATTTATACACTTTATATACATTTTGTAAACTACCAAAAATAAGGAGATTTAATCACCTCATTTTAGTAGTTGTAAAAACCGAAATTAATAAGGAGATTTATCTCCTTATTTCGGTTAATAACAAGAAAAAGAGAGGAAAAATATGTTCCCTTAATACTCTCCTATTTCGGTTATAAGAGGGAGTGGGGAGATCATTTTTAACCTAATTTTTCTTTATCATTTCTCTCATCATAAAATCACACACACAAACCCTAAAATTTACAGAAAATTGGGGATCTCATTCTAGAAATTTGAGGGGCATTTCTCGGAGCATCTTGGGTGCAACTAATAGGCGAATATCATTGCGATATTGTTCTTAGGCCGAATTTGCTAGGACCGAAGGTTGATTCTTCATCCTCTTCTATTTTGTTTATGCAATTCTTTTATGACTAGTTTTCATAATAATAATTTCGTTATAATCCTTATAATTAAAGGGAAGTATATAGATAATTCCCACAGTATCCTGTTACGATCCGACGCTGAGTTGTCTCTCACAGGTTGGTGTGACTCTGACTACGCAACGTGTCCTCTTACTCGTCGTTCCCTCACTAGCTGGGTTGTATTTCCGGGTTCTTCTCCGGTGTCTTGGAAAACCAAAAAGCAACCTACTGTGTCCCGTTCGTCTACAAAAGCCGAATATCGGTCTCTAGCTGCTATTACCTGTGAATTGAAATGGCTTAAAAGCCTTTTGTTGTGTTTGGGTGTTGGTCAACCGACGGCTATCTCACTGTTTTGTGATAGTCAGTTGGCCTTACACATAGCTAATAATCCCGTATTTCACGAGCGAACAAAGCACATTGAGGTAGATTTGCATTTTGTTCGTGATGCTATTCAAGAAGGTCTAATTGCTCCGTCTCACGTCTCTACTGTGGAACAACTTGCTGATGTTCTCACCAAGGCACTTGACTCGTCTCGTTTTCAGTCATTGGTGGGCAAGTTGGGCATTCTTAATCCGTATACTCCAACTTGAGGGGGTAATAAGTTAGATGGGCTAGTCTAGGCCCGTCTTTATATTTGTATCGTATTAGTCGTATGGGATGAACCCCTTGTTTGTGAAGTACTATAAATACCGTTCTAAATATCAATGAAAGGCAGATTGTTTTTCCGTATCTATGTGGTAATTCTAGCAAACTATTATACGGAGTATGTAAGCATAAACATAGAGCATAGAGCTTATAGAAATTGGCGGACCTTATGAACTACTCCCTCCTATTCATTTTAACTCTCCCCCTTTCCTTTTTCATCTATTCATATAACTCTCCCCCTTTCCTTATTTAGTAAAATTTTATACTTATTTTAATCACCTTACCCCACAACAATACCCCACAATACTTATACTTTATCTTATTTTAATCACCTTACCCCACAACAATACTTATTTTAATCATTTTACCCCACAATAATACCTTCCCTCTCTCCAATTACCTTACAGTCTTACACCACCACAATACTTTACAATAAAATAATCCCCCCTAATTTGCGTGCCCTTTTGAAAGGAGAGAGTTAAAATGAATAGAGGGGAGTACAAAGTATCAAGCACGAATCATGTAGGCCCCGAGACAGTTTAAGGTGTCGTAAAATTTCATAATGTACTAGTATTGGTGCCCGGCTTCGCCCGGGCTACCTCTACTTACCATTATTTTTTTTTTCATTAAATAAAATTATTTAAAGTTGCATAACCCATAAATTTATCATTAATATATTTTTCTATGACATATCCTAAAATTACGATGAAATAAATTTTGAGGCAAATTCACTACTCCCGCTATTAATATTTTACTCTTATTAAGGAAACAATAGTAATAACATGTCACTACTTGCCTGTAATCATTGTTTCTTTCGCTACTTCCGCCGTAATTATTGTTATTATCACGACTGCCGCATTAATATTGATAATTTCACTACTCCCGTCGTAATTGTTGTTACTTTCACTATTGCCGAATTAATATTGATTATTTTACTACTCCCGTTGTTGTTTCTACCACTTTCACTAATCTCGCTGATAATATTGTTACTTTTACTATTCAGATGGGTGATTACTTTCATATTACTGACGAAATTACTTTTACTACTTAAGCATATGCAATTTTAAGAGGATAATATATTTATATAATTAAATATATTACATATATGCATTAAATCAAATCGAAAGAATTATGCAATATTATATATTATGAAATCTAACTTGAATTATTTATAACCTACTTATATTATATTTTTGTATTGTATGTTAAAATAATTAATACATCTAATAAACTATAAAGTTTAATAAAGTTGCATAAATTTTAAATTTAATATATAATTTTATGATGATAATAATTAATACCATAAGTATGCATGTTTATACTAATTAATTATTTTATTTTAAGGAAATTGACCATCTTCTAGTCTTCTATAAATATTTTGGAAAATTACCAAGTATCTTCTTTCTTTTAGTCTCCTTGAAATTGACCATCTTAATTAATTATTTTCTTTTAAGGAAATTGACCATCTTAATTAATTGTTTTATTTTAAGGAAATTGACCATGTTTTAGTCTCCTACAAATATTTAGGAAAATTACCAAACTTCTATATAATTTAATTTTAACCAAACTATATAATATTTGCATTGAGATCCCTTAATCGGGTCCATCACACGGTGCTAGTGATTTAAAACTATATAGTATAATTAATTTGTATAACTTACTTTAATTAAATTGAAGTCCCTTGGTTTCTGAAATTAATATATAGTATTGATTAGATTATTTATCTAATAAACGACTGCAAAAGTTTCACAAGGATGATGTAAACCAATTTTTACGAGTTTGCGATTGCTAATGGGGAAAATTAGTAAGCGCATGACTATACATTTCCGAGCATTAATTAAAAACAGGGATTCAAATCCAAGGAGGTTCAACATCTATTTCCTTGTAGTCCGCCCATAAGTCATAGGTATAATTAATATTGGCCTAAACACAAAATAAACCATGTCGCCAGCAGATAGGTTCAAGATACGACTACTCCGAGTATATGTAATTAATATCGTGTGATTAATACTTAAAAGCCGATTATAAACTGATATTAAGCTAGAACCACTCCGGCTGATGAAAATTACTAGTGTCGCTACCCAAGCTTCCTCTTTGGCTTGATCCTCCTTCATCAATTACATGTGATCCATAATGTCCTGGATACCTGCTTCCACCAATTCCATATTAATACAGTAGTAAATTTAGCGAATTGACTGTAGAGAGAATACTATATGATGAGATTATACGTACCCGATATTGAGCATAGGTTCAGGTTTGAATCCCATTTGCAACATAGCAGGGTCACAATCAAAAGTTGACGAGTGAGAAGGGGGCAGAAATGGGATGCATCTACTTGTGTCCATAAGTGGCCTATAACCATGTCCATGTTCTTCAATCTGAAAATTTTCAGTCTTAATTTCGACCGAAAATTTATCATAGTTTCCATAGTTAAAATTTGTCACGCTAAAAACACGTAAAATTTAAAAGGGCTACTTTTATATAGTTGAGGAGCACAAACCTTGAGCTTCAATTCCTTGTTCAAATCACCAAGTTTGCGCTCCTACGAAATTATTATCAAGTTTATTTACTACATAAACTACGACTAATTTTTTTAAAAGGGAAAAATTTATATGATCTACAAATTAATATAGTACATTAATAATATGATTGACACTTTAATAAAAACTAGTAACGCGAAGAATGTAAGGCATAGTTGATGGAGGCTTACCGATCTGCGAAGTGCATCCATTTGTTCAGTCATCAAATGTGCCTGATGTTAAGCATTGTATACGTAATTATGTACTGATTTTGAAGGTTTTAGCAGTAAAATTAGTCGCAGATTAATGACACTAAAATAGTTGCAAGTTAGCGACCAACAGTAGTCAGAATTTTATGGGCCCTTTTGCAATTGTAGACACAAATTTCATTATTCTCTTTTCTTTCCTACAATTCACCAAAAATGCGTAAACCGTAAATAAGGAACTTACACTAATATTTTCGGATCTGAGTATATGTCTCAACCTCCCATTTGTATGGGTCGGAGGCTCAAATTCCCATTAATGTAAATCAGAATTTTAAGGGTTTTAAGCTTAGTCTTCTTTTCAAGACTCGACTTGATATATATCGAAGAACAATATTTTATGAGTAATTAATGGAATCTATATAGTGATTTTTATAAAATAGACCATTTTGTGAAAACGTCTCACACTATTGTAACCTTCCTCGACTTTATAGGATAGAGGCCTACTAAATGAAATGGACCACAGAAGTGAAAAGTATTTTCACTCGTGTGGTCCGCTCCATTAAAGTTAATAGGCCTCTACCCTATAAAGACTAGTTTTAAGAAACTATACCCTGTTACCCACATGCATACATAGCATGAAATTAAATTAAAATTCACCCAATAACCTAATTGTTAAAGCACAAGTTTACATTCCACAACAAATATAACAACAAAGTTTAGGTACCCAGATAACCTAATTGTTAATCTTTTGTCTAGACAATATAAAATTATTGATATATTTTTACTCACTTTTTGGTGGTAGTAGGCCTTGCCTAAAACAATCTTAACTTAAGATCATTGGCAAATTCCTTTCATTGTCACCTCTATTTTAATCAGTTTTGAGGGCCATAAAAACTTAAAACGGTCTTAAAAAAGAATTCGTATTTTGGTTTATATATATTTCGAACTTTAGTTACAAATTCAACAATTTTAAGAACATAAGCTCATTTGGCTGTAATTAATTAGTGACCTAATTTGCTAATTAGATGACAGTAAGATTATGCATGTATATTAAGTAGGAGTACCTTTCTTTGTCTGACTCTAGCTAGAGCCCCATCAAGTTGCTTCTCAAGGTTCTGCAATTCCTTCATATTTAACCCTCCAAGTTCTTCACCAAGCATGTGTCTAAAACCACAATAATTATGCAATTTATATCTCACAAATATAAGAAATAAACTAAAATGCACTACTATAAGAGTATGTTTTGTGAGCTACAAAATCAAACCTTTTAATGGTGAACTAATTCATTTTTAAGGTTAAAGAAACAATTGTCTTTTGGGATGGTGTCTCACAAAATTAAACGATTTCATCTCTACTAAGGTTAAAATGGAACGATTCCCCCCCGAGCCTAGTGTTTCATTAAATTGGAACGATTTCATCTCTACTAAGGTTACAAAAACGTTTTTCCCTTAGAATGGGTGTCTGATAAAATTGGAACGATATATGTATATCAAAGAAGACGAGAAGTCAAGAAATAAATAATGCCCAGTGTTTGACGATAAGGTCGATAATCGTTAATGAATTAGTTGATTAGAGCGTAATGAATTTTATAATAGTCTTTGATAGGAATTGGTAACCTTTGGGATTTCTTCAAAGATTGGCATTTTGATTCCAAGTGCTCCATTTCTTGGTACCAGCTCTGTATTACAAGTAATGATAAGCTAATTAAGGTTACTTCTTCAGAAATTAATACTCCATTGATTATTAATAGAGAACTATATCCACATTTAGTTCATTAAATTAATTAAACACAAATTTATATAACTGAAATTAATTTCCGAAATTAATAAATTCATGATCCAAACCTGTGCTTGTTCATTATAACTTGGTTGATGATCCAGCTGATTCAGACTAACATTGTTACTGCGGAGATAACGATCTATCGTTTTAGGAACACAACTGCAAAATTAAGACATCAAATTAAAACAAGTTAAACGATTTAAAAATTAATTAAATTCATCATATCCGATCTTACACTTTGATCCTTAATTTCTCCAAATATATATCGCGAAAAAGAATGTACTTTGATTAAAGCCAAAGATCTATTAATCCTTAATTTTCATAAACCGGATTATAAAATTAAATTACCTCAAACAAACTTAATTTATCCTAATGCACATAAAATGAGACTGAAATTTTAAAATTTGAAACTTGGAAACTTTATTGAAGTTTGTAGGAATATGTATAAAAATTGACCAAGCAAGCAAGAAACTGCAGATGAAAAATCTTGCACAATAATGGAAAATTGACAACCTACATTGTAAAAGGAAAATCCGAGGAAAATCATGACAACAAATCTTTCTGACAAACAAATAAATAAATGTAAATTTCTACTAATTAATTAATGCACTCAAACAAAATTCACAATTTATAAAATAATAACGTCTTATAGTGGAATTTTTTCTTTAAATGGGGCTGAAAATCAAAGAAATTAACAAAATGGGATTGGTTTCAAACTTATTACTCAAAATGGGTCCACGTCATCAGCGAAGCTAGGCTCGGAATTAAGTCGCTCTCCCCCTAAGCGACTACATCCTAGGTGACCAGTAAATAGAGCATATATAAAAAACTATGCGATTTTGAGTGAAGTCGCTCAGGCGGACGGCGACCAGACTTCAAAATAAAAAAAAAAAAAATTATGTTACAAGTCGGAGTCGAACACGAGCGTCCGCAGAGTAATAACTTATTCTTTAACCATCTGACCAAATGTATTGTTATGTTTGGGATTAGTGCTTTTTAAATACATTATTAAATATTTGCTGTGCGATTTATTATGCGCATTTAAGTCTTTTAATGGTAGTTAAGGTATTAAATTTTAATAGCAAGTATAATTGGCAAGAATTAAAATTGCTTGGTGGTTAGCTTATGGTAGATAAAGCCAACGGTTCTGTGTTCGAATCTCCGCAGCTACTTCATTATTAATTTTTCTTTTGCTCGCTTTAAAGTCGCCTTGGGGGAAAGCGACTTTGCCCCAAAGTCAATTTCTTTTTATATTTTTCTCCTTATATTTACAAGTCACTAAGGTCGTTGAGGGGGAGAGCGATTTTACCTCAAGTCGTCGTCCGACCGAGCGACTTTAATCTTTAACTCAGCTTCGTCAAAACCGATCCTACGTGGACCCATTTTGGGTAATTAGTTTCAAAGAACACCCATTTTGTTAATTTATTTGTTATTAAACCCCATTTTGGAAAGAAATTCCTTATAGTGTGAATCTAATCATCTATGAGACGGTTCTCTTAAAATAAAGACAGTCTTACACTATAAAACGATCTTACTCAATAATTATTGTAAAGAATTGTACTTACTAATTTAACCAATGATTGCTGTTATTTTCATATAAAACATTCCAGAATTTTTATCTAAAAAACACAAACTTTCATGAAAATAATAGGTACAATACACAAGGAACAATTCCAACTACCACAAACAGTCATAAATAACTCCAAATAATGCAAAAACTTCAGAAAATCACGAGGAAAATTAAATAATCAAATAAAACTTTATAATTTTGAGAAATGAAGAGAGGTTGAACAAGAAACCCTAGATCTCACACGTGTCAACCAGCCATTGGATAAATATTGAACCCTATAATTTTTTTATAAAAGGTGTTTTAACTGTTTACTCAGGAAAAATAGAGAAATGAGATTAATGGAGGAAGTAGCTTACCTGACGCTGCTAAACTCATAGAGCTTTCCGCGAGACGAGAAGACGATAAGGGCGATTTCGGCATCACAAAGAATGGAGAGTTCACTTGCTTTCTTCATGAGACCGCCCCTACGCTTGGAGAAAGTAACTTGCCTGCTTATGTTATTCTCGATTCTCTTCAACTCGACTTTTCCTCTTCCCATTTTACCCCTGATATTATAGATCTCTCTTTTTTCTGTAAGTGTTTAGAAACAAAGGTTGAAGGAGAGGAATAGTGGTGTTGTTGTGTATGTTTGTAGAATAGTTTGCTTTTTGTTAGCTTTTGTAGAGTTGGACACACATTATTATTTGGGTTACATCTGTTTTTGTTACCTAAATAGTAAGTTCAGTGAGAAAAGAACTTTTTACAAATTTAGTAAGCATTTTTTGTAACTCTGTTTTACTCCCTCCTATTCCCGATAATCCTCCCTATTCATGGGTGGCACGAAAATTAAGGGTGTTGGAATTAAATAAGTTAAAGTATTGTGGTGGGGTGAGATAATTGGAAAGAGGGAAGGTATTGTGGGGATGAGGTGATTAAAATAAGTATTGTTGTGGGGTAAGGTGATTAAAATAAGATAAAGTAGGTGTATTGTGGGGTATTGTTGTGGGGTGAGTTGATTAAAATAAGTATAAAACTTTACTAAATAAGGAAAGAGGGAAGATATTGTGAATAGATGAAAAAGGAAATAAGGAAGATTATGTAGAATAGGAGGGAGTATGATGTTTCGTTGTAATATCGACTGTTTGTGTAAGTCGTCACAAAATGTACGTGTTTAGTAAGTATATTTCGTATTATAAAAATAAATAGGTTAAAAAAGAGGGCAATTTATGTTAATGTCTTAAATAAAATAACCTTAATTCGAGTATGAGTGTATATAATGATATGTCCAACTATTTTGTGTCACAAACAAATATACAATAACTCCATAGAAACAATGATTTATGACTTTATGGTTGTACATATCTTATTTTTTTTTTTATTTTTTTTTTTTTGATGACGAGGAGGTTGGATCCTCCCCGGATACAGGATCCCACCCTGCTAGGCGCCTGTACCATGTGAGTTCTTTCCCGCGGGGATTATTCCCTCTCCGGGCGTCAGGTCCCCAGGAAAGTGTTCATCTAGGGAATCGAACCCAGGACCTCGCAATTCCTCCTTAGGAGGCTTTGAGGTTACCCTAGAATTCCACTAGACTCACACATCTTGGGTTTGTACATATCTTAAGTTGAACTATCGCACACACAAAAATAGACACTTAATTTAATTACATGTTCAATCATATCAGTATCACCCATAATTCCTTAGCTTTCTCCTAATAGCATATGACATTCTGGAGTCGTGTTGTCATACGCTACTAGTCATAACAATCTTGTAATTACATACGTTGATAATAATCTTTGTCACATATAATTCACATTCACGTGAATTTACTACAATTGGATCCAATTATATATTCCGTATGATTGTGCCATGGACGTCTATATTAACCGATGCTAAACCCTAAAAGGTAGTTTGGAACCGATGTTATTGGGTAATTCTACTACTGATTACACCGTAATACTTTTGGCTATATTGTGACAATTAACTTATTAGCATTGCAATTATTTACTCGGTCTCAATTATTTGATTAATTTTTAAATTTTCTTTTTGAGGACAAAGGAAGTATGTATGTACAAATTACACACATGTACTGAATTATTGATGATTTAGGGACTAAAGAAGTACTTCATCCGTCGCAATCATTTGTTTATCTTTTATATTTTTTGCGCGCATTATTTTAATCAAAAGTAAATAAATGATTGAGATGGAGAAAGTATTGTTTATCTATTTTTTGTCGAGTGTGTGGTATATGACCCTTTTTATCCTACCTTCCACATAACCATCATAATAATTGCAAATGAAGATGTATCATTTTTTTAAGTGCACAACTGACAACTCACAATTATTTTAATTTGATCTTACATACTATACATATATAATGTAAATATTAAGGAGCAAATATAGTATATTACTCAGCACAATAATAAAGTTGGGTTAAAAGTTAAAACGACATACATTGCTCTTTCCAAGCTATATCATTTTTGTTGCTACATTTGTGTTACTCCATATTAAACTAAAACTGTAATAACATTCTTGTAGTTAGAGACAAATATATGCTTACTATTAACTTAATTAACCTAAGATTTTTGTACCGAAGATGTCATTATACCCAATATGACCGTATGTAATAACAACTCAATTACCTCAACTAGCTAATTATTTTCTCTGACGGTACATAATGCGAATATCAGATGAATCTTAGGCAGAATAATGATGAATAAAAACTATACATGTTCACTGTTAGTATTTACATGCAATGAAATGATGAAATGAAAGCATAGTAGTACTACTATTATTAGAAGAGTCTTGGTTATACACTCCATCTAAAAGCTAGACAATCCATCAAATACAATGAACGGTAATATGAAAATTGTCGAAACATGCCTAAATTAGAAACTTCTTTGGTCCCAATATGATACATTATGAATTTCAGACTTGCTATTTTTAGTATATATATGGACCCCCCTATTGAAATATTTCAGAGTTTGATTCTTCATTACCACTATAATGGGCCAGGCAACTGCATTGTATCCTTCTGCCATTTTCTTTGATTCTCTTATGGTTTTCTTAATTTCTTGTTATGTGTCATTATCCTAACATTTTTTCTAATCTAATACTCCATCCGTTTTTTAATATATGACGTTTTGTTTTTTTGAGGCGAGCTTTTGACTTTAATATTTATAAAAATATATTTGGTAAAAAATTATAAAAATTATACCATTAAATTTCTTATGAAAAACTCTTTCATATGAGTATACATATCACTATATTTAAACATATAATTTGAGAGATTTTGTAGAGAGAAAAGTGTGTGTCTCGAAATGTGAGAAAGTCATATATAGAAAAATAGAGGGAGTAAGAAATAAATATGGTCGATTCGTTTACCACAAATTATAATATAAAACGGTTTCACACTGTGAGAAAAAATATTCATTTATTGATAATAAATAAGTTATTTTTTAAAAAATGGGACCGTCTCACCAATGTGCGACGGTCTTATGCAATGACTACAGTTCGTTTACATATATGAATGGTTTTTTTTTTTTCCAATAAGAAAAATCTGAACCTTAAGTATGCTAGAGTAGTTATTGTAATAAAAGGAGTTTAAGCTACATAATTTTTGGGTCTTTTACCCAAATAGCCATTTAACTCAAACTATTTTCCAAAATGACTATTTCATAAATCTAATTACCAAAGTGACCATTTTATAAATGTAATTACCAAAATGACCATGTAAGTTAATAAAGTTTCCATAAAAAAGCTAAACTAAGTTTCTTAAATTTATTATATTTCCTCAAAATAGTAAAAATATAAAAAAATTATGAAAAAAATTCAACAAAACTGAAAAATAATAATATTTCAATAATATTTTCATAAAATTAAGAAAATTATTTAATCTATTGGCCTATGGATCTATTTTAACTTTTGAGTGAAGACCTGTGATTTTTTTTTTTAAAGTTTCAAATGAACATCTAGATTTATAAATACTTTCATAAAATATTGTGTGAAAAAAAAAAGAACATGCGGTTTTTAAAAAAATAAAAGAACATGCAATTTTCTTTATCATTGTCAAAGCCCTATCAACAATGAAAGTGCAATTTTAATTTTATCGCTTTTAATGAAGAATTTATGGATATTTTGAAATTGTAAAAAGATTATAAAACTTTACTCCTTTTTTCTAACTTAAATTTTCATATATAATGATAGTGAATAATTATTCCTATATCATGATAAATTTAAATAATTTTTTAAAATAAAGTTTAGATATTCATTTACAATGTTGTATGGCTATTTTGGAAAATATAATGGACATATGGTCATTATGGTAAATAGTTTCGGCCAAATGGCTATTTGGATAAAAGACCCCATAATTTTGATATTTTCTCAAGTTTGAGTTTATTATATTGGGTTAGGTTCAATATTAAGATAATAGGACTCGAGCCTATTAAACCGCAATAGATATTAATATCATATTAATATAATTCAGATTAAAGTTAAAATCATTGACAAATTTTTTTATTTATTGGTTGTGAGGGTTGGAAGTTCAAAACATACTCTAGCAACTTAAACTACGGACAACATTAGTTCATTTAGCTAGATAGCCTTATTTAAGACATACTCCATAATATCTATTTTAATGGTAAAATGGATCTAGATACTATATATCAGTTGATGATATTGCCTAGACAAATACCCTAATATGTACTCCTTTTATCTAATTATTTGTTTAGGTTTTTTAATATTTGTGAGAGATAATTTAATTAAAGACAAACAAATAATTGAGACGAAGAAAATTATAATACGTATTTGGAATTCATTTTACTATTACGATCGATATTATCGTTATGAATAAAAATTGTATAGTTTTATTATATACAACGTCTGGTCAACATATGTTAAATTTGGAGACCGAATATTTTGATTAGGACAGAGTAAGGATTATGTTAATTTTTTTTTTTGTAGGGATCTCGATTCTCATCATTTAAATCCAAATTCCCAAAAACGAGCAAATTTTCATTAATTCAAGTAAGGGTTTGTTCAATCAAATTGGGAGTACTAACGTTTCCAAATATGGTCAGGCTTGCTTATAAAAGACTGAGTGTAGCAGACTGTAGTAGGGTGGTGGATAAGATTGTAGCAAGGATTCGAGGTTGGGGTGCTAAACATCTTAGCTATGCTGGGAGGCTAGTGTTGGTTAAAGCTGTCCTTACTCAGTTACATGTGTATTGGGCTAGGATCTTTCTGTTACCAAAAAGAGTGATCCACAAGGTGGAGAGCATCTGCAGAAATTATTTATGGGCAGGGACTGCAGAGTACAAGCACTCTCCTCCTGTGGCTTGGGAGACCTGTTGCTTACCAAAGGAGCATGGTGGTTTGGGTATAATTAATTGTTCTCTGTGGAATGCTGCTCTTCTTGGCAAATATGCGTGGTGGATTCATAGTAAAAAGGAGAGTCTCTGGGTTCAGTGGGTTCATCACATATATATAAAGCAATGTGACTGGTGGTTATATGAGCCTTCTCAGAATTCCAGCTGGGCGTGGAGACAAATATGTAAGATAAAGGAGATGCTTAAACCTGGTTTTTTGAATGGTGCGTGGGATGGTGCTTACACTATTCAGAAGGGGTATACCTGGCTTCTTGGTCCAAAGCAGAAGAAGGATTGGGCTCCTATTGTTTGGAATAGAGTTTGTGTGCCCAAGCACAATTTCAGTACTTGGATTTTTGTTCAGCAGAGGTTCCTAACTCAAGATAGGATGAATAATTTTGGTATTTGTAATCTTTGGTACCGTGTTACTTATGTGGGATGCAAATGGAAACTCACAGGCACCTGTTTTTTGAATGCCCATTTAGCTTGCAGTGCTTGCTGCTACTGCAGACTTGGTTACAGATCCAGTGGCAGGGAGATGTGGTGGCTTGGCTCATTCGGTGGAGATGCTGTTCCTTGCTCAAAAAGCAGGTGATTATGGCAGCGATTTCAGGTCTGATATATCACATTTGGGAATGCAGAAATAAGTGTAGAGTGGAGATGTACAGTTTGAAACCAATTTGGGTTGTTAAGAATGTTCAGAAGCTGGTCACTTGTAGAGTGACAAGAGGAGATTTTGGTAAGGGGAGGTTGAAATGTATATCTTGGTTACAAAAAATCAATGTAATAGATTAAGAAAGCTTAGCTTGATTGTAGGTTGGAATGATGTATGGTGGTCATGATTGATTTTAATGATATTCACATTTTCACCAAAAAAAAAAAAACGTTTCCAAATATTGAAGGGTTCTGTAACGATTTTTAACGGATTTGAATTACAGTATTCCCAAAACCTCATGCATGTTAAGTATTAAGATTTAAAAGGGGTGATTAGCAAACTTACTTGGATGCGGAAGAATTCCAATAATATAATCTGTGAGACCGTCTCACAATAACGCCCCAAGTGTTGCGCCTCTACCGGTATCCACACAATATGAGTATGTATGCTAGTACAAATTTAAGGGCAATTTTCTTTCTTCTTTCTCCCTTGAGGTTTTTTCTTTCAGAAAAACTGATCTCTAAACATCTCCCTTTATATCTCTATATATAGGGAGTTCAAGGAGAATTCTAGACTATCTAGGATATTGAAAGTCTATGCAACAGGAGCCAGGGACCAGGGCAACACTGATCAGGCAGCATGCATCAATCTTAGTCACACAACCCTGTTAACAACCACTGCCAGGCCTGCTTTGGGAGGTCTCAGGTACCAGTACAAGCTCAACCACCAGCTGCCACCTTGGCCAGCTGAAACATTGATCAACTAAGCTCAGAAAAGTCCTAATGAGCCAGGCCAAAGTCACACTGCAATCAAGAGAAAATCAAACTGAAAGTCAAGCAGCTGAAAGGGATATAAAGCATAAAGCATATTGCCATTTACGGCTAAACAAGGAAGGAGTCATTTATTCTTTGGGATGCTTTTGCTTGTCTCTCCATATTTCAGATATCACCTAAGAGCCAAAGTCAAGGCCTCTACTGCCCCCATTCGTCCTTATACTCCCAGCCAAATCAACACAACAGCCTAGGAAGCAACATGTCACTATCAATGCAGATTTTCTGTTGTTTTGTTGCAGTTTCCTTTAAATCATTTTGTCATCATTGTAAAATACTTCCAGTACTTTATTTATGTCCTAAGAACTAATCCTGGCCCTTAGATGAGATTTCTAGGTTAAAGTTTGTAACATAATTCCAAGAGGAAGGCCTATATAAGGACCTCTCCTCCAACTGCATTCAGGCAGCTTTGGATGAATATTAAAACCTGAGTTTTCTCTCGATTTTAAATCTCTATAACTTGTGCTTAGTCTGTAGTTAAGAGTCAGACCTATTAACATCTTGTGCTTAGATTGTAGGTGTTGAACAAAGTCTGTTAGTGAGGTTCACTCAATCCTGTGATCAGACTGTGGGTTGTTTGGTCTTACTGTTAACTTGAGTTGGTTTTTATCTGTGCTTGGCTACATGATAAATTCCAGTTTAGGTTGTCCAAATTGTTAGCTTGCTTCCCTATGAGTATTCTGTGGGATTTAAGTTGATAATTATATCCCTTGTTCCTTGTCCAGTATCAAACATCAACCCTGTGTCCAGATTGCTTGAACCCTCTATCAGGCAGTCTTAAATTAATTTGCCAAAATACTTAGAGTCCTCCAAATTTCTTGAAATTTCAGTCAAAGTTAGTTTATTCACTTAGCTAGCTCGTCACCAAATTTCATGATTTTAGCAGGTCATTTGGCATTTTTATTCAAATTCTGAAAGTCCATTGCATCCTGAAAACATCAGGACAGTCAGGCTAAGTTAAAGTCTCAGTCTTTGTGTCAGGCCTAGGGTTTGACACTGCAATTTGGTAATCAGAGCAAGGTTTAACACAATTCCACCTTTGTGTTAGTCTTGGGTTGAGAGAAACTGTGAGTTCATTATCCCTACCTACAACAAAAACACAAAACACAACCATGAGTGAAGAGAGACTTGCTGGTATTGAGACCAGAATAGAAACTCTTGTAGGAAATGTGGACACACTACTCAATGCTATTCATGTAGTGATGGAGAGGTTTCCAAACCATGATCCAAGAAGACAGCCACCTCCCAGAGGAAGAGGTAGAGGGAGAGGCTTCTTTGTGGGAGCAGGGAGAGGACAGCCACCACATGGATATGAATCAGAATCTGAGGAGAGCATCAGAACACAAGAGGAGGTTTCTGAGCACACAGACAAGCATTTAAAGGTAGAAATCCATGAATTTTCTGGTAGTCTAAATCCTGATGATTTATTAGAATGGATTAGGGATATTGAGAAAATTTTTGAGTATAAAGGTTACACTGATGTTAAGGCCTTTAAAGTTGCTGTCTTGAAACTAAAGGGATATGCTTCTCTTTGGTATGATAACCTGAAACACCAAAGGATTAGAGAGGGAAAAGAACCACTTAGGTCTTGGTCTAAGCTTAAGAAAAAGATGTTGACTAAATTTGTCACCAAGGATTACACTCAAGATCTCATTATTAAACTGTCCAAACTTAGGCAAGATGAGAGACCAGTTGAGACCTACCTAAGGGAGTTTGAGCAGTTAACCTTGCAATGTAAGATTAATGAAAAACCTGAGCAAATGATTGCTAGGTTTATGGAGGGTCTTGATAAGAATATTGCTACAACGGTTAGGATGTAACCCCTGTGGTCTTATGATGATGTGGTTAACCTGTCTTTGAGAGTAGAAAAAATGGGGAAAGCTAAGCCTAAAGTGTCTAAAACCACCACTAGACCTGCATTCAGACCATTTACTGGTGTCTGGATTAGTAGTACACCCAAACCAGCTGCACCACCTACACTAAATAAAGGAAAAGCCCCCATGAACCAAAAAACCAACCCATCTGTTACTGAGGGAAAGATCAAATGCTTTCAGTGTCAAGGATATGGCCACTTCAGGAAGGATTGTCCTTCTAAGAGTGCACTGACAGCAATGGAAGTAGAAGAGTGGGAAAGGGAAGGATTGGTTGAGTATGAGGAGGAAGAGAACCTAGCGCTGGAGGAAATGAAAGATGAGGATGAATCAGGCCAAGATCAGGTTGTAGCTCACCCTGACACATGGCACATCTTGGTCTTATGGAGAGTTATGCATTCACAACAGGCACCCTTAGAAGCTGACTAAAGATCCCTGATCTTAAGGAGTAGATGCACAGTTCAGGGAAGGGTTTGTAACTTGATCATAGATGGAGGGAGCTGTACCAATGTGGATTCCATCACCATGGTCAACAAACTGAATCTGGTGACTCAAGATCACCCAAATCCTTACAAACTCAGATGGTTAAACAAGGGAGCAGAGGTTAAGGTTGACAAATAATGTCTAGTCCCATTCTCTATTGGGAAAGTGTATAAGGATGAGGTACTGTATGATGTTGTACCCATGGATGTTTGCCACCTGCTGTTAGGGAGGCCATGGGAGTTTGACAGGAATATAACTCATCAGGGGAAGGAAAATGTTTACAGCATCAAACATGACGGTAAGAAGGTCACCCTGACCCCTTACCACCAAATCAAAGGAACTATGGGAGTCCAAACATGCCAGAAGAGATCAGTGGTGTACTGTTCTTATCTGAGGCTGCCATGATTCAGGAAACGAAACAGGAGCAACCTTTATTGATCCTGCTATCCAAGGAAGTAACTTAAAAGGAGGGTTCAAAGTTGCCTGCAGAAATTGAACCTTTGATCCATAAGTTCAGGGATGTTTTTCCAAAAGAACTGCCTAGTGGCCTGGACTGCCACCCTTGAGGGGAATTGAACACCATATTGATCTTGTACCAGGTGTTGTACTGCCTAACAGACCTGCTTACAGGAGTGATCCAGCAGCCACCAAGGAGTTACAACACCAAATTGAGGAGCTCATGAGCAAGGATTTTGTCAGGGAATCTATAAGTCCTTGTGCAGTCCCTGCATTGCTTGTTCCTAAGAAAGATGGAACATGGAGAATGTGTACTGACAGTAGAGCCATTAACAATATTACTGTCAAGTATAGATTCCCAATTCCAAGACTTGATGATATGCTTGATGAGCTGAGTGGTGCCATGGTTTTCTCTAAAATTGATCTCAGGCAAGGGTACCATCAGGTGAGAATCAGGGAGGGAGATGAATGGAAGACTGCCTTTAAAACAAAGCATGGATTATATGTGTGGCTTGTGATGCCATTTGGCCTCTCAAATGCACCCAGCACTTTCATGAGGTTGATGACTGAAGTGTTGAGGCCATGCTTAGGACAGTTTGTTGTGGTGTACTTTGATGACATACTGGTGTACATCAGCAGCAGGGAAGATCATGTCAGACATCTTGAAGTGGTTTTTAAGATTCTCAGGGAGCAGAAGCTGTTTGGTAAGCTAGAAAAGTGCACCTTAATGGTTGAAGAGGTGACCTTTCTAGGTTACATTGTATCTGGAAGGGGTATATTAGTGGACCAGGAGAAAATCTCAGCAATCCAGTCCTGGCAAGTCCCTAAGACAATCACTGAAGTTAGGGGATTCCATGGACTGACTTCCTTTTACAAAAGGTTCATTAAAAACTTCAGCTCAGTTGTAGCACCCATCACTGAGTGCATGAAGAAGGGAGGGTTTCAATGGACTGACAATGCTCAGCAGTCCTTTGAAAGAATTAAGAAGTTGATGTGTGAAACCCCTATCCTGAAGTTACCAGATTTTGATCAGTTATTTGAAGTTGAGTGTGATGCCAGTGGAGTTGGCATTGGAGCAGTTTTAATTCAGGCTCAGAAACCAGTAGCCTATTTCAGTGAGAAACTAAATGGAGCTAAACTGAAATACTCTACCTATGACAAGGAGTTTTATGCTATCATCAGAGCCCTGATGCACTGAAATAATTATCTGAAGCCTAAACCATTTGTGTTGCATTCAGACCATGAGGCACTAAAATATATCAATGGTCAACACAAATTGAGTCACAGGCATGCTAAGTGGGTAAAGTTCTTGCAGTCATTCACTTTTTCCAGCAAATACAAGGAGGGAAAACAAAATCTAGTGGCATATGCATTTTCAAGGAGGCACTCCTTACTGTCAGTCATGGGAAACAAAGTCCTTGGGTTTGAATTTATGAAAGAGATGTACAAGGAAGACCCTGAATTTTCTGAAGAGTGGATAACACAAACTGAAGGACAAAGGGTTCCAGGGAGCAAGTATCTCTTGCAGGGAGGATTCTTGTTCCAAGACAACAAGCTGTGTGTGCCTAGGGGTTCTTACAGGGATCTGCTTGTTGGGAAATGTGTCCTCAACAATAGTGCGATCACATGATTTAAATATCATTATTAAATCTCATACCAAGAATACGAAAGGGATGATACATTACATATATAGTCAACTGGTCCACACATATCGGTAATGATTGACTGGCTAGAGTTTGACATTACTGTCGTGCGACGGTGGTGATCAGTTGATCCCTTGAGGTCACACCTAAAGGACGATTCCCTTAATTGAAAAGGTTAATTGGTTGTATCCGATACGTCTGGATGAATTAATTCCTTAAAATTGAACAAATTATTATCATAAGAGAGAAAATGACATCTTATTATAATGTGATTAAATGAGATTTTATTTAGTAATTTAAGAAGTTATATTACTAAAATTAATCGGTGTTTGCGAAACACGCGAGATGAGAATGATAAGTTAGTTATAATTACAAGATATTGTGAATTATACTAACTAGTAATTAAATGACCATTTTATGAGAAAGTAATTTTATATTACTAGTCAATTTGTTAAATATGATTTATTTAATTTGTAAATGATATTTAATTTGTTAAATATGCATTTTAAATTAAAACATGACATAAGACATGTCACATGTCACATGACATACAATTGTACAATTGACAAAGAAAATGGACTCCATATTACACTATTGAAACCGAAATTGGGTGGCTCTTATTAGTAGTTTTGTCTTATTCATTTGTCTTGTTCATTTGTCTATGACAATTGATAGTGACTTGACTATGCTAAAGACTTACACATTTTTGTCTTGTGAAGATAAAAAGGAAAAATAAAAAGAGCCCATTAGATGCCCACCCCAACCGGTTTTTGTATATACAATTAGAGAGGATTTTTCTCTAATTAATTCATTCTTACATTTTTATGAAAAACCTCCCTTCTCTCTCTTGTTCTTCATAAAAATTCCTTTTTGTGAATCAATTTGTTTAAATCAAACACTAATAATACTAGAAGTAGTATATGAGTATTAGTAATAGATTTTAAGGTAAACTACATTACAAACATCTAGTACATGTTAGTTTGTGGGATTAAGGGATAGTTTTGGGTGCTACTAATTGGAGGGCTTCTATTTTGAGGTCATGTATGTTCATCCAATATTGGAAAGCTCAAGAACTAACAAGAAGGAGATCTTGTTGGTGCCCATTTGACCGAAATTCATATGGTGAGAAAATGATATCTTCACTTGTTTATTTTAGTTTGCATGCATAAGATTTGTAATTAATTTTATGACTAAATTAATTTAGAACATATATGATTATGTTAAGTAAAAGAGATCTAGATTTCTAACAAGCGGTATCAGAGCACAAGGTTGTTTGCATGCAAATCGGTTATAGTTTTTCCGAGTTATACGATTAACATATACAACTTGTAAATTTGTGTTATTATGATATATCACGAAAATAATTTATGCATGTTAAAGTTTCTGATCCTAAAATTTATTTAGGATATTTTGGTTAATTTATGGATTTTATTGTTCATTTTATATTATATTGGCATTAAAATATGATTTTTATGATAAAAATGTCATTTTTGGACGAAAATTAGCTAAACTTCGAATTTTCCAGTGGTTTTTGGATATGTTTTCTCATATATTATTTTTAGATGATCAGGAAATTTTCATAATTTTATGAGTTTTTATGCTCGAAATATGGATTTTTCATGTTAAAAATCAAATTTAAATGAAAAATAGGTTAATATGAGAAATATTTCGAATCTGGTCATAGAAATTTAGTATGTTGTCACATGCAATTTTACAAGATGTGTGTAAAATAATAGGCTATAATGAAGTCTTCATGCATGATTTATGGATTTTTGATGAAAATTAGCATAAATAGTGACTTAATTAGTGAATAATTGCTAAAACATACTTCATGACTAAGGAAAAATGTCACATGTTGCATTTTATTATATTTTTCAGATCTAAAATTGAAAAGTTTATGAATATATTTTTTCTCATGTTTTTATGATTATTTTGTTAAAACCGATAAACCGCAACATTGTTTTTCCGGATAAATTTCAAATATTTTAACCTAAGTTTTAGAACATTATGAGTGTCATGGTATTTTTTCCAGAATGTTCATGAGTTTAAATTTCAAATTTCAAATTTATTTGAAATTTTTGTGATTTATTTGAAGTTTATAGCATTTTATTGTAATTTTGGGTCCATTAATGAACAATTTTAAGAAATATGAGTTAATTATAGTCAAATAGTTAGTGGAGACTAATTTTGAGTCCTAAGAGGTTAGGATAATTAACTTGTGCATAAATATGAATTTATGTAATTTATTGTGATTTTTAAAAGGTTGAATCACGCAAATCCATAAAAACCGTTTAATATACGATATTGGCTCCTTAAAGGCGATTTAGCATAAAATTGGGCATGTTCATACATATTATAATGCTGCATTTTATTTATGATTGTCATAATTTTATTTTATGTAATTTTTGAATTATGTAATTTTTACTTAGTATGACCTTAGTTTTTTAATTGATATTACCCGAAATGTATGGGAATATCGATTCGGTTGTAATTTATTGTGATCTCGTATCACCGTTTTGTAATTTAATAGATTTATTTTATTTTAATTACAAATGTATAATAGGAAATTATGTAATTTGTTATGTAATTTAATTATTTCGGAGTTCCTTGAAGACGGTGTCACTCAAGAAGGCGATACATAAAGACGGTGTTACCTCGAGATGCGTGCCTCAACCGAAGTTCAAGGGACCAATGGAGTTGGTTTCCGAATATGTAATAGTTAATTAGATTTTCTATTTTTGGAAGGCCATACTAGGATTTAATTTATGCTTTGCATTTTATTTATATGTTGCATGCATCGCTAAATCGCCATAACTAAAACATGCATTGTCATTTTAATCGAGTTTGTCGACCGTATCAATTAAAATTATCGTAGTTCACCGCTTTAGTTCACTTAAAACGTGATAGATAATAAATTGACATGACCTCTCGCTAAAATAATCAATTGAGACATAGCCTTACCAAAAAGTAGAAACCATGAAAACCTATTTCGCGAGGAAGTGCACTCGGCCATCCCGGGGTACAAACCTTGTTACGTAGGGGAAGTGGGTGATAAATGTCTATCCACCGAATTTATGTTAATGAAGGGTCTTTCGGCACACCGTGCCCTAAGTTGATATGGGTTTGGATCACGGACACATTTATTCGAAATTTGGGTTGAATTCAACGAAAGTATTCACGACGTATTTCCGGATGTGTTTCGGGCTAGAGATAAAATATTAATGTAATTTTATCGACCAAGAGTTCTAAAAGTAGAATCGATTAAAGAGTTAATCCACCGAGTTATATTAATAAAGGGTATTTCGGCACACCGTGCCCCAAGTTAATATGAATTTGGATCTTGGAATCATTTATCATAGTTGGGTAGAGGTCACTATGTGAATGCTTTTACTTGTTATTTACAAGTATTATTATAACGATGAATGTTTTGTTTTCGTTATTCCGTTATCGTATTGTTCTATTTCTTTACCACAATTCATATACGATATCATTTCGATTTTTCAAAAATCTCCATTAAAACATCGTAACTAAAGACAAATATGAATTTGCTTCTAAAACCTCAAATGAACCATTGCTAAGGATCTCTTGTAAAGAGTATAGATTAAAGTTATTCATTATCAAACAGGTTTTTGATTCTTGACTAACATATCTACTTACAATGAATTGTTTCTCATATGCTTAATTAAATTAAGTACCTTGAAGCGATAAATTGTTTTGGTAATTAGATTTGTCAGAATTCGTAATTGACCAAAATAACGCAACCACTTCAATGAAAGTTTTAAGACTAAAACGAACAAATGAAGAGTAATCTTCATGAATTCAATTTTGCTTCTCAAAGCAAAGACTCATTGAAATGAGTGGGAGCATTATCTTAAACCGTTAAGAAAAGGACGAGGTTCAAGAAGTAAATGGAATTGATACAAGGTAATGTTAAAAGTAAAGTTATTGAGAATGACGATACTAAACCTATCAATCCCTACCGATAAAGTTTCCATTGTCTTAAATGTTGGACACGAGAAAGGAAACTACCCCAAATTATTGATGAATCAACAAGTTAGTTGTGGGACATCTAATGGGACCTTCTTCTTTAAATGTTTATTTGATTGACATAAATTTTTGCTAGTACTATTTCGTCAATATTAGAAACCGGTGGTGGTTTTCATCATTATGTTTGATACATAGGATGATTAGAATATGACGACTAGCAACAATGAAGTCGAGAGATAGAGTCATTGTGTACTAAATCTAGTTTTTGGGTTTGGAGTTGTACTTGATTGTGACTATTAAGTACATAAACTCTAAATAAGAATACAAACTTGTTAAGTTACAAAAGAGGTTTCACTTTTGTGACCCTATACACCACGATTTGATGTATGGCTAGCCCATTATCAAGGTGATTATATTCTAAACCAAACTAGAATGATATATCATGAAGATGATGCAAGACTCAAATTGGTAACCCAAGATTAAACCTTAAATTCTGGAATGATTAACGCAAAGAGTTATCGAGTACTCTTGAAACCATTAGATTGTTAATGGTATATGCGTATCTTCTATTCAAAGCAAGATGTCTCGTGCCTTTTGGTTGAAAAGGTGATCGAGGTTGTAAATCATTGATCCATAATAGGTTGATCATTTTCTTTTACCAACGATTTAAGTTGATGCTAATGTGTTCACTTAATAAGATAAATAGAGAAGTCTTTGAAGAAGTTCAAATGTTCAAAGAATCACGATTTAGTCGTGATGGGATTATCAAAGTGAGGACTTTGATATAAGCCAAAGGAAATGTGATATAATATCACAAGTTAATCTCTCTTAGCACGCATTATGGAATAATGTGTGGTTGGATAAGAATTCAAACTCTATTCGATATGGTTTGGACTTCAATCAAGTTACTTGATCCTTTTGGGGATTTTATCATTTTGTCTAGATTATTTGGCCACTAAATCTAAAACAATTCGTATGAGATATGAAATGGTAGGGTACCATATTTGTAAGTTTTCACAAGAAACAAATGCTCATTTTTCCCTTTCAATTATCACGAGAACGACGGGTTTGCGGCTCGTGAAGCTGTCTTTCTAAAATACAAGTTTATTTCTAGAAGACAGAGTGGGAGAAATTATTCAAGAGCCACAAAGAAAGCCACAAAGAATGTTATGTCGCAAGAAACTGGTCTTTCTTGGTACATGAGACGTTTTGTGTAAGATGTTGTTTCTTTAAAAACCTAGGAGGTTAAATTCGTCACTTGTTGAAAATGATGAATTCATGCTACTTTTAAGAAAGTAAAAAGCTTATATCTTACAAAAGAAATCGTTTGATTTAAATTGATTACTTCTAGAAAGTAATGAACATATGACTTACATGAGAGTGTTTAAGTCACAATTCACTACAAGGCTTAGAGCCATGAAAATCCAATATAAAAGGTCTGATTAGTTGCAAAGGGTTTTGCACTAATAAAGAGAGATTTCAAAGCTTGATTGCTAGCGAAGATGTTTGCACTGGTTGAAATGCTTAAGTCTATTTGGATCTTCTTAGGGATTGTGTTTCATTATTATGAAATACATAGCGAGTGAATCTAAAACCCACTTCTTCAATTAGAAGGAATGTATTCAATACATATCTTGAGTTTTGAAGATTCTTGCAATCCTAAGATAATGTGAAACTTAAGAGAGGGTCTTAAGTAGGACATCAATGAGTTGGAATCAACATTTTTGATCATGTGATAAAACATTTCTCGATAAGTCGAGAAGTTGTGTTTATACATGAAGTTTAGTGGGAGTTACGGAAATTTTAATTAGTCTTATATGTGAATGACATATTGATCATCGAGAATGATTTAAGATTTTTGGAGTATTATAATACATCTTTAATATCCGGATTTATGAAGATAAATCCACGTGATATTAGTGTCAATAAGAAGTCTTATGTTGATAAGATTCATGACTAGTTCAATTAAATTGAACATATTTGATTGATTCCATTTGCTTCCGCTGCCGGATCAATTAAATAAGTAATGATGTATAACACTTCATATGCTTTGAGTATGATGAATTGTTTTAAAATCGAATTTAAATAATCTTTACCAAGTAAACCATAAAGATTACCCTTAAGTGCTTACAGAACCATTAAGGAAGTAAAGCAAAGTGTTTATGATGCAATTTTGTGTAAGGGTGTTACACAAGTGACAATTGACAATTGAGATTGCGCATGGTTTCCGACAAAACCATAATCAAAACACATTAGGATGGTTAAGAAACCATTGTGGCAATGTTATTTAAGAAATAGATTTTCTAGAATCGTTTTAGGCAATAAAGAACAATGAGAGATATTTATAACGGAAATTGAGTACACTTGCAATCATGAGATGTACAAGAGGATGAGTCCCGCACACTGTGAAAACAGTGGGAGCTATTCTTAGGCTAGAGGACCTATGTCTTGATTGGATCTATGTGGGGTAATATCCGTATAAGACCCTTTAAATTTAAGGATTATAACGTAAATTTAACATGTGAAATATGGTCATAAACGAAATACAATGAAAAACGATTAAGCACAAGAATTAACCTCCGGTCCTAGTGCAATTCGGCAATGAGAGATCAAAGTAGACCTCCTCCTAATTGTTGCACCCAAGATCGTCTGAGAATATGCCCTTGTGCTAGAAATGTGTTCTCTAATTGCCTTGCAATATTGAGAGAACTTGATGTGAGTTTTCGAGATGTGAGATCTAGGTTTCAGAGAGAAATGATCTCCAAAACCCTAATTTTTTGTCAAAAATGAATTAGGTTACAAAAGGAGAGAAGGCTCTCCTTTTGTTGCCTCGGTCCGCTGGTCACTAGAGGAGGGAGTGGGCTTTCCACTTTCTCCTCATTTAACTCGTGATCCGACTGATCCGACTCGTCTCGCTAAAATGTATATGACGCGGTTTATATTATAAATCGTCATCGGTTATCGGCTATTAAAATATCAACTAATAACACGGGTTAGTTGAAGTATTAATACATGTCCGACAAAGACGATATTGTATAATTTATTCAATATACATTAATTAAATATAATCGTTTATATTTAATTTACGAATTAACTGTTTAATTCGCCTTAGCCCATTTTATTTAATCCGTATTAAATATAATATCTCAACATCACATTTTGACTAATTACTAGTCAAATAACTCGGACTAATCTGGTTAGTCAAAATTGGCATCAACATGACCGTATTTTCATACACACGTCTCTCAAACGTATCCTATAGGTGTGACTTTTAGGGACCAGTTGATCACCGCCATCCGTATGACAATAACGTCAAACTTATCTAGCAAGCCAACCGTTATTGATAAACGTGGATCAACCGATAATAATACCAAAAGTATGCCCTTTGATCCTTTTAGAGATTTATAAGTCCTTGCACTGTTAAGGACACCAGCCCCAACAAGCTCCCACTTGTCCGTACAAGTGTATGTGCAATGACGTTATCCGCACTAACTGGAGGACACAAGCTCCAACAAACTCCCACTTGTCCGTACAAGTGTATGTGCGATAACCGATTCTCATATTCATTTAAAATTTCTCCCACTCAATGTAAAACAATTTGCAGATCCGGATCCGCAAAGGTCGTATTTTACAATCGATCTGTATCAAGAGTGGTTTCCCCGACTAGAGAGTAACTTAACTGATAAAACGAATCCGTATCCGAGCATGGCCATGCATTTCGATTCTGACTCCTCGAGTGGCCCTGAGAAATATCGAGTACCTGATAAAGGCTGAATATTTCCTTCAACTCGACTCCTTCCGATCTAAGCACAGCATGAAATGACCCAGAAAAAATCTACTTGGCCCCCTGTTACGGATGACCGTGAGAAAGAAACCAAAGTCACCCAAAATCTGCCTTAGTCTCAAGAGACAGTCGATAGTCAAAAGAATCGACTCTTAGGATCACCATGGAGGTCCTATCCACGACCGGGCACCGAATGTTATAAAACATTTAGGACTCCACGTCGATGTCACAATGGTGTCCTACGAGATATCCGTATAACTCGCCTCTGTGATTGGTCAGTCAACCGGTTGACTTATGGCTCGTTGAACCCACCATCAACCAACGTCACAAAATAATTGCCAGAGTTATCAGCTCATGTGGGCAATTAAGGACTAAAATTATAATGTTTGTTTAGTTCACTTTGTGGTGTTCAAAATTGTCGTACAATTCCACATGAAAAACAAAATATATAAATATCAAAACGATGATGTCGTATAGAGTACAAACGAGAATGAATCTAATCCATAAAAAGTACTACAACTCAGGAACATGTTTAATTCCCATGGAATTAACATGCCCTTCATGCTTATCTTGTCGTAATGGTTTAGTGAGAGGATCTGCTATGTTATCATCGGTAGCAATATTTTCTATCACTACTTCCTTTTGCTCCACGTAATCTCGGATTAGATGAGCTTTCCGTTGTACATGTCTAGATTTGTTGCTAGACCTAGGCTCCTTAGCTTGGAAGATGGCACCGCTATTGTCACAATAGATGGTGATTGGGTCATTCGAACTAGGCACTACAGATAGTCCTTGTAAGAATTGACGCATCCATATCGCTTCCTTTGCAGCTTCAGACGCGGCATAGTACTCGGACTCAGTCGTAGAATCTGCTGTAACAGTTTGTTTGGAACTCTTCCAGCTGACTGCAGCGCCATTAAGAGTAAAAACGAATCCAGACTGAGATTTCGAGTCATCTCGATCCGTTTGGAAGCTAGCATCTGCGTAACCGGTTGCGCATAGCTTTTGTTCGCCTCCATAAGTCAATGCCCAATCTTTTGTCCTCCGTAGGTACTTAAGAATGTTCTTGTGACCCATCCAAAGTGTGAATCACCTGGATGCTGTTGGAATCGACTTGTCATACTCAATGCATATGCCACGTCTGGACGTGTGCATATCATGGCATACATGATTGATCCTATAGCCGAGGCATAAGGGATCCGTGCCATGCGCTCTTTCTCTTCCGGTGTCTCTGGTGCCTGAGACTTGCTCAAATGCACCCCTGGAGCCATAGGAAGAAACCCCTTTTTGGAGTTAGTCATGCTGAATCTCTCTAGGACTTTGTCTTTGTAAGACTCCTGACTGAGAGATAACATCCGACGTGATCTATCTCGATAGATACGGATGCCCAAAATTCTTTGTGCCTCACCCAGATCTTTCATCTGGAAATGGTTCTTCAACCATACTTTCACCGGGTTAAGAGAGGTATGTCATTCCCAATCAGGAGTATGTCGTCAACATACAATATTAGGAAGACAATCTTGCTCCCACTCGACTTGATATAAAGACATGGTTCCTCGACCGATCGAGTAAATCCATTTTCTTTTATCACTTGGTCGAAGCGATGATTCCAACTCCTTGATGCTTGCTTAAGTCCATAAATGGAACGCTTAAGCTTGCACACTTTCTTAGGATGTTCTGGATCGATGAAACCTTCGGGTTGTACCATGTACAACTCTTCCTCCAAAAAGCCGTTTAAGAAGGCGGTTTTCACGTCCATTTGCCAAATTTCATAGTCATGAAAAGCGGCAATCGCTAAGATAATCCGAATGGAACGCATCATGACTACGGGTGCAAAGATCTCATCATAGTGCAAACCTGGCACTTGGGTGAAACCTTTAGCAACTAGTCGTGCTTTATAGATATCTTGTTGACCTTCCACAGAATGCTTTATCTTGTAAAGCCATTTGCATTGAAGGGGACGAACCTTAGCAGGTAAGTCAACAAGATCCCATACGTTGTTCTCATACATGGAGTCCATCTCGGATTGCATGGCTTCAAGCCATAGCTTTGAGTCAGAACTAGTCATGGCACCTTTATAGGTTGCGGGTTCACTACTCGTTAAGAGTAGAATGTCATCTATGTCATGTTCCTCGACCATACCAATGTATTTGTATGGAGGAATAGAGACTCTTCCCGACCTCCTAGGTTCCTCAGGAATATTAACCGCAATGGGATTGAAGGAACTGGTTCCTCCAATGGTTGCTCGGTACTTGGTTCTGGAATCTCCGACAGTTCGAAGGTTCTATCACTCTTTGCATTCTCGAGAAATTCCTTCTCTAAGAATGTCGCTCTAGCCGCAACAAAAACACGTTGTTCGGTTGGCGAATAAAAGTAATGACCAAGCGTTCCTTTAGGATAACCTATAAAGTATGTCTTGACCGATCGCGGGCCGAGCTTATCCTCGTGTCTCCACTTGACATAAGCCTCGCAGCCCCAAACCCGTATAAAGGACAAGTTAGGGACCGTTCCCTTCCATAGTTCATATGGAGTCTTGTCAACAGCTTTAGACGGACTTCGGTTAAGTATTAGAGCAAATGACAAAGAGCATAACCCCATAATGAATCGGGTAATACCGTGTGACTCATCATGGATCGAACCATATCAAGTAGAGTTCGATTTCTCCGTTCGGACACACCATTCAACCGAGGTGTTCCAGTGGAGTTAATCGTAAGGCAATCCCACAATCCTTAAGGTGTTGATCAAACTCGTGAGAAAGATACTCGCCACCACGATCCGAACGTAGTGTTTTAATCTTTCTACCCAGTGAGGTTCTCACCCTATTCTCGTATTCCTTGAATTTGTCGAAGGATTCACTTTTGTGTTTCATTAAGTAGACATAGCCATATCTACTTAAATCGTCCGTGAAAGTGATGAAATACCTATAGCCTTCTCGTGCGGTGATTGACATAGGTCCACATACATCCGTGTGTATGAGTCCTAATAGGTCGTCCAGCAGCGCATTCCAACACCTTTGAAGGAAATCCGAGTCATCTTACCGATGAGACATGATTCACACGTGCCAAATGATTGAAAATCAAAGGCCGAGATAGCTCCATTCTTTATGAGCTGTTTTACGCGTTTCTCATTAATGTGTCCCATGCGGCAAAGGCTGCCATAGATACGTTTGATCTTTGTCACCAACCTTTAACTTTTTATTCATTACGTGTAATATTTCGATCCGATCTAAAACATAAATTCCATTCATGGAGACCGCCTTGCCATAAATCATATTGTGTAATGAGAAAATGCAAGAATTATTCTCTATTACAAATGAAAATCCAAGTTTGTCAAGTGCGTAAACAGAAATAATGTTTTTAGAAAGACTGGTACATAATAGCGCTTATATAAAAATAACTCAAATCCGCTAGGAAGCTGGATCACATATGTTCCCCTCGAGACGGCAGCCACTCGTGCTCTATTTCCGACACGCAGGTCCACCTCACCCTTTATGAGGGGTTCGATGTTTCGGAGCCCCTGCACATGATTACACAGATGAGAACCACAACCAATATCAAGTACCCAAGTTCCGTAACTTTCGTGGTTAATCTCAATCATATGAATAAAAGTAGAAGAGGAAGAAAACATACCAACAGTTTAACGCGACCGCCTTTATGTCCTCATGGTATACGGGACATGTACGCCTCCAATGCCCGGTCTTGTGGCAATGGTGACACTCCATGTTACCATCCTTGCTCTTTGTCGCGCCTGATGAGTTGCTCGACTCACCAAGACCACTCTTACCTGAACCCGACTTCTTGAACTTCGCCTTACCTACCGCTAGGTCTCGCTTTAGCTTTGCCCTTACCCTTGCCCTTGTTTGACACAACGAGAACATCCTGTTTCATGCTCCCACCGAACTTCATGTCCTTCTCGGTGCATGTACGAGAAGGAGTGCAGTTCATGGGGACTTTTCTTCAAATCATTCATATAGTAATTCGCTCTAAAGAGCGCAAAACCATCGTGGAGTGAATGAAGCATGCGGTCAATCACAATGTTCTCGCTGATTTTACAATCAAACGTCTCCGCTTCTCGACATTCTCAATCATGCTGAGAATGTGTGGGCTAACCGGTTGGCCCTTCCGGAGTCTCGCATCAAAGAAGCGAGTGGTATGCTCATAGGTCACGATTCTCGGTGCTTTCGAGAATTCCTTAGTGAGCGTGGTGAAAATCTTGTTTGCACCATGGGCTATGAAGCGTTTCTGCAAATTGGGTTCCATTGCAAAAATGAGTACGTTTTTAATCGCACCCGCTTCCATACAGAAATCGTTAAACTTGGCGATCTCATTAGCTCTAGCCGTGGGACCTGGGTTTGGTGGGATGGGCTCTATTAGATATTTGAGCTTCCCGTCACCGCGGCAAGATTCCGTAATGCCGCCTCCCGGTCCGCGAAGTTTGATCCATCATTCTTCATCGAGTAGACCGATTCATCCGATTCATGAAGATCCGGCCGCCAGGACTCACGGTCCAATGTGGCACTTGGCATTGGGTCGTTAGTGGGACCAGCCATTTCGTTATAGCAGTTATAAAAATTCGTGTTCTACACTGAAAAAGAAAGAAAAACAAAAACGAAATAAGCAACTCATCGAGGTGATTTAAGTCTATTTAAAAAAATTCATTTTAACGTGTAGACTCTCGCACTTGCATAATTGATCTCCCTCAAGAATAATACAAGTGATCCCAAGACTCAATTTTTGTAAATTGATAAGCCAACTGTTTAGCTAATTCTTCCGTAAGAACTCTTGGTCGATAGATTTCCGTAAATCCTATCTATAGTCCACCATAATCACAGGATCGTACGAGTGACCATAGTGTTGAGATAAAATAGGTCAATCAGTTCCAACTTACCCGACGTAGAAGGGGTCATATTATGCCTACCGACGAAGAAGGGACTCATTGGAGTTTGACCTATAAAGACCATTCTCAATTTTGGTTTATACGAGGAAGATCCCATCAACTTAATTATAATTCATATTAAGTGAACGAATAACTAGCGTCTGCGTGAATGAATTAATTTAGGTGATGGCTTAAAATCATGTGACATAAGAATGTCAAAGAAAACTAACTCGTGACCTCTATATGTGTCAGTTTTCATGCAATAATTAGGTGGTTTGGTTTTAGGCGGAATATGATGCATATTATCGTTACGAAAAAAATAAATAAAAGAATGCAATACGTAAATAAAATTCCTAGTGTGGCCTATCCTAATAAAAAGAACATAAAACAACTTTGGAATCCACCGTTGGACCCGAAAAGCTTGTCTTGATGTTCCATCTTCATCCTTGCAGCGGGAGTGAGCATCTGGTTCTCCATCTTTGGTCTTCTCAAAAATTACAATTTAAAATTTACAAACATAAACCTATTTACATTCTAAATACGAAAAGTGTAATTACAAGTGAAAAATCCAAAACGGAGATACGAGATCTCAAAATACAACTAAGACCGTGTTCCATCATTACGGTAACACGTTCTACTAAGGCCACACTAAGTTACAACCGTTTGTAAAATAAATAAATACGTAATATAAAGCATTCACGGCATTCAAATTAACGATAAAAGAAAATGCATCAACTAAAACAAATTTAATCGTGACATAATTCCGTAATTATGTTAAATTTATCCAAACCACCTTTTAACGATTAAAATTTATGTGATAAAACTGCTTCTATCAGTTTAATTTTAATCTTTTACAATCCGTTACTTTAAATACGCTTTAAAATAACTCATTGGTACGTGTGTGAACCGTTTCACAATCATAGCGAGTGTACAATATCCGTATAAAGTACATATTAAGGCCAAAAGAAAATTTAAAACAAAAGAATAAATTTTCAAAGCTGCCAGAACAAAAATCCCTCGATCCAGGGACAAAAGTGCTCGATCGAGGAACAAAAGGGCTCGATCGACTGAACTGCTAGTCGATCGAGAGGTATGCTAATCAGAAAGTACTCGATCGACGGTACTGGAGGTCGATCGAGGGCTTTTATCAGCAAATCTGCTCGATCGAGTACGAGGACATCTCGATCGAGTAGTGGGGTTTTGAAAGTGGTCGATCGAGTACAACAAGGACTCGATCGAGTAAAAACAAGACAGAAAAACCTCTCGATCGATTAAAAACATACTCGATCGAGAATAAAAGTTTCTGGAAAAACAAAACCCTCGTGAAAACAGTTTTGACGAAACAAAAACATCTCAATTTTAATCAAAACCGCATCAAAACAAATTTTACATTCTGACAAAACGTGACATATTGTTATAATCTCCGTATAAAACAACAATATGTAAAATAACAAATCGAAAACAAGATGAATCAACCGTGTAAAACATGTCACGGTTTCAAAAAAACGCTTCAGCCGTGTATACAAGGCACGGTTTTCGAGACAAAAACAATCGTTTCAAAATCGTTTTATGAAAAATCACAATGAAAATTTACGTGGCCTCGCTCTGATACCACTTGTGGGGTAATATCCGTATAAGACCCTTTAAATTTAAGGATTATAACGTAAATTTAACATGTGAAATATGGTCATAAACGAAATACAATGAAAAACGATTAAGCACAAGAATTAACCTCCGGTCCTAGTGCAATTCGGCAATGAGAGATCAAAGTAGACCTCCTCCTAATTGTTGCACCCAAGATCGTCTGAGAATATGCCCTTGTGCTAGAAATGTGTTCTCTAATTGCCTTGCAATATTGAGAGAACTTGATGTGAGTTTTCGAGATGTGAGATCTAGGTTTCAGAGAGAAATGATCTCCAAAACCCTAATTTTTTTGTCAAAAATGAATTAGGTTACAAAAGGAGAGAAGGCTCTCCTTTTGTTGCCTCGATCCTGGTCACTAGAGGAGGGAGTGGGCTTTCCACTTTCTCCTCATTTAACTCGTGATCCGACTGATCCAACTCGTCTCGCTAAAATGTATATGACGCGGTTTATATTATAAATCGTCATCGGTTATCGGCTATTAAAATATCAACTAATAACACGGGTTAGTTGAAGTATTAATACATGTCCGACAAAGACGATATTGTATAATTTATTCAATATACATTAATTAAATATAATCGTTTATATTTAATTTACGAATTAACTGTTTAATTCGCCTTAGCCCATTTTATTTAATCCGTATTAAATATAATATCTCAACATCACATTTTGACTAATTACTAGTCAAATAACTCGGACTAACTGGTTAGTCAAAATTGGCATCAACATGACTGTATTTTCATACTGTCACGTCTCTCAAACGTATCCTATAGGTGTGACTTTTAGGGACCAGTTGATCACCGCCATCTGTATGACAATAACGTCAAACTTATCTAGCAAGCCAACCGTTATTGATAAACGTGGATCAACTGATAATAATACCAAAAGTATGGCCTTTGATCCTTTTAGAGATTTATAAGTCCTTGCACTAACTGTTAAGGACACCAGCCCCAACAATCTCGACACGTACTCAGAAAGTTTTGTAATGCAAATGTATACATTACAAAGGAAAACGAGTATGTAGTAAGGTTGTGTAAGGTACATGAAGTTGATAAAACCTACTAACCAAAGCCTTCTCACAGGCTAAACATGATGAATCATGTCATTTCAAATGAATTGAAATGAACAACTACATACAAGATCAAATTAGATTATAGAACATGAAATAGTAATCAGGCATTGACTATTCATATGTGATAATCGCATTTGTCGTTCGAGTTTTACTTTAAAACTCTTTTATTATACTTTGTTACACCCAAACGGGTTGTAAAGACAACATTGAACCCCGTTAAAGTGAACCTGGATTAACATGGTATTTGCCCATAGTCACTTGTATGAGGTGACGTCTCGAAGTGACTAGAGTGTGATGCGATTTATGGCAAGTTCAAGTGCCATAGAGTCATGTGAGATGACTAGTCGATCACATAGGCAGACTGTTAGGAACACTTTGTCGGGTAGTGACCGCTTATAGAGTTCTGGCAAATTTATACAGCCTGGTCGTGGCGAGAGCTACTATAGTATTCTAATGAGTCGATTCTTTTGACTAAAGACTGTTCACCTAAGATGGCACAGTTTCAGATTAACTTTGATTTGTGTTACTACGACCTTCGTAAATGGGGTCAAATGGGCATATTTTGGGTTATGATAGCTGTGGCTAGTCGAAGGGAATAAGTGCGATAGGAATTGTCCACCCCCTTGTCAGGGTTAAACAATATCTCAGGGCCACTCGAGGAGTAATGAACTGGAAATGCGTGGCCACGCTCGGAAGGTATCCATGGTGGATAAATTCCGGTCAATCAGTAATTCTCCAGATCGAGGAAACCACTCTCGATATGATCATTTGCAAGTACGACCCGAAAGACACCTTGCATTGAGTGGGAGATAGTAATAGGACAAGAGAATTGGTGACGAACACTTGTCGAGGACAAGTGGGAGATTGTTGGGAAATGTGTCCTCAACAATAGTGCGATCACATGATTTAAATATCATTATTAAATCTCATACCAAGAATACGAAAGGGATGATACATTACATATATAGTCAACTGGTCCACACATATCGGTAATGATTGGCTGGCTAGAGTTTGACATTACTGTCGTGCGACGGTGGTGATCAGTTGATCCCTTGAGGTCACACCTAAAGGACGATTCCCTTAATTGAAAAGGTTAATTGGTTGTATGCCGATACAGATTAATTAATTCCTTAAAATTGAACAAATTATTATCATAAGAGAGAAAATGACATCTTATTATAATGTGATTAAATGAGATTTTATTTAGTAATTTAAGAAGTTATATTACTAAAATTAATCGGTGTTTGCGAAACACGCGAGATGAGAATGATAAGTTAGTTATAATTACAAGATATTGTGAATTATACTAACTAGTAATTAAATGACCATTTTATGAGAAAGTAATTTTATATTACTAGTCAATTTGTTAAATATGATTTATTTAATTTGTAAATGATATTTAATTTGTTAAATATGCATTTTAAATTAAAACATGACATAAGACATGTCACATGTCACATGACATACAATTGTACAATTAACAAAGATAAAATGGACTCCATATTACACTATTGAAACCGAAATTGGGTGGCTCTTATTAGTAGTTTTGTCTTATTCATTTGTCTTGTTCATTTGTCTATGACAATTGATAGTGACTTGACTATGCTAAAGACTTACACATTTTTGTCTTGTGAAGATAAAAAGGAAAAATAAAAAGAGCCCATTAGATGCCCACCCCAACCGGTTTTTGTATATACAATTAGAGAGGATTTTTCTCTAATTAATTCATTCTTACATTTTTATGAAAAACCTCCCTTCTCTCTCTTGTTCTTCATAAAAATTTCTTTTTGTGAATCAATTTGTTTAAATCAAACACTAATAATACTAGAAGTAGTATATGAGTATTAGTAATAGATTTTAAGGTAAACTACATTACAAACATCTAGTACATGTTAGTTTGTGGGATTAAGGGATAGTTTTGGGTGCTACTAATTGGAGGGCTTCTATTTTGAGGTCATGTATGTTCATCCAATATTGGAAAGCTCAAGAACTAACAAGAAGGAGATCTTGTTGGTGCCCATTTGACCGAAATTCATATGGTGAGAAAATGATTTCTTCACTTGTTTATTTTAGTTTGCATGCATAAGATTTGTAATTAATTTTATGACTAAATTAATTTAGAACATATATGATTATGTTAAGTAAAAGAGATCTAGATTTCTAACACTGCTAATAAGGTAAGTTCACTCAGGAGGCATAAGAGGTCACTTTGGAGTCCAAAAGACCTTGGACATCCTTCAGGATCAGTTCTATTGGCCTAGGATGATGGGAGATGTCCAGATCATTCTCAGGAAGTGTTCAGTGTGTCAGCAGGCTAAAAGCTCTTTCCAGGCTGGTCCTTATACTCCTTTACCAGTGCCTGATAAGCCACGGGAAGATATAAGCATGGATTTTTTGTTGCCTTACCCAGGACTCAGAGGGGCGAAGATTCTGTGATGGTAGTTGCTGATAGGTTCAGTAAGATGGATCATTTTGTGGCATGCAAGAAGCCTGAGGATGCTGCCAGTGTTGCTGAGCTCTATTTACAAGAAATTGTGAGGCTGCATGGGGTACCAAAAACCATAGTGTCTGACACGAACACCAAATTCATGAGTTATTTTTGGAAAACCCTATGGAGGCTTCTGAAAACAAAGTTGCTGTTCTGTACATCTCACCACCCTCAAACTGATGGCAAAACTGAGGTCACAAACAAAACATTGGGGAGAATACTGAGATAATTAGTCAGCAAGTCCTTGAGGGATTGAGATTTGAAATTGTCAAAAGCTGAGTTTGCATGCAACAGGGCACCATCTGCTGCAACTTTTCATAGTCCCTTTGAAATAGTCTATGGGGTTAATCCACTCATGCCCTTAGATTTGTCCAGTATTCCAAGAGGGGATATGAACTTTGATGCTAAGGCCAGAGCTGAACAGATCCTAAAACTTCATGAATCAGTCAAGAAGTAGATTAAAAAGGCCAATGAAAGGTACATGAAGCAGTCTAAGGTTCCTCAAATGAAGAAGGAGTTCATGCCAGGTGATCTGGTCTGGATTCATCTAAGGAAAGAAAGGTTCCCAGCCAGGAGAAAGAACAAGTTAATGCCAAGAGCTGATGGCCTATTTAAAATTGTTGAAAAGATTGGATCAAATGCCTACAAGGTGGATTTACCAGGTGATTATGGAGTGCATGGTACCTTCAATGTGGGAGATCTCAGTCCTTACTATGATTCAGATGATGAGGAGGCTACAAGCTTGAGGAAAAGCCATGTTCAACTTGGGGAGGGTGCAGTAGGAGCCAAGGACCAGGGCAACACAAATCAGGCAGCAGGCAACAATCTTAGTCACACTACCCTGTTAACAACCACTGCCAGGCCTGCTTTGGGAGGTCTCAGGTACCAGTACAAGCTCAACCACCAGCTGCCACCCTGGCTAGCTGAAACATTGATAAACTAAGCTGAGAAAGGTCCTAAGGAGCTAGGCCAAAGTCACACTACAATCAAGAGAAAATCAAACTGAAAGTCAAGCTGCTGAAAGGGACATAAAGCATAAAGCATACTGCCATTTCTGGCTAAACAAGGAAGGAGCTGTTGCTAGGATGCTTTTGCTTGTCTCTCCATATTTCAGATATCACCTAAGAGCCAAAGTCAAGGCCTCTACTGCCCCCATTCGTCCTTATACTCCCAGCCAAATCAACACAGCAGCCTAGGAAGCAACATGTCACTATCAATGCAGATTTTCTGTTGTTTTGTTGCAGTTTCCTTTAAATCAGTTTGTCATCATTGTAAAATACTTCCAGTACTTTATTTATGTCCTAAGAACTAATCCTGGCCCTTGGATGAGATTTCTAGGTTAAAGTTTGTAACAGAATTCCAAGAGGAAGGCCTATATAAGGACCTCTCCTCCAACTGCATTCAGGCAGCTTTTGATGAATATTAAAACCTGAGTTTTCTCTCAATTTTAAATCTCTATAACTTGTGCTTAGTCTGTAGTTAAGAGTCAGGCCTATTAACATCTTGTGCTTAGATTGTAGGTGTTGAACAAAGTCTGTTAGTGAGGTTCACTCAATCTTGTGCTCAGACTGTGGGTTGTTTGGTCTTGCTGTTAACTTGAGTTGGTTTTTATCTGTGCTTGGCTATGATAAATTCCAGTTTAGGTTGTCCAAATTGTTAGCTTGCTTCCCTGTGAGTATTCTGTGGGATTTAAGTTGATAATTATATCCCTTGTTCCTTGTCCAGTATCAAACATCAACCCTGTGTCCAGATTGCTTGAACCCTCTATCAGAGATAGTTTATTCACTTAGCTAGTTTGTCACCAAATTTCATGATTTTAGTAGGTCATTTGGCATTTTTATTCAAATTCTGAAAGTTCATTGCATCCTGAAAACATCAGGACAGTCAGGCTAAGTTAAAGTCTCAGTCTTAGTGTCAGGCCTGGGGTTTGACACTGCAGTCTAATTGATGAATCTTTTATTATTCTTATTACCTTTATAATAATTAATTTATATTAATTATAATTGCCCAAAACTCATCTAGTGTGTGATCCTGTAGGACCGATTAATACTACTCGGATCCTAACTCATTTAGGACTCAGACTACAAGCGGCTCCTAGCAGAACATTATAGCTACATAGAATTAATCGGTTATACAATATTCCGAACATATGGACACACTAACTCTTTCAGTCTCCCACTTGCACTTATGTCCTATAAGGCACCATAATCTCTTTGCTTCTATCTCTTCAGATGAGAATAGGGTAGGAGAAGTGTCATCCCTATAAATCTCTATCTCTTTTCTCTAATTTCTGAGTTGAATTGTTACAATAGACGTCTGACTTTCACCTAGTCTGGGCATGACCATGCACTTATACAATTCCCACTCTTCGAGAGGCCGAAGATGATAAACTCCTTTCTCAAAGGAGGAGCAAATCCCATTTTGTCTAACCACATTCTGTCACACATTCCATGACAAGTTCAACCATCACCTTTATAGCCACCAATCACAATTGACGTTTGATGATGTCAAAACTAGCACTTCACATGTAGAGAATAGTCAAAGACTCAGGTCTAAAGACTACCAAACGGTGAAAGAAACTTTGTTGACACTAAGCGAAACCTTAACAAAGTTCTTTGACAGGTTAGTCTAATACACATTCCAAACATGTATCCATGTGCCTGGTTTGATATCTCAATATCATGACTTATGGAACGTAGTCATCAACCAACTCACAACTAATCATTATGAGGCATAAGTGTCCCTTTCACTATGCCCTAATGAGAGACTTATATAAACACATTATCTTACAAAACAGAGTTCCATAACCAAGTCACGCACTTGGTGATCTGTTTAAACAATGTATACTATTTTAGGACAAACATTCAATTATACGATAATTAAATGTAAAATCAAGCTTTTATCATATAAAAGAACATGTCATACAAGCGTATCAATCATATCGAACATAACCTCCCACTAAAATAAAGACCTCTTGGTAGTATTGTAATACCCCGTATTTTATATAATAAATTAAATGGATATTATTATATATTAATTATTATACATTTTATATTACTAATTATATCGGGTTAATTGTTGAGTCGATAATTACGTTAAGTTATCGAGCTAAGTTAATTAAGACGGGTTTATATGGAATTCGAAAGGTGAGCTAAACAATTAACCCTCGACCCATTTGAGCTGGCCTAATACTTGTCCAGCCCAAAATAACCCTAACCCTAATAATAACCCTAACCCTAATAGTACCTACCCCAACCCGCCTCCCTCATTGCTCACTACCTCAAACCGCCTCCCTCCTTCACCAACACCAAAACATCAGATTTCACGCATAAAGAGGGAGAGAGAGTGGCCGTGGGTGTTGATAGCGAAGCAAGGAAGAGCTAGGGACTTTTTTCGACGGCCGTGGGTGGCCCTGGTGGCGGTTGTGGTGGCGGAAAAAGGTGACGGATTCGTGAAGGATCGATAATCAGATTCGTTGCTTTATTTTCTGGACTGCTTGAACTGCTTAATTGGATTTGCTGGCACTTTGAGGTAGGGAAATACACTTGACTTATTATCGTTGTTGCTTAATTGTGTTGACTTGATTCGTGGTTGTTGATTTACGTTATGATTCATATATGGGAAGGTGATTGACTGAATTGATCGTATTGAGTATATTATCATAACATTCGGTGACCGGCATGATTCTACGATTTACCCGTTCAATGACATACATATTGTGTTGCATTAATTTCTTGAGCATTCATATGCATTGGAGATGGAGGATGTTGTGGTGACGTGGTGCGGTGATGATGATGTTGTGATAAGGCCCGGGCGGTTCTGCAGACTTGCCCTGGTGTCCTCAATCTATGCGTCGGCGGATCGACTTCGGTCGATATATAGTCTACCGGGGATCGGTATGGCTGGGCGTTCCGGGGATATGTGTGATGGAGTTGAGATGGAGATGGTGGTGTCGGAGGAACATGCATATCATATTACTTGTTGTTTCATTGTTTTCCCTACTCAACCTCGTGGTTGACCCTGTGTATTCGTGTACGCCCGTGATGATCCAATTATTGGGGAGCAGATTGACAGTATTTCGAGACCGATAGGAGCTGGCCGGGAAGAGAGCTTGGATGACTGACTTAGTGCCTAGCCCACCTTAGTCTTATTAATAGTTTTATCAGACTTTATCTTTTGGTCATATTTTTGGAGGCTTTGTTTTAATTCCAGTTGTAATCTCACTATAAACATTTTAATTAAGTACTGTGTTTCTTTCCTTTGTTATCTACTGCCTCGGGTTTCCGAGATGGTAACACCGTCACTTATCTGAGGAGTTCTAGTTCAGGCCCCTAAATAAATGAGGGTGTTACAAAGTGGTATCAGAGCGAACGATCCTCAGGCCTAAACCAATGAGCCCAATGAACATAGGATGTGTCTAATTAAAATGAACCCCGGGATAGAACTGTTAGGAGCACACTAAGGTAAGGTATGAGTTAGGGGCCCCCTCACACCGAACCAGCCCCTCTCGCCTTGACCCGGAAACCCTGAGTGTATATGAGAGAAAGGGTAGAAGAGTTGCTTGAGGTTGAGCATGAAATTCAAATATCGTTGCCTAAGTATTAACTGATTGATACATTGATTATTGCATAATCGAGTTGATGTGTATCTTGAGACCCATATATTCTAACCATTATGCAGGACAACGCTACGGTAAGTATTTTGTATGAATGATGACGTGATCATATGATGTTGTGGAAATGAGAAATAAATTTTCGAGTTCAGGATTAATAATCAATGAAGTGTTGTGCTAGTCGTGAGCATGAAAATAATTGCGAGTCGATGATAGTTACCTAGGTGGATGTTGAATAATGTGCTGATAGTACTATTATGTCTAGTAATATACGGTTATGTGATCCCAAAGCCATGCTAGTATAGTCTTGTGATAGTAATTAGAAACACAATCGAATTGCATGTTTATAGTCATAACAATCGTGAGTTAGATATACGGAGTAGGTCGAGATACGAAGGGATTCTATGGGGTAGATGTTACGAATTGTACAGTGTGAGATTTAAGTTAGGATGGATTAGTATCGATAGTATAGTTGTAAGAATTGGGACATAGAAAATGAACGACATAGTGCTGAAACTCGTTTAGTTTGATGTCACTCTTTAATTGACATTACTGTCATTTCTTTTCTGTTTATTGCCTATGGATGAAAATTTTATGGGAGATAACCTCGCGAGTTAGTGTTCATTTGGCGTTAGTTTCATGCTTGTATGATATACGGATTAGGAGTAATAAATATTTTAGTGAGTTGTGGTTAGGAAGTTTCTGTGCAGTGATGTTTTGACCAACGATTTTGTAAAAATCCTCATTAAAATTGTATTAATAATTTTCGCATAATTCCAACTCCATCGATCATAAAATTTGCATATGTTTTCAAATTGATAAGCCACGGAAAAAAAATTCTTGATGTCTCTATATTAAACGGTAGGTTTTGCAAACTGACTCAAGTTTTGGACCAATTGCTGTCACATGTTTGTTTGGACCAACTGAGTTGTAAAATTCTTTAAAAATGAAATTCTTGTGCTTTAGACCTAATTCTTTTTCCCTGTGTTTTTAACTCTCCGTGTTTTATAAAAATAATATGAATCAAGTTTTAATCGAACGGTTATTTATTCGTGATCTTTGAAAGTTACAACGTGAAACATGACTTGTAAAATGTGTGTTCTAGGTTGAGTTTCATACAGTTGTTTGATTAATTCATGAACCTTAGTAATGTGAATTTATAATGCCTTATATGACGATAGTAGTACGCATGTTCAGTAGTTATATATATCTTAGCAAGTGATAAAATTAAAACTTAGTTGATAACATTGTTGGCATGATAGCATGAGTAAAATTGGATAGCTTAATTTGATTCTTAATCGAGGGTGAAATGTTTATACGAGTCCAGTTGTTTGCATACTTTATATACTTTTGGCATGTTGTAGTGTCTCTGGGTGTGCATCATATTTGCATAGTGGTCGGATATATATATAAATATAAAACTATATTGTCATATCTTGGTAGGTTGATGGCGTTAAAAGTTAATTGATTGTTCTAATATACACGCATGAATAATTATAATAATTACGTCTAAATGTTTACACATGGATGGTAGTAATGAGTATGTCTAAATGTTCACACATGTAGGATGCATCTGAGTTCTAATGTCTTTCATATGAGTTGTGTGCTCATCGTTATATTTATTACCGTCATCGCAATAAATTATTTCAGTTGGACCTACACCTATAACATGATAATAAACAGTGTTGTTATTCCTTAGTGAATATGTTCGTTATTACGATGTCATAAAATGCTAAAGTGATTCTTGCAATTGTATGGGTGTGCTATAAAGGAAACTGTTTGATATAACACGACAATTGGCATATCTATATTCTCGAGCCGTTACTATCAATTATATTATAATAAAGATTGTTATGATAACTATGTTGACAATTATAATAAGATAACCCTTTGATGATTCACATGATATGCATTGGTTTAAATGATAGTCGTTATAGTTACATTTAATTGAGCCTACGAGTTGCCTAATTATTCAATCATGCAAATCAGAGAAATTGTTCAAGTTGCTAATCTTTTATCATAGCTAGTGTTCTACAAAGTATATGATGGCAAATGTATATGTTTAAATTATTTATACAATATCTTTGTTTTGCTGAAAATGAATTATACTAAGTTGCTGGACACAATTGAATGATATGGTTGCTAAGATGTTAAACACATGAGGGATATGGAAGGAATGTTGTCGTTGTCATAAATCATATGTTGTTACTTTTATTGGGAAATATGTTTTCAGAATTGATATTGTGCAAACAATTTTGATAATTTAAAATATGAATGATGAGTATGTTGTTGATTGCTTAAAGTCATCGGCCTAATTCGTTACCTAAACCAGTGAGTGAGTAAATGGTTGTACAGACATGTCAATAAGATCATGTGATTGTGAGGGATAGCAGTAGTAGATCTGTTTCCTGTGATATGTTTACAAATGTGAGAAGTTTTTAAATTGTTTTGTTGATTTTGCTCTCGCTCGTTCATAGTCTATAATTCATCATCAAATTTGTTTAGTTGTGAAACCGTGTAAACCTTGGTTCTTTTCTTGTTGTCCTTTTTGTTTGATGTAGCGTTTTTAAGTTAAGTATGAGCTAGTAATAAATGTTACTTGTTGACAATCAGTTAATTCGTTAATAAAACCTTGTTTCGACCTTAATATTGATGCGCAATCTCTTATCATGTGTTCCTTCCTGTCACATGTGGTTGATAATGATTTTGTTGCATGGGCATACAAAAATTGAAAAGAGGTTACGAGGACGTAACCATGTTTCTAGTCGGGTAGGATTGTAAAATCTTAATGTTTATATTGCACTTGTTTGTAGATTGTAGTTTTGATCAAGTTGATGTTTCGTTGTGGGGTACCTATGCAAATGAGTTCTATATGTTTTGTTCCTACTTCTGTTAGTTGGTTGATGTGTAAAAGGAGAGTGTAGTTAAACTATTGATATTGAGATTGAGATTGGCCACTAGTATTGAGTTGTGGGGCCTTTGTGCCGAGTTACGTTTACGGTCCAGTGTGACCATGGTTATTGAGTTACTTCAGTTCGAGATCGGAATTTAGATGGAAGATGATGGTGTTCTCAGATGATTATTTAGTTGTTATACATTCGTATTCTCAGGTAGTTATTAGTTGTAGTTAGTTGAGTTAAGTGAAGATGAGTTAAACTTCGGGACGAAGTTTATTGTTAGGAGGGCGAAATGTAACATTCCGTGTCCGTTATGTTTAATTGATGTGTCAAAAGTGTGAGTTAACCGTGTTAGAAATGCGTGGCGTCCGTATGTACGATATACAATACCCTTCTGATGTTTGAGTACGGGAGCGAACTTCGGGACGAAGTTCATTTTAAGGGGGGAAGACTGTAATACCCCGTATTTTATATAATAAATTAAATAGATATTATTATATATTAATTATTATACATTTTATATTACTAATTATATCGGGTTAATTGTTGAGTCGATAATTACGTTAAGTTATCGAGCTAAGTTAATTAAGACGAGTTTATATGGAATTCGAAAGGTGAGCTAAACAATTAACCCTCGACCCATTTGAGCTGGCCCAATACACGCCCAGCCCAAAATAACCCTAACCCTAATAATAACCCTAACCCTAATAGTACCTACCCCAACCCGCCTTCCTCATTGCTCACTACCTCAAACCGCCTTCCTCCTTCACCAACACCAAAACATAAGATTTCACGCATAGAGAGGGAGAGAGAGTGGCCGTGGGTGTTGACAGCGAAGCAAGGAAGAGCTAGGGACTTTTGTCGACGACCGTGGGTGGCCCTGGTGGCGGTTGTGGTGGCGGAAAAAGGTGACGGATTCGTGAAGGATCGATAATCAGATTCGTTGCTTTATTTTCTGGACTGCTTGAACTGCTTAATTGGATTTGCTGGCACTTTGAGGTAGGGAAATACACTTGACTTATTATCGTTGTTGCTTAATTGTGTTGACTTGATTCGTGGTTGTTGATTTACGTTATGATTCATATATGGGAAGGTGATTGACTGAATTGATCGTATTGAGTATATTATCATAACATTCGGTGACCGGCATGATTCTACGATTTACCCGTTCAATGACATACATATTGTGTTGCATTAATTTCTTGAGCATTCATATGCATTGGAGATGGAAGATGTTGTGGTGACGTGGTGCGGTGATGATGATGTTGTGATAAGGCCCAAGCGGGTTCTGCAGGACTTGCCCTGGTGTCCTCAGCTGCGAGCTGGCAGATCGACTTCGGTCGATATATAGTCTACCGGGGATCGGTATGGCTGGGCGTTCCGGGGATGTGTGTGATGGAGTTGAGATGGAGATGGTGGTGTCGGAGGAACATGCATATCATATTACTTGTTGTTTCATTGTTTTCCCTACTCAACCTCGTGGTTGACCCTGTGTATTCGTGTACGCCTGTGATGATCCAATTATTGGGGAGCAGATTGACAGGTATTTCAGAGACTGATGGGAGCTGGCCGGGAAGAGAGCTTGGATGACTGACTTAGTGCCTAGCCCACCTTAGTCTTATTAATAGTTTTATCAGACTTTATCTTTTGGTCATATTTTTGGAGGCTTTGTTTTAATTCCAGTTGTAATCTCACTATAAACATTTTAATTAAGTACTGTGTTTCTTTCCTTTGTTATCTACTGCCTCGGGTTTCCGAGATGGTAACACCGTCACTTATCTGAGGAGTCCTAGTTCAGGCCCTTAAATAAATGGGGGTGTTACAAGTATCAAGACCACTCGCTAATGCTTCTTATACAAATCGCAGTGTTATGAATTTTCATATTATAATTGCGAAAGAGGTTTTCTACGGGACATGAAGCCATTGCATCAATTACTATCTTACATATGTTTAATTTACCTTATCTGAATAAAGTAAAATCAATAGCACACGTTTGATTCTTAAATCAAATGTATTCTTTGTTTCTTCATAAGCAACAAAGTATATAGTTGTGTATATGTTTGATTTCCAAACCACACACTGTATTCAATGCTTCATAAGAAACAAAGTACTCATTTTAGTTGTAAAATTAGTCATAGTGTCGTACTTGAAACCATTTCAGCACATAATTACTTTCATTTAAATAAAATGTGTCCAGATTACAATCAGGAACCATACTTGTCTATTTGAAATTGATATCAATGTAACCAACTTATAATGATTATTTCTCATGTTGTCCATAATAGTCATCAAGACTACATTGGTATCCACTCGTCATACGAGTACATATACAACATCTTTCCAAGTTTCATTGAGACAACAAAATGTCGTTTCCTTAATATGTATGTCATTAACATACTAAACCATAAAAGCGAATTATACTCCCATAACTTCCGTGTACATATAAAATTATCCTTAACTCAAATAATTCAAAACACTTATGAATCATTTTATTGAGATCGAAAATTCCAACCTCTGGATACTCGTTTCAAAAACAATCTAACTTGCCTAGCACACTCTGATAACGTGAATCTCAAGGTGTGTCTGACACAACTTATTGCATATTTCCATTAAGGAAAACTACATTATTCACGTATACCTGTCAAATCTCATTTCATGTGTGTTGACATGTGCTAGGAGAATCCAAATTCTATATGGTTACAACACCATCGGGGTATCAACTTAAGTCCAAAACTTTTTAATGATACATGAAATCATTTTGGATTCTTGGCCTCTAGCCACTTTACACCTTTTGAGTTGGAGCTCATTATTGCTTCTTTTAAAGTCAAACTTATACGGGCTTATTCATAGATGGTACATCCATGACTCTTCACGGATCTTAGCCATCTCCATCAACATTTGATGAGAATTGCTATGAATCTTGATCTTTTCAAGAAATACTCTACTCCCACTGTTTCTTTAGAGACAACATTCCCATTGAGAATCATTTCAAGTAACAAACTCTTTATACTTGAATGGGACGTAGAATTAATATCCTACCTTAGGATAGTCCCACAAAAACATGTCAAATTTGAGTCTAAATTTCAGAATTTTTTTTTTATTTTTAAAAGTTGTAAAGACCTCAAAAATTAAGAAAATACTATATAGGAACAATTCCCTTACATATCTTATATGTAATGTATATTCATTGACTTAGATGGAAACAATTTTTAAATTGTGTACCTAGATAATTTCGAGCGTATAAAATAGCGAGATCTGCATGACTCATCATAGACAGAACCATATCAAAATAAGGCTCTTCTTATCTTATAAGACATAACATTCCACAATCGTTTAGAAAAAGACCACCATCAAAATAAAATTAGTATGATATTTCCCATTTAGGACGAACCCGCATAGTTATATCTTTGTAACATTCCCAAAATACCACATACCAATTTTAGTTAGTGATGTCCTTTAAGAAAAAACAATTTTTCTCTAATATTCTTACTGTGAAACTTAGATTGTATTCTTAAGACTAGTAGTGAAACAATTTCATTACTATTATGATGATCATAAACATTTGGTTCAAGTTTCCCCATCTCGATCAAATCGAGCGATACTGATTGTCTTCCTAAGTTGACCTTTACTTCAGTCCGAGTCTATTTCAAGTAAACCTTTTAAAAGGTCAGACTAATGTTCATCGTATGAACATGTGCATAATTACTGAAAATAGTAATTATGATGAAGTATTAGAATCTCATTCCTTAACAACATCACTTAATTAATCCACACATATCTGAATATGTGTGACCAAACTTGTCGGTTGCCATCTTAACAAGTTAGAGGCACGTTACAGTTTTTCCACCATTTAAACAAAATCCACTTGCCGTAGTTGATCCAAATCAACAAGGCTTAGAGTTTCATCTTCATGGAACTTCTTTGAATGTTTCTTGTTTCTTGGCTCATAAGACAATGTTGTAAGCGCGTAAAACTCGAGTCATAAGACTTGAACCCTTTTGTATTTCATGTCATAGATGAGATTGAACAAAACTAAAATTGTCTTAACAAGAAAGAGAACAACAATTGTTCTTTATAAAATATTAATTCAATTTATGTCCAAACATGAAAGAATTAACATTTTTCTAACGACAAATGTAAGAATAACTATTAGGATTAATTGATAGGAATACTCTCAACTATGGGTGTGCTGCTCAAAATACTCCAAACTTTATTTTAACCATCAATATAACCAACTAGTGCCCCTCTCAACTTTGAATAGAACCGGTATTTTGTTAATTTATAATAGCAGGTAATTTTGCCGGTGCCCCAATTTTTACCCATTTACTAGTCTTCTTTATCTTCTTCCTTTACCCCTTCTTTCTTTCTTCTCCATTCATCTTTTTCCAATCTTCTCCATTCTTCATTTATACTAAGAAAAGGCGATAACAAAGAAGAATCTTATGAATTAAATCTCCTTTTTCCAGTCTAATAATGCATTGTTTCTCAAGTCATCTCCCATGTACTTATAGCTATAATACTCCATGGGAGCATCCACAAACATCATCTCCCATATAATAAACCGTAAAAAAGCCTCCATGTAAGCTAATTTAGCAATAACATCAACACCCTGAAACCCTAACAACAAAAACCCACCTCCCTCAATCTCAACCATGTCTTCAATTTCCCCCAATTCCGAAAACTCATTTCTTCAATTTCCCCCAATTCGCAAAACCCAGATCACAAAACCCTAGAAAATCAAAACCCATATCACAAAAACTTAGATAATCAAATCCGAGAATATTAGACCAACCCATCCAACCCACGAACCCAGATGATAAGGGTCAAAATAAAAATCCCCAAAATGAGGGAGAAAAAATGGAGAAAATAAAAAGAGGAAGAGTAAGAAGAAGAATTTGTAAATTTGTTTGGCTTGGTTTCGTAAATTTTAAATTGTAGAAGTTGTATATGGTGGTGTTGTGTGTTGTACAAAGGTGAGGATCATCAATGAACTTATGCAGTATGGATTATGCAGTACTCATTCAATTTTTTCTGATCTTCATATTTTGTGTGGCATTTTTGTACCAAAAAAAGGGGTTAAAAGAGGGATAGATAGTTATTCACCTGTTAAGTAGGTAGCCAGTTACATATTGTAATGAAACTAAAAGAAGGTATTAGTTGGTTTTATTGCTAGTTAAAATAGAGTTCAGAGTATTTTAAGCGATACATTCATAGTTCAGAGTAATTATATCAATTAATCCTAAATATTATTCAAATAAATCTAGTTTTGTACAATACAACTGACACAGCTGTCGCAACCCTATCAAAAAATAAAACCAACCGGCTCTAACTAGAGTTGTTCATGGGTCATACCGTCCAATAACCCGACCCATCCTACCCTTATTTTTAGTGGGCTTGGACACAAAATTTTCTAAAAAATGGGTCATGGGCTGGACAAGCCTGGCCCAATTAAGTAAATGGGCCGGACATGGACACGAGCTTTTCCAAATGGGCCAACCCGCCCGACCCATTAAAAATATAATATAATAAATTTTCAATTTATTTGTGTATATTAGTTGTTTTAAAAAAAAATTAATGAAAGAATATAAAAGCATATTTTTATTTAATAAAGTCGGACCTAAACCGTTGTTTTTCCAAATATCTCCATGCTAATTAAAATTTGATTGTCTTTCCAATAGGTTCATATATTCAAAACACCACTAATTACCGTGTATTACACGTTACAATAATATTTACATCCAATATTTACCTCTACCCTTGTATGTATTCCTTCACTATCCATATATATTATACACCTAACTTCAAATTTCAAATCAAGGTATAAGATATAAAAAGTAGTTTAAATTGAAGTTATTTTATACCGAATACGTAATTAACGGTTAAATTTATTGTTACAGCCCATTAGCCCATGGGCTGCCCGACTTCTGACTAAAGGGCGGGTACGGGTAAGGATAATTGGCCCATAATTCCGACCCGGCCCGCCCACTATATTCTTAAATGGCAACTTTTTTCTTTACGGCCCGACCCATGTCCGACCCAAGCCCGCATTTGAACAGCTCTAGCTGTAACTAATATAGCAGAGGTAAGTCGGATATCATACTCCACAGGCAGGCGGTCACTATCTACTTGTTATTCTAGTATGTCACAGTCACAAAATGGAGGGTTTTGATTTGATTTGACTAAATTACTGAACTAAATTAAAAGCAATGAAAAAGACAATAATGAAAACAAATAAGAACGAAGAAAGATGTGATCAAATAGAGAGAAAGATGCAAGGATGTCGGTTCACCATGATGTCACACAATTCTGCTAAAGGTAAGGTCAGCCGGTCTGATGTGAGAAGGGTGAAAAAAAGGTCCTTCCGGTCCGCTATCCGCCCTAAAATACTACTAACTTAGCTTCCGCCCTCATTAGAGTAGTCTACTGTTCATAACAGGTCTATTCATTCCAATCTTCCGATCTAGGTTTGAATTTAACCGGGTTAATTAATTTAGAAGCGTTCACTCAACTAAACAATTACAATTATATTGCTATGAAACAATTCTCACATTTAAAACCTCCTAATCTAATTATAACATCATTGTTTTACTATCATGACTCCCCTAATCCTAGAAATTAAGAAATTAGCTACTCATGACGGTAATTAAAACAACAACAATTAATAAAGCAATAGAAAACATGTTAAAAAGAGTGATCGAAGAGAAATCGCATAAACTAATAACAATACTAATAAAAACAGAAATTAAAGAACAAGAAATTAAATATGTAAAAGAAGAATTAAATTGAATAGGAAAGAGTAAGAGAAATTACAAAGTTGAGATCCGGAAAATGAAGGGCAAAGTTACGTTCAACAGCAGAAAAACTAAAGCTAATACAAACTGAATGTTTTAGGTGAAAATTCGATAACCTAAACCTAATGACGTCTTTCCTTGATATAGGAAAGATATTTATTATTAAACACGTAACTTAAGATAAATAAGATAATAAGTTCACGTGATAAAATCTCGCGTTCAGATAACAATAGTGCTCGATCGAGCAACTTGATTCTTATCGATCGAACACTTCCCAACAAAAACCTCTCGATCGAGTCCTTAATCTACTCGATCGAGGACCTCCATTTTTCCACCTCTCGATCGAGCTCAGCAGGGTCTCGATCGAAGACTGTTCACCATCCACAAGCTCTCGATCGAGCATATCAGCCACTCAAACTTCTCGACCGAACACACTGCCACTGAAATAGGCCAAAGGACGTATAATCTATATCCTCTAAGGCGACTTCACGCATCCCGAGACAGTGGTATTTCCGCTCCAAATCTTCCATCTCCTAAATGCACGCTAACGGGACAGTAAAAAGCGCAATTCCGCTACTTTCAGGTCCATTCCTGCAATTAAAGCCAAACAAACCAAAGTAGACTATTCGGGGCATTTCATAGCCTAAAACTACGGGAATTGCATAGAAATGCGTGCATAAAAGGCTTAAAAAGACTATATAAAATGCACGCATCAAATCTCCCCAAACCAAACCTTTGCTTGTCCCCAAGCAAATTGTATGCAACTAACTAATGGAACTGAATGAAAACTCAGAGCCAACTACAAATAGTCTACTGAAACCGATTTAATGCAAGCAAACTAATATTTATAGCAAAAACTGTTAAATGCAAACGAGTTGTAAGATGTTTATAATAAAGTTGAACCGTCGACCTTGCAAGACCTTTGATAATGGACTCTCACGGGTCACTCTTCTCTCATGAAGCAAAGGGTAAGCAATTAATTGTAAGAGAGGAAGAAATATAGTCGCTCACCTAAACTACGACCGACATAAACATGCACGCAATATAGTATGAAAGACAACTCTAGCTACCGTGCGCATACATTCCAACCAAACAAGGTCCCGTCAGACCCGAGGGCTTACAAAAGTATGGAAAAGTGAGGTAATGGGTAAGAATGGCAAAACATTTTTGGGAATGTGAGGGTAATTGTAACACCCCAGCCCAAACCGGGTCGGGAGCGGTTACTTATGATAGCTCACCAGGCTGTGTACATGGCCCACAGATCAACACGGGTCCTTTATAGCGCATTTTGTCCTCACTCATGCGCATCCCGAAAACCTTACCAGGAGGTCACCCATCCTAAGACTACTCCCAGTCAAGCACGCTTAACTTTGGAGTTCTTTCGCATGGATGACCATAAAAGAAAGTGCACTTTGTTGATATGAGTAGTACTTTCAATCCCTTTAAGCACTAGTCATTTAAGCCTATAAATGAACCTCTTCAATTACCGTGGGGTGTTACAGTAATAGCCAAGCTAGCTACCTAAACAAAACTAAATAAACAAATCCACTTCTAATCCATCAAAATTAAGCATAATTCCCTTAATTCGGCATACAAACTCACCAAACCAAATAATATCAACTCCTCATAAGATATAGAATAAGAATATAGGATCAAAAACCTTTTCATCAAATTTTTTCATTTTTCCTTTTTTTTTGTCTTTTTTCTCGGTTTTTCTTTTTTATTTTTCTCTCGTATTTTTTTCTTTTTCAACTTCTTTTTTTCATCATTTTCCTTCTCCAAATTACCAACTCCCGATAATCAATACAAACCAAATCTGACTCAATAGACAATAAACCGCAAAACAATCACTAAACTAGCTTGACAAGGCAGGCTAAATTTGGATGTAGTTAAGGGTCAAAAGGCAAATTTGGCTAAATGTGGAGTTTATGGGTAAAAATGGAAGAAAAGGGAAAAGAAGCACCTCCCTGCGTGTGACACCAACCACTAACCCAAATGTATGTAGGCAACAAGCAATTGCATTTCATACTTATGCATTTGATATTACATGTTATGCAAGGAGTAACTATTCACAATCCTACATGAAACTGGTCATAGATGTCACCAATTTAAACGGCTCTAATCCTTAGAATTTATACGTAGGTTGCCAAAATTTCAGGTCAAGTCTATTCGTTCAGCTAAATTTTAACATTAACTCGTAGATTATGCAAATGACTATGCTAAAAAAAAAAATATTAGTTTATGCAAGGCTTAAGCAAAAAGGACTAAAAGTAATGCAATTTCATCATCGAAATATACCGTTCCGACTCAACCAAAATGCAAAAATAAACGTGAATTTTTTCGAATTTTCTGATTTTTTTTGAATTTTTCATTTTTTTTTTAAAATAAAAGACAATGCAAACAGTAATAAAACATGATAGCAGAAATGCAATAAAAACAATATGCAGACACAGATATGGATGCATATACCCTCCCCAAACCAAACTGTACAATGCATTCATTGTACTCAAAAATAGGGGAAAGGAAATGCAAACTTAAGAGGAGAATGAAGCTTCGGAAAACTTACAAGAACACGCGAAGTAGGGACCTCCCCAAACCAGCCAGCAACAAGGGAGGTCGCAAACAGCCTCATAACAACATCACTGGAAGCGAATCGAAACAAGCGAACTCGATCGAGAGAACAAAGTACTCGATCGAGTAAAATGAGCCACGAAAGTGATCGATCAAGAGACCAAAGGACTCGATCGAAATGGCAGCTTCTGAGGGTGCTTGATCGAGGAAGGTAGGTGCTCGATCGAGGGGGTCAAGCACTCGATCAAGTAGAATAGTGCTCGATCGAGAAACCCCTAATATGTGAACTCCTAGGCGCCAATTGAAGCACCTGCAAATACGCACAAACGACCCATAGAACTAACAAAACAAGCCTAATCATTCTAGTCTATCGTCTGAAAACCAATTATTACACACACAAAAAACTGAAATGTTTGAAAATCAACTGAAAAGTTTTAAACTCCGGGTTGCTTCCCGGTCAGCGCTAGTTTCAGATAGGTCCCAGCTCGACCTTCTTCTCTTCATCCACCCACGCAAACCAATGGACCACAACAAGGCTTCTGACTAAATGCGGTCGCTTCAGCATCCATGATTTTGACTTTAGGCCTCCATAACATCGCATCAACTGAAGAACAGCAACACATCGCAGCGTCAAGGCCTCCACCTTTGGCTTCCTCGCGCCCTTTCTTCTTATACGGCATAGCCTCGTCCAAACCGCCTCCTGGGTCATCAATCCATACCGTTCCAGTCTCCAAATTAAACGTACCATGCCCGTCTCCTGGGTCCGTCAACCTGTCAAGATCTGTAGAAGAAGTAACAAAGGAATTAACCTTATTTGAAGAATCATCGTCCAAATTAAATTTAGACGATAATTTGTTATTCTCAGCACTAAAATTACTCGATCGAGTAACAACACTACTTGATTGAGATGTCTTCTCGGCAATTCTACTCGATCAAGCGGTTTGAGTTACTCGATCGAGGATCTTGTTTCCCTCAGTGCTCGATCGAGAACTTTTATCCTCTCGATCGAGTACTTCTTCAGTAATTTCATTCGATCGAGCAGAGTAAGGCTCTCGATCGAATTTTTGAACAGGGGGAGGCGAGGCTTCATTTTACTCTTCCTCTTGAACGGTATTTTCAACATCTGAGCCATCATTTTCAGCATTAATAGGCAGAACCGGTCTTTCATAGGGAATATCAATCCTGGTGCGAACAACATAGACTGTCTCGGGTTGCCTAGAAGTTTGCTCGGCAATTACTTGAGCCAACTGAGTCTCAAGTCTCTTGATAATTGCGTCTTTAGTTTGCATAATCTCTTGTGCTTGCAGTGCAAATGCCTTCACTATAGATATCAATTCAGCAATCTCTTCATTCTTTTTAGCAGGAAGAGGGGTTTGTTGTCGTGGCGGCCAAACAAATGGAGGCTTTTGATAACCTCGTTGCTGAAGCGGATGTGGCGGCACATATGTCGATTGCTGCGAAGGTGGGGTAAAGTTTGGATAAGCCCCACTGTGGTTGCCATAGGAATGGCTACCTTGTCTACGCTGCTTAAACGCATATACTTCATCGTTCACCGCCAGACAAATAAAAGCATTGTGCCGCGCAGCACCACATCTCTCACAGTAGACCACCTGTTGTGCCATGCATAGTATGGAACTGAGGTGGACCACCCCAAGATTTTCTATTCCCAGCTTGTCAGATCTTGCATTCTGAGCTTCAAATTGTGCTATAATTCTGGAGACGTTAGACATCTTAGTAGAAGAATCATAGGTACTCAAGCCTTCCCTCTGATGGCCTTTCTTCAAGAACTATCTAGTTAGGACCTGTAGGACCTATAAAAAAAAAAACTAGAAGAAAAGATGAGAACTGCTTCAAGGAATGAATTCCTTGAGGCGAAAGACAGACAAAAATAAATTAAGTAAATAAAATAGTTGCCTCCCCGCAACGGCGTCAAAATTTGACACGGCTGTCGCAACCCTATCAAAAATAAAACCAACCGAATCTAACTAATATAGCAGAGGTAAGTCGGGTATCGTACTCCACAGGGAGGCGGTCACTATCTACTTGTTATTCTAGTCTGTCACAGTCACAAAATAGGGGGTTTGATTTGATTTAACTAAACTACTGAACTGAATTAAAAGCAATGAAAAAGACAACAATTAAAACAAATAAGAGCGAACACTATGCCAAATCGGACAATCAATAAGGAGCGTATCACAACGGTTTAATGCATTTAATAACGACTCTTAGATTACCGTTTTCACAATATTGGCGGCAACCTAGACCGCTCTAATAAGAATAACGGTTTTCGTCGAAAACCGTTCTTATTATAATGTGACAACGGTTGTATAACAAACCGTTATCAAATACGTATAACGGTTTCCATAAACTCGTTATATAATCACCCTTATCAACGGTTGTTAGACAACCGTTACCAGTTTAAGAAAATGGCGTTTCGAAAACCGTTACGAAATTAAGACTAGCAATGGTTTTTGGCACCCGTTGTTATGTTATAGCTACGGGTTTCTTGCAACCGTTATCATTTGCTATTATGATATAACAGTTCCTCTGTACCCGTTGTCATTTATCATTTACGGGTGAAAAATAACCGTTATATACTTTTTTCAATGTAAAATATTCAACCGATGCATGTATGATAAATAATGAACCGTTGCATGCATTGTTTTGTTTGACCGTTATTTACTATTCGTCCATTATTATATCCACACATGCATACATACTTTCCTATAAATATATCACTTTTAATGTGATCAATTAACCATATTCACCAATTCAACGTTCAATTAATCATAGCCTATAATTTAATTAAAAATATTACACTTCGATCACCATGTCGTCGTCTTCTACACCCGCCTAATCACAATCAAATACGCGCTATGTCCATCTTATTACGTGTATTATACACAACCTTCCAATCAAATATGATAACAATGGTAAGGCTTTTTCGAGAAGTTTTACTTGGATGAGAGATATGCTTCGTCAAGGTGGTTATACGAACGTTAAAAAGGTCCACCCAGCTTGGACTAAAGTTCATGGTTTTCTTGGTTACACAATGATCGAGTTTGAAGGTTTTGGGTAGAAGCTGGAATCTTTTCGTCAAGCGAGAAAACTCCAGGCAAGATATGAGGATCATGATGCTGAGAAGAAAAATTATTATACGGATGATGCGTTACAAGCGCAATATTTATGGATTGCAACCGATTGTGACATTAATCTATTAAGAACATATCGGCACGATATTGACACTGTGCCTCGTTCATGGGAGACAGAACAAGTGCCTCTTAATAATCCACATATTGAATTCCCAATATTTATCGCAATCGCAGGGGAATTACAAGATGATCATGTTAATTAATTATTATTATTATTCTAATTAATGGTTTTAAAACCGCGCGTCTTTTAATTTCTTGTTATGTATGTGTTTTTCTTGAATAATATATTCGTGGTAGTGTATTTTATTGTCTAATTATTTATTGCAAATTATGTAGGTTTAATTTAAAATATTTGTTAATAAGACAACTTTTACATTAAATTAACACAAAATCTCATTATAGACGGCACATATCTGTCTATAACTAAAGACGGGCCAAATACAATACTATATTCCTAATAGGACAAGCAACAAGTGGGGTGGTGGGGGCCAAAAATGTCACTACTTTCAAGCTATTTGACCCGTCTTTAGTTATAGACGGATATATCCGTCTATAGCAAGACTAGCTGATTAAATTAATTACCAACGGTTTTGAGAAAACTTATAAATGTGACTATAAATGTTAAAGCATCCTCTACTAACATTCATTAATCAAATCACAATATTTTATCCCCATTACACAAATTTGAAACAACATGGCAATGAATCCTAATTTTATCAACAACGAAGAATGGCTTACACAAACGATTGAAGATGATGGGACGGTTCTCGCCGGGCTTCCCGCCGATCAACACCCATTAATCAAAGAATCCCTTGAATATCAACGGAATTATTGGATTAAGAGGCGTGAAGCAGTCCGACTTGTCAACAAAGCCTCATCATCATCATCATCATCATCATCATCTTCATCTTCATACCCTCGTCGGCTGTTATCGAATTTGGTCATGCAAAGAGATATGTTGAGTTGTACTCTTCCAACCTTATCTCCACATGCAAGTCGTGTCCTTGCATATATTCAATCTATTATTGCAAAATATGAAGCCAATGACCCGGAAGTTAGCGGTATACCAGAGTGGCGTGATTGGTGGCAGGTTGAGAAGCGCTTTTTACGCTTAACCGGAGTTGTTCCGGCTTGTTATACATCTTTTTATTTATGATAATTGCCGTATTGTATTTTGTTTAAAATTAAATGAAATGATCATTTTGAAAGTGTTGAGTTATGCTTGTTTGATTTGCTTCCATTTTTTGAACTCCATAGATCGATCAAGAATCAAGATCCGTCTTTGTCGCTACGTAATACTCATCAACAACGGTTCACCTGCAACTGTTGTCAATTGGTTCATCAACAACGGTTCAACTAAAACCGTTGTAAATTGGTTCAATAACAACGGTTAGTCTACAACTACAACCGTTGTAAATTTTTTTCATTAACAACGGTTCACCTAAAACCGCTGTCAATCGTGACGTTCTAACTTCAACGTGCACCGTTTATTAATTGTTTGACCATACGACTCAATATATTAAAAAAATAAAAATAAATGTAAGATATGACGATACGACTCATTATATTAAAAAATAATTAATTGTTTGACTATACGGTATTTTTTAAGCCGTGTGCCAGTGGCTAATACTTCGTATTTCTCATTATTCCTGATTTTCCCCCACTTGATATCCCAATTGCCTAATTGAGGAAAGAAGTTTGTACTAACTTAATACGGATTACCAAATATGGAAGATGCTTTTTTTTTGGCAGGAAAAACTTGACACAATGAAAGATAAATGACAACGGTTAGGCACCAACCGATGTAATATAATGACAACAATTACTGGTTTATAATCAGCCGTGGTCATATTGCAAAATATAGAATACGGTTTCGCTTAACCCGTGTTTACTAGTTTCAATAAAATATTCAAACAACACACATGCAAACCTTCTCCTCGCCCACTTAAAACCCTCGAACACCGAGTTTCTCTAGAACCACTACTATTCTCCGTCGCCGTCGTCGTCGCATCTGCCGTTGCCATCTCCATTGCCTCTGCCGTTGCCATACCCGTCGCCGTCCCCTCCGTCATCGCCATACCTGAAGTAATAATAAACCCTACTCCTTCGTCTCATTAATTAATGTCTTTATTTTCTTAGTTGTGATATTATCCCCTAATTATCTTAGGTTTATTGTGTGTTAAACAACACCTATTATTTTAAGTATATTGTGTGTTAAACAACGCCTGCTATATCGACTTAATGCTTAAAGTTAGTAGTTTCTTAATTCCTGGTTTAGATATGGGTGGAAAGCGGAAAAGAAATGATGGGAAAAGGTCAAACGAAGAAGATTAGGTGATGAGAATAATTTGGAATCGGATACTGGGCGAACGACCCATAGGGTTTCCCTAGAAGCAATAGAAAGAGGGATACCTAATAAACTTATATGGGATCCATTAACGGGGCTGCCAGATGGTGATTTTGCTGCAATTTTCGCGACTTGGATTGGTTATTGTGTAAGAGAGTATGTGCCTCTCGGTTTGCCGCGTATCAATCAATTGAGTCAAGACAAGGAGGAAAAGCTACGGGGGAGAATAAAGGTATGTATATACAATAATAAATGCAGTGAGATGAAATTATCTTAGTATTCGATATGTGGTATTAGCCGAGACTAACCAAATATGCTCACCATATATGCACGCAGCTTACACTGTCCCCCAAGAACATGATGGTTACCTTAGAAGAAAGATAGGGGATTCCTTCAGAGCATGGAAGTTAAAGGTTGCTCAGAATCACTTGTTCGACAAGAAGACCGGGCAGATAAACAAGAAACCACCAAAGAATAAGTATAAGTTTGTCAGCCAACAAGATTGGATTAACTTTATTGCTTATAGGCAGTCTGAGAAGTTTAAGGTAATTTATCTGCGACTCATTGGGATCACTTTATTAGTAATCACTTAATAAGTAATGAAATATGCTTACATTACTCGATACAATTCATTTTATGAAGACTATGAGTAGGCAGAACCAAGAGAACATTTCAAAGAAAGATAGCGTCTTTCATAGCTCCAGAGGTGGTTATAGATTGATTAAGAAGAAGCTTGGAACTGTCAATCGTCACGACGCTTGGGTGGCCGGTCACACTCCTAAGAATGGAAAGTTAGAAACTCCATATGATAAGGCCGTCAAAGAGAAAATTGTAAGTTTGAATAAATGTGTCACTCCTACCACTGGTGGTCGGTTATATAATTGTGAGTTTCAATAAAATTTAGTTGCATAATGGTTTTATGTGTATGTAGAAAATCTATGAGAAGAAGGTACATGAAGGAAAATGGAAGCCTGAAGGACGCGATGACATTTTTGCTAGGGCAATCGGCAAAGCAGAGCATCCAGGTCGTGTGAGAGGGGTATCGATGCATGTTGGTATCACTAAGTATTTTGGGAAAAATACTCGAAGCACAATGAGTGGTGATGATAGGGTAAATAAATACTGTATTTTATTCAACATAATTTTTATATATATATATATATATATTATGAAATTATACTAATTTTAATCATATTCATTTCTACTACACAGCTACAAACAATGGCCAGGTTGATACTCAAAATGGTGGAAACGGGGGATAAGCCATCTGAAGAAGAGTTGGTTATGGTTCGACAAGTCATAAAGGAAGCAGGGAATAAGAAGAAAAAAGCGGGCATGCAAAGTGAGAAAGACATGGCAAAGGGTCAAGATGGAGGAGATGAAGAGGAAGCCATGACGGCAGGGGAGAAGGACGTGGAGGTGGGAGCCGAAGACACGTTCTTATCATCTTTAATTCCGGGTTTTGACGAGGTATTAGCTACTACGACTAGTTTATAATTTCTGTATATATACTAATTAATTAAATTTATTATTTAAAGTAGTGCATGTATATATACTAATTAATTAAAAATGTGAAGGTCGTTTGCAAGAAGCCTTGTGTTCTTTACTACCAAACCTCTACAGTGGCATCGAGCAGAACTGCTGTTGTTAGGGGAGTTGAGGTTGAAGGCATTGCCCCCCGTGAGGGATGGAGGGAAGTGGAAGTGAGCGGGTTATATCTGGAGAAGTATGGTATTCTAATATTACCATGTAGTGAAAATTGGCTTTTGCAAGATGCCGTGGGTTCCATTGTGCAATGGCCTGAAGAATTCATTACTGTTGACATCTCCGGGGTAGTTATGCTAAAGCGAACGCATTTTATATAATGAACGCTTTTAAATTTATTAGGATAACCTTATCTGACATATAGTAAGTATTTGTATTTTTACATTTTCAGGAGTTACACGAAGCCATTATGGCTGAAATTAGGACTACTACGTCAACACCCAAAGTCACTGATTCGACTGCCTCTCCACCCAAAATTCAAGAGGTATTGATAATTTGAAAAATAGATTGTGAGTTTTTCCTTTTTTTTGGTTATTTAAATTATATATGACGTCTCGTGTAATGTATATATTTTTTTTTTCTAAATTCTAGACCGGGGTTGTACGAACACCCAACGTTGGTGTTCCTCTTAAAGATAAATATCAGACCGATGATTATAAGCAAAAATTGAGTACTCCAGCGTTCGTAGCTTTGCACCAGCTAGCTGAAAGGAAGCTAGCTATCGGGGAAGTACTCATGATTGACATCGCAGAGGATGTTATGGGTTTCGGTTTCATTATTTATATGGATGGGGAATCACTGTGTCAGTTTCTCGACCTTGACGAGTTAGATACTATGCACATTGGAATTTGGATTAAATAAGTTTTTTAATTAAAACTAGGCATTTGGTTTTACGAATAGTGATGTTTATTTAAATCATCAATGAAAATAACATTCTTCATTCCATTTGACGTAATAGGTACCTGTGTACACACATGGCTGAGCGGAACTATGTTTCTCATGACTACGGATTCGTGTCACCTTAATTGTTCTCTCATAAGTCCTTTGGATACACATACGAAGAGTACAACGAGAAAATTGTTGAACGGTTGATGATGCCCAAAAGCCTATGGTTTGCCCCATAAAATGAGAATCAGTATGTATAGTAGTTTATTATAATGAATCACGATTCTATTCATTTATTAACACACGATTACATGCATGTATATGAACTAACAGTTCAATTTTCAATATTTCATAGCAAGCATTGGCTGCTAACGGTAATCAGTGTGAAAAAGGCATAGTGTACTGGATTGACTCTTGCGGACATTCTCCCACTGATAAATTTGTAAAGATTACGACTAAGTAAGTTTACAACCTTACATTATAATGTCAATTGTTATTGTATGACCTTTGATGACTAGGATCCTTTTAATGTCCCATCAGTATTACTGAGCCAAATGCTAATTATAATTTCCTGTATATATATTTATGAATCAAGGTGTTTCAAATAATGGGAGCATCAAGTCCAACTTTTGTCAGGATAAAAGTAAGTGTATTCTTAATAATTACTCCTATCATTTAATTTATGTTTATGCGAGAGGTTGATCTAATTTAGGTTATTTGTATGTGATTAATAGTCTCCTATACAAAAACCAGGCAGCAACGACTGCGCCTTTTTCTGTTGTCGGTCCATGTGGGAGATTATCACCCGAAAGTATATCGACCTACCCTCACCGGTTAGTGTGTTTTAATAACTATTTCAAACGTAACTTGGGTTTAATTCTGTGTAATATTTCACTTATTCTGTCTATTTTGATTAAGTATATTTTGATTTGCAGTTCCCACCTACAATCAACAACAAAGACCCAACCTATTCGAAGGAAGACCTCGACGACATGAGAAATAAGTGGGCCACTTATTTTCTTTCATTACCGGAGTGTCAATAGTTCGCTCATTATGAATGTGTGTATATATTCTGTTTATAATATTTTGATGTTTGGGTTGAATATTTTGATGCTTTGGATTTTTAGTTTTGGTCATCACCTGTTTATAATATTTTGATCTTTGGGTTGAATTGATCAATCTGTGTAATATTACGATGTTGCGAATGAAATCTTGCAATCTTCGCTGAAATGCTATTTTGCGAGCATTTCAAATGAACTCTCTCTCGCAAAAATTAGCATTTCAAAGAAATTTCTGGAACTCGCTAAAAACGTTTTTTTTTTAAAATATTTATAAATCCGATCACGGTTAAAAATAAAATCGTGGTCAATAAATCTATTGAAAACTGTCGCATTTAAATAGAAACCCGTTGACATATTCATCCATAATATAACGGTTTAAAAATCACAAACCGTTGTCGAATTCATGACATTTAAAACGGTTTAATAAGCATAAACCGTTGTCATAATTACTATTTTACAACGGTTGTATTTCAGTAAAACCGTTGTCATAGGTTTCCGTAGAGCATTCAGACTAATACTACCATGATTTCAATATTATAGACAACGGGTTTTGAACCGTTCTTAATATTGTATTACGGTTATCTGAACCCGTTATTTACATTTCATAACGGTTCCGCCATTTAAACAACCGTGGTCACGAAATAACAACGGTCGATGTAATAACGGTTCCGTATTTTGTATGACGGTATATCACCTTATCTAACCATTGTTGCACCTATTATTTGGCGTAGTGGAAGAAAGATGTGATCAAATAGAGAGAAATATGCTAGGATGTCGGTTCACCATGATATCACACAATTCTGCTAAAGGTAAGGTCAGTCGGTCTGATGTGAGAAGGGTGAAGGAAAGGTCCTTCCGGTCCGCTATCCGCCCTAAAATACTACTAACTTAGCTTCCACCCTTATTAGAGTAGACTATTGTTCATAACAGGTCTATTCATTCCAATCTTCCGATCTAGGTTTGAATTTAACCGGGTTAATTAATTTAGAAGCGTTCACTCACCTAAACAATTACAATTATATTGCTATGAAACAACTCTCACATTTAAAACCTCCTAATCTTATTATAACATCACTGTTTTACTATCATGACTCCCCTAATCCTAGCAATTAAGAAATTAGCTACTCATGACAGTAATTAAAACAACAACAATTAATAAAGCAATAGAAAACATGGTAAAATGAATGATCGAAGAGAAATCGCATAAACTAATAACAATACTAATAAAAACAGAAATTAAAGAACAATAAATTAAATATGCAAAAGAAGAATTAAATTGAATAGGAAAGAGTAAGAGAAATTACAAAGTTGAGATCCGGAAAATGAACGGCAAAGTTACGTTCAACAGCAGAAAAACTAAAGCTAATACAAACTGAATGTTTTAGGTGAAAATTCGATAACCTAAACCTAATGACATCTTTCCTTGATATAGGAAAGATATTTATTATTAAACACGTAACTTAAGATAAATAAGATAATAAGTTCACGCGATAAAATCTCGCGTTCAGATAACAATAGTGCTCGATCGAGCAACTTGATTCTTATCGATCGAACACTTCCCAACAAAAACCTCTCGATCGAGTCCTTAATCTACTCGATCGAGGACCTCCATTTTGCCACCTCTCGATCGAGCTCAGCAGGGTCTCGATCGAAGCATGTTCACCATCCACAAGCTCTCGATCGAGCATATCAGCCACTCAAACTTCTTGATCGAACACACTGCCACTGAAATAGGCCAAAGGACGTATAATCTATCCTCCAAGGCGACTTCACGCATCCCGAGACAGTGGTATTTCCGCTCCAAATCTTCCATCTCCTAAATGCACGCTAACGGGGCAGTAAAAAGCTCAATTCCGCTACTTTCAGGTCCATTCCTGCAATTAAAGCCAAACCAACCAAAATAGACTATTCGGCGCATTTCGTAGCTTAAAACTACGGGAATTGCATAGAAATGCGTGCATAAAAGGCTTAAAAAGACTATATAAAATGCAAGCATCAACAACATTCAAATGAATAACTTCTACGCATAATGCATTTCCTCATTATATACGTAGATCTATTTCATTCTTTACCATTATCCTACTCCACATGGCATTACATTCATAATGTAAATACCATCTTTGGTATCTTATACCTTATAGTAGAATATTCGTAGTAACTTTTACTTTTATAACATACATACTTCATTTAGAAGTCATACATCAATAGCTTTCACAGATCTTCAAGACATTTCTAAAAGCTATCTTTTCAATGCTATCTGTCATTACAATAATGACGTTAATCACTAAATGATTTCCATACATGTTTAGACATTGATCTTCAGGTTGGACTTGACAACGATTGTCCATTCCACCATTACCAGTGTCTAAACTCATATCTCAATGTCTCTTTACTGATGAACTCAAAGAACATTAGTTTTTGAGTCTTCTTGATATGAAACTCAATTGTCACTAAGTGAGAAATTCGCTTAAGTTACACGCATCATTCACAATGAATTGAATATAACTTAAGGTAGAATTGAAACAATTTCAATCATCAACCTTTGATGAGAAGGATATCCAGTTAATCCAAATTATCAATATAATTATGTCATAACAATGACAAGTGGACTAAGTGGATCATTCCACATATTTTTCTCACTAAGCGAGAACAATTCCATTATTTTAAACAATGACACATATGGTACGAATAGTCATCTTTATGACTTTCGGTATATAGTATAAAATATACATTAGCATTAAGTATGGTTTGATAAAATTTCTTTTGAAGACAAACTTCACTTTGCCTAATTGAGAACAATTCTCTAAGAAACCAACCTATGAATTTGAACGATTTAAACTCACTTGAAAAACATGACAACAATGATAAATTACAACTATCAACATATGCAAAACTAAATCGATATATTAATACACTGTTATTATCTTAACCAATTTAAGACACACAATTTCTACGACATTCTTAAACAATTTTAAGATTTACTACACACACAACCCTCATATGTGCATAGTATCCTCGAATCCCCAATCATATATAACTTGAGTGAGCTTTGGCTCATCGCCCAAATTACACATATCAAGGTGGACATCATATGTCAATCGCAACAAATGCGATTCCTAGTCGTCAGGTAACATTTTCTGTGACTTGACTATTTGCCCCAAAGTCAAAAACTGTTTTGATGACCTTGTTAAGTGAACCAAATCTCACGTGTGGGTAACTGTTACCCACCTGTTCAATTTATATAGAAGGATTACTCTACTTTGGCAGACAATACTTCCAACGATGTAAGTATTTTACAGTCATTAATTTTGAAGGGCATTACTTAATATTTTAATTGAGTGAATATCGAGTCATACATGACACGGGTCCTAAACATGGCGCTAGTTCTCTTAGGAAAAGTGTAAAAGGGAACCTAGCCGTTTTAATCAATACATCAGACTTCAATTAATATTTAAACATCATATGTAAAAAGTAATATACAAACATTTGTAAATTAGAACAAGTCAAGTTAAGAACCCAAAAACTATTCATAATCGTCAACAATTCATAATTGTTTATTTTTAAACATCTTATGCAAAAACATAATAACATGGGTAGATAATCATATCATTCAGGGTATATATACAATAAATAAAGATATAAACATAAATCAATACAACAATGTAACAATCAATCAATCAATCAAATTGATTAAAACCCAAAACCAAATTATGAAAAATCAAAATCATAATTTTTAATCAAAAACAACCTGAAAGTCTATCAAGACGTCCTAATTTGGCTTAAAATTGCCGAACATTGTATGCAGTCTTGTTTAGAATGTCGTTTACACTCGAAAAACAATATTGTAACATCAAAATCCAATACTTTGAACTGATGAACATTAACATTCCGCGAACAGTAGCCGTAAACAGTATCTGCGCGTGAATAGTGTTTCGTGAACAATATTTTTTTTCCTTTAATCAAAATTCAAAACTGATAAAACAATTTAATCATCTAATCATATTAGGGTTTATTACATATCTAATCTAATTAGATCCAATCAAATTGTAGAATTTAAGACACTCTTAAAATAGACATCTAACAACAAATTAGGGCTTTGTTAAATTCAATTAAATTAGGGTTCTTTTAATCGAATTAAAGGAATACATCATAATATCAAATATTACGATACAAGTCAACATCTATTATGATACAATCCTAAATTTAATGTTTAACAACATACAACAATTGCATTAATTGAACTAATTCAATTTAAAAGCCCTAATCTTGTAACTCTAGAATAAAAACATAGATACAACAATTATATCTAAAGGCGCAACCTTTTAATCTAATACTTAACAATACATGTTCGCTCTGATACCACTGAAGGGTTCTGTAACGATTTTCAACAGATTTGAATTACAGTATTCCCAAGACCTCATGCATGTTAAGTATTAAGATTTAAAAGGGATGATTAGAAAACTTACTTGGATGCGGAAAAATTCCAATAATATGCTAACAATAAGAAGTATAATAAAACCCATATCGCAGATCCTTGAATAGTAATATAATCTGTGAGACCGTCTCACAATAACGCCCCAAGTGTTGCGCCTCTACCGGTATCCACACAATATGAGTATGTATGCTAGTACAAATTTAAGGGCAATTTTCTTTCTTCTTTCTCCCTTGAGGTTTTGTCTTTCATAAAAACTGATCTCTAAACATCTCCCCTTATATCTTTCTATATAGGGAGTTCAAGGAGAATTCTAGACTATCTAGGATATGGAAAGTCTAATTGAACAATCTTTTATTATTCTTATTACCTTTATAATAATTAATCTATATTAATAATAATTGCCCAAAGCTCATCTAGTGTGTGACCCTGTAGGACCGATTAATACTACCTGAATCCTAACTCATTTAGGACTCAGACTACAAGCGGCTCCTAGCAGAACATTGTAGCCACATAGAATTAATCGGTTATACAATATTCCGGACATATGGGCACACTAACTCTTTCAAATATGTCATTGAATCTTAACCCATGTCAATCCAACAATTGAATCTGCACATAAGTTGGGTGTCACAGATCGATTTTTGACCTAAATTCGCCCATTTTCACCACCTAGACATCAAAATTAGACCCATATATATTACAATAAATAATCTCCATAATTTGACCGCGACCAGTAATATTATATTAGGATTAATATATTATGAGATTCATATACACTACAACACCCCTTATTTCGGCTAAATTAAAACAAACTTTTACTTATAAAAGCCACCAAAATATAGAGATCTTATAATTAATATACAAAGTCTCTTATTACAAAACCTTTTTAAATTGAAATAATACAAATCAGAATAATTTTTTTTTTCTTACAAAGTCTTTAAATAGAATCTTGACTTGAAAACTCTTTAACTACATCGGAATTTACCTGAAAAGGAGACCAGAAAACATAGAGATACTCACATGCTTAGTACCTTATACGGGTCACAAAGAACTAAATCTGTAATTAATTTTTCTACATCGCTTGACGAGTAAAACTTTCCATTTTCAATGGAGGCAGCTGACAAGAGATCAATGTTATTTTTCTTTTAGCTTTGATCTACTATAAAATAATTTTTTTTTTGACAGAAGGGCTAAGATCATCGCATAGCTAAAGTCGCTAGACGATGAGCAGTCCGATTTAAGATTCTTGGATAGTGACTAATCGAACAACAATGACAGGAAGCAAGTACATGAGAAATAGAACATAAAAGTGGCTTGAGCTCTTGCTGCACCTCCGTGCGGTCAGCTAGTTGAAGAGCAAGACTTAGACAGTCAGTTTGAGCGTCAATGTCCAAAAGCCCCGATTGGTTGCGTCCCCGAGAGCATGAAAAAAAGGCCGTAGCTTCAGCTTGAAGTGCAGAACCTGTCCAAAAACGAGGGTGGCTAGTGTGTATGATGACTCCATGCGAATCGCCAATGATAAAGAAAGGCAAATGATGACGCTTAGCAGCTAACGAGTTGTGAAAATGGAAGCAGTAGAAGAGGAAAGATGACGCTTAGCAGCTAACGAGTTGTTGATAGCATTCGTCGTTAGCAGACTATAAAATAAATAGGTCACTAAATAATTTGCATTTGTGCTTCTAATATGCTAAAGTAATAGGCAGACCATATACTTCTCAAGACAAATAAATCCCCACATTTCTGGCACTTCTAAAGACTTGATACATCTTTGTAGCTTAGTAAAAGGTCACTTAATCCTTCAATACTCATTATGATGCTCTCGACCTACTCCTTCCAGCACCCTAACTAAATGAGAACACATTAGATTTATGCTATCATATATATACACTCGACCAACATTATATTTTCCTTCTCGCACCACTTCAACTGTAAATAATAAACGACTAGTCATAGAGTTAATGTGTACACCTCAATATCAGGCGCTGCCAAGAGTATCTAATGGCATCCTTTCTCATATATACGACTACTGAAGACATTTTATTTTGTATGCCCAACTCGCCACTGCGGGTTATAAGCCAAACTATAATCCTTACTAAAGGCATTTTTATATACCCAGCTCGCCACTGCGGGTTATGAGTCAAACTATAATTTGTATGTCCGGCTCACCACTATGGGTTATGAGCCAAACTATAATTTGTATGTTCGACTCGCCACTGCGGGTTATGAGCCAAACTATAATTTATATGCCCGGCTCGCCACCGCGGGTTGTGAGCAAAACTATAATCCTCACTCGACATTTCTTGTATGCTTGGCTCGCCACTGCGGGTTGTGAGCCAAACAATAATCCTTACTCGGCATTTATTGTATGTCCGGCTCGCCACTGCAGGTTGTGAGCCAAACTATAATCCTTACTTGACATTTCTTGTATGCCCGGCTCACCACTGCGGGTTGTGAGCCAAACTATAATCCTCTAGTCTTACGACTTCGAAATTTAGCAAATACCCTAAATAACTTGAAAAATTCTGAAATAAAGCTGAGTTGTCATATTACAAAGAAAATAGTATAATTGGTCCATGTCAATTAATGTCTTGGTTATTAATCTCAGTATTGCAAAATGAGAATTCCACCACTAACTATGATACTACTTCAATCACACCAATACAGTTGCTACAATCCAAATCTCTTCTACCTTGTTTATACTTTATACATAATACTCATGTTGTATACAGTATACAATAAGTGATAAGCACCATCTCAGAAACTATCTTACTTACTTACTTACTTACTATTGAAGAAATAGCGTGACTTTAAAGTTCTCTATTTCTCTCTCTAAAAATCAACTTCCCTCTTTCTCTCAAAAAACCCCAAATCCAATAACCTAATTATCTTTGAGCCGCCGCCTCCGCCTCCGCCTCCATCCTTACCCTAACCTCCCACCTGCTGCCACCCTTCCGCCGGAGATGGGGTCTTGTTTTGGCCCATCTCCGGCGGTCGTCCGTCTCATCGGCGTTGTCTCCCTTTCACTGATCCGACAATCGGTCTTTTTGGATTTCACGGCTATTCATCGGGTTGTTTCTTGATCCGGGGTTGTTCTTGGGTGTGTATGGGGGGTTGTTTGTGGTGGTTGCCTGGTGTTCCGCTTTTTCCCCAACGATCCCCTCTTTCCTTGCTCTTTCGCTCGTGCTTGCGTCTGTCAGGTGGTTTTCACGGCCCCTGGGGTTCTCCCCCGCCCCCGATAAGGTGCCTTTCCTTGCTTTTAGGTCGGTTTCGGTCTTTGGGTAGTGTTTTCCCTTCGCGTTGAGTCTTGGTGCACTTTCGTCTCCGCCCTTCCGTCACCTTGTCCTGTCACCGTCGCTTTCGGTTCCATCCCTGAGGTGATCCCCCCACTCCCCCCACCTCTTGGTTGGTTCTCTCTGTCTGTTTTTCCGTGTGAGTCGATGAGTGTAGCTCATCCGTCTGTGGCTCCTAGAGGGCGTGTTTTGGGTCTGTTTTGGTGATCCCCCCATTCCCCCCACCTTTCGGTCCCTTTTCCTTCACCTCTCTTGTGCGTCTGTGTTGTTTTGGGTATGGTTGGTTGTTTGACGGTGGTCCTGGGAGGTGCCGGTTGGTGAAACGGGTTTCGTTGTAGTGTTTCTGAGTCCTTTTGCGGGGTTTATGTCTTTGTCTAGGTTTCTGTCTCTGAGTGGGGTTGCATGTTTGTCTTTTTTTGGTGATGATGTCGGGTTTTCGTTTGGGATTCTTGTGGTCATCGTTTGGCGTTTGGGTTCTTTGGCGTTGGCGGGTTGTTCCTTTGTCTGCCCGGGGTGTTGTTATGTTTCGCTGTGGTCTTGACCGGTGTGGGTTAGTGTTGGTGTTGGACTCGTTTTGAGGTGAGTTCGGGTTGGTCTAAGGTGGGTTGGTTGTGGCGTTGGATTGGATGGCTTCGGTGGCCTTTGTCTTTTATCTCATGCTGTTATTTTATTCTATGCTTTTGTTTATAATAATAACAGCTTGTGGGTTATGGGTGTCCTGTCCCTTAATCTTTAGGGTGGCTCGTAGGGCCATGTCTCTTTTTCCAACTAGGGTAATGGTGTCTTCGCACCCGACTTTGAGCGTGGGTGTCCTGTCCCTTTGGGTTCGTGGTCGTGTTGGACATTGCATGTCGGATTTCTTTGTCTGTTGGTCCTACGATCAAAGGGTTCAATCTCTAAGGTGTAGGAGTTTTTTCTCCATCGGAGGCGGACTTAGTCGTCTGGCTCACCACATTGTCTTTCTACGATCTTTTCGCAAGATTGTAAGTACACCTTGCTATTGTCACTCTGCGGCTCGTCTGTATCGGCAAATTTTGGAGGTCCCCCGTGTTTATGAAGCTCGTTCTACGGCCCATGGCTCTTTCGCTTGCATTCACCATCATGTCCTTGTCGCTCTTCTGGCTGCTGTTATCATTTTTGATGTTTATGTTATCTTTAGACTTGGCTTGGTAACACTAGATTTGGTGGGTAGGTCTTTGGTGTTACCTAGTCGAATAGCTTACTTTGTAATATTTGAAATAATGTAAGTTATTCAGCGCTTGTTGTCAAAAAAAAAAAAAAAAAATACTTACTTACTTACTACACCATTAGCCATATAATATGTCAAATTCAACTACTATTAATCAAAACTCATATGGCTACTCTCATTATTTTAAAATACCAAACTTGCTATAACACGGCTAAACACAAACTCGCCCATTTGTGTAAATAATAAAAAGACATAGATAATACTAAATATAATACTCATTTCTCGCCTCTATAATTAACCAAGTCTGGACTCAAAAGCCAAAGTTCTGAACTTTATATCAAGTACTACTTTATATCTAAGTATAAACTAAACTCATTTTATCCCTAAATTAAGTGTACACCATATAACTTAAATGACCGCATTCTTATCTTCACAAAAAGCAAACTAACTTCCCCCGTGCACACCATTAGCAAATCAACTTTTATATTTTACGAACTCCTTAATTTCCTCTCTCTTAACAGCATAATTTCCTGTCACCCGTAAGCTTATTCGATAGCCTTATTACTATACTCATGCCTCTTGAATAATTTATAATAGCTTAACCCATCTCACAAATTAATTAACATAACAACACTAGTATATAAATAATATCACATTCACTCTCATTTAATCAATAGAATATCCCTCTACAATAATGTCCGTAACAATAATCTGAATGTGCATCCAAATGCTAAAATCCGCTAATTTAAATGCATTGGTTACCAGTACCACTAAAGATTCCACTAAATAATCTTGGTGCCAACATATCAATAACTAGTCCACATTATGCCATAATTCTAACTCTTGTGAACCAAGAGTACCCCTTCACTAGAATTAACTGAATTTATAGAAATATATGGCTACTTGTATACTATTAATTATAATAATAAGATTATTACAATTATGATAACATGATTTTAACACATAATATGCAAACAGTTACCATCTAATCATACAACCCCGAACAATATTAATAATAATAGGGTCAGTAGAATCGTGTTACCTTAATAAAGAAAATATGAATCAACCAAATTCATGTATCTGATCAACTTTGTGCTCGAAACCAACATTCAACTCCAACCAACCTTCCTAGTTAAACCTAAGTTTGATCAATATAAATCAATCCTTGGTCTTATGGCAGTGAGAACATAATCTAATACAATTAATAAGTACTGCACATATAATCACTCCCACTGCATCCATAAACCACCATTATTCGTATGCTACTAGAATCTCACAAAGCATTTGCATGTCTAATTACATATATCAATCTCAACTCCTATACCTACCAAAACAAAACCAACCTCGCAACCAATAAATTGTACAATTGGAAAAACAATTCTTATCACCCAAAATATAATTCTCATCTACCTTATTAACTAGGCTCTCAGCCCATAAAACATATAAATCGACCGTCATTTAGCCAACCCAAACTATCAACACTAGTAATAATAGAAGCAAATGAAATTGCACTATGTTAAAATGATATTTGATTTATAAAGATGAGCATATCAATATTGAATGAAATAATTACAATTTATATAATACCTAAGAGGAAAGAAAGGGACGACCCAGAGTCGTGGTCGGAACGGCGAAGGTTTTGCGGTGGACTTCAGTTTACCGCTCCCAACAGAAAATAGAGAGAAGGAAGGATAAAAAGGAAAGATGAGATGAAACTCTTCCTTTTTAGGTTAAATCCACCTTATGTTAATCTAATAAGCTCTAATTTGTAAGGATTAAACTAAGATATCAATATTAGATTAAAAGTTTAAGGTTTACTTACAAAAATAGGATGGATGATGATGAATAAGCTTAATTTTCCTCTTGTTTCTTCTTCTTCTTCTTCTTCTTCTTCTTCTTCTTCTTCTTCTTCTTCTTCTTCTTCTTCTTCTATCCATCCTACGGTTTCTCTTCTTGCTACACACTTCTTTTTCCTTTTTTTCTTTATTTGTGGGAAATGCCCGGGGAAAAATAAAATAAAAAAGGAGATTTGGGTATATATAACGAGTTAAACCTAAACCTCTCCAGAAAAGAAAACCCAATAAATCCCCCACCGCCTTACCGACTTATTCCCTCTTTTCTCGCCGGCGGCCTCACCGCACCTCTAAAGGTCGCCAGCGAGAATCTTCTTTTTTCCCCTTTAACAGATCAAAAGCACCGATTAATCATCAGTGTTGAGCCGCCGACTGATCCTTTGTTTTTTGTGTTTTGGAGTTTCTTGGTAATCTTTGTTTGGGGAAGTTTTTCTACTGATTACTTCTTATTTTTAATTTTGAGTTTGTTTTTCTTATTTTTCTCTCTAGTTTGATTTTTCGGTTTTCTGTTTGATCTCCTCTTTTACCTTCTAGCTTTTACAAATGGAGTGTTAGACACTTTTTTTCAATATGTGTGAGTTGTTTGTTTTCAATGATGTTGGTGTGGATGATGATGCCCTTATTCAATGGATAACGAGTATGGGGGAACCATCGATTTATACCATTCATATGATGAAAGATAGGGGTAATTCTCTTTTCAAGCAGGGAAATCCATCTTTAGCTGCTAGCCTCTATAAACAAGCTCTTAATTTTTTCTGCCTCCTTGATTTTTCGTCCGCACATGACCAACCAGTTGCTATTTCCCTCGGCCTATCACTTGTTTTCCAGGGAAGCAGCAGTTCCCATGTCTTCTGCATTGCTTATGAGTCTTTCTCCGTGTTTGGACTTTAGGTCTGCTGAAGATTTTGATAATTTCGTTGATGAGGCAGTTAATTGTCTTGAGGTTAAGAAACCCCGTTTGACCCCCAAGGACAGTCCAAATTACAGCAAAGCTGTTCGCGAGGTTGCAGCGGTTGATAACACTCTTAGAGTTGATAACACTCTGATGAAACACTCCGTCTTGGATGGCTCTAGTCCCTTGACAAGTCAAAATTATTTTGTTTTTTCGGCTTTGAAGATGCATTCAGGCAGCAAATGTCGTCGATCTTGACAATCTTTGAATAGTCGATACGTTGAGGATCGAGCTCAGGTAAAGGTAAAAAATAAGTTCTCGCTGGTAAATAGAAAGTTTTCTCTAGTTAGAGGGTTTGTTGTTTGCAGGTTTACAAAGACTATAGCTGTGGGTTATAAAAGGGGGGGAAGAATGTTTAAGTTAATTTGACAACCTTTACCATTCCCCGTTTAAGAAACAACGTCTTTGTGTTAATGGGTCGGTTTGTACTACTATTTACGTTAGTTGCTCATCTACTAGTTTAGGGGTCTCTCTTGCCCCTGTGTTTGCTTTGTAACAGGTTAGTATGTAATTGAACCTATGTAGTCTCGCTTTTATTTTTATAATAATAGTACACCCTTGTCTAAAAAAAACGAGTTAGACCTAATTGTATTCGGGCCAGTTTTAATTAAGATGCGATACTAATGTTAAGTTATGTAACTTAACTCTCGAGTATTTCACCTTGAAGAAATGTTTTAAATACTAGTTAGTATGCGTTTTAATCGCACGTCCTTTCTTTTCTTTCCGTTTTTCCTTTTCAAGTAATTATTGGTTTTCTATTCAGTTTCCAAGTCGATGTATGATTTTCTTTACTATTCAAATTTGAATTTTGCATTACAAAAATTCTCCTTGTTTTTTTTCTTTTTTTCCCCTAAAATTCTATTTTAACAAAAATACTTTCCACGTATTTCTATGTTGACTCAAATTTTTGGGGTGTTAGATACACCATTGAGGAAGGTGGAGAATTACATGTGAGTAGGGTCCAACAATATGAATATTAACTTTAGTGTTCCATGGTCAGTGTGATGTTGATACCTTGGCTGAAATTGGTCGGCACAAATTCTCAAATAAGACGAAGTATTCATATTAAGTTTGTATAGAGAAGCTAAAAATAAAATATTTAGATATTGAGTAAAAAAATCTAGTTTGATCTATGTAACTGTAGCTAGTCTCACTTGTGATGGACACTATCCATCATAAGTGAGTGACGAGTCACCTCATTCTCACATAAATGCAAGTGGGAGGCAGGTGGGGCACTCCATTTTCGCCCCACTTGCCCTCCCACTTGTATTTGTGTGAGAGGGATCTGACCCGTCACTCACTTGTGACGGATAGTGTCCGTCACAAGTGAGAATTTGTGATGTAAGTGATGGACATGTCCTTCTAAAGAGAGACTTGTTGTTATTATGGTCTTATGGAGCAGAGTAACACACCACTTAATTTGTTACTAAACTTATTCAATTGTCTGCCTTGAGACGTGTATGTCCGTCTTAAAGGTAAAACGGGTTAAATAATACTTCACCTGACTAGATCGGACAATGATTTTCCTAGTTTCTAGGAAATTTTCTTTTGCATCCATCCCTATTTAACCTGTCTTAATGTGACACCCCTCGTTGAGGCAACTAAATATAACTAGTAAATCGTGGCGGAAACACGAGATTTTTAAAACTTTTAAAACTTCTAATGAAGTCCAACGCGAGGTATCACCAACACGATAAATAAGTTTAGATAGTTAAGTCTAAGTTCACAATACAAGTCTATTTATTGGGGAAAAGATATCCCACGAATGAACATGAGTCTAAAAGTAGGTGAGTCTATTAAAGTGATAGCTAAATAAGGTCCAAGGTAAGAACTCGCTAGCTCACACGGTCTTCCCCACTTAAGCTTCATCACCAACCTGTCATTCATAATAAATATGAAAGCCACGTCAGTGGGGAGTAACTCGTGGTTCTCCAAACCACAATATGTCAAAATACAAGTAATTAGGAATGTAATTAAACAAACAAGCATAAGAATAAATACTTACGGTAACAAGAGAATCATGATTAGTATACAAAATGCAATAAGAGTAGTTATGCATAAATGAGAGAAGAATAATTAGGTCAAACGGTCAAATATTGACTCGACTCAAATGTAAGACAAATTACAAAGTATAGACTCAAACAAGACAACCCTCTAGACTCCAACCTCTTGGTAGGACGACGATCATAATACGGTCTTAGTCTAAACCTGGCCAGACTCTCGGGATGGACGACACCCGATTCGACAAACGATACCAAATCGTATCCAAGACTCGAAATATGGTACACCTAACCGTGCCCGAAAGTCGAGTAACCTCAAATCGGAACCTTGTCACCTAACCGTGACCCCCGGTCTGAAGAGGCGGAAGGAAAAATAGCCCAACTCGGAAACAATGGCACCTAACCGTGACCCAATGTCCGAGGGCAAATAAATAAGGAATGTCGAGTAGTCTCACAATGTAAAACATCACACTCGGGTCACTAATACGAGCAACAAAGGTTGCACAAACATAACGTAAACAACTCATGTGATGCATGTATAAAATATAAGAGTAAAACAATTATCAGTGCGCTCTGCGGTGTGGGCACCTGCTGCCGCCCACCGGCAGAGGATACATGCTTTGAAGATGAAACAAGGTAAAAATGCTTTGAAATGTGTGTTCTGCTTGCCAGACCGACTCGCTGCCCCACCTACAGGGAACACCTGCTATAGTCCATTTAGTTCAAAAAGGCACATTGTGTGTTCTCTGCCGGTTGACCGGCTGCCGGCCCACCGGCAGGGAACACACCCAGATATAAAAGACACCAAAATTGCATTGTCCTCGCTGCCGGTTGGTAGACCGGCTGCCGGTCCACCGGCAGGGACATACATTGAACTTAACAAAACACAAGGGGCTCTCTGCCGGTTGGTAGACCGGCTGCCGGTCCACCGGCAGAGACATACAAAGGCTAAATTCTTCTTTTTTTCAACTCAGGAATGCAAGGTCTCGCTGCCGGTTGGTAGGCCGGCTGCCGGCCCACCGACAGGGACACACAGAGCACGAAAACACCAACAAACAACATCCAAAGTCTTCCAAATTCAACTATCTTTCATCTAATCATTTCATACTTCCCTAATATGATGAATACTCAGAAAATTACCACTTTCAAGATGTAATTAACATATGGGGTTGGTTATTAATCATTAAAATGAGGTTTAATCATGTAATTATGAGAGAATTCCTTTAAGACAATCTCATGTTTCACCATATTACAACTAGGCATGAAATTACTCCTTAAACATGTGAGAATTATCATACAAGCATTCTACTCAACACCAAATCACCAAAGGGCATGAAAGACATCAAATTTAACATTCATGTGAGTCTAATAATACACAATTCACACAATTTTAACATAAAAGTCGAGTAACCCATCACCGTTACCTTTTTGCACTTCAATCTTCTAAAGACTCGTCAATGATGTAGCTATCCTCCTCCGGGTTGTCCAAGTTCTCCCCTAAACACAAAAATAAAGACATTAAGTCAAGAATCCACATCCTTGTAAGATGAGAATTTCGAAATAGAGGAAAAGATGGCAACTTTCTTACTTAGAAAGAAAGGAAATGAGAAAAGGAAGAGAATGGCGCGAAAAGGAACGAGATTGGTGAAGAATTGAGTGAGTTATGGTGATTTTAGGGTTGAGAGGAAAGGGTTTAACAATGGTGGTGTGTTTGTTGGGAATTTTCAGAAATTAGAAGTGAGGGAGATGAAGTTGTGAGGGTTTAGTTGAGGTTTGGTGTAGAGAAAAGAGAAGGAAAAGGGCCATGAGTCAAGTTAAGCCCAATAACTCAAAATGAGTCGGTATCCACTAGAATTTTCGTCCCAAGTCTACTATAACTCGAGTCGGAGAATAATATTATTAAAATCTACACTATTATTACCGTTACACGGCTATGACGATATTTTATGAAAATAGCTTTAAATAATAATTATTTAATAAAAATTTCTTAAAAGTTTATTTAAAATATAAGGAAAGGGCGGGGTGTTACAATCATCCCACCTTTTAAAAATTTTCGCCCTCGAAACTTCAAACGAAAGGCATTACCTTAAGAAAACAAACTAGGGTACTTGACACGCATGGAAGCCTCCGGCTCCCAAGTTTCTTCTTCTACATCACCACACTTCCACAAAACCTTCACCAAGGGCACCACTTTGCTCCTTAGCTTCTTCTCCTTCTTATCCAAGATACGAATCGGTCTCTCCTCGAAAGAAAGACTAGGCTCAAGCTCGGGAACTCCATTTTGCAACACATGACTAGGGTCGCTAATGTATTTCCTAAGTTGAGACACGTGGAAAACATCATGAACTTTACCCAAACTCGGGGGCAAATCCAATCTATAAGCCACGGCACCAATCCTTTTTATCACTTCATACGGTCCAATGTACTTCGGACTCAACTTCCCTTTAACTCCGAACCTCTTTACTCCTTTCATCGGGGACACTTTCAAGAACACCTTATCTCCAACTTCAAATTCCAAGGGTCGACGGCGAACATCGGCATAAGATTTCTGTCGATCTTGGGCGGCTTTCATTCTTTCACGGATGAGCTTCACTTGATCAATCGTCTCGGCCAACTTGTCGGGTCCCAGGTCACGAACATCACTTGCTTGATCCCAAAAAATCGGACTACGACATTTCCTTCCATAAAGGGCTTCATAAGGGGCCATCTTGATAGAAGCATGATAACTATTGTTGTAAGAAAATTCCACCAAAGGCAAGCTCTTCTCCCAACTAGAATGAAAATCAAGGGCACAAGCACGCAACAAGTCTTCTAGAGTTTGAATCGTCCTCTCGGATTGTCCATCGGTAGCGGCATGAAAAGCGGTACTCATCAACAATTTACTACCCATAGCATCTTGCAAAGCTTTCCAAAATCTCGAACAAAAACGCGGGTCACGATCCGACACGATCTCCTTTGGAACACCATGGTAACGAACGATTTCTTCAACATAAGCACTAGCAAGACGGTCTAAACTCCAAGTCTCTTTGATAGGGATGAACCTAGCACACTTGGTCAACCTATCCACAACAACCCATACGACATCCTTTCCACCAACGGTCTAGGCAAGGCCATCATAAAATCCATGGAAATGGACTCCCATTTCCATAAAGGAACATCCAACGGTTGTAGCAATCCACCGGGTCTCTTATGCTCAATCTTCACTTGTTGACAAGTAAGACGCCTTCCAACATATGACACAATGTCATTCTTCATGTTAGGCCACCAAAACTGAAGCTTCAAATCTTTATACATCTTGTCTCCTCCGGGGTGAATCGAATAAGGGGATAGGTGAGCTTCATCTAGAACTCTCTTCCTCAAATCAACGGTATCGGGTACGTACATGCGTCCTCGGTAACGAAGGTAACCTCTTGCATCAATCTCACAATCCGTTGCTTTCCCTTCAAGAAGCTTGGCTTGAAAACTTTTAAAGGTAGCATCGTCCACAAGGCTATCAAGGATCTCACGGTGAAGAACGGGCTCGGCAATCATAGCACCAAGATAGTCAAAACCACTCTCCACAAGTTGCAAACTTAACTTTCGAAACTCGGCACAAAGGTCATCGGGGAGCACACGAATAGCACTCAAGGAATGAGTAGACTTCCTACTAAGGGCATCGGCAACCACATTTGCCTTTCCTTCATGATATAACAATTCCAAGTCATAATCATTCACCAATTCCAACCATCGTCGTTGTCTCATATTCAAATCCTTTTGGGTGAAGATATACTTCAAACTCTTATGATCGGTGTAGATACGGCAATGAACTCCGATGAGATAGTGTCTCCACATCTTCAAGGCATGAACAATGGCGGCTAACTCCAAATCATGAGTGGGATAGTTCACCTCATGAACTCTCAATTGTCGCGAAGCATAGGCAACAACTCTCCTATTTTGCATAAGAACACAACCCAAACCCATCTTAGAGGCGTCACAAAACACATCAAAATCAATTCCATCCTCGGGCAAGGTCAACACGGGAGCGGTAGTCAACCTCTTCTTCAATTCTTGGAATGCATCTTCACAAGCTTCGGTCCACACAAACTTGGTCTCTTTCTTCAAAAGTTGAGTCATCGGTCTAGCAAGCTTGGAAAAATCTCTCACAAAGCGACGGTAATAACCCGCCAAACCCAAGAAACTACGGATCTCACCAACATCGGTTGGACTCTTCCACTCAATCACGGCTTCAATCTTCGAAGGGTCTACCATGACACCATCCTTAGATATAACATGGCTTAGTAAGGACACCTTAGACAACCAAAATTCGCACTTGGAGAATTTGGCAAACCACTTTTGACGACGAAGGATCTCTAAAATGATACGAAGGTGATCGGCATGCTCTTCTTCGGACTTGGAATAGATGAGGATATCGTCAATAAAGACCACAACACACTTGTCTAAGAACTCACTGAAGGTCCGGTTCATTTGGTCCATGAAGATAGAAGGGGCATTGGTTAAACCAAAGGGCATCACCTTAAACTCGAAGTGTCCATATCTCGTGCTAAAGGCGGTCTTAGGGATGTCGGACTCACGAACGGGAATTTGATGATAACCGGATCTCAAATCAATCTTGGAGAAGGTAGAAGCACCTTTGAGTTGATCGAACAAATCTTCAATTCTCGGTAGAGGATACTTGTTCTTGACGGTGACACGGTTAAGCTCACGGTAATCGATGCAAAGTCTCATGGATCCATCTTTCTTCTTCACAAAGAGAACGGGAGCACCCCAAGGTGAGGCACTAGGTCTAATGAATCCTTTCTCGATCATTTCATCAAGTTGATTTCTCAACTCCTTCAACTTGGTTGGCGCCATGCGGTACGGGGCTTTAGCAATCGGTCCGGTTCCGGGTACAAGGTCGATAGAAAACTCAACATCACGCTCGGGAGGAATTCCGGGCAATTCTTCGGGAAAGACATCGGGGAACTCACAAACCACGGGCACTTCTTCAATCTTTGGTAAGGAAGGGGAGGTAGAAGTCACCACGCATAGAAAGATTTGGTAACCTTTCCTCTTCATGCTCATCAACTTCAAAGCGGAAATCAATTTCACACCTTCTTGGGAACGAACTCCTTTATAGGATACGCGGGTGCCTAGCGGACTCTTGAGGCAAATCTTTTGGTCTCGACACTCGAATCTTGCATCATACTTTGACAACCAATCCATACCCAAAATTACATCGAATTCCTCAAGGGGAAAACGAAGTAGGTTAGCGGGGAATAAGGTTTCCGAAATAGAAATAGGAATGTCGGAGAAAGTGAGGGAGCAAGAGAATATTTCTCCGGAAGGTAAGGATATAGAAGTTTCCTCACTAGGAATGGGCTCAAGAGCTAGTTTTTCCGAAAACTTGGAAGATATAAAAGATAGAGATGCGCCGGTATCAAACAAAATGAGGCAAGGTTGATCAAAAATTGAGAACATACCCGTAATGATATCGGGATGAGCGGCGGCTTCGGCTCGACTCATGACAAAGATAGTTCCTCTTGGCCTAGCATTTGGAGTAGAAGCATTCTTCTTCTCGGGGCAATCAGCAACACGATGTCCGGGCTTCTTACAATGAAAGCAAGTCAAGGGCTTGCCATAGCATCCAATTCCGGGGTGTGCGGCTTGCCTACAATGGTAGCACTTACGGTCCTTCTCAAGTTCATTAGTTGATGTGGGAGCTTGTCCTCTAGGTTCTTGACCTCTTGGTCCTTGTCCTCCATGGTCTTGTATCCTTGGCACAAACCTCCTCTTGTTGGCATAGTTGAAAGTAGAAGGCACAAATGGTCTCTTGCCTTGAAAGTTAGAACGGTAAGAACGAGAAGAGGAGTGGGGCTTGGCTTCTTCTTCAATGGCCTTCAAAGAGCTTTCGGCCCAAATGGCATCATCATAGACTTCCACAAAGGTAGTTGAGTTCCTTCTCACCATGCTTTCCACCTTAGGATTCAACTTGTTCTTGTAGAAGTAGACACGATCCTCTTCATCTTTCACGAACTTAGAGGCATAATGAGCAAGTTCATTAAACTTGTCGGTGTAAGCTTGAATTGATAGCTTCCCTTGCTTGAAGTCCATGAACTCCTTCAATCTTTGTTGTTTGAGCTCCTTAGGGTAGAAGCGAGTCTCCACGAGTGACTTGAAGCGGTTCCAATCAAAGTTGGGGTCTTGAGTAGCGGTAGGACCGGTCAAAGTCCACCACCTATCGGCTTCCTTCACAAGAAAGTGAGAGGCTAATCTCACCTTGTCCTCCTCTCGGGCATCAAAGAGAGAGAAGTTCTTCTCCATATCACGAAACAACTCCGAGAGAGCAACGGGATCCACTTCACCACCATAGGTCCTAGCCTTGTTCCTTGCTAGTTGACTTGCAATCCAAGCATAGCTTCCTTGACGGTTGGCTTCATGAGGAGGGGGAGCGGGTTGAGCATTTTGTTGATTAGCAAGCACTTGAGTGAGGGCTTGCATGATAGCATTCTCCACATTGGTTGGTCGTACCATCTTTTGCACAAGAGCAAACAAGTTAGAACCTATCACAAAACATACACAAAAAGGCTACCAACTTAGGTCCTTAATTCTACCCATCTCTCATTCATTATTCAAGGTCAAGTAAGAAATTTAAGTTGGGGTACACGTGTGTGCGTCGGGAGCAATATATGCTCTGATACCAACTGTGACACCCCTCGTTGAGGCAACTAAATATAACTAGTAAATCGTGGCGGAAACACGAGATTTTTAAAACTTTTAAGACTTCTAATGAAGTCCAACGCGAGGTATCACCAACACGATAAATAAGTTTAGATAGTTAAGTCTAAGTTCACAATACAAGTCTATTTATTGGGGAAAAGATATCCCACGAATGAACATGAGTCTAAAAGTAGGTGAGTCTATTAAAGTGATAGCTAAATAAGGTCCAAGGTAAGAACTCGCTAGCTCACACGGTCTTCCCCACTTAAGCTTCATCACCAACCTGTCATTCATAATAAATATGAAAGCCACGGTCGGTGGGAGTAACTCGGGGTTCTCCCACCACAATATGTCAAAATACAAGTAATTAGGAATGTAATTAAACAAACAAGCATAAGAATAAATACTTACGGTAACAAGAGAATCATGATTAGTATACAAAATCCAATAAGAGTAGTTATGCATAAATGAGAGAAGAATAATTAGGTCAAACGGTCAAATATTGACTCGACTCAAATGTAAGACAAATTACAAAGTATAGACTCAAACAAGACAACCCTCTAGACTCCAACCTCTTGGTAGGACGACGATCATAATACGGTCCTAATCTAAACCTGGCCAGACTCTCGGGATGGACGACACCCGATTCGACAAACGATACCAAATGGTATCCAAGACTCGAAATATGGTACACCTAACCGTGCCCGAAAGTCGAGTAACCTCAAATCGGAACCTTGTCACCTAACCGTGACCCCCGGTCCGAAGAGGCGGAAGGAAAAATAGCCCAACTCGGAAACAATGGCACCTAACCGTGACCCAATGTCCGAGGGCAAATAAATAAGGAATGTCGAGTAGTCTCACAATGTAAAACGTCACACTCGGGTCACTAATACGAGCAACAAAGGTTGCACAAACATAACGTAAACAACTCATGTGATGCATGTATAAAATATAAGAGTAAAACAATTATCAGGTGCGCTCTGCCGGTGTGGGCACCGGCTGCCGGCCCACCGGCAGAGGATACATGCTGAAGATGAAACAAGGTAAAAATGCTGAAATGTGTGTTCTGCCGGTAGACCGGCTGCCGGCCCACCGGCAGGGAACACCTGCTATAGTCCATTTAGTTCAAAAAGGCACATTGTGTGTTCTCTGCCGGTTGACCGGCTGCCGGCCCACCGGCAGGGAACACACCCAGATATAAAAGACACCAAAATTGCATTGTCCTCGCTGCCGGTTGGTAGACCGGCTGCCGGTCCACCGGCAGGGACATACATTGAACTTAACAAAACACAAGGGGCTCTCTGCCGGTTGGTAGACCGGCTGCCGGTCCACCGGCAGAGACATACAAAGGCTAAATTCTTCTTTTTTTCAACTCAGGAATGCAAGGTCTCGCTGCCGGTTGGTAGGCCGGCTGCCGGCCCACCGGCAGGGACACACAGAGCACGAAAACACCAACAAACAACATCCAAAGTCTTCCAAATTCAACTATCTTTCATCTAATCATTTCATACTTCCCTAATATGATGAATACTCAGAAAATTACCACTTTCAAGATGTAATTAACATATGGGGTTGGTTATTAATAATTAAAATGAGGTTTAATCATGTAATTATGAGAGAATTCCTTTAAGACAATCTCATATTTCACCATATTACAACTAGGCATGAAATTACTCCTTAAACATGTGAGAATTATCATACAAGCATTCTACTCAACACCAAATCACCAAAGGGCATGAAAGACATCAAATTTAACATTCATGTGAGTCTAATACTACACAATTCACACAATTTTAACATAAAAGTCGAGTAACCCATCACCGTTACCTTTTTGCACTTCAATCTTCTAAAGACTCGTCAATGATGTAGCTATCCTCCTCCGGGTTGTCCAAGTTCTCCCCTAAACACAAAAATAAAGACATTAAGTCAAGAATCCACATCCTTGTAAGATGAGAATTTCGAAATAGAGGAAAAGATGGCAACTTTCTTACGTAGAAAGAAAGGAAATGAGAAAAGGAAGAGAATGGCGCGAAAAGGAACGAGATTGGTGAAGAATTGAGTGAGTTATGGCGATTTTAGGGTTGAGAGGAAAGGGTTTAACAATGGTGGTGTGTTTGTTGGGAATTTTCAGAAATTAGAAGTGAGGGAGATGAAGTTGTGAGGGTTTAGTTGAGGTTTGGTGTAGAGAAAAGAGAAGGAAAAGGACCATGAGTCAAGTTAAGCCCAATAACTCAAAATGAGTCGGTATCCACTAGAATTGTCGTCCCAAGTCTACTATAACTCGAGTCGGAGAATAATATTATTAAAATCTACACTATTATTATCGTTACACGGCTATGACGATATTTTATGAAAATAGCTTTAAATAATAATTATTTAATAAAAATTTCTTAAAAGTTTATTTAAAATATAAGGAAAGGGCGGGGTGTTACACTTAAGGTTAAAAAGAATATACCCGTCTTAACTAAGAATTTGTGTCACTTAGTTGGCTTTGCCTTTTTATAGACATTAAACCTTATAATGCTCTCTACTAACCTTATATGAATGACAAGTGTGAAAATACATTATACAACTTGACTACTATTTATGTCCTATACCATCTAGCCATATGACTCGACTCCAAGTCCGAAGCGTGACCCGAAACTCGATCACGTCACCAAGCAAAACCTGTACTCAAACTAGAGCTGTCAAGTCTGACCTGACCCAAACCCGAGCAAGCCCGACCCGACAGGACCCGAAAATATTGTGACTCGAAACTGACCTGACCCGACCCGATGACAACCCGTAACCCGACACAACCCGATTATCAGTGACCCGAACCCGACCAATACCCGAGCCAATATTGACCCGATTAAATTGATGACCCGACAATTATTAAGCTTTATTTTGATCAAAATGAAAGTGATTTTGTATTTTGATTGATATGTTTGACTTAGTAATGAAGTAATTAAACCAAATAATAGGTTAAAAACTAAATTTTATGGTAAAAAATTATAGTAATGCGATTAAGTTACCGGACCCGATAATGACCCGACCCAAACCCGACCTGACACATCATTTGTCCGGAAATGACCCGACCCGATAAAGACCCGAACCCGACCCGACTCGACCCAAAAGGGTATGACCCGAACCCGATATAACCCGACCCGACCGGCCCGATTGCCACCTCTAACTCAAACTGCTCCCCATATGATCGGAAATATAATATGGATCAACACAGGCCATACCGGAAATAGGTGAAAATTACACACAAACAACACACGTCAATTTCGATAATATCAACACACAAGCCACCACTACAAAAAAAGGATCCATAGCGACGGTGGAATTCATCGCAAATACAGATAATCCGGCGCTAACATACCTTTTGCGACGGATTACGACCGTCGCAAATAATCGTCGCAAAATCATCTCCTGCGACCGAATTCCCATAGCACCATATTTCCTGCGACAGATCTAGCCATAGCCAAAATCCGTCATAAATAGAAGTCTGCGACGGAATATCCGTCACAATACAGTGTACGTGGGGCCCACAACCTGTTGCTGGTCAAACATAAAGTCAACATATGCGATGGAATTTCCGTCGCAAAACACTTTCCACGGGGCCACGTGTTGTTCCAGGTTAAACAGAATGTTAATGTTTGCGACGGATTTTCCGTCGCTAATTCCGTCGCAGTGTTAAAGAACCAGCGGGGTTTACAGCAGTTTCAGCTCCCCCAAAAGCTACTAAATCAAGTTACGGTTCCTGCAAACATACTAATTACAGCAATCCAGAAATTCACAACTCGTACAAGACGAGATTTTCAAACAACTTTTTCTCATATTACCTTAAAATAAAAGGTTTGTATAAGTTTAGTACACAAAAAACTTAAACTAAAAAGTGTTCAACAAAGCTAAATAAGTCCATAAACCAACTAATAGTTACTCATCAATGCACGGGAGTGAATGAGGTAAAAGGAGTAGAAGTAGGCCTAGCGTTGTCGCCACCATCATCATTAAAGTCATTTCGACCTTGAACTACACCTCTGGGGTTACAAGTTGGAGTAGTAAAACCTTGTTGGCTCAAGAACGCCTCTATTGCCACAATCCTTTGAGATTGTTCGGCCTCGACTTGCTTAAGTCGGGCATTCTCTTTTGCGACTCTAACGACAAAACCCGGAGTATGAGGAGTTGAAGTGGCGGTACCAGTCGAGTGGCGATGGTGCTCCCAAATGTGTGGTGATGCTAGTCCCCGTGCCATATACTCTACCTTTCTCATCAAATCCTCCATGTTCCTCATAATAAATCTCATTATCGTCGATGTTCTCGACCCCTTGACTTTGAAGCTGAGATTTCTTTGATATGATCTTACCCTACATCATTAAAAAGCGAAAGATTAGATACCATCTACTAAATAATCCTGATTGAAAAAATGAGTTAAATTAAATAATTATAGTAACTTACAAATAGTTGGCTGTCTTTTTTGGATAGCCATCCTTGTGTGCTATGCTTCTTTGTCTTCTTCAACAACTGCAGAGCGGACATAATTTCTCCGGTACCATCTTTATTGACCTACAATTTTGATACTTGTTAAATATAATTACATACTAACTTATAAATAAAGTAAAAAAGAGTTAATAAATTAAAAAAAGAAAGTGAAGAAATTACCATTTCATCCATATATTGCAAGGTGTTTTTTCGACACATTAGGTGAGTACCAATGCCTTCCCTTCTCGTCACTTCCCGACTTAAGGTTAGCCGAATACTTTTCCGATTTGTCCGCAAAAGAAGGTTCTTCAACTGGCCTTTTCTTCAATTTATGGAATAAGTCAAGACTAATCCATTCCGGCTTTTCATATTCTTCCTTAAGATAAGCTCGATAAATCATTTGTTGTAAGCGGGTTTTCATGGCATCTTCCCAAGCCTTCTTAATCCTGCCCTTGTCGCGGGGATGGTAAATAACACATCTCTGTTCAAAAAACGAAAAGTTAGAAAATAAAATTCATTGTCAATAAATATAAAATAAATGAATAAAATAACTAATATTAAAATAAATGACAAATAATAATACCTCAAACCAATTCCACCAATGCTTCTTTATTGATGAGGGTGTCGCAACCTATCAAAAATAAACCCGAGGGGTCTCTAACTAATGCAGCTAGGAAAGTCGGGGTCGAATCCACAGGGAGGCTATGTTGCTATCTACTTGCTAATCTAAGTCTGTCAGATGTCACAATTGGAGGTTTTGATTGGAAACTAAACTAAACCAATGATAAATAAATAGTCTAGCAGTAAAAGAAGGAGACTAGGATTGTCGGTTCACAATGAACGTTAAATAGTCGCAGCTAAGGACACAGATCGGTCGCATGTATCAGTCTAAGGGGCACTGAAAAGGTCCTTCCAGTCCACTATTCACCCTAAAATACTACTAACTTAGCTTCCGCCCTCATTAGAGTATTCTAAAGAATTGTAGCAGGTCTCACTCCTTCCAATCTTCCGATCTAGGTCAGAGTTTGCCAAAAACAACTAGAACAATTATGCGCATTAACCATCTAATCGTCATTAAATGCTACTTATAACAACAAAGACATGATATTGACAATAGATCAGCAAACCTATTTAGCAACTATCATCAGTTCACCGATTCCGCTAAATCCTAGCAAGGGAATTAGCTACTTATACTAATTATCATGCTAATAACAATAATTGAAACGATAACTAAACTAAACATAATGATTAAATTGAAATAACAATTAAACTAATTAAGATAAGAGACTAAGGAGGGATAATCAACAAGAGAAATAAAGAGGAAAACAATTAAGGGAATTCCAGAGTTTAAATTAGCTAAAGAGAAAGGAGAGAAAGGAGAAAAGAATTAAAAGTATAGATCCGGAATAAGAAGAACAAAGCAACGTAATAGAGGTTCAAGCAATGAAAAGTTCCGAACCCTTAACCTAATTAATGTTTTTCTCTTATATAGTAAGAGATTTTTCTTATCTAATAATATAATATAGCTAAATATAATAAGTCTCGACATAAATCCTGCGCATCAGACTTTGTTTTGCTCGATCGAGCAACATAAAGTTGGTCGTTCGATTATTTTTTCCTCAAAAGTTCTCGATCGAGCACTAAAGCACTCGATCGAGTACAGTTAGAATCAAGGTAGTCGATCGAGAGATTTAAAGTACTTGATCGAACACAAGAAGTACTCGATCGATCACTAAAGTACTCGATCGAGTGATTTCAGGGCGTAATTCGTACTTCGCGCACTGAACTTCAAACGGCCGCCATTTCTTCGTTACTTGTCGTAGCTAGCACCTCTAAAGTACTCGATCGAGTGGTTTCAGCACGTTGGAAATTAAGAAGATAAGGGTTCACCTCCAGTTCGAATCACTTGAATATCAGTTGTAGAACTCAAGATATGGATCTTCAAAGTAGGCACTAGTAATTTGAAGCTCTTCTCTTGCTCGCCTAGCTACCTTACTTCTACGCGCATTAAAATTAGTAGTTTCCAAGATCCGACTCAACTCATCTCCAAAATGTATGCATAGGGACAGGTTTTAAGCTTGATTTCGCTTCTCTTTGATTCATTCCTGCAAATAGGACAAGAGAAACCAAAGTAGACAATTCGGGGGACATTTGTAGCTTAATACTACGAAGTATGCATAGAAATGCGTGCAAATATGGTACAAAAAGTCTATATAAAATGCACGCATTAAACCTCCCCAAACCAAACCTTTGCTTGTCCCCAAGCAAACTAACTAAATGCAACAAACTAGTGTAATAAATTAACAAAATAGCAACAAAGTCAGATACAAACGAGTTATGAAGATGTTTATGAAAATAGCTGAACCGTCGACCTTGCAAGACCTTCAAAATTGGACTCTCACGGGTCACTCTCTCTCAATTAAGCAAAGGGCAAGCGTATAAATGTAAGAGAGAAAGAAAAATATAGTCGTTCACCTAAACTACGACCTACATAAACATGCATGCAATCTAATATGATAAAGAATTCTAGCTACCGTAGACATACATTCCATCCAATCAAGGTCCTATCACATGGCGAATGCTTACAAAAGTTTGGAAAAGTGAGGCAATGGGTAAGAAGGGGCAAAACATTTTGGATATGTGGAGGTATAAGCCAAGCTAGTAACCCAAACAAAACCAATAATACAACATCCCGCTTCAAAACCATCAAAATTAAGCACAAATGCCTTTATTTGGCAAACAACTCACTCAACCAAAATATTAAACTCCTCATATAATAAAATTAGCAACATAGGAGTAGAATAAACTTATTTCGTTTTTTTCCAATTATTTTTTTCTTTTTTTTTCCGACTTTTTTTTTTCAATATTCTCCTTCTCCAAAACTACCAACTCCCAACTTTTGAAAACAAACCAAATTTGACACAATAAATGATATACCCGCAAAACAAACGCTAAACTAGCTTGACAAGGCAGGCTAAGTTTGGATGTAGTTAAGGGTCAAAAAGGCAAATTTGGCTAATATGGAGTTAATGAGTAACAATGAAATAAAGGGGTACGCAAGCACCTCTCCTACATGTGACACCGCCACTAACCCGAGTGTATGCAGGCAATAAGAAAATGAATTTCATATTTATGCAATTTGATGTTACATGCTATGCAAGGAGTATACTACTCACAATCCTACATGAAACTGGTCAGACACCAGTTTATAAGGCTCTAATTCCTTAGAATTTATAAGTGGGTTGCCAAAATCTCAGGTCTAGACTATTCGCTCAGCTAAATTTAAACATAAACTCGTAGATTATGCAAATGACTATGCTAAGAGATGTCAAAATTGCAAGGCTTAGGCAAATTGACTAAATGTAGTGCAATTCATCATTGAAAAACTACCGTTCCAACTCAACCTATATGCTAAAAGAAACATGATTTTTTTTTGAATTTTCGAATTTTTTTATGATATTTTTGAATTTTTGAAATTAAAATAAACAATGCATGCAATAAAAACAATATGCAGACACAGATATGGATGCATATACCCTCCCCAAACCAAACCGTACAATGCCCTCGTTGTACACAACAACTAGCAATAACAACAATTATATGGGAAAAGGGAAAATGCAAACTAAAGGAAACAAAGAAGGTAAAGAGCAAGAAACTCACAGGATAGCACGAAATAGAGAGAGACCTCCCCAAACCAGCCAGCAACATGGGAGGTCGTAGCTAGAACCACCGGATCAACTCAATTCGCGAAAAGAATGCAGGTGTACCTGCAATTACGCAAATAGCGCCCCAAAAATACTATTAAAACTAAATCTAAAATGTTCCGCAATTTATAGTCAAGAAAACTAATTATTAAGCACACAAAACTAAATAAAAGAATGTCTAAGAAATCCAAACAAAATATGAAAATACGGGTTGCCTCCCGGTCAGCGCTAGTTTCCGATAGGTCCCAGCTCGACCTTATTTTCTTCATCCACCAACGCAAATCAATGGCCCACAACAAGGCTTCTGACTAAATGCGGTCCTTTCAGCATCCATGATTTTCACTTTTGGTCGCCACAGCACAGCATCGGAAGAACAACGACTCTTTACAGCATCAACTACGCCACATCTTCTCTTGGCCTTATCCCACGCCCTCTTCTTATTTGGGATGGAATCTTCAAATCCTCCTCCCGGGTCTTCTAACCTGTTAAGACCTGTATAAGAAGAAACAAGACGATATTCCTCTAACTTGATCCTAAACAGGGACGGAGGCGTCAAATCAACAGCAATATATGATTTTACGGAAGGATTAGAAGGAACCCATCGGGATCAATAAAAGGAATAACATTACCTTCAATTGGATAGGATTGATCTTCAATTACCTTCTTATCGTCACCCGGAATGGGCGTAAGTGACGAATCAACGCTGTCCATAGCTAATAAATTCAGTCGAGAATGAGCTGTACTCGATCGAGATGTTTCCTCGCCAAAACTACTCGATCGAACGCTTACAACTGTTCGATCGAGGTCTTCTTCCTCAACAATGCTCGATCGAACGATGTAGGGTGTTTGATTGGGGTCTTCTTCATACAAATAGTTTGATCGAATTGAAGAATATGTTCTATCGATGTCCTCCTGCTGAACGGTGTTCGATCGACTAACAATGGGCTCTCGATCGAACTCTTCCTCATATAAAGCATTCGATCGAACATTGTAAGCTGTTCGATCGAATTTGTCATGCTGAAAAGTATTGAAGTTTTCGAGAGATGCTTCATTTTCAACAGCATCTTCTATTTCCGAGTCGTACATATCTAAATCTTGCTCGTCAGCTACTTGAGCCAATTGAGACTCAAGTCTCTTGACAGAAGCATCTCTAACTTGCACAGTTTCTTACACTTGTAGAGCAAGTGCCTTCACTAAAGACTTCAACTCAACCATCTCTTCATTGTTTATGGTTGAAGGAGGAACTTGTTGTTGCGGCAGAAAGGAATATGAAGGCATTTGAAAGCCTTGCTGTTGAAACGGATGTGGCGGCATATAATGACTCTGCGGCAGGGGTGGGGTAAAGTTTGGGTAACCCCCACTTTTATAACGATAACCATAGTGACCTTGTCTATATTGCTGATAGGTATAGACTTGGTCATACTCCGCTAAACAAGTAACAGCATCGTGCCCCGCAACACCACACCTCTCACAAAATACCATCTGTTGCACCATAGAATGGAACATAGGTGGACTCCCCCAAGACTGTCTACTCTCCACCTTGTCAAATCTGGCATTAAGAGCTTCCAATTGTGCTAGCATGGGGAGGTCAGACATCTTGGCAGAAAAATCAAAGGTACTCAAGCCTTCCCTTTGATGATCTTTCTCCTAGAATCCTGTCTAGGTAGGACCTGTAGGACCTATCAAAACAACACTAAAGAGAAAAGATAAGAACTGCCTCTGGGAATAAATTCCTTGAGGCTAAAGACAAACTAAAATAAAGCAAATAAAAAGTGTCGTTTCCCCGGCAACGGCGCCAAAATTTGATGAGGGTGTCACAACCTATAAAAAATAAACCCGAGGGGTCTCTAACTAATGCAGCCAGGGAAGTCGGGGTCGAATCTACAGATAGGCTATGTTGCTATATACTTGCTAATATAAGTCTGTCAGATGTCACAATTGGGGGTTTTGATTGGAAACTAAACTAAAACAACGATAAATAGAGAGTCTAACAGTAAAAGAAAGAGACTAGGATTGTCGGTTCATCAATGAACGTTAAATAGTCGCAGCTAAGGTGATAGGCTAGTCGTGTACCTATGCAAAGATAATTTCCCTAGACACAAATTAATGTAGCAACAGGGGTCGAACACAAGGAAACAGGAATTACGTCGTGAATTGCTATGGGTAGATTCTTATCAAGGTCGATTTTGATTTTGATTTGATTGGTTTGTTTGAGGATTAATAAAAATTATGATGTAAATTATATAATTAAAAGGGAGTCTAAAGGGTTCGGGTTACACATGCAAAGGTAAACATATGATTATGATAAATTCGGTGCTAATAATTTTGTCAATTGTTTAGGCTTAGAGATACCCACCTTACGGAATTAGTATCAACCATAGACCGGGTCCTAGAAAACCTCTCGTCCATGACTAGGTCGTCCTACTACAAATGCTTAGTCTAATTCAATTCCGTGCCTCTCGACTTTAGAACGAATGAACAAAATTAATTTACGATTACGGCCGATAACCAAAGATTAAACGTGACAATGCAAACATGTGATAGAAACAATTGAACAATATTATTATCGACCTATTTAAACATGTTATATATTTTATTTTGCATGGCTCCTCTAGCCTTTAGCCTAGGAAATTTAGCTACTCATATTAAAATATAAATTGCAAACTAAATTATAAGAAATGCTAAACATGGTCTTGTGATTTATGTAAACTAAATTAGATAACATGTGCTATAAGTAATGCTAATGAAATGTAGATGAAGTATTGATAATAAACTATGTATAAACTAAATGAGAGTGTAAAATTATGAACTAGAAATGAAATACCTTAATAGACAAGAACTTGTATGGAAGAAACAATTTCGAACCAAATGCTTGAACAATAACTTGTAGTACAAAGTGTTGAAAGATTAAACTAAAGGAAAACTTAACAATTTGTAAACTAAAATGAGAAAACTAATGAGAAAGATTATAATGCTTAAGGATATGTAAGGAATTGAGACGTGAAAAATGAGATGCCCTAAGTCTTGGAAAGCCTCTCCTATTTATAGGAGAGGAAGAAGAAACGTAAGCCATAAAGAAGCATGCAGCCCCGATCGGGGTCGTGTGTTTCTTGATCGTTTGCCTTAATTCTCCTCTTAATTAATTGGAGAATCCTATGTAGGTGATTAATTGTGCGATTAATCACCCGGTTAATGCTTTCATTTGGCATCTTAAGAAATTTGGAATCCCATGCTTTCTTCTTGACTTTTGACTTGCAATTCGGGCTTGACTTGGATATTTGATCACACTTACATTTTGCTAATTGATCCAACAAATTCCTATGCAAAAACCCATGCAACTTGAAGTACAAAGTCCATGCAACATCCAATCCTTAGTCCATTTGGTCTTCTTTCCTCTTAGCTTGCAATTTCTAGCAACTTTGTAGTATTTTAGCTCCAAAAGCTTATTCCCTACAAAATATGTCAAAACATCCAAAACAACTAGAAATGCAAATATTAGCTATAAAACACTTAAGATAAGTGCTAAAGAAATGTAAAATCAAGCTAATATAGGGGGTTAAAATGTATAAAATAAGCACTTATCAAACTCCCCCAAGCTAAATCCTTGCTTGTTCTCAAGCAAGAAACCAAATCCCATCAATTGCAATATCCAAACAAACTAAGCATAATGATTTAAAAACCCGAAACAACATGGGCAAGGAATAAAGCAAAACATGTATGAGATTTATACGATGGTGTAGCATAGAAAACTTTGAAATGAACCTTTAAGCTCTTGCATTATCTTTTGACTTATGGACTCTCACGGGACACTGAAACTCTTTTATATGTGAAAGGACAATTTTGTGAATGAACACTCCACTATCCTCAACTTATAACAATGTGCCCGCAATCTAATATGGTAAACATGTCGAAACTAGCAAGCAAAGACAATCAAATGTAAGCATGATAAAGAAGCCAAATGGGTAGGAAGAAGGCAAATAAACATGGGTAAGAAAGGGGAACAAAAGAGTTATGGTAATGTGGAGCTAAGTCAAGCTAGCAAAATTGATAACCCTGATCCCCAAAATTGATAATACTATCTTGACTTTGATCCCCAAAATTGATAACCCTGAAAGTGTGCTACAGTTTCGTCCCATAGCATGCTGTTCCACTATGTACAAATGTTTGGCTAAAGTGCTCTGCAACAGATTGGCAGGCATACTTCCTGAGATCATCAATCCTGCACATAGTGCTTTTATTCAAGGCAGGGATATCGTTGGTAATATTCTGATATGCCAAGACCTAATCATGCTTTATAAAAGGAAAACTTGCTCTCCTAGAATCATGCTAAAGATTGATCTTCAAAAAGCATACGATTCTGTTGAGTGGGAGTTCCTCAAAAGGATGCTAGAGTGCTTGGGGTTCCCTGTGAGTTTGACTAACCTGATTATGGAATGTGTTAGTTCTACCTCTTACTCGCTTGCTGTAAATGGTGAGACTTTTGGTTACTTTCAAGGCAAAAGAGGGCTAAGACAAGGTGACCCATTGTCCCCTCTCTTCTTTACAATCTGCCTGGAATACTTAAGTCGTCTGTTGGAGGGGATTTAGAGAGTTAAGGGGTTTAAATATCATCCTCTTTGTGCTAGAGTTGGCCTCACTCACTTGTGTTTTGCTGACGACCTGGTGGTATTTTGCAGAGGAGACATGACTTCTCTAACACTGGTGTTAAGAGCCTTTGAGACTTTCTCCAGAGCCTCAGGATTGAAGATGAACGAAGGGAAATCTAATCTGTATGGGAATGGCATCCCTGAAAGTTTTATGGATCAGATTGAACATGCTACTGGTATGAAAAGAGGTGCTATCCCTTTTAGATATTTGGGGGTAAATATTATCCCCAAGTGTTTGGGGATTATGGATTGCCTGCAGCAGGTTGATAAGGTGACTGAGAGAATTAGGGCTGTGGGAAGCAAGAAACTTTCATATGCAGGGACACTCATTCTTATCAAAGCAGTCCTCAACACCTTGCACAATTATTGGTCACGTATCTTTATCATCCCAAAGGCTGTGCTTAACAAGATTGATGCTCTATGTAGAGCTTTCCTATGGCATGGCAATGAGGCAAAGGAAAGCCCCGCACTGGTGGCTTGGAACAAGCTGTGTAAGCCTAGGAAGAATGGTGGACTAGGACTTAGACAACTCCATAGCTGGAACATTGCAGCTATTGGGAAGTATGTCTGGTGGATTGAAGCTAAGGCTGATCACCTTTGGGTCCGTTGGGTCCATGCCATTTATATAAAGCAGCATGTATGGCAAGATTATACTCCTTCTTTGTCCTCTAGCTGGGCATGGCGTAAGATTTGTTGGGTGAAAAATCTGTTGCAACCGTTTTTGTTTAATGAGCAATGGAGAGCACAGAATCCTCAATACAGCATCAAGTTAGGCTATTCTTGGTTAGTTGATGAGGGGGTGCCTGTTGAGTGGCATCCATGGGTGAGTAATAGGGTGCTTTTGCCTAAGCATTCTTTCTTCATCTGGCTTACTGCTCAGAACAGATTACTGACTCAGGACCGTATGTTCAAAATGAAGATCATCCAGGGGAATAGGTGTTTCCTATGTGGTGTTGATGAGGAAAGCATTGAGCATCTGTACTTAGAGTGTTTGTTTGGTAGGAAATGTCTGGCGTTGCTGAGTAATTGGTTACAAGTGGATGTACCTGTGAATTCAGTGCTCCTTTGGTGGGTGCAAAAGAAGATGAAGTCACTCCTCATAAAGCAAATTATTGGAGCTGCTATTGCAAGCATGATGTATCACATTTGGCATGCTAGAAATCGGAGTCGGGTAGATCAGTTTGTTCCTCAGCCTGAGAGAGTTTTTATGAGTGTTAGAATGGATTTGTTAGCTAGAGTTAGAAGCAAAAATGAGCTGATTAAGAGTAATTTAGCTAGAGTTTGGATTGATAATTGCTTAAGTCGTGTAATATGATGGGGGTGTAACATGTGTATGTGTATGTTGGAAAATTGGCATTAATATATAACTTACCTTTTCCCAAAAAAAAAAAATAAGTCAAGCTAGCAACTACCAAAATGCAAGGATGCTCAATCCCAATTCTAACCCAAATTTCAATTCAAACCATAAGAAAATTCTCCAAAATAATATGAATAATGCTTGAGAATTTCTCACATCTTTTCTTCTTCTCTATTTTTTCTTTTCAATGCATACTTCCTTTTTTTTTCACGCTTTTTCTTTTCTTTTTTTCATTTTTCATTCTCATTTTTTTCTCATTTAAAATCTTCAATTTTTTCATTTTTTTTCTTCTTTCTTTAAGCATTAAGACCAAGCTCACATGACATCCAACAATAAATCATATCACAATGAGCACCCAACCATTATCCAACTAAGCTACTAGCTCAACAAGGGTAGGCAATTTCAATGATGTAGCTAGGGATAAATTTTGTGAAGGGGTCAAAAAGGCTAAAATATCATGTGAATGGCTCAAAAATGCTATAACAAATGAATGCATGCTTACCAAGAGATGACATGAGAACCATACTCGTGCGTTTTGATGAAACACACATTATAAGGAGACACCTACACTCACCTAAGAGAGACCGGATATGGATGCATCGGTCAAAAAGAGGCTCTACCTTACCATTTTGTAGCTTGCCAAAAGTCAAGATCAAGCCTATTCGGTTAATTCTCCATCCCCCACCTACTATGTCAAGACATCCCTATGTAGCTAATATCCTATCATGAAAGAATAAATCATTAGCAACAAGCCATTATTAGGATAAGCAAAGAGGAAAGTAGGCTACAAGCAAGCACAAAGCAAAAATGTCTCTCAAAAATTTTCAAATTTTCTACACTACATGCAAACTACACTATATGCAAATGCAATCTTCCCCCAAGCTAAATATCACATTGTCCTCAATGTGCCAACAATTCAAATTACCCAATCAAACCATAAAAATGGCTCAAAGCACAAAACAAGAAGGACTAGAGGTTATGTTTAATGGGTTGCAACACCTAAACTAAAATTCTATGCAATTAAAAACTTACTCAACTTGCTGCCCCCCCCCAAGCTAGCATGAATTCGTGGGATTTATTCATCAATCAACTAAGAAAAGGGCCAAAAATTTAACCCCTTCCTCCCTTTCTTCTTCTTCTTACCACTACCACTTGATTCACCTTGGTGGCCACTTCCACTTGAATCATCCTCTTGAAGAGGAGTGACATACTCACCAACATCTTGGCCACTACCAAGACCCTCACCATAGCTACTAATCCCACCATATCCACCATAGCCACCATATCCACCATAGCCTCCTTGCAAAGCCTCAACACCATAATCCGAACCACAAAAATCCGGACCGGGTTCATATGTAGCAAATGGACCTGCATCATCGTTAGGAGGGGGAGGGGGAATAGGGGAAGGAGGAGGAAATCCACCCAGAGGATAAGTATAGAATGAAGGGTGTACCCCCTCGGGTTGGACAACTCTTTGCCTAGCAAAATGATCATAAATAGGATGCAATGCAAGTCGTTGGTCATCACGAATTTGATTTACACCTAAGTTCATTTCCCGTATCATATTCATTATTTCTATGCTAGAGGGTGACTCAATGATAGAGGTGGAGTGACGTGCTTGAGAGGGTTGACCTCCCGCACGCCTCTCAACGGTGGTAGGCGGCTCACCTCTTAGGTCTAAATGGTAGGTAGGTCTAGTAAATGGGTCACTTCCACGATGAGGTTTAGTTTGAACCAAAGCCTTAATTTCTTTCTTTTCTTCGGGTAGACTAATGGAGTCTTTCCTACATATCTTTCAAACCATGTTAGGGTAAGCATCCCTAAACCAATTACAAGAAACAAAATATTCATAATCAAGCCCAACTCCCTTTTCCCTAGACTCAAGCAATGGTCTCAAATTGGTATTCTCTTGGTTAAACCTACATAAGTGGTGTGAAATCTTAGTGACCAAACCTCCTAAGATAATACAACTATTCTTGACATTACATTGTTTGGTCAAGTGGACCGCAAAGTGGTAGGGGATATTGATTCCCCACTTCTCATCACCGTTAACATTCAAGAAAGCACCCAAAATCTCTACCTCAATCTTCCTCACCGAGTGAGGTTCATTTCTCCCAAAAAAAGGTCCATCCCATAAACCTTTGCCAAATCCTTATGTCGGGGTAATGAATAAATTGATGAGGGGTATGATCCCAACCCGGAAAGGGAAAGTGAGAAATGGCATTCCAAGTCAAATCGGGGTTATAATCATCGGGTGATTCGGTGGGTAAGTCCTTGTGAGGCAATTGAAAGATAGCAGCAAAGTCCACTAAGTCCATCCAATGGTCTTCGTTAAACAAGCGAAAGGTAACTAAAACAATAAAACCGGGTTTCCTAGACCTATGAAACTCGAAAGAGCTCAAGAACTCAAGGGTGAGCTCGGGAAAGGTCTTATAATTCATTGTATAACAATGCTTCATACCGAGATTTTTAAACAAAGCTTTCACATTTTTCTCAATTCCAATGTTGTTTAAAGAAGCTTGGTTGATAAATTTTGTTGGTTTCATACCTTTGCTCTTCAAGATGACCCAATTGTTGCATTGAGCTTGTGAATTGAAGATCACACCCGGAAAATCCGGGTCTTGCCACTCCGGGACTTCATCCATTTGCACATCCTCCGCAGCATGGGAGGATTCCGCCGCACCTCTCCTTATCTTAGAAGCACCTTGGGTAGGAGGTCTTCTTGGTGCCATTTTTCTGAAATTTAAGACAAAAATTCATCTTAAGGCAAACCAAAATTCATCCTAATAGGCATAATAGTATGAATTAGTGAACTAATTCACACTACAAACATGTAATAAGCATTCTACAACCAATTTCTAGCACTAAAAAGCACAAAATCGAATTCCCCCAAATTGAGTTAGGGTTTGCATAATCCAATTAATTGATTGAAATGGATGTATGAAAAGAGAAAAGAGAAGAAAACTTACCAATTGATGTTAATGGGTGATTGAATCTTGCAAATCAATGAAGAAATTGATGTTTTCTTGTGATTTTAGGTGGAGGATTGAAGAAAATAATGGAGATAGAGAAGAGGAGAGTACCGTCGGGTTTGCAAGTGAATGAAAGAATTTTTTTTTTAGTTACCCGTAAAAAGCAGCGAATAATAACCATAGAACCACGACCCCGATCGGGGCCACCAACTCCGATCGGGGTTGACTGCTAAATCCCGTATTTAACTTGCTTGCCTATGGATTTTAATTCTTTTCTCTTTTTTCGAAAACCACGTCCCCGAACGGGGTTCTTGCATGGGGAAGCGTGTCGAATTCACTCAAAATTCTCCTTTCTTCATTTTTACCTAAAAATCACAAAAAGAAACATCGTCAAGTCGAGTATTTTATTACTAATCTATGAAAAACAATAAATTGCAGAAAATTAAAAACAAAAATAAATAAAAGCAATAAAAAGCTTGAGTTGCCTCCCAAGAAGCGCTGGTTTAACGTCCCGCACGACGAAAAAGCTTGAGTCGGTTTAAGCTTTCTTTGGTAGAGGTTGAACGGTCTTTCCTCTCTCACACCAACGATCACATTCTCATGGTAGAGCTTCAAACGATGACCGTTTGCTTTGAATTTTTCGCCCTTAGTGGTCATCACTTCAACGGAACCGAACTTGTTGACATTTGTGACGGTATATGGACCGGTCCACCGTGATCGTAACTTTCCCGGAAATAGCTTGTAACAGGAATTGAATAGCAAGACCTTATCACCAATTTAAAATTCCTTGTTCAAGATCTTCTTGTCATGCCATCTTTTTGTTTTCTCCTTATAGAGACGGGAGCTCTCATAAGCTTGCAAGCGGAATTCATCGAGTTCATTAAGTTGCAATAACCGCTTTTCGCCACTCAATTTCGGGTCCATGTTAAGCTCCTTATTTGCCCAAAAAGCCTTTTGTTCCATCTCAACGGGAAGATGGCACGCCTTTCCATAGACCAAACTATATGGCGAGGTACGAATAGGTGTCTTAAACGCGGTACGGTAGGCCCATAGGGTGTCATCGAGCTTCATACTCCAATATTTTCGTGATTTGGCAACAACTTTCTCAAGTATGGATTTGATCTCACGGTTGGAAACCTCCACTTGGCCACTAGTTTTTGGGTGGTAAGCCAAGCCTCTTCTATGATAGACTCCATATTTTTCCAACAAAGCATCAAGTTGTTTCTCACCAAAATGAGTACCACGATCACTAATGATTGCTCTTGGAACACCGAACCTTGGAAATATGATCTTCTTGAATAGGTTGATTACGGTGCGAGCATCATTGGTTGGAGTAGCAATTGCCTCTACCCATTTAGAGACATAATCAACGTCAACCAAAATATACCGATTCCCTTTTGAGGAAGGAAACGGTCCTTGCTAATCTATGCCCTAAACATCGAACACCTCTACTTCCAAGATACCATTTAGAGGTATCTAGTGCCTCCTTGATATGGAGCCCGTCCTTTAGCAAGCATCACAAGCCATCACGAAATTCTTAGCATCTTGGAACATAGTTGGCCAATAGAAGCCGGATTTCAACACCTTTGCAACGGTCTTGGATGGTCCATGATGACCACCATAAGGAGAATAATGGCATCCTTCTAGCACCCCTTTCACATCCCAATGTGGGATATATCTCAGGAATAGCCCATCGGAGCAATGTTTGAACAAATGTGGATCATCTCATAGGAAGAACTTGGCATCATGTAAGAACTTCTTCCTTTGTTGATATGAAAGGTTGGGTGGCAATTCTCTTCCAACTAGGTAGTTGGTTATGTCGGCATACCAAGAAGTATTGGCTTCCAACTGTTGGAATATGTGTCCTCCGACAATAATGCGATCACGACTGTTGATCATGATGATCACATGTTTAAGTCTCATTAAAATGAATACAATTGGGAAGTAATATTGTTACTGTCAACTGGTCAACATATATCGGTAATGATTGGTGACTAGAGTTTGACATTACTTGTCGTGTGACGGTGGTGATCGATTGACCCCTAGGTCATACCTAAAGGGCAACACTCTTAATTGATTATTTAATTAATCGTATAATGTTACGAGTTAATTAAATTACTTGAAAATTGACGGACGATTTTGGAAGTAAAATTTACGTATCATATTGAAATGTGATTAAATGAGATACGGTCTGAGTAATTAAATTGTATAATTACTCGGATGAAATAGATTGTTTAATGTAACAATTAAATTGAATGAATTGTTATAAATACAATCGAGTTGATTTATAAATTGGTAAAATTTTTGGCATAAGTAATTATGAAATTACTAAGTCAATTTTTGTATGTGACGTATTTTATTAATACGTTGATTTTTAATATGTTAAAAATACATAACAAATATATATGTCACATGTGACATGTGACATATTTACAATTGACAAAAATAAAATGGATCACTTGTTAATCCATGAATGCCGAAATGAAGGGGTAGTGGTAGCTAATATTGTGCTTGGTTAATTTATTATAAGAACACAATGATTACCTACATCCTAGCCATGCAACTCTAATTTTCTTGTGAAGACAAAATTGTTCATGCATTGGCTCCCCTAAAAGTCCCCCTTCCACCCGGTTTTTATGTGAAAAACCATCATTGGTTTTTCATATAATTTTACCTATTATTACACTAAAAGAGTTTAGTAATATTCATTCTACTCATTCATCCAAAATACAAGTTTTCTAGAGAAATAAAATCCTCTCTTTATCTCTCATCAAAACCGAAAATACTTAAGTGTTTATAAATATTTTTGGTTCAATTTTCTACTATAATTAATATTATACTAGTTTTGTAATATTAATTAAATTAAGAGGAGCCTTGGGTATAATACATAGGGAGAGATCTTACTCTTAGATCTTTGTTCTTCCATTGGAATAAGCTCAAGAACAAGAAGAGAAAGGTGATCTCTCTTGTGCCCTAATAGCCGAAATTTACCATGTAAGGACATGATTTCTCCTCTATTCATTTTATTGTTTGCATGCATAAGATCCGTTTTAATTTATGACAAATTAATTAAACATATATGAGTATGTTAAATATGTATATAGATCTACATTTCCTTCAATCGGTATCAGAGCCACGGTTGTTTGCATGCAAATTGGTTAAAAGTTTTTCCGAGTTATATGAATAACAAAATAAAACTTGTAAAATTTGTGTTATTATGATATATCACGAAATAATTACATGCATGTTAATATTTCTGGTCCTAAAGTGTTTTAGGATATTTTGGTTAATTTTTCGGATTTTTATTGTTCATATTTAATAATAATGACATTTAAATGTGATTTTATGAGTAAAAATGTCATTTTTGGTCGAAAATTAGCTATACTTCGAATTTTCACTTGGTTTTTGGATATGTTGTTACATATATTATTTTGAGATAACCTGTAAATTTTCATAATTTTTGCACTTGTTATGCTCGAAAAATGATTTTTTCACTATTTAATTCGGATTTAAGAGAAAAATAGGTTAATATGAGTTAAATTTCGAATCTGGTAATAGTAAATTAATATGTTGTCACATGCAATTTTACAAGATGTGTGTAAAATAATTGGCTATAAAGAAGTCTTTTAGCATGATTTATGAATTTTTGAAGAAAAATGGCATAAATAGTGACATTATTAGTTGAAAATTAATAAAACATAACCTATGACTAAGGAAAAACGTCTAATGTTGCATTTTATTATATTTCTCAGATCTAAAATTGAAAAGTTAATGAAAATAATTTTTCCATGTTTTTATGATTATTTTATTAAATATCGATAAACCGCAACATTGTTTTTCCAGAAAAATTTCGAAATTTTTAACCTAAGATTTTGAACATTATGAGTGACATGGAATTTTTTCCAGAATGTTCATGAATTTAAATTTCAAATTTTGAATTTATTTGAAATTTTTGGATTTATTTGAAGTTTAATAGCTTATTTTTGTAATTTTGGTCCATTTATGAACAATTTTTGTAAATAAAAGTTAATTATGGTCAAATTACTAGTGGAGACTATATTTTGAGTCCTAAGAGGTTAGGGTAATTAACTTATGCATAAATATGAGTTTATGTATTTTTGTGATTATAAAATGTTGAAATCACGCAAATCCGTAAAAACCGAGTAATATACGATATTGGCTAATTAAAAGGCGATTTAGCATAAAAATTGTGCATGTTTATAGATATTATAATGCTGCATTTTCTTATGATTGTCATAATTTTAATTTATGTAATTTTGAATTATGTAATTTTACTTAGTATGGCCTTAGATTTTAATTGGTATTTCCCGAAATGTATGGGAATATCGATTCGGTTGTAATTTTTATTGTGATCTCGTATCACCGTTTTGTAATATTTAATAGATTTATTTTATTTTAGTTACAAATGTATAATAGGAAATTATGTAATTTATTATGTAATTTTATTCATTCCGGAGTTCCAAAAGACGGATTTCTTCAAGAATGGCGATACATAAAGACGGTGTTACCTCGAGATGCGTGCAACAACCGAAGTTCAAGGGACCAATGGAGTTGGTTTCCGAATATGTAATAGATTAATAGTTTTTCTATTTTAGGAAAGGCCATACTAGGATTTATTTATCTTTATGCTTGCATTTTATTTTATGTCACATGCATCGCTAAATCGCCATAACTAAACATGCATTGTCTTTTTATCGAGTTTATCGACCGTGTCAATTAGAATTATCGTAGTTCACCGCTTTAGTTCACTTAAAACGTGATAGATAATAAATTGACATGACCTCTCGCTAAAACAAACAATTGAGACATAGCCTTACCAAATAGTAGAAACCATGAAAACCTATTTCGCGAGGGAGTGCACTCGGCTACCCCGGGGTACAAACCTTGTTACGTAGGGGAAGTGGGTGATAAATGTCTAATCCACCGAATTCATGTTGATAAGGGATGTATCGGCTACCCCGTGCCCAAGTTGATGTGGGTTTGGATAATGGACACATTTATTCGAAATTTGGATTGAACTCAACAAAAGTAATTGATAAGGGTTGCATCGGCTACCCCGTGCCCTTGTTGATGTGTTTTGGGCTATAGATAAACATTAGAGTAATTTTATCGACCAAGAGTTCTAAAAGTAGAATCGATTAAAAGGTTAATCCACCGAGTTATATTGATAAAGGTTGCATCGGCTACCCCGTGCCTAAGTCGATATGAATTTGGGTCTTGGAATCATTTATCTAGTTGGGTAGAGGTCACTAGAAAAATGCTTAAAACTTGTTTAAATCATACTTTTTTTACGAGTATTATTAAAACGACAATTGTTTTACTCCTTATATTTTGTTTTGTAGACCACTTCTTATTCATAACAAATGGCAACACCAACTCCTAATGCTACACCACTCGCTACTTCATCTTGGCTCCGATCCTTTATGGATCGATGTAAACTTGAAAAGAATGGGTCAAATTTCTCCGAGTGGGATGCCCAACTCAAATTAGCCGCCGAGGGTGACGACAAGCTTCGTTACCTTACCGAGGCCTCTCCACCCGAGCCCTCCACTAGGTCCACCGCGGCCACTAGGGAAGCCTATGAGGCTTACCAAAAGGAGTCCGCCGCAATGAAAAATGTCTTAATATTTGCGATGGAGGCGGAACTCCAAAGGAGAGCCTTCAAAATGGGAAATGCTAATGAGATTTACTCCAAGCTTGTGACCATGTTTTCACAAACTCCGCGGATCGTCCAATATGAGGCGGCCGCGGCATTCTTTGATCTCGACTTCAAAGAGGGCCAAAAGGTTAGCCCTCATGTGTTCAAACTCATGGAGCTTGTCGAGACCTTGAAAATTCAAAAGGTTGAAATCCCCAAAGAACTCATTGTAGATAGGATTCTACACTCCTTGTCTAAGGTTAAGGCGTATGTGCAATTCCGGGTGAATTTCAACATGCAAGACAAGGATGTGTCTCTTGAGGAGTTGCACAAGTTACTTGTGCAAGCCGAGAGGGACATGGGGTTAAATGTGAACCCTCCCAAGGATGTGCTTAACATAAGCACAAAGAGTAAGGGGAAGTTCAAGAAGAATGGGAGAAAGGGTAAAAAGCAAGCTCCCACATTCACCAAAGCTAAGTCTTGTGAAGCTAGCACATCCAAAGTCAAGAAGGGTCCTCTTGACAAATGCCATTATTGTAATGGCATGGGACATTGGAAGAGGAATTGTTCCAAATATCTTGGTGATATCAAAGTGAAAGATCACTCCGGTAGGTAAATGACTAACCTTCTTTTATGTTTCTAATTCAACTATGGTATTATGATGCAAAGTTGTGATAATGTATCTTCCTTTTTATTGTAAATAGGGCCTCCACCAAGCAAAGACAAAGGAAAAGAAAAGCAAGCATAAGAAACCATGAAGAAGCTAAGGATAGCTTTTATGGAGCTTTGTTTTTCATTGTCTTATTTTAAGTTATGTTTTGAATTTTTAGAACTTTAAGTTTCCGTGTTCGACATGGAAAGGTATTTTGGATAATGGTTTGTATTTTGGATGATAGTGACTTGGTTTGCAACCCAAGTCACCCGTTTTATCATTTATCCTTTATGTTCTAAAATTTCATCTTTAAATGCTTGCGTTTTGAAACATAAGATTATTCACTTAAAAGTGATCCAATAGACAATAATAATGACGGGTTTCATTATATGTCCACATGCTTAAGGCTTGTGTATGATCATTTATAGAGTGATTTTGAGTCTATGAACTCTCTTAAAGGTATGTCGATCACCAAGTACACATATAAAATCAATTAGTCTATCTATGAGATAGTTCTCCTTAAAATTCAACATCATTAATTTGTGTCTCATATGCTATCTTTGAATCTATAGTGTATTTATTCTAAAGATAGAGTGGGAGAAAAATGAGGACACAACACACAAGGCAAGATAAAATTGTGTAGGCAAAATAATTGTGTACTTGTGTATATGAAGATCTACACAAGAGAGAATGAGTTGAATAAAGGTATATCTATTTACATAATATGCTGAATAGATGAGATCTATGGTCTCAAGTGAGTTCTATATGACTAAAGAGACCAAGTGTAGTAATAATAAGAGTATATTCTCAAGATAACTACACGAGGAGACCAAAAGAAAGTTTTGGAAGAAAAATGACTAATATAAAGTCTTAACGAGTTTTTGACTATGTTTATGAAGCATTTGACCAATAGTTTCAATCATGAGTTTTACTTAAGAGCCTAAATGAATCAAAGTAACATACTAGTCATAATCAAGATTAAGTTGCAAAGATTGATATTCCGATATCTTCAATAAGCCAACGCATTAACCATACAAGTGTCATTGCTTAACCTCCCTATGAAATGGTTAAATCTCCTTCCAAAAGGGTATTTGCGAAGGACGTATTCTAAATATTATTTGTATTTGAATAATGACATTGCTACACATCATTATGATATGAGTGTATTAGAGAATTAAAATCTCTTTTCGTAAGGTTAAGATGAGACCACTTTAAAATAGGCATTTTGAAAGGATATGATGGGAACATATATGGTTTTATCCTAGTAACTTGGCAAGGCAATTTATATTTATATTCTTGACAAATTTTGATTGAGAAATCAATTTCGAAATATGTTGAATTGAGTGGGAGTTAGGATATTCTCATGTGAAGACATGGAATTTAGTGGGAGCTATCATCCTTGAATGTATAAAACCCATTACTCATTAAAGAATGACGAGCTAATACCTTCTTTCATAAAGAAGCTTTTGAGTTTTCAATTCTGGATGAAAATGGACAATGATGAATCCAATTACATCAGGGATGTTGGATTAGTATTAAGAGATACACATCATATCAACATACATAGGTTATTCGTATGAATGAAAATGGGATTACCATTAGCAGTCATGGTAGTTCATTAAACCTGAGAACGGTTGATCTCATGATTATTAGTAACTAATGTTTCTGCCATTAGAATAATCATGTACATGTCCAATTATAAGAGCATGATGATGGACTTGGTGAGCCAAAATAGAAACGTCATGAATTCTCAGGTAGAATCCGATGACCGATTTCAGTGTTTGACGGAATGTTCTATTGTGTGTCAAGAGGTTGCACATATTGTAGAAAATCCGAACGCATATGAGGATTTATGAGAATCCCAAATCTTTCAAGTCCAGAAAGAGAAATGAGAAGTTTTGGAAAGATACTTGGTTAAGTAAGAGGTTATTCGAAACAATCTTTCCTAATAAAGCTAGGACTTGTGAGAAGTACTAAGCTAATAATCTTGTCAATTGTTGCAAGATTCTACAAAACATATACCTAGTGCATTGTGTGTGGATGAAATACTTGATCGGTACAAGTTATATTATTCATCGCAAATTCGTTCGTTATGAGATGAGCAATGAGAAAGTTCTTTCAAGTTAAAGAACCAAAATCAAGGTCAAGAACCTTAATGTGTACTTGGTAAGATTCATGCTATGAGAACATGAATGTGAAGGAAATTGCAAGTGTAAGAAGTTTGAACACATGGACACATGGGATGTTAAACTTCTATTGCAATCAATGAGTGTTTACACTTATGATATACATCACAAGGTTGTAATATGATATTGACTACCCGAGTGTGATGTCGACATTTGTCGTTTGAGTTATTATTAACTCACTTTGTACATTGTTATATCCAAACGGGTTGTAGAGACAATTGAACCCCGTTAAAGTGAACATGGATTAACATTGTTTTTGCCCATAGTTACTTATATGAGGTGACGTCTCGAAGTGACTAGAGTGTGGTGCGAGTGATGGCAAGTTCAAGTGCCATAGAGTCATGTGAGATGACTAGTCGATCACATAGGCAGACTGTTAGGAACATTTTGTCGGGCCTAATGACCGCTTATAGAGTTTGGCAAATTTATATAGCCTGGTCGTGGCGAGAGCTACTATAGTATTCAAATGAGTCGATTCTTTTGACTAAAGACTATTCACCTAAGATGGCACAGTTTGATTAACTTTGATTTGTGTTACTACGACCTTCGTAAATGGGGTCAAATGGGCATATTTTGGGTTATGATGGCTGTGGCTAGTCGAAGGGAATGAGTGCGATAGGAATTGTCCATCCCTAGTCAGGGTTATAACAATATCTCAGGGCCACTCGAGGAGTAATGACTGGAAATGCGTGGCCACGCTCGGAAGATATCCAGAGTGGATAAATCCGGTCAATCAGTTATTCTCCAGATCGAGGAAACCACTCTCGATATGATCACTTGCAAGTACGACCTGAAAGACACCTTGCATTGAGTGGGAGATAGTAATAGGACAAGAGAATTGGTGACGCACACTTGTCGAGGACAAGTGGGAGATTGTTGGAATATGTGTCCTCCGACAATAATGCGATCACGTCTGTTGATCATGATGATCACATGTTTAAGTCTCATTAAAATGAATACAATTGGGAAGTAATATTGTTACTGTCAACTGGTCAACATATATCGGTAATGATTGGCTGACTAGAGTTTGACATTACTGTCGTGTGACGGTGGTGATCAGTTGACCCCCTAGGTCATACCTAAAGGGCAACACTCTTAATTGATTATTTAATTAATCGTATAATGTTACGAGTTAATTAAATTACTTGAAAATTGACGGACGATTTTGGAAGTAAAATTTACGTATCATATTGAAATGTGATTAAATGAGATACGGTCTGAGTAATTAAATTGTATAATTACTCGGATGAAATAGATTGTTTAATGTAACAATTAAATTGAATGAATTGTTATAAATACAATCAGTTGTGATTTATAAATTGGTAAAAATTTTGGCATAAGTAATTATGAAATTACTAAGTCAATTTTTGTATGTGACGTATTTTATTAATACGTTGATTTTTAATATGTTAAAAATACATAACAAATATATATGTCACATGTGACATGTGACATATTTACAATTGACAAAAATAAAATGGATCACTTGTTAATCCATGAATGCCGAAATGAAGGGGTAGTGGTAGCTAATATTGTGCTTGGTTAATTTATTATAAGAACACAATGATTACCTACATCCTAGCCATGCAACTCTAATTTTCTTGTGAAGACAAAATTGTTCATGCATTGGCTCCCCTAAAAGTCCCCCTTCCACCCGGTTTTTATGTGAAAAACCATCATTGGTTTTTCATATAATTTTACCTATTATTACACTAAAAGAGTTTAGTAATATTCATTCTACTCATTCATCCAAAATACAAGTTTTCTAGAGAAATAAAATCCTCTCTTTATCTCTCATCAAAACCGAAAATACTTAAGTGTTTATAAATATTTTTGGTTCAATTTTCTACTATAATTAATATTATACTAGTTTTGTAATATTAATTAAATTAAGAGGAGCCTTGGGTATAATACATAGGGAGAGATCTTACTCTTAGATCTTTGTTCTTCCATTGGAATAAGCTCAAGAACAAGAAGAGAAAGGTGATCTCTCTTGTGCCCTAATAGCCGAAATTTACCATGTAAGGACATGATTTCTCCTCTATTCATTTTATTGTTTGCATGCATAAGATCCGTTTTAATTTATGACAAATTAATTAAACATATATGAGTATGTTAAATATGTATATAGATCTACATTTCCTTCACCAACATCATTAGAACATCGTCGGCGAAGGAATCATCGATTGGTAACTCAATACCTCCATCATGGAATTTCAATCGGGATAGGTGATCGGCAACAACATTTTCGGCCCCCTTCTTGTCTTTAATTTCAAGATCAAATTCTTGCAAGATCAAGATCCATCTTATCAACCTTGGCTTAGCTTCTTGTTTGGCTAGGAGATGCTTCAATGCGGCATGATCGGTATGAACAATGACTTTGGAACCGATCAAGTAAGAGCGGAATTTGTCTAAGGCATAGACAATGGCAAGTAGCTCTTTCTCCGTCGTGACATAGTTAATTTGAGCCGCATCCAAGGTTTTGCTAGCGTAGTAGATAGCATGGAGAACCTTGTCCTTTCTTTGTCCTAGCTCGGCACCTACCGCATAGTCACTTGCATCACACATGAGCTCGAAAGGCAAGCTCCAATCCGGTGATTGGATGATAGGTGCGGAAATCAAAGCCTTCTTGATCCTATTAAAAGTCTAAAGACAATCGTTAGTAAACACAAAGGGAGCATCTTTTAAAAGAAGCTCCGTAAGAGGTTTGGCAATTTTAAAAAAATCTTTAATAAAACGGCGGTAGAAACCCGCATGGCCTAAGAAACTCCTTACACTCTTCACATTTACCGGTGGGGGTAGTTGCTCAATAACTTGGACCTTAGCACGGTCCACCTCAATTCCTCATTCCGAAACAATATGACCAAGCACCACTCCTTCATTCACCATGAAGTGGCACTTTTCCCAATTCAACACCAAAGCAACCTCTTCACAACGCTTTAAAACTTTGGACAAGTTAGTCAAACAAGCATCAAAAGAAGAACCATAGACACTAAAATCGTCCATAAACACCTCCATGATAGACTCAATGTAGTCGGAAAAGATGCTTATCATGCAACGTTGGAAAGTGGCGGGGGCATTACAAAGACCAAAAGGCATTCTACGGTAGGCAAATGTACCATAGGGAGTTAGAGACATGTAAACGTGGTCTTCTCTTGGTCATCCAGGTGAATGGGTATTTGAAAGAACCAGGAATAACCATCTAGGTAGCAAAAATATTTGTGACATGCCAACCTTTCCAACATTTGGTCAATAAAAGGTAATGGGTAGTGGTCTTTCTTGGTGGCTAGATTTAGCCTCCTATAGTCAATGCACATTCTCCAACCTGTCACAATTCTAGTTGGAATTAGCTCATTTTTATCATTTTTGACTACGGTGGTTCCTCCTTTCTTAGGGACCACTTGGACCGGACTCACCCATTTAGAATCGGAAATCGCATAGATAATTCCCGCATCTAACAACTTAAGCACTTCCTTTTTGACCACTTCTTGTATGTTAGGATTTAGTCGTCTTTGACCTTGGACACATGGTTTACGATCTTCCTCAAGATTAATTCGGTGCATGCAAAATTCGGGACTTATGCCTTTTAAATCGTCAAGTTTATAACCAATGGCTTTCTTGTGAGACCTTAAGACATGAAGCAATTTAGCCAATTGACTCTCATCTAATTTATCACTAACGATTACCGGACACATCCCCTCATCATCTAAAAAAGCATACCTCAAATTGGAAGGAAGGGGCTTAAGCTCGGGTTTTTGTACCTCAAGATCTTGAGGTGTAGCAACCAAGCCTATAAAATGTGAGCTCTCTTCCAATGATAGCTCCTCTTCATCAAATTATTGCTCCAAAGCATCAATCTCCTCATTTCGAATCTCATCGTCACCTGCAAATGATTCTAAAAGCAAGAGTGCCTCCAAGGGATCTTTAGATAAAGATCGAGGTGTAGAGTCTTCTATAACAATGTCAACAACATCCAAAATGTAATTAGAATAACAAGACTCTTCTATCATTGGACTCTTCATGGCACTATTCAAATTATATGTGACCTTATCATCACCCACTTCCAATGTAATTTTACCGTTCTTGACATCAATTAACGCACCCGCGGTGTGTAAAAATAGTCTTCTTAAAATGATTGGGATTTGGGCATCTTCGGCCATGTCAAGAACAATAAAATCAACCGGAATAAAAAAACTTACCAACCTTGACGGGAACATCCTCCAAAACTCCCAAAGGGCGTTTTATAGAACGGTCCGCCATTTGCAATGTGACACTAGTGCATTTTAAGACTCCCATAATAAGCTTAGCACAAATAGAGTAAGGTATTACACTCACACTAGCACCTAAATCGCATAAAACTTTATCAATTTGGTAGGTGCCAATTGTGCATGGAATAGAAAAGCTACCGGGATCTTTTAACTTAGGAGGGGACTTGTTTTGCAAAAGAGCACTCACCTCGGCGGCGAGAGCTATTGTTTCAACTTCATCAAAAGTCCCCTTCTTAGTTAAAATGTCTTTCATGAACTTAGTGTAAGAGGGAATTTGAGTGATTAATTCGGTAAAAGGAACGGTTACCTGGAGATTCTTCACAACTTCCATGAATTTACCGAATTGAGAATTCTTTTGATGCTTTGCCAATATATGAGGAAATGACACTTTGACTTTTTCCGGAATCTTTGCTTCAACATCTTTATTTGGAGGAGCATCCTCCACTTCCTTGACTTTCTCAACAACAAGTGGATCATCCACTTTCTTGGGAACTTCCTCACTTTCCTTATCATTTGAAGGGATCTCCAACTCAACAAGCACCTCCTCATCTTCTTTGGGAATGGATGGCCCATCATATTTTGTACCACTTCTTAACGAGATAGCATTAAGGGTAGCATGTGGTTGCTCACCTTGAGGAGGTAGTTGACCCGATTTCCTTGAAGAGCTAGATGAGGCAGATTGAGCCATTTGTTGCTCCAACATCTTGATTGCGACATTTTGAGCTTGCTCATTCTTTTGGATTTGAGCCAACAATTCCTTTTGCATACGAACTATCAAGCCCTCAAGCTTACCTCCTTCTTGGTTGTTTTGTTGGCCATTTTGTGGTGGGGGTTGATTTTGTTGGAAATTGTTTTGTGGGGGCCTTTGTTGATTTTGATAACCCGGTGGAGGGACATATTTTTGTTGTTGAGGGACATAGGCATTTTGCTTTGGTGGGGGTTGCGGTTGAGGGTTAAGCACATTGTTGCTTCTGTAAGACATGTTCGGGTGAAATCTTGAATTTGGATTATATGTGTTTGAGAATGTACCCGGTGGATAAGCATTTTGTCTTAAAGCTTGGAATGCATTTACCTCTTCAATGGGAGCTTGGCAATGAGCGGCATAATGACCTGCGCCTCCACAACCATCACAAACGATGATTTGACTTGTTGAAGACATGGCATTGAGTTGTTGAACGGAATCTCTAGCATCCCTTTCCGCCAATTGTTGTTGAAGCAAGGCAATTTGGGCTAGCAAAACGGAGTTGTTGGAGGATTCTTCTTTACCTTTGGATGACACAACTCGGGAATTGATATATTGTGCATCATGGACCGCCATAGATTCGATCGTGGCATGAGCAAGGTCAGTGTCAATTTGATCAAACCGCCCATTGTTCGCGGAATCAAGAATCCTTCGGGACTCGGCACAACATCCATTTTAGAATGTTATTGCTAGAAACCAATCATCTAACCCATGATGTGGGCATTGTCTTTGAAGCTCTTTGTACCTCTCCCAAGCCTCATATAAGCTCTCAAGAGCTTGTTGACGGAATCTGGTAATTTGGCTCCTCAAAGTTTGAGTTTTCTCCGGTGGAAAACACTTTTGATAGAAGGCTAGCGCCAAAGTCTCCCAATTAGTGATTCCCATGGCGGTGCGGTCAAGGCTATTGATCCAAAGCTTGGTCTTGTCCTTCAAAGAGAAAGGGAAAAGTATTTCCCTTATTTGGGCTTGAGTGACGCCCGTTTGACGGATCATGGAGCAATAGTCACAAAAATTTTGCACATGCAAATTGGGATCCTCCAAAGGACTTCCGCCAAATTGCTCCCTCTCCACAAGGCTAATGAAAGCCGGTTTTATCTCAAAGTCCGGCGCGGTGATTTGAGTGGTTGTGATACCGACCGGAAGCATGGCCGTGGTGGGCTTTGAGTGATCGGAAAGTTTCACCATCTTTTTGGTAGTAGATGGTGGTGGTGGTGGAGATGAGGAACTTGAAACCTCCCCCTCTTCAAGGGCTTCTGGATCGTCTAAGTAAGACTTTCTAGCACTTTCGGCTTGTACGGGAGAAGAGGCTTCTGTCACTTCCTTCCAAAAACGTCGTCTTCTCCTAAAGGTTTTCTCGGGATCGGAATCCGGTGAAAGCAATTCTCCACGACGAGAGGACCTGGGCATAAGACAACAATTTCTAGAGAAATGATAAGTAACGGTCTCAAGGAACAAGTGTTCCCCTAGACAAAGGAAAACAAGATAAAAATCGACAATTCAAAACGCAATAAAACCGTTTCCCCTGCAACGGCGCCAAAATTTGATAGGCTAGTCGTGTACCTATGCAAAGATAATTTCCCTAGACACAAATTAAGTAGCAATAGGGGTCGAACACAAGGAAACGGGAATTACGTCATGAATTGCTATGGGTAGATTCTTATCAAGGTTGATTTCGATTTTTATTTGATTGGTTTGTTTGAGGATTAATAAAAATTATGATGTAAATTATATAATTAAAAGGGAGTCTAAAGGGTTCAGGTCACACATGAAAAGGTAAACATATGATTATGATAAATTCGGTGCTAATAATTTTGTCAATTGTTTAGGCTTAGAGATACCCACCTTACGGCATTAGTATCAACCATAGACCGGGTCCTAGAAAAACTCTCGTCCATGACTAGGTCGTCCTACTACACATGCTTAGTCCAATTCAATTCCGTGCCTCTCGACTTTAGAACGAATGAACAAACTTAATCTACGATTACGGCCGATAACTAAAGATTAAACGTGACAATGCAAACATGTGATAGAAACAATTGAACAATATTATTATTGACCTATTTTAACATGTTATATATTTGATTTTGCATGGCTCCTCTAGCCTTTAGACTAGGAAATTTAGCTACTCATATTAAAATATAAATTGCAAACTAAATTATAAGAAATGCTAAACATGGGCTTGTGATTTATGATAACTAAATTACATAACATGTGCTATAAGTAATGCTAATGAAATGTAGATGAAGTATTGATAATAAACTATGCATAAACTAAATGGGAGTGTAAAATTATGAACTAGAAATGAAATACCTTAATAGACAAGAACTTGTATGGAAGAAACAATTTAGAACCAAATGCTTGAATATCAAATGCTTGAACAATAACTTGTAGTACAAAGTGTTGAAAGATTAGACTAAGGGAAAGCTTAACAATTTGTAAACTAAAATGAGAAAACTAATGAGAGAGATTATAATGCTTAAGGCTATGTAAGGAATTGAGACGTGAAAAATGAGATGCCCTAAGTCTTCGAAAGCCTCTCCTATTTATAGGAGAGGAAGAAGAAACGTAAGCCATAAAGGAGGATGCAGCCCCGATCGGGGTTGGGCGGCCCCGATCGGGGTCGTGTGTTTCTTGATCGTTTGCCTTAATTCTCCTCTTAATTACTTGGAGAATCCTATGTAGGTGATTAATTGTGCGATTAATCACCCGGTTAATGCTTTCATTTGGCATCTTAAGAACTTTCGAATCCCATGCTTTCCTCTTGACTTTTGACTTGCAATTCGGGCTTGACTTGGATATTTGATCACACTTACATTTTGCTAATTGATCCAACAAATTCCTATGCAAAAACCCATTCAACTTGAAGTACAAAGTCCATGCAACATCCAATCCTTAGTCCATTTGGTCTTCTTCCCTCTTAGCTTGCAATTTCTAGCAACTTTGTAATATTTTAGCTCCAAAAGCTCATTCCCTACAAAATATGTCAAAACATCCAAAACAACTAGAAATGCAAATATTATCTATAAAACACTTAAGATAAGTGCTAAAGACATATAAAATCAAGCTAATATAGGGGGCTAAAATGTATAAAATAAGCACTTATCATAAGGTCACAGATCGGTCACATGTATCAGTCTAAGGGGTAGTGAAAAGGTCATTCCGGTCCGCTATTCACCCTAAAATACTACTAACTTAGCTTCCGCCCTCATTAGAGTATCCTAAAGAATTGTAGCAGGTCTCACTCCTTCCAATCTTCCGATCTAGGTCAGAGTTTGCCAAAAACAACTCGAACAATTATGCGCATTAACTATGTAATCGTCATTAAATGCTACTTATAACAACAAAGACATGATACTGACAACAGATCTGCAAACCTATTTAGCAACTATCATTAGTTCATCAATTCCCCTAAATCCTAGCAATGTAATTAGCTACTCATACTAATTATCATGCTAATAACAATAATTGAAACGATAACTAAACAAAACATAATGATTAAATTGAAATAACAATTAAACTAATTAAGATAAGAGAGTAAAGAGGGATAAGCAACAAGAGAAATAAAGAGGAAAACAATTAAGGGAATTCCAGAGTTTAAATTAGCTAAAGAGAAAGGAGAGAAAGGAGAAAAGAATTACAAGTATAGATCCGGAATAAGAAGAACAGAGCAACGTAATAGAGGTTCAAGCAATAAAAAGTTCCGAACCCTTAACCTAATGAATGTTTTTCTCTTATATGGTAAAAGATTTTTATTATCTAATAATATAATATAGATAAATATAATAAGTCTCGACATAAATCATGCGCGTCAGACTTGGTTTTGCTCGATCAAGCAACATAAAGTTGGTCGATCGAGTATTTTTTCCTCAAAAGCTCTCGATCAAGCACTAAAGCACTCGATCGAGTACAGTAAGAATCAAGGTAGTCGATCGAGAGATTGAAAGTACTCGATCGAACACAAAAAGTACTCGATCGATCACTAAAGTACTCGATCTAGTGGTTTCAGCGCGTAATTCCTGCTTCACGCACTGAACTTCAAATGGCCGCCATTTCTTCGTTAGTTGTCTGAATGAAGCGATTTTCACGGCGTTGGAAAGCTAAGAAGATAAGCTTTCACCTCCAGTTGTAATCACTTTAATATCAGTTGTAGAACTCAATATATGGCTCTTCAAAATAGGCACTAGTAATTTGAAGCTCTTCCTTTGCTCGCCTAGCTACCTTACTTCTACACGCATCACAAATTAGTAGTTTCCAAGCTCCGACTCAACTTATCTTCTAAATGCATGCATAGGGACATGTTCTAAGCTTGATTCCGCTTCTCTTTGGTTCATTCCTGCAAATAGGACAAGAGAAACCAAAGTAGACAATTCGGGGGACATTTGTAGCTTAATACTACGAAATATGCATAGAAATGCGTGCAAATACGTTACATAAAGTTTATATAAAATGCACGCATCATTTATATTAGATGACGCCATTCTCCAGCAAGGAGCATCTTCTGTGTAGTTGCAACCAATATTGTCCGATATCAAGTTCACAACGGATGAATGACTGAACCTTAAAAAAAATAATGACTATATATATATATATATAAATTAATTACAAAAAAAATGATATACTTACCAGATGCCATCATGCTCAAGAGGATCGAGATGAACTCTCTCAATTGGCACATTTTGCTCTTGCCCTTTCATTATGTTTCAATTCATCAGAATCACAATTAGATAAAACATAGAGGTGTACACGTTCATATTCGTTATCTTCTAAAAACCTTTCACGACATTTTCCAGAAGTAGTGCCTTCGTGATCTTGAAATAGCTCAGGCATGGTAGAATGCTCCGGCTTTTTCATACCAACGTCAAGGTCATTTGCCTTCGTGTCTATGTGTTATTTGAAGTAAAAAAACAAAAATTTACTATTTCTTCAAGCAAATATGCGTGTTACATAATGACCCTTGAACACGAGCTTTATTTTCAATTTTTTGTTTCAAATGATTCAAGAACCTACTAAAAAATGGGTTAAGAATGAATGACATTCAAGTAATAACCTTAAAAGGTTTCGTAAAAGATACTGATATTACCTCTCAAAAGGATACATCCACCTATATTGCACAAGACCGCCAACTTTCACTTCGTACGACAAATGAATTGGCAGATGTTCCATTGAGTTAAAAAAGGATGGTGGAAGTATTTTTTCCAATTTGCAGATAATCTCGGCAACGTTTTTCTCGAGACTTGTTATTTTTTCAATTTGTATTGATGAAGTTCACAAATCTCTGAAAAATTAACTAATCTCTATTATGTCATTCCACTCATTTTTTTGGAAGAAGGTGCCTTAAAGCTAAGCAACCGGTAGTAAACGTTCCAAAAATACATGACAGTCATGGCTTTTCAAGCCATGTAGCTTCAACTCATTCATATCAACACATCTTCTCAAATCTGAAGCGTAACCGTCCGGAAACTTTAAATTACATATCCAATCACACAACACCTTCTTTTGCTCATTTTTTCAAAATGACTGAATCCACTTTTCGCTTACTTGAACAAAGTTGTAACATGTCTTTTTTCTGCATTTGGGTTAAAGATTGTCTTGTCTTTCCTATCCATCACCGTGTGAATTAGTTGTTCAAATTTTTTTTTTCTCAATATGCATGACATCAAGGTTATGTCGAATTAGTAGCGTGCTCTAATATGGAAGCTCGCAAAAAATGATTTGGTTCCACCACCCAATTCATTTCGCTTTAACCGTTTTCAATTCATCGTCAGATGCATCCACAATTTTTGGTAAATGTTTCACACATTCCCACACTTGTTCGCCCGATAACCTCATTCCAGCAACATCGTTCTCTATTCTTCCTTTTCGAAAGTGCACCTTATCCTTGCGAAAAATTTGATTAGTGTCTAAATATTGTCTATGACAATCAAACCAATTCTATTTTCTGCGATGCTGAAGCCAAATCGACTTAGTCTCTTTTTTCGTACAACAAGGACATGCATTCTCACCAGCAGTTGACCAACCAGATAACATGCCATCAGCAGGAAAGTCATTGATCATCCATAGGAGTGCGGCTCTTAAGTCGAAGATTTGTTTCCTAAACACGTCATATGCAAATAGTGTATGGAGTTAGTGACGAGAGGCTATAATGTAGTTAATACGATATCGTGAGCCATGTTGTGGAGGATGGCATAGTTGGTGGAGTTAGTGTTAAGAGTTCATGTTTTATAGGTTGGGTTTGAACTTCGGGGACAAAGTTTGTTTTTAAGGAGGGAAGACTGTAATACTACGGATTTATGAGTTGTTGGGTACTCTATCGAGTAAGGCTTTCTCTGTCGAGTAGGTGAGTTTTGCGTACAAAACAGTGTTCTATTTGATGGTTACTCGATCGAGTAGGGGGCACTCAATCGAGTAAGTCGATTTTACGGGTTGTTTTTATCGGGTTTTGTTAACAATGCGAGAAAGATATATAAACACCTTCTGTCACTTCTTTTCACTTTTTACCCTACTTTAACTTTTACAATGATTAAAACAAGTTACGTTGTTTGTCTCTTTCGCATTGCTCTCAAATCCCAAGGCTTGTGTCATCGGATTTCTAAGTTCTTTACGCCGTTGATACCGTCGCATTGTGGGTAAGCTTCTAGTATGATTTTTATATCATTTCATTGATTTTAGTTGGAACCCTAATTGGGTATTTTAGGGGTTTTGGGAGTATTGTGATTGTTAGATAGTAATTATATGATTGTGTGATTATAGGAGGTGATTTCGTAGAAGAACGGTTTTGATTAGCTGATTGTGACGATCTTGGTGATTGCCTTTTCAGGTAGGGTTTCCCTACTCGGTTATTGATTACATTATATTTGATGGTTGATTGTTGTTGGTTGTTTACCGTTGTTGATCTTTATCGTATTGGAATTGGTGATTAGTAATTGTTGTCTTAAAGTTGGCTGGTTGTTTGTCTGTGGTTCACGAGGCGTGTCCTCGGCTGAGTGGAGTCACTTGCGGGAGTTGCTTCACTCCCTTGATTTGCCCCTTGTGGTTCCCGTCACAAGGGGTATGTGCACATTAAGGAACTTGGGTTTTCGCTCGGAGTTGATGAGAGGGGATTAGGTGGGAACGGCTGCGGCCCCCCACTGGCGGTGTGGAATATCTGTTACGATGGATATTCTGGCAGGGCTACACACTTTAGTGTGTAGTTAGGTGTTTGGAGATTTGACAGAGTTGGGTGATTGTATGTATTGTTATCTTGTATGGTTTAATCAGTAACTGGCCCTGTTTAAATGTTTTAAAAAATGTGGTGATCCATTCGGGGGTGGTGAGCAGTTGTCTAGCAGGTATGATGTGGATGCACGTGGGATTAGTTGGGCATGAAGTCACCACGAGTCTGATAGTAGTCTTCCGCCGTGTTATCATTAATACTGTAACACCCGCAAATTTCTCATTTTGACATTTAAAATTTATTAAACCGTTTAACCACTTTATTATATATTTTTGAATTATTCTATTTAATTAATTTTATGTCAAACACGATTTTTATAAACGTATTACATAAAAGCTCGTTTATATAAAAATACGTACGATTTAATTATATCTTTAAGGCATAATTTATATAAAAATAAATGTATAAGTATTTTTGGTCGGACAATAACAGTGACAGTAATAATAATAATTCCCTTCTTTTTTTTTTTTTTCGTCTAGCTATAGACCGTCACATTTCCACTTGTGAGTCTAACCTTTCTTGACCTATCCTATTTTGTCAACACATCGCACCTACCTGACATCCTACACTCTACTTTTAAAATATCTTTATTATTATATATTATTATTATGTACTAGCATTATTATTATTTATTGTTGTGGACCATGTGTCTTTCCTCCTTCTCCTTCTTTTCGTATAAACAACAACAAGAACAAAGCACACACTCCACATTTATTATTATTATTATTATTATTATTATTATTATTATTATTATTATTATAATCAGTCTCCCTTGTGACGGATATTTTGTGAGATAAAAAGATAACAAAATGGGTTAGTAGAGAAAGGGGACCATATAAATAGTGTTACAGAGAGATAAAAAGTGTGTATTTTGTAAGGTAAAATGGTATCCGTCACTCCAAGGTGACGGATATGTCATGTCTACACTGATAATTTGTGTTATTATTATTATTATTACTATTATTTTATTGTTGTTGTTTGGTCATGCGTGACCCCATCTCCTCTACATCTCTACTTTTCTTCTTCTTTTTCCTGCAAACAGCACAGCAACAACAACAAAACAATAGAGCTCCTCCGTTATTCATTTTCGTCCAGCCAAACCTCAGATCCCGCCTCCATTCTCAACCAAATTCGATAATTTTTGTACCATTAGCTTCCTCGTCCTTTCCTCGTCCTTTTAAGGTAAGAAAATCTCCTTTTTGTAGTGGTTTCGTCTTTCGCCGTCTTATAAAAGTGTCGTCTTTTAGCTTCTTTATTCCGTTTTCTTGCCCTTTTATGAAGGATTTGAAGGCCCGGGGTGAGGCTCGTGCCTTGTGGACCATATATCCGAAGAATAAGGGGCGTTTGAGGTAACATGATTGTTACCCTATATTATTATAGTAGTATTTGTATATCTTACTTCGTTAAGTTAATTGTTTGTGAGACGGGTTGAATTACGGGGTAGATAATTCTTTAGATGATTGAAGGTTACAAAGCTTGTATAACAATGATACTAAATTTGGTTTTTAGAAATGACAGTGTTTATTTTGGAACGATTTTTCGACAAGGAGTTTAATTATTAAGAATGGTGGGATTTTAGCAGTGATCAAAGCCTTTGGATAAAATCAATTCATTGCTAGTGTATGCGAATCAATCAATTCAGTTTACGCATGGTATTGTGGGAACAATTCTAAGGATCTGTTTTGTCCTTTTATCATTTAAGCTTGAAGTTAATTATCTCTGGGATTGTGTTGGTACGTGATATCCTATTTTTTTATTGTCGTTCTCTTTGACCATGACCCGTGGGTGAGTAGCTCGGAGTTTTAACCCGAGTGTTGACCAATTCTTTTAATGGAATATTTGATATTATCGATATTGAAATTGAGATGGAAATCTGGTTACTATAGAGTATTATATTATAGGACGGAGGAATGAGAGAGATGGGGTAGAGAGTTGAGATTGAATTAATATTTGGGACGAGAGTGACTTTTACAAGGTTGGCCTAGCAGCGGCCTGGCCGTGGCCTGCTGTAGCCTGGCCGTGGCCTGTTGTAGCCTAGCAGCCATTTGCAAAGCCTAGCGTGCCTAGCCGTGGCCCGGCTTTAACCTTTGGCCGTGGCCTGCCGTGGCCTAGTGCCTAAGCGATGCTTTGGCTAAGTCGCGAGCTTGGGCCGTATCTCTATATTGTTTTGACGCTAGTTTGGTTTATTTAAAATATAATTGAATTAATTTACGTCTCATATTTTATATAAAGATAATTCGTTAATATCGTCCTTTCACATAATTTTTTAGGTGACTCATATGTGGTTGAAGATGAAGAGTAATTTTGGGTTTTAGAAGCTTTCTCAAGTTTATTGCTTGTCTCTTTGCTAGCTTAAGGTAACTATTCCGAGTTACTCGACGAATTAATGTCACATTAGTAGTAAATGTGGTGCTTGTTGTTTGTTAAGTGTTTAGGTGATTGATAATGTTTTACTTTCATTTTTTACATGATAGAAATTGGAAATAGCGTGAGAATAATATAGCGATAAATTTGTAATTTGGGCCAAAGTAGGCCAAGACTCTGAGCTGGGCCAGATTGACCGAACGAGTTTGGTCAAACTAGGTTTAAACCAGTCAGCCTCGATTTGACCGATGACCCGTCGCGGGACTCGGGTCGAGGGTTTGTCTTTGAGGTAAGATTAGTTGTTATTGGAGGTTTTATGTTATGCCTTGATATTCGTAATTATCATTTCACATGTTGGTTGTTGGATGAATTGGTTGCCTTATACTTCAGTCTTCTTGTCTTTGCCATTTTAGCTTGTTCTCATAGATTATGGTATTGTCGGTTAGCTGGAATTTGGATTATTATTGATATTGAGGATATTGTTGGATTGTCTGCTGAATAGACATTTATATAGCCTTTCACATGATAGAATGTTAGCATTTATGTTGGTAAGTTGGACTCTTTGCCCACTTATGGTTAAGTGGGTGTCTTACTTGTCTTGTGTGGTGTGGGCTAAAATATTCAAGCTGGGACTAGCTGGGACTAGGTCCTAGGTGAGTATTTCGGCCTTCATCATAGATAGGTCTTTATAGTCTCTGACAAGTATATGTTCACTTTGCTTGATAGCCTTTGTGTTCTGACTAGTGGATGTTTATCCAAGTTGGGGCATGACCTCGGTACTTATTTTGATAGTATGGGGTCAGCTTAAGTACTAGCCAACCCTTCGGTGGTGTCCTTAGGGTACTCACTTCACTTTGTTTTAAAAAAAGTTGTGGGTCTTGGGTGCGGTGGTGTGTATCCGCATGTCTAGGTCTGCGCAGATTTTAGGCTAGGGTTGTGTTGTCTCTTGGCCATGTTTTCTTAATAGTAACCGCTGAGCCAAGATACCGGTTCGATTACCTTCCCTACCTCGTGGTATAGACTCGAGTTACAAAGTGACTATTGACCGTACTAAGAACTTATGCCTGTCTTTGATATATTGCCCTTTCTTGTTTGATGATTCTATGAATCATAGAAGGTGAGATGCAAGCCGGCTATGGTTGATAGAGTTTGGATTCCTGGATGTTATGTGATTCACATGATAGTGTAGTATGAGTCGGTCTAGTATTCACATGCTAGGACTATGTGGCGTTATATTGTTGTTCACATGATAAGCACGATTGCCTTAGCATCTATATGCTAAGGCAGTGTGTGATTCGTATTCATATTCTTATGTTTACATGTTATATTAATTATGACATTTCGTGGTCGGAGAACTCGGAGTTACTCCCCACCGATCGTGGCTTTCGTATTTGTATAAAATGCGAATGACAGGTAGGTGATGCATATATGGGGTACATGGACGAGCTAGCGAGCAAAGTAACCTTGGGACCTAGATTGGCTTTATTTTATGGTGACCCTTAAACCCTTTTTATGTCACATACATTTTAGGGACATATGTCTCCCTCTTTACATTTAGTTGTATAATTTGCTATTCGCGACTTTAGCGATGGTTATGTTATGAAACTTCTAGTTAGACCTTGTATGTTTGACACCTTCCAATTTGGATATCTTTATAACAGGTTCAGGTTTTAAAAATTACAGGTTTTTACCCAAATGAACCTATTACAAACATATCCATGCAGTTTTATTCTAGAATTACGTGTTTACTTTTCCGCAACAAATGAGGGTGTCACAAATACTTTTGTTACTTTAGTTGTATTTTGGTTTTAGAAAAGTTGTACTTTACTTTAATTTAGTTTTGATGTAATCACTTTAAACTTCATGCTTAAATTATGTTTCTTGATGGTCATTTTTTATTACTATGCCTCGGGTAACTGAGATGGTTGCATTCTCATGCGCTAGGTGGTCTTGGTAAGGCACCTTGGTGTATGGAGGTGTTACAGTCAAGGTTTTGTTTGGGACTCTTTGGACCGGGAATAATTAATGTTAAGAACATAAACTGCCATTTCATGCATAGTCAGGGTGGTAAATTGTAAGGAGTAAGCATCACCGGCCAGCATAAATACGACTTTCCGAATGACCAAAAGCTGAGAAACCATCGGTGCAAAGTCCAAGTCTAACATTCCGAGGCTCGGATGCAAAAGAAGGATGAAGGCGATCAAAATGTTTCCAAGCCTCGATGTCACTTGGATAAGACATTGTCCCACTAACACGGGGGTTTTCATAATGCCAACGCATATGTTCTGTGATGTGTTTTGTGGTATAAAGTCATTGCAAATAAGGCCCTATTGGGAAATAATTTACGAAATTTTCGGGGACCCTTTTGCCATTTGCATTCTTTGCACTTTTGTACCTATCTCTACCACATTTTCTACACTTATCAAGAAGAGCGTCGTCCATCCAAAAAAACATACATCCATTAAAATATGCATCAATCTTTTCATGAGGAAGTTGAAGAGTTTTGAGAACATTTTTGGTTTCATAGAAGTTACGCATCAAAACATGGTTTTGAGGAAGAAGGTCATCCATAAATGACGTAAAACCATCTACACATCTAAGGGCTAAGTTGAATTCACATTTCAAAGTGAAAAGCCTTGCAGCTGTCTGTAGGAATGAGAGTCGACATCCCTCGTAGACAGGTTGCTCGACATGTTTTAACATTTGAAAAAAGGCTAATACGTTAGGATTTGTAGATTTATTAACCACCTCGGTGTTTTCGTACTTCTACTGAATTCGTCTTGTTTCTTAACATAATCAATGAATTTATCAACACCTATTACGAATTCCTTCCTTAATTTTTTAATGGAATCCAACCTTTCATACATCCAGTTTCGTTCTAATCTCTTCATTGCAAATCTACGTATATGTTGACAAATAAATATTATTAATAAAAATGGTAACAACAATAACCACAATAATATTCTTGGGACAATAACATAACAATATTCATATCCATATTCTTAGGACGACAACAGCAACACTACCACCACCACCAACAACAGCAACAACAACCTGCAAAAAAATACATTATGTATTGGGGTCCTTATCTCTCCAACTTAAACCCATCTTTGAATCTTTCATACCATTAGTAAATACAATTTTTTTTCTTGAATGTAGTGAGACAAAAATTCGGCAGCACTTCCTTACAGTTCTCTAAATACACTATGTAGACTGAATTCTCACTCTACATATGTATTAAGAGAGTATTAAAGGAAATGTCAACCAAATTTTTTCTCATAACAATCAAGAAAAAAATGAGTATTTACCACCTAAATGGCATAAAAGATTCAAAGACAGTCCCAAAACGAGGACTATTCAAGAATTACACCTAATGTGTAATCCCTGAACGGGTACTAGGTCAAAAATATATAAACAATCACAGATACAAAACATTATGATTTCACGACAACACAATCATAGGGTGAATTAATCTTTGTAAAAAATAACACATGACACATTTTAATTCATAAGTAAGTGTACACAACTTATCAAAAACAAACTTAATGCTTACTAATAAACCATATAAAACTAAGCCAAAGTAAAGTCAATGGAGAGGTAGTCAACATAATTAAACTAAGCATCCTAAAATTGCTTTAAATATCCTAAATTAGCTTTTAACTAAACTAAACTACTCTAATAATCCTAAACATCCTAAATTGGCTTTTAGCTAAGCTAAATTATTCTAATAATCCTAAAGTTAAACTAAACAAACTAACCATAAAACAACCCTAATTAAGTAAAACAATAATATTATCCTAAAACTAAACTAAACAAACTAACTATAAAACAACACAAATTAACTAAAAGATATAATTTTAATTAAAACTAGAAATAAAACTTGTATTAATTAAGGTGAGGCAAGGAAGGAAGAGCAGCGGTGGTCGATGGCGAAGGCAGCAAGGACGGCGGCGTGGCGGCGCGGCAGCGGCATCAAGGAAAGAAAGAGAGGAAAAGGTAAAAGGGAAAGGGAAAAGGGGAAAGGAGAGAGGGGCGACGGCGGTGGTGAGGGGTAGTGGTCGGTGTGGTGGTTGATGTGGTTATCGACGGAGTAAGAGATTTAGGGATTTTTGAAATAATTGAAGTGAAATAATTGAAGTGACATATGAGGAAAACGGGGTAAAACCCGTGTATAAAAAACGCCTGCAACGGAATTTCCGTCGCAGCATAAATTAATATTTTATTCTGTGATGGGTAAAACCCGTGTATAAAAAAAACCTGTGACGGATTCTGCGACGGAAATTCCGTCGCAACATAAATTGATATTTTATTCTCGCGACGGAATTTTTGTTGCAAATAAAACTAATATTTTATTCACGCGACGTTATTTCCGTCTCACACCTTCCTGTCATGTAAAAAAAATACGCGGTATTTGTGATTATGCTGCTACAGAAATTTCGTCGCAAAACCGTCGCAGGTTGTGGAGCCGTCGCAATTTCTGTCGCAGGGTTTTGTTTGCTACGACTTTCGTATCCATCGCAATGTGTCCGTCGTTATGATTCCTTTTTTTAGTAGTGTACGATACGATATGTAAATATGCAACCTGCCAACAGAGTGTAAGTGACACGACCATACAACTACCACAGTGGTACCGGAACACACCCAGACGTACCCACAACCCGGTGACAGCACCGCAACACCGCCCACCAAACAGCCGGACTGCAGTCTGTAATAAGGTACTCGATCAGGACACACCAGTGGTAACGGACCCGGACGCTAACCGGAGCACTTCTAGACATCGTGCCTGAACCACACGAGTCCCTCCATGACTCAAGTCATTAATGTGCACATCCCTCTTGGAGTTGTAAGCTCTAAGAGGCGACCCAAGCATAAGAGGTCTCCCAACCGGCTTACGTCTTCTCAACAACAACAACCACATCCTCAAACATATACAAAAATCACAATAATGTAATATGCAAGACCATATATCAAAATAGGATTCATTATGAAATGCACTTCCCAAACATATCATGAACATCAACGCCTCAAGTATTCCCACTCTTAAATCATCATAGCCCAATGCTATACTAATATGAATTCCCGATAACAACATATGACTCACAATTATTCCAATACTACAATATGATGCAACCGACTTATACTATGAAGACATGAACAATACACACACAACAAGTATTCACATTATCAAAACCGAGTAGAATAACCTACCTTTTATCTCTCCGTTTCATACTACATAAATCATATAATAACTATCACAACACATTCTATAAACTGATATGATACACAACTGATAACTACATTATCACCCTACAATTTTGACCAAAAACCCTTCACTTTTATCTCAATTTGATGCATTCTTAAGCTAATTTAGCCTTAGTCCATAATCAATTTGCATTCACCTACTTTACATATTGCTTTGCAAGATTATTGTAACATTTCACGCTTTTATAGGTGAAGTAAGAGGCCGCTTGGAGGACGGAACTATTTGCAAGAAGAGAAGCGGAGATTTGAAGCCGCCTTGAAGCCCTCCAAAGCCTTGTGGGTGTATCTTTCTCAGCCAAGATGCAAATGGACCTCATGGGGTGTATCTAATAAGCCTTGTGGGTGTATCTTCCTCAAGCAGGGCGCATCTCCCTCCGTCCGACGTTCATTTGTGCGGCCGGTGTTTGGAACACCGGATAGAGGGTCGTTGGGCTTAATTTCAAATTCGACCTTTGTAATCTTGTTGATGGACCTCTTTGTATAAATAGCTAAATGATGCGTGCATTTTATATAGTCTTTTTAAGTCTTATTTGCACGCATTTCTATGCGATTCCCATAGTTTTATGCTACGAAATGCCCCGAATATTCTACTTTGGTTCGTTTGGCTTCAATTGCAGGAATGGACGTGAAAGAAGCAGAATCGGGCCTTTTAGCGTCCTTTTAGCTTGCATTTAGGAGATGAGTTGATTTCGAGAGGAAATGCTGTTGCCTTGGGATGCGGGAAGTCTTTATGGAAACTAAATCAACCAGTCATAGCTGACTTCAGTGGAAGTTACTCGATCGTGAGCTTTTGTTGGCCTATATATTCAATCGAGTGCTTATGGTTGCTGACGATTGCTCGATCGAATCCGTGCTGCATTCGATCGAGAAGTGTGATTTTAAGGTTCCTCGATCGAGTAATTAAAGTGCTCGATCGAGAGGTTTTAGCATGAAGTTGTTCGATCGAGCTATCTCAGTATGCTCGATTGAGTAACTAGTTATTAGACGCGAGATTTTAATATCTTATTGTCGTATCTTAGGTTAAATAAATATGTCTCCGATAAATAGGAGAGACTGAATTAGGTTTAGGGAGTTTTTCTATCTATCTCAGCCTTGAATACTGTTCGACGTTACAGTGCTCTTATTTACGGATCTCAACTTTTGTAATCTCTTTTCTCTCTTTTATGTTATTTCTCTTTTGCACCTCTCTTTATCATGTTTGTTTTTGCTTTATTCATTGTTATCGCTTTACTTATTATCATGAGTAGCTAGATCCCTCGTGCTAGGGTATAGGGGAGCCATGGTGATTAGGGAGATCGAGACTAGATGATTAGGTTTTGCTGAATTTGGTTTGTGTTGTTAATCACTACAATTAACTGTAATTAGCTGCTTGAGTCGACGCATTTACCTAGGTAGTTTTGTTACGCCTTGACCTAGATCGAAATATTAGAAGGGGTAAGACCTGCAGTGAACATTAGGGCATTCAAATGAGGGTGAAAGCTAAGTTAGTAATGTTTTAGGGTGAATAGCGGACCGAGAGGATCTTTTCACTACCTTGTAGACCTAATTTATGCCGACCTTTGACTCTAGTTTTGGATTCCTAGGAAACCACGATGAACCGACAACCCTAGCACTTTCCTCTCTCATCTGATTACATCTTTTTTTCATTGCTCTTTTAGTTGAGCTTATAAAACGACTCAAACCTCCCAATTGTGACCTTAGACGGATTAGATAACAAGTAGATAGTTACCGCCTGCATGTGGATACGATACCCGACTTACCTCTGCTGCATAAGTTAGAGCCAGTTGATGTTATTTTTGATTGGGTTACGACAGCCGTGTCAAATTTTGGCGCCGTTGCCGAGGAGGCAACTATTTTATTAACTTGTTTTATTTTTGTCTCTCTTTAGCCTCAAGGAATTTATTCCTTGAGGCAGTTCTTATCTTTTCTTCTAGTGTTGTTTTGATAGGTCCTACAGGTCCTACCTAGATAGGTTTCTAGGAGAAAGATCGTCAAAGGGAAGGCTTGAGTACCTTTGACCCTTCTACCAAGATGTCTAATGTCTCCAGAATTATAGCACAATTTGAAGCTCAGAATGCAAGATCTGATAAGCTGGAGAATAGACAATCATGGGGTGGTCCACCTCAGTTCCATACTATGGCGCAACAGGTGGTCTACTGTGAGAGATGTGGTGCTGCGGGGCACACTGCTGTTATTTGTATGGCGGAGAACGACGAAGTCTATGCTTTTAAGCATTGTCGACGAGCTAGTTATTCCTTTTCATATGTGCCGCCACATCCGCTTCAGCAACAAGGCTATCAAAAGCCTTCATTTATCTGGCCGCCACAACAACAAACCCCTCCTCCCGTTAAAAAGAATGAAGAGATTGCTGAACTGAAGTCTTTAGTGAAGGCACTTGCATTTCAAGTGCAAGAAAATGAGAAATCTAGAGAGGCTCATTTCAAGCTATTTGAATCTCAAATAGCTCAATTAGCTATCGAGTTTGGTCTTAGGCATTCAGAGACGGTACATACTATCTGTACAGAAAGCGGTCTTTCCTATGAAAGACTTGAGTTGCCTATCGACGATGATGATATGTATGACTCGGAATTTGAACATTTAGCTGAAAATGAAGCTTCATACGAAGACTTCTGCACTGTACAACAACAAAAATTCGATCGAACAACCTACAACGTTCGATCGAATGACTTATATGAGGAGGAGTTCGATCGAGCAGATTACAACACTCGATTGAACATTTTGTAGGAGAAAGACCTCGATCGAACAAATGAAAATTTTCGATTGAGTGGTTTTGGTAAAGAAACCCCTAGATCGAGCACTATTCTTACTCGATCGAATGACTTGGCTATGAACAGTGTTGACTCGCCATCTACTCCTATTCCGGTTGACTATAAGAATGTAATTGAAGACCAATCATGTCAAATTGGAGGTGATGCTACTCCCTCTGTTGAACTCAATGGGATTCTTCCAATTCCTTCCGTTAAATCATACACTGCTGTTGATTTGACGCCTCCGCCCCAGTTTAGGAGCAAGTTGGAGGAATATGGTCTTGTTTCTTCTTATACAGGTCTTGACAGGTTAGAAGACCCAGGTGGAGGATTTGAAGATTTCATCCCACGCAGGATGACACGGCTATCGCAACCCTATCAAAAATAAAAACCAACTGGCTCTAACTAATGCAGCAGAGGCAAGTTGGGTATCGTATCCACAGGGAGGCGGTCACTATCAACTCGCTATTCTAGTCTGTATAAGGTCACAGAACGGGGGTTTTAGTTATTTTAACTGACTAATGAACGATATTAAAATGCAAGGATTAAGAAAGGTGATTAATTAAATAGAGAGAAGTATGCCAGGATGTCGGTTCACCATGATAATTGCACAAGTCAGCTAAAGGTAGGTCAGTCGGTCTGATGTGAGAAGGGTAAAGGAAAGGTCCTCTTGGTCCGCTATCCGCCCTAAAATACTACTAACTTAGCTTTCACCCTCATTAGTGTAGTCTATTGTCCATAACATGTCTATTCATTCCAATCTCTCGATCTAGGTCTGAATTTAACCTGATTAATTGATTCAGTTGCATGCATTCAACCTAACAATTACAATTATATTTCTATCAAACAATTCTCACAATAAAACCTCCTAAACCAAATAAAGCATCATCGTTATACTACCATGGTTCCCCTAATCCTAGCATTAGAGAAATTAACTATGCATAATGGTAAATAAATCAAGAACGAAAGATAAAGAAATATTAAACAACATGATAAAAATGGATGTGCAAAAGGGAAATAACATGAAAGAGAGAAGAAATTACAAAAGTTCGAATCCGGAGAGGGAAGAGCAACGTTGAATAGAATAAGAAACAGAGGAAAAAGTTTTATGAAAAGATGATAAAACCTAATTAATTCTCTCCTATTTATAGGAGAGATATTTATTTTACTAAGATACGATAATAAGATACTAAAAACTTGCGTCAGATAGAAAAGTATTCGATCGAGGACATGAAAACTCCTCGATCGAGTAACGCCTAGATAAAACCTCTCGATCGAGGACAAAAACTACTCGATCGAGGAACCCCAAATATGCACCTCTCTATCGAGCACAAAAAGGACTCGATCGAGCACTATAGTACTCGATCGAGTGGTTTCCAGCGCATAATTCCTACTTCGTGCACTGAACTTTAAACGGCCGCCGTTTCTTCGTTACTTAGGCAAACAGAGCGTTTTTGGTGGCGTTGGAAAGCTCAGAAGATAAGATTTCATCTCCAATTAGAATCACTTGAATATCTTTTTTAGAACTCGAGATATGGATCTTCAAAGTAGGCACTGGTAATATGAAGCTATTTGTCCACTAAGCTCCCTTACTTCTAGGCGCATCTCAAAATAGTAGTCTCCAAGCTCCGACTCAATTCATCTCCTAAATGCATGCATTGGGACATGTTCTAAGCTTGATTCTGCTTCTCTTTGGCTAATTCCTGCAAATAGGAAAAGAGAAACCAAAGTAGACAATTCGGGGGACATTTGTAGCTTAATACTACGAAATATGCATAGAAATACGTGCTAATAAGGCTCAGAAAGACTATATAAAATGCATGCATCAAACCTCCCCAAACCAAACCATAGCTTGTCCCCAAGCAAACTATATACAAACTAATGGAACGGAAAAGAAAACTCAGAGCTAGCTAAAAATTGTCCACTTAAACCGATTTAATACAAACAAACTAACACTTATAGCAAGACTAGTCAAATGCAAACGAGTTGTATGATGTTTATAATAAAGCTGAACTGTCGACCTTACAAGACCTATAAAAATGGACTCTCACGGGTCACTCTTCTCTCATGAAGTAAAGGGTTAGCAGATGAATATAAGAGAGAAAGAAATATAGTCGCTCACCTAAACTACGTCCGACATAGACATGCATGCAACTAATATGATAGAGAATTCTAACTACCGTGCACATACATTCCAACCAATCAAGGTCTCGTCACAACCGGGGACTTACAAAAATATGGTAAAGTTAGGCAATGGGTAAGAAGAAGCAAAATATTTTTGGAAATGCGGGGGTAATAGCCAAGCTAGCTACCTAAACAAAGCCAAACGACAACATCCGCTTCTAAACCATCTATAAAGCTTGAACACAATGCCCTTGAAATGGCATAATAGCTCACTCAACCATACAAAATCAACTCCTCAATAGATATAGATAAAACATAGGAACAAAACCGACTTTTATTCAACCTCTTTTTTCTCTTTTCCTTTTCTTTTTTTCTTTCCATTCGGTTTTTCCTTTTTTTTCTCTGTTTTTTTTAATTCTTTTTCCAACTTTTTACTTTCATCATTTCAACTCCCCTTCTTCTTCATAAATTACTAACTCCCAAAACAATACAACACAAACCAAACTCGGCACAATGAATTATATACCGCAAAAACATCCACTAAACTAGCTTGACAAGGCAGGCTAAATTTGGATGTAGTTAAGGGTCAAAAGGCAAATTTGGCTAAATGTGGAGTTTAATGGGTAAAAACGAAAGAAAAAGGAAATGTAAGCACCTCCCTGCATGTGACACCAACCACTAACCCGAATGTATGTAGGCAAAAAGCAATTGAATTTCATATACGTGCAAATTAATGATACATGATATGCAAGGAGTAACTACTCACAATCCTGCATGAAACCGGTCACAAATGACACCAGTTTATAAGGCTCTAATATCTTATAAATTATAAGTAGGTTGCCAAAATTTCAGGTCAAGTCTATTTGTTCAGCTATATTTTAACATTAACTCGTAAATATACAGTGAGACAAAACTAATAAGATATCAATTTGTTGCAAGGCTTAAGCAAAAAGGACCAAAAGTAATGCAATTTTATCATTGAAATACACCGTTCTGACTTAACCTAAATGCAAAATAAACATGTAATATTTTGATTTTTCGAAAATTTTCAATTTTTATGAGATTTTTGAATTTTTTTGAAATAAAAAACAATGCATACAAAAATTAAACGTGCTAACTGAAATGCAATAAAAATAAAATGCAGACACAGATATGGATGCATACCCTCCCCAAACGAAACCGTACAATGCCCTCATTGTACCAAAAATAGAAAAAGGAATTGCTAACTGAAGAGAAGAGAAGAGAAGAGTATAGGCTTGGAAAACTTACAAGAATACGCGAAGTAGGGACCTCTACAAACCAGCCAGCAACAAGGGAGGTCACAAACAGCTTCATAACAACGTCACGGGAAGCGAATCAAAACAACGAACTCGATCGAGAAAACAAGGCACTTGATCGAGTAGAAATGGCCGCAAAAGTGCTCGATCGAGAAGGTAGAGTACTCGATCGAGATGTTACCTTCTAAGGGTGCTCGATCGAGAAAGGTAGGTGCTCGATCGAGGGTTCCCTAGTGCACGAACTCCTAGGCTCCAATTGAGGCACCTTCAAACACGCAATAAACGCCTATAGAACTGAAAAAACAAGTCTAGTCGTTCCAGTCTATGTCTGAAAACCAAAATTACATGTCCAACAAAAATTGAAATGTGAGAAAATTAATGACAAAGTTTTAAACTCCGTGTTGCCTCCTCGGCAACGGCGCCAAAATTTGACACGACTGTCGCAACTTTATCAAAAATAAAACCAACTTGCTCTAACTAATGCAGCAGAGGCAAGTCGGGTATCGTATCCACAGGGAGGCGGTCACTATCTACTCGCTATTCTAGCTAGTCTGTATAAGGTCACAGAACGGGGGTTTTAGTTGTTTTAACTGACTAATGAACGATATTAAAAAGCAAGCATTAGGAAAGGAGATTAATTAAATAGAGAGAAATATGCCAGGATGTCGGTTCACCATGATAATTGCACAAGTCAGCTAGTGGTAGGTCAGTCGGTCTGATGTGGGAAGGGTAAAGGAAAGTCCTCTCGGTCCGCTAGCCGCCCTAAAATACTACTAACTTAGCTTTCACCCTCATTAGTGTAGTCAATTGTCCATAACAGGTCTATTCATTCCAATCTCTCGATCTAGGTCTGAATTTAACCGGATTAATTGATTCAGTTGCATGCATTCAACCTAACAATTATCATTATATTGCTATATATCAAATAATTCTCACATTAAAACCTCATAAACCAATTAAAGCATCATCGTTATACTACCATGGTTCCCCTAATCCTAGAATTAGAGAAATTAGCTATGCATAATGGTAAATAAAGCAAGAACGAAAGATAAAGAAATAATAAACAACATGATAAAAAGAGATGTGCAAAAGGGAAATAACATGAAAGAGAGAAAAGAAATTACAAGAATTCGGATCCGGAGAGGGAAGAGATACGTCGAATAGAATAAGAAACAGAGGAAAACGTTGTATGAAAAGATGATAAAACCTATTTAAGTCTCTCCTATTTATAGGAGAGATATTTATTTTACTAAGATACGATAATAAGATACTAAAAACTTGCGTCAGATAGAAAAGTACTCGATCGAGGACATTAAAACTCCTCGATCGAGTAAATCCTAGCAAAAACCTCTCGATCGAGGACAAAAGTACTCGATCGAGGAACCCCAAATATGCACCTCTTGATCGAGCACAAAAAGGACTCGATCGAGCACTATAGTACTCGATCGAGTGGTTTCCAGCGCATAATTCCTGCTTCGCGCATTGAACTTAAAACGGCCGCCATTTCTTCGTTACTTGGGAAAACAGAGCGTTTTTGGTGGCGTTTGAAATCTAAAAGGATAATAGTTCAACTCCAATTATAATCATGTGAATATCAGTTGTAGAACTCTAGATATGTCTCTTCAAAGTAGGCACTAGTAATATGAAGCTCTTCCTTTGTCCACTAAGCTTCCTTACTTCTATGCGCATCTCAAAATAGTAGTCTCCAAGCTCCGACTCAACTCATATCCTAAATGCACGCATAGGGACATGTTCTAAGCTAGATTCCGCTTCTCTTTGGCTCATTCCTGCAAATAGGAATAAAAGAAACCAAAGTAGACAATTCGGGGGACATTTGTAGCTTAATACTACGAAATATGCATAAAAATGCGTGCTAATAAGGCTTAGAAAGACTATATAAAATGCACGCATCACAGGAAGAAGCCCCGATAAAAGGGCAAAATTGGCGGAGTCCATGATGCTGCATGAAGTTGTTGTTCCTCGGTAGATGTTGTGCTGTGGCGACCAAAGGTGAAAGTCATGGATGCTGAAGGGATTGCGTTTAGTCAGAAGCCTTGTTGTGGGCCATTGATTTGCGTGGGTGGATGAAGAAAAGAAGGTCGAGCTGGGACCTATCTGAAACTAGCGCTGTCCAGGAGGAAACCCGGAGTTTAAACTCTTTTTAGTTGATTTTCAAACATTGCAGTTTTTGTTGCATGTAATAATTGGTTTTCCGACGATAGACTTAAACGTTAGGCTTGTTTTGTTAGTCCTGTGGGTCATTCATTGCGTATTTGCGGGTACCTCAGGAGGATTCTTCGATCGAGTACTTTTTGTTCTCGATCGAGTAACTTTTGCAGCCCATTTGACTCGATCGAGTACTTTTGTACCTCGATCGAGTACCATCGAGTTCGCTTGTTTTGATTCGCTTCCAGTGATGTTGTTGTGAAGCTCTTAACGACCTTTCATGTTGCAGTTTGGTTTGAGGAGGTCCCTACTTCGCGTGTTCTTGTAAGGTCTTCCGCGATTTACTCTTCTTTTCAGTTTGCATTTCCTTTCCCTATTTTTGGGTACAATGAGGACATTGTACACTTTGGTTTGGGGAGGGTATATGCATCCATATTTGTGTCTGCATATTGTTTTGTATGCATTTCTGTATCACATTTAATTATTGTATGCATTGCCTTTTATTTTCAGAAAATTAAAAATCCCATAAAAATTAAAAATTCTTTGAAAAAATTTCAAAATTTTCACCTTAACTTTTGCATAGAGGTTGAGTCGGAACGATAGATTACAATGATGAAATTGCACTATAATTTGTCCGTTTGCTTAAGCCTTGCATTAAACTGATATCTTATAGCTTTGTCTTCTGCATATCTACGAGTTAATGTTGAAATTTAGCTGAACAAATAGACTTGACCTGAAATTTTGGCAACCTACTTATAAATTCTAAGATTTAGAGCCTTAAAACCGATGTCATTTATGACCAGTTCGTGTAGGATTGTGAGTAGTTACTCCTTGCATAATATGTAACATTAATTTGCACATATATGAAATTCAATTGCCTTTTGCCTGCATACATTAGGGTTAGTGGTCGGTTGGTGTCACATGCAGGGAGGTGCTTATATTCCCTTTTCTTCCATTTTTACCCATTAACTCCACATTTAGCCAAATTTGCCTTTTGACCCTTAACTACATCCAAATTTAGTCTGCCTTGTCAAGCTAGTTTAGTTTGTTTTTGCGGGTATACTATATATTATGCCGAATTTAGTTTGTATTGGAAGTCGGGAGTTGGTAATATGATAAAGAGGATGAAACGAAAAAAAAAAAGAAATCGAAAAAAAAAGAAAAAAAAAAGAAAAAAAATCAGAAAAAAAAAACTGAAGAACAAAAAAAGATGAAAAAAAAAAGAATTTGATTGTTGACGGTTTTTACTCCTATATTCTTACTCTATATCTTATGAGGAGTTATTTTATTCGGTTTGGTGAGTATGTATGTCAATCAAGGGCATTTGTGCATAATTTTGATGAATTAAGAAGAGGATGCGGTTTTACTTGGTTTTGTTAGGTCACTAGCTTGGCTATTACCCTCACATTCCCAAAAATGTTTCGCTTTTCTTACCCATTGCCTCACTTTACCATACTTATGTAAGCCCTCGGTTGTGACGGGACCTTGCTTGGTTGGAATGTATGTGTACGGTACCTAGAATTGTTTATCATACTATATTGCATGCATGTTTATGTGGGTCGTAGTTAGGTGAGGAACTTCTTATTCTTTCTCTCTTTCATATACTTGCTTACCCTTTGCTTCATGAGAGAAGAGTGACCCGTGAGAGTCCATCATTAAAGGTCTTGCAAGTTCGACGGTTCAGCTTTATTATAGACATCTTACAACTCGTTTGCATTTGACTGTTTTGCTATAAGTATTAGTTGTTTGCATTAAATTGGTTTAAGTGGGCATTTGTAGCCGACTCTGAGTTTTTATTCCGTCCCATTAGTTTGTTGCATTTAGTTTGCTTGGGGACAAGCAAAGGTTTGGTTTGGGGAGATTTGATGCGTGCATTTTATATAGACTTTTTAAGTCTTATTTGCACGCATTTCTATGCGATTCCCGTAGTTTTATGCTAGGAAATGCCCCGAATATTCTACTTTGGTTCGTTTGGCTTTAATTGCAGGAATGGACCTGAAAGAAGCAGAATCGTGCCTTTTACTGTGCATTTAGCTTGCATTGATCGATCTGCGGTCCAGCATATGGGAGTCTTAGAGGACATTCCCGTGCAAATAGGAAAGTTCTTTTTCCCTGTTGACTTCGTTGTACTAGATATACCCGAGGATGCTCATATTCCTATCATTTTGGGTAGACCATTTCTGCACACTGTTGGTGCAGATATAGATGTTGGCTCAGGGACATTGACCTTTAAAGTAGGGAAACAGTCCATCGTTTTAGCCCAGCCTGCTAAGAAGAAAGATCTTATGTGGCCAGTCCCTTGTAATAGGATTTCTGAGAAGAAATCTTATTTTGTGCTTTCTGACATGCCTGCCTCTATACCTATTCCTGTTGTAACACCTCCGCCCCAGATTGGGAGCAAAAAGGAGGAAGATTTTTCTATTTTGGATGTTGCAGGAGCTGGTTTGGGGAAGGAAGAGCCGCATGTTGCTCCAGCTGTAAAGGAGCCAATCGTTCAAAGAGGCGGCTTAGGATGTCTTAGCTATGGCACTGATGAGGAGCCTGATGAGGAGCCGGTCAAAGTGACGGGGTCCGACTTGGATTTTGATGAGCCAGAAGAGGTCATTGCTTGGGAAGATGTTGAAGCTGTTGATCCGTTGAATTCTGCGGATGTTGAAGTTGATAGGAGTGCAGCTGAGGAGATGAGCACTGTAGAGGCTGCTTCTTGTAGCCAGGAGCCGAGCAAGTGGGCCATTCCGTGGCCATTCTTGATCAACTATTAGTTGATTAAGACTTTTACAAAAACTTTCATTTTGTTGCTTTCGTTAGACTCTTTTTATTGCTTTTGTGTGCGCGAAACTTCGCATTTGAATAAGTTTGCTTAAGATTTTAAGTACTTTAGAATGATACTTTGGGTTTTGCGCAATTTTTGGGCGCTTTATAATGTGTATTTGCAGGTTAATAGACCATGGTAGCTCAATTTATTGAGCTAATTCGAAAAAAATCAGAACTTACAGGAGGTTTTCCAGTCGATCGACTGAGCTGCGATTCCAGGAGCTTCTGTTCCTGTTCACTCTGGTCGATCGACTGCCTGCTATGGTTGATCGACCACTTTCGTTGCTGTACCTGTTCTCGATCATTCCTCTGCTGTGTTTGATCAATTTGCGGAGTTGAGGGAGTTTATTCTCCACTTTATTCTCCGATTAATTTCTGTTTCCTTCCGTTTTCTCATTTTTTGCACATAATTTTCAGTTTCATAATTGCTTTCTCGGAATTACGCGCGGTATCTTTTGTTCGTCTTTTCAGGTACCTATGGTAGCACTGCTAGCTACTGAAACCTCCTAGCTCACGCTGGTTTGGGGAGGTTTCCTTTTGCTGCGCTTAAAGTCTTGTGAGTTTACGAGTTCCTCTTCATGTTTTTATTTAATTAATTTAACGCAAAATTCCCGTTTCCTTTTTTATTTCATTATATGATTTTGCACAATGGGGACATTGTGTGATTTGGTTTGGGGAAGGGTTTTTGCGTCGCATTCATTCTGTTCTGCATTCACGTTTACTGCATCTTACGTCTTGCATTTGTTATTTCATTTCCTATATATATACAAAAATTGAAAGAATTGAAAATTTTCAAAAAATTTCAAAAATGCACGTTTATTTTAGCATATAGGTTGAGTCGGAACGGTAGTATTTCAATGATGACATTGCATTTTCAGCTGTTTATGCCTAAGCCGTGCCTAATTAACATGTTATTAGTAGAATCGTATATGCATCTCTACGAGTTTTCGTTAATTTATTCGCTGAAACTTGAGAATTGACTTAGATTTTTGGCAACCTACTTATATTCTGAGATTTAGAGCCGATAACTGGTACATTCATGACCAGTTTATCTAGGATGTGAGTAGTTACTCCTTATTAGACATGTTTCATTAATATGCATAAATATGAACTTGATCTACTTAATACCTGTATGCATTCGGTTTTTGGTTTGTTGACACATGTGGTAGAGGTTTCCCTTTTCTTATTTTACCCATGAGACCCCCATAGCCAAATTTAGCCTTTTGTCCCATAAACTACATCCAATATTTAGCCTGCCCTTGTCAAGCTAGTAGTATTAGTTTTTGGGAATGTGTTTATTGCGGGTTGGTTGCATATGCTCTTATCGAGAGGATGTTGGATGAAAGAATGAAGGAGGAAAAATAATTGAAAAAGGTTTAAAAAGAGAAAGAAAAAAAAAGAAGAAAAATGATTCGAAAAAGGAAAAAAGAGGAAACCCGTGCTGTACTGTAGAGGGCGGTCGATCGACTGGCCATTTTGGTCGATCGACTGCAGCCCGAGAAAAGAGAAAACAAAATCACATGGTTGGAGTTTTGATTAGTTGGTGATTTTATTCCCATGCTTTATTATTATCATTTGGGGAGTTGATTAATTATTATGGAGATTGCGAGATTAGGTACTAGCTTGATCACCTATACCTTCACATTCCCATAATTGTTTTGCCTCTTCTTACCCATTACCTCACATATCCATATTTATCTCGGCATGTGTCATGGTCATTTGTTTGGTTGGAATGCATATGTACGGTTGTAGAGATCATTTTCATATTAGATTGCAAGCATGTTCTTATAGGTCGCAGTTGGGTGAGAGTCTTTACAAAATGAATTCTTTCTATCTTTTACATATATTCGCCTGTATTCATTGAGTGATATGAGCGACCCGCGAGAGTCCAAAATGATAAGTCTCTACAGTTGACGTTTCAGAAGTTTTTAACGGCTACATAACTCGTTTGCATGATTCTTATTACTAATTGATTGTTAGTTGTTGCATTAAACTTGTTTAGGCTATTTGGTTTGCATTTCGCTCTAAGAGTGAACTCGTTCCATTAGTTTTTAGGATCGAGTCTAGTTCTTGATTGGGGACAAGCAAGGGTTTGGTTTGGGGAAGTTTGATGCGTGTCCTAAATATGTTGTTTTGCACCTCATTTTACACGCATTTCAGAGCTCAATTATGTAGTTTATGCTACTATTTGCCCCATTTCGTCTACTTTCGTATTTTTATGTAATATTGCAGATTTATGCGGAAATGAGTAGATATTGAGCTAAATCCATCCCCGAGTACTAGGCATTGCATTTGACATGAAGTATTCACTCGGAAAATGAACTTGGTGCGCGTTTCAAGGCCTGAAAGTCAACTTTATGAAGAATTTAGAAGCGTTTACCAGCTACAGTGGTCGATCGACTGATGCCTATGGTCGATCGACCAAAGCACGACTTACAGAAGCTACTGTTCAACGCAGGCTAGTCGATCGACCGGTCACCTTGGTCGATCGACCAAGCCGTTAATTCTGACGTGAATTAATAGAACGAGAAGTTAGAAGCCCATTGTAATTAGGTTTAAGAAATAAGTATCACGTTGTATTCTTATATAACGTAGCTTTAGGTTTCAGAATAATCATTCAGTTTTATCATCAGTAATTAGGGTTCTCAAGATTGTTTCGTTTTCAATACAATTTACTTTTGCATTCAGTTTCTGGATCTTTATCCTGCAATTCTTCTCTCCTATTTTCATACGGTATTTTCGCTGTTCCATTAATCAGTTTTATTGCTTTTATTTCGTTCATAGTATAGAATTGCTAGAATAGTTTCCCGGAAGCCAAATTATCGTTTCATGCTAGTCTTTTGTTCAGTTAATTTAAGCATGAATTCGTTAGCCTTATTTGTTAATCTTATTGCTGTGTTTATCAAGAGAATGAGTAGCTAAATCCCTTGTGCTAGGATGTAGGGATTCTGTAGAAGTGTAGACACCTCGTTTCTGCACCTCCCGTAAACCACCCGGTGATGATTGGGCCGCATGTTTGATTCGCGGAACGATTTGTGACGATTAAAAGATTATCGTCAAGTGATTGCTCAAATATTAATGTCGACCTCTTAGTTGTCATCTACGTCCCGATACGGTCGTTTTGGCAGTAATTAGAGTACATTCGGAGTCCGGGTCAAAAACCGTCTCCATTTTCTGATAACTGTTAAATCCCGAGTCGGAATGTTCTGGAATGTTCCGGATATTTCTATTCCATATTTTACAAGTTTTATCTTTTGGCAAATAATATTCCGTAATATTCATAATAAATATTAAGGAAGATCGAATTATTTCCGTCCTACCATAACTCAAACGCGGAAATCTTTCTTCAGCAGGAGGAAACCTCCTGGGAATAGACGCAGGCAGTCTTTGCGCCTCTTCCAAGAGACGCATGGGCTGCTGCGCCTCTTCCCGAGCCCTTCTCTGCATGTTCCACGTATCTTTTTCATATCTTTCCGAGATTCACTTCCAAAGAGTCTCCGAAACCCTATTCCTTCACGTGATTAGTATAAATAGGAGCCTTCGCTCCTCATATTTCTCACGCGAGTGTCCGCCCTTCTCTTCTCCCTTTGCATTCTAGACTTTGTTCTTACTAATTGGCGCCTACGTTCTTGAACATTCGACCACGTAAGCTCGGATCCTTCTGGGTACCAGCCTCTCCGTTGCATGACCGACCAATTTGACCAACTACACAATAATCAATCTAATTAATCAATTTGTTTCAATCGTTTTCCTCTCACGAGGGCACTCTTTTTGCATTCGCGTTGAGCATCACTAATCGATATCTTAGTTCTTCTCGTTTCGTCAACGTGTAAGTCTGAGGGTGTAAATCTCTCTTTTATTTATTGTATTTATTTATTGTATCATTATTGTAAGGTTTACGTCGAAGATACCATTAAAACCGATTTCTAAAACCGTCTTTAAAACCTCTTTTTACGGATTTTCAGAAGACTGACAGTCGAGAAAAGACGCAAAGAATCGCCGCGCCTCTTGAAGGAGCGCGAGTTCTGCTGCGCTCTTCGTGAGGCTGCCGCAGTTCCTGCTTCTTTTCTTCTTCTTCGTCCTCTGTAAATTTCGTTTTGCTTTTATTTATTTTGTTTGTTTGATTAATTCTTCGTTCACACAATAGTTTAACATTCACATGTATATAATTCATCATTCATTCACATGTTTAATTCATCATTAATCCGACTTAAATCCCAAGTAATTCATATTTGCGGGTTTTCGTCATTAAATTCAATTCCGGGTTGTAGAGATTCAATTTGTTCATATTGGGTTTAGGGATTCGTCTTTGATATAGCTCTCATCTGTTTATTCACATGTTTATCATATATTCGTCATATATATCATCATATTTAGACTAGTCAATTGATTTATATTGTTGGACTCATTAATATTATTCACTTCTGTCATTATTCCATCTTGTATCAATTCGTTTGCATCCGTCTCATTCATGTTTTACTGTTTTTATGACCCATTCATATGTTAAATAACCTATTAATCACTTTCATCCGAGTAAATATTTTTAATCAATCCTTAAATTCATCAATTAACATTAACGGCTTGCAATTAAAACTACGAATCGAGCCAAGGAAAGACGCAGCGTATGATGCGCCTATTAAAAAGGACGCAGCTCTGCTGCGCTTTGTTCTGCCGAGTTACGTCCTGAACTCCATTTTTGCCTTGACCTAGTTTAATTAACTTACGTAATTAATTAACTAATATCCGTAATATCGCTAATTTCTGTTCGTTTATTTCATTAATTTTATTCTTTGATTATTTTATTTCTTTTTCCCAAATTATCCGTTTTAAAGGTATTTTCGACATAAATCGCCTATCCAATGTAATTATTGTAATTTTCTTTATTGTAATTTGCTTTTATTGTATTTATCCTATTTCTTGTATGTCTTCACATGTAATTGAGCATTAAATCCAACTTCGACATTAATTGTATGCCTAACTAATTGTTAACCGACTTAGTATTAATTCTCACATGCTAGGATTAAAACTTGGATGTTGCATTGCATGCATATAACCGACGGTATATCGAGTACGAATAACTTCCCTAATCATTAGTAGAGGCCGCTATCGAGGCGGGCGGGATTAGGTGTTCGATCAAAAGAGCTTCCTAATACGTACCCTCACCCCTTACTCCAGATCTCCGTGAGCACCCGTGTTCATTGGCATCCACGAGAGTCATTCTAGACATAGAATGCTAAGGGTAACGATTGCTTAGTGTTCATGTCTCTACTTTATGTCTTGACATGACATGAGGTATTCGAACGGTTCCAATTTCCCATAAAAATTGGTGGCGACTCCATACAAAAATGCAAACGCTTGTTTCGGTTCTCACCAAGCGCCCCGTGGGCCCGGCTGTCCCACGCTTTGGCGACTCATTGGGATAATACACTTACGTGTAGCTAGGGTGAAACTTGAACAAGGTTAGGGAATAATTTGTACAAGACAATTGTCGGTTTTCATAACTCGGTCTTCCTAGATCGTTTAATTCGGCCTTCCTAGGCCCAACCCAACCCATTCGACAATTCGTCCTGTCTAAACGGTCCTAATTCTTATTTGGGCCTAAGGATGGATAGCGATTGACGTCATCCATACCATGATGCTTACTCTTGTTTGTATCAAGGGCCTTCACTACTTGAGGAAATGGACTAGGAATCGGCCTTACTCTTGTTTGGCACGAGCCTCTCCACAGACTTCGGGTTTGATGGTTCGGTATGGCAACCCACCCTTTAAACCAAAACCCTTTTAAATGCACTCAGCATCCCGTTATAATGCTTGTATAAATGTGTAAACCATACATGATCACCACTTCTAAACAAAACCATGACGAATTTTCAAAAATCAAAATCCTTTCTTTCAAACAAGAATTTCGAAAAATAGGCCTTTAATTAGCGCAAAATCCGGTCAAAACTCTGTCCGTTTGTCGTGTCAAAATTCGGGCCACAAGCCCATTTCAAAACCTCACTTCGAGTCCATTCCTACAACTACACTACAGTTGACTAGGACAAACATTTTCAAAGACCTTGTCTTTCTTCAAAACTCACTCAACACAAGTGGCACACACCCACTTCACGAGTCAAAACTTTTCCTCTTTTAGCAAGTGTGATAGAATGGTCGATCGTGTTTTGATTCGTCGCCGATCTCTTATCCAGTTTCCAAGATGCCCGGATCAAGTGATGAAACAAACCTCCAGCAAATTCAAGATAGTAATGATCGAATCCTAGCCGCGCTAGCCCAAATGCAAGTCACTCAAGAACAAACCTATGACCGCCTTGAACTTATCGAAGGCCGTATCTTTGATGTAGAGGGAAAGTTGCCTCCCCCTAAAAGTGAAGTACTACGTTTTTCCGATGACGAGTCTAAAGATGAGAATCCTATCATAGGGACGACTGCAGCTGAGAAAAGGCTCCAATACCTAGAGGAGCAATTGATGTACCTTAAAGGGGATGACATTTATAGGGAAAACAATCGCAAGTATGAAGCCGTCAACTCCAAATTGCCAACTAACTTTAGCATGACGGATATCCCTAAGTTCAAGGGACACGAGAACCCTTTGAACCACATCCGTGCCTTCAAGGATTATATGTCTATCAAAGGCATCAAACCCGAGATGTTCTTAAGGATCTTTCCTTCATCTCTTGACACCATCCCGAAGCAATGGTTCTACACTTTAGATCACAAGAAGGTCGCTACTTGGGAAGACGCCGCAATCGAATTCTCTAAACAATATGCGGATAATGCCGAGATCCAAGTCAACATGCGTACTCTAGAGGTTCTTACCCAAAATGACAAAGAAGGATTCACCGACTTCCTAAGTAGGTGGAGGAAGACTAGTACTCAACTAGTTGAACGCCCGGATGAGGCTACTCTTTTGGAAAAGTTTGTGGATAATCTCAAGCCCATATATGCCAATCATTTGAGATACCAAAACATCAAAAGCTTCAAGGATTTAACCATATTAGGGACACGAATTGAAGATGACATCCGTAAAGGACACTTGTCCAAAACGGTAGGTCGAGGATATCAAGGGTCCACGAGTCGTTCATACGGCTCTACTAGCAAGACCGATGAGGTTAACCTTCTCGAGCCATCCAAGAAAACTAGCCCACCAAGGAAGTTCACAAACCTTGGGGATACTTATTCCAACGCTCTAAAAAGGCTAATGAAGCAAGGTAAACTCCAACCCATTGGACCTACTCCCGAACCCGAAAGGAAGTCCATGTTCTGGGATGAAAATTCATACTGTGAATACCATAGAGGCAAGGGGCACGACACAGAAAAATGCTACAAGTTGAAACACGTGCTTCAAGATATGATTGAAGATGGTCGACTCCCAATACCACCAGGAGGTAAACCCAACAACACTCAGAATCCTCTTGGAGTTCTAGTGATTACAAGTGATGAATCTACCTTAGATTGCTCACACCTCATTTCTCCCACCGAAAATGAAATTCATGCAATTGAGAACGAAGGGTTCTACTCTACTATCTCCCCTACCATTTCCGACTTTATCACATGGGCAAGGAGTGTAGATAGACAAGTTTGGGAGCTAGAGAGCATGGTAACAAACTTACGCAATCCAAACGCGATACCCAAAGAACATGCGCCACTAACCTTCTCTCAAAATGCCACCATGCAAGAAGTAGTCACCGTGGTTGATAGACTAGTCGATCAAATCATACGACTAGAAAGTGATATCATAAGAATGAGGGAACTAGCTGCAATCAATGGGGTTTTGGCCGATAATGATGAGGACGAGTATCTCATCGAAAACTCCGTAGTCAAGGAAATAGTCCAAAATGGTAAAGACCAAGATGTGGATCACCTAACTCGTTCGGGTCGCCCATATCAAAACACTACTCAAAACGGTCCAACCAACGTCATCACACCAAATGACAACGAAGATGACCCCACTGATCATTTGCTCAAGCAATTACAGAAGACCAAGGCTGATCTTTCAGTCTGGCAACTAATAGCAAGCTCATTCCCACATCGCCAAGCTTTACTGCAAGCTTTGGCCAAGCTAAGTGTAGCACATAACTCCACTCCTGAGGATGTAGTCATCTTGGTCTTCCAAGAATCACCAAAGCTAAGTAATCCTATTACTTTCTCAGACGAAGACTTGCCACCTTTTGGCGCTAGTCACAACCTCGCTCTATACATCACTGTCATTTGTCTAAAGAAGAATGTACCAATGACCTTGGTAGATGATGGCTCCGCGGTCAACGTCATACCCCTCAAAACGGCATACAAGCTAGGCATGAAAGAGTCGGATTGGACTCCCACCAATCAAGGTGTACATGCATATGACGGTACACGACGAAAAGTGGTTGGACTTGCTAGCCTAACCATAGCCACGGGACCAATCGAACGAAAAGTTAACTTCCAAATAGTGGACATCGAAGCTTCATTCAATATACTTCTGGGAAGGCCTTGGATTCACGCTTCCAAAGTGGTAACATCCACCCTTCACCAAAAGATCAAGATCCCACTAAATGGCAAAGTAGTGACGATCACTTCATCACCCATCAAGGCAATAATCGAGAAACAATCAAACAATCAAGTCCTTGCGGATCCCGTATACGAACTTGGGGGCTTCCAAAGTGTAAATGTCATAGAAAGTGAGTTGGCACCCTTATACTATAATCCCTACTCCAACTTAGTGGTCAACCACATACTCAAGTCCCAGGGATACTTCCCTGGAATGCCTTTGAACCCAATTCGGAAGAATACCTTCGCACCACACAAGAAAGGCAACTCAACAAGGATACCACTTGGACTAGGGTACAAACCTACAAAAGAGGAAGTCCTCGAAATGCTGGCCCAAGTCCAAAACCGCAAGCACGTGGGAGTCCAAATGAGGCCCTATCTCCCTACCTTAAATGGATACTTTGTTCAAGAAGGAAGTTCGGAACTCTTTCATGGATTTCCCGAACCTTGGCATTACCTTGAGAGGAAGTTAGCCGGAATCGAGATCTTTCACGATTGCTACTTCATTCCTCCAGAAACGGTTCCTACCGTCAAAACCCGTCAAGCACCTTGCTTAGACGAACAAGCTGTTAGCCTATTGTTTGGAGAAGACCGATTCATTAAGGCCGCGCAGGATGAGATCATTACTATGATACTTCAGGACGATCGCTTCAACCCCACCGCGTTGATCACAGAAACCGACACAAAGCAGCAGAAAGGATGGAGAAAATCAATCAAATGGACCAACAACCAAGGAAGACTCTTCAAGCTCACCACTGGAGAAGGAGAGATGTTCAAAGGAGAACCAGAAGACGATGAGTTCGAGTCGGAGTCGGAGTCAGAGTCGGAGTCCAGAGAAGTCATTAGAGAGTCTACTCCTGTTGTCATCCCCACTCCTTTCGTTTCTCCTAGCTTAGCCTCGAGTAGTCGCAGTAGTTTGGGAAATGCCCCAACCACTGTCCCTTTGCCGCCACTGACCATGGATCAGTTGGCTTCTTTGTTTCAACTTTACTCAAATCTTAATATGAATAAATCGGGTTACCGCTTACTCTCTGTGTTCTTTCGAGTGCAATTCTGTTTATGATGATACTGAGGATGACCAAGACCCAGACTTGACCGAAATACCTCCCTACGTAGCCAAAGAAATATTACAGGAAGGGGAAGGGGGACCAGTAATAGAGGACACCGAACCCATCAACGTAGGAACCGAACTAGAACCCCAAGAACTTAGGATAGGGACTACCTTGAGCTCTACCGAAAGGGCCGATTTCATAGACCTCCTAAATTAATTCAAAGACGTTTTCGCTTGGTCCTACAAAGACATGCCAGGGATCGACAGGGATATTGCCGAACATAGGATTCCGATTAAGCCAGGTTTCAAACCCGTGAAATGTAAGCTTCGACGAATGAGAACAGAATGGGCTCTAAAGATTAAAGAAGAAGTTGATAAGCAATTCAAAGCCGGGTTCATCAAAGTTTCCGAGTATTCTGACTGGGTAGCTAACATAGTACCCGTACCCAAAAAGGATGGGAGAATCCGTGTTTGTGTTGACTTTAGGGATTTGAACAAAGCGAGTCCAAAATATGACTTTCCTCTACCTCACATCGACATATTAGTGGACAATACTGCAGACCACGCATTACTATCCTTCATGGATGGATATGCGGGTTACAACCAAATCAAGATGGCCATGGAGGATATGCATAAGACCGCATTTGTCACCCAATGGGGAACCTATTGCTACACCGTAATGCCGTTCGGATTAATCAACGCCGGAGCTACATACCAACGCACCGTAACTACACTCTTACATGACATGATGCACAAAGAAGTCGAGGTATACGTAGATGACATGATCGTCAAATCCAAAGAAAGAGAAGGACATATTGCGAACCTTCGCAAATTCTTCGCGAGACTACGAAAGTACAACATGAGGCTCAATCCTCAGAAATGCACATTTGGAGTGACATCTGGCAAACTCCTGGGATACGTGGTTAGTCAAAGAGGAATAGAAATAGATCCTTCTAAAATCAAAGCTCTGATCGAAATGCCACAACCCCAAACAGAAAAAGAAGTCAGAGGATTCCTGGGAAAAGTACAATACATAAGTCGATTCATATCGAAACTTACGATGATTTGCGAGCCTATCTTCAAGAAACTCAAGAAAACAGACCACACCATGTGGGATGATGATTGTCAAAAGGCGTTTGACCGAATCAAGGAGATATTGGCTAAACCACCAGTGCTCATGCCGCCACAACGAGATCAACCTCTTGGTTTATATCTCACAATGAATCGAAACACCATGGGTGCTATGCTGGCTCAAACTGTAGGAAGTGAAGAAAGAGCTATTTACTATCTAAGTAAGAAGTTCTTGGAATATGAGTGCAAATACTCACAACTCGAAAAGACATGCCTCGCTCTTGTGTGGGCAACGAAGAAGCTACGTCACTACATGCTTAGCTATTCCGTCAAGATATACTCCAAAATGGATCCAGTCAAATACCTCTTCGAGAAACTCGTCCTCAACGGACGTCTGGCAAGGTGGACTCTGATGCTCTCAGAATTCGACCTTAAATATGTGCCACTGAAAGTCATAAAAGGCCGCGCCGTCGCCGAATTCTTCGCAGAAAATCCTATCAACGACGCACAAACCATAGATACTTGGTCATTTCCCGACGAGGATATACTCCAAACTGATGTAGATTCCTGGGACCTTTACTTTGATGGAGCATCAAACTTGAGAGGATTTGGAATAGGAGTGTTGCTCATTTCTCCTGAAGGTGAGCATACACCAATTGCTGTCAAACTCGACTTCGAGGTGACAAACAACGCTGCAGAGTATGAAGCTTGTCTCATCGGACTACAAGCGGCAGTAAGCTTAGGCATCAAAAACCTCCGAGTACATGGGGATTCATCACTAATCATCAACCAAGTCACAGGATCTTGGAAAATCCGAAGTGAAAGCCTTGCACCCTACCAAGCTAGGATAGACCAAGTGGCTCAATTCTTTGACCACGTGACATACCTACACCTACCTCGGGAGGAAAATCAATTTGCAGACGCTCTTACGAAACTTGCATCTTTGATAAATATGCCAGATCACATGATGGACATGCCTTTGTGCATCGAACGACGGTCAGAGCCGGCTTATGTCCACCAAATCACCGATGAAGAGGAAATCGCGCAGGAACCCTGGTTCCAAGCAATCTTGAACTTTAAGCTTAATGGTACCTATCCGCTGGATATGTACAAGAGGGGACAACGTGCTATACGCCTATTAGCTTCCCAATACATTCTGATGCAAGGAGAATTATACAAAAGAACACCTCTTGGTGTAATCCTACGTTGCCTTGATCATTCACAGGCACGAAAGGTGATGGAAGAAGTCCATGATGGAGAATGCGGTCCTCACATGAGTGGGCCTATGATGGCAAAGAAAATCACACGTTTGGGATATTATTGGACTACAATGGAATCCGATTGTATCAAATACGTAAGACATTGCCATAATTGTCAAATCTTCGGCAATGTGCAACATGTCCCTCCTTCATTACTCTATACGATAACATCTCCTTGGCCATTTTATGCATGGGGAATTGACATAATCGGAAAGATAACCCCAGCCGGAACAGGAGGTCACTGTTTCATCCTAGTAGCAATTGACTATTTCACCAAGTGGGTAGAAGCGGCTTCCTACACTGGTCTTACGGCTAAGAATGTGGCAAAGTTCATACAAAACAACATTATCTGTCGATATGGTTGCCCACATGAGATCATTAGCGATAATGGGTCACACTTCCAAGCTGAAACCGAGCAATTGCTAGCCAAATACAAGATTAAGCATCACCACTCTTCGCCCTATAGACCACAGACTAACGGTGCGGTAGAGGCGGCAAATAAAAATGTTGTCACAATTCTCAAGAAAATGACTGATAACTACAGAGATTGGCCAAGCAAAATACCCTCTGCCTTATGGGGGTATCGTACATCAGTTAGGAAGCCCACTGGGGCTACTCCTTTCTATTTGACCTACGGCATGGAAGCCGTACAACCAGTCGAGCTAGAAATACCATCCTTGCGTATTCTACTAGAAAGCCAAATCCCTGAAGCCGATTGGAAGAAGGATAGATATGAAGAACTCATCCTCCTGGATGAACGTAGGCTGCGCGCCTTGCATAATGTCCAAACATATCAAGCACGTATCAAACGAGCTTTCAACAAAAGGGTTAGGCCAAGAAACATCAAAGAAGGAGACTTAGTACTCAAATCGGTTAGAGCTCTCTTACCTGTCGACCCAAGAGGAAAATTCAAACCTAATTGGGCCGGGCCATTTCTAGTCAAATTCATACTCCCAGGGGGTGCGGTTAGAATCACAGACCTAGATGGGAATGAGTTTTCCAACCCCACAAACCTTGACCAATTGAAGAGATACTATGCCTAGAATAGGACCAAACACGCGCCTCGTGTAAACCCATGTGTCGCTCTTGTGGCACTAAATAAACGGCCCCTGGCCAAGCTGAAATAAGCTGAGTGTCACTGTGCTCTTGCATTTTGACAAATTTGACATCCTCATATCATCAAATAAACTAAATTCGCACCTTGAGAACAAGCAAAAGCTCATGCTTATTTTCTATGTTCATTAAAAGCTCTTGCTTCGAACAATTATTCTTTTACATTTACTCGAACTACGCGCAAGGGTTTGATTTCGCTTTTTTTAAGTGAATACGTAGGCAATCCTTCGCAGGATTCAACCCATTATATCTAAAATGTAAATAGAAGGACATTTGCATTGCATTTGAAATTCGACAAGAATAATAAAAGAAAATCACAACGGTTTCATAACCATTTAACCTTTTTTATTCCATTTGTTTTCTAATAATAATAGTACGTTACATAATAAAAATAGAATAGGCTAGGATTCTAAAAATCCCTTCTTCTTATTACAACGACAATAATAATAATAATCAAATAGTAAATAAGGACTCGGGCTATTCTTCCATCTTCCCTTTGCCCTTGTCATTCTTCTCATACTTCTTGTCACGACCTCGAGCGGGGCGCTCATGCACCACTTCAGACCTAATAACCAACGGTCTTTCTCGAGGCCTGACTCTTCCATTCTTACCAACCACCATTTCTGAAACAGGAGTAGTCTTTGATTTCTTTAAAGGACGAATGACCTGAAGCCCGGCTTCTTCTTCTCCCTCTGTCAGATGCTTCTCCTTCTCTTTCTCTCCCTCGCGCACCCTGTAGTCAACGGGTTCGCGTTTCCTCAGTTTCTCGCGCTCTCCCGGAGTTGCACCCTTCCTCCACCTCAGATAAGAATCTGACACCCATAAAGCATTGGCGGAGAAGTTCAAGAACCACATGTTTCTTTGGGCCCATTTAATAGCCCACTATCTTCGGCTCTCGGTAGTAAGCGCCAAGGCAGTCTGCGGGACGGTGTCAAGCCTCGGGATCGTCTGCTTCAGCCCAACTTGCCTCATCAATCTTTCCGAAAAGATGCATACCATGAACTCCAATCCCGGAATGCGCACGGACCTAGTGGGATCCAAAGAAGACACTCCAGTAACAGACTTGAGGTACCACCACGGTACGATCCACCTAATCAACGGACCATCATCACTTTTCAGCTTGTTCTTCCAATAATCGCAGACCCGGGTGAAGTCCACCATGTACAATCGCGTCCTCATCGCAATCATACGGGAGTTATAGGAAAGTGCATGAACTGGGGGCTCGATCAATCGGAGCCGTTCCATAAGCCAAACCTACCAAAAGCAGGTATTAGACACCAATCAGAAAAAAAAAACGAAAAGAAAACAAAAAAAACGAAGAAAAAAAAAGAGAAAAAGAAAAAAACGAAGAAAAAAAAAGAAAGGAAATGTGTCTTTTACCTGCAAAATGACGGGACTCCCCAGAAACTGCAGATCACGGTTGGATTTCCTATTATCCAAACCCAAAATAATCTCTCCTAAGCATAAGCAAGCTGGGCTCCTGCGCAGCTCCATTTGCTCGATAAGGCACAAAAGACGAGGATCACCTCTCAAGTCTTCATCAACATGCCCCTGGAAGACGTACACATGCAACAAACAAAAGCCGAATGCTCTCCTCCTAGCAACATGAGAGACAGTAGGGTCGGCCTTGTTGATGAATCGATCGATAAAGTCCAACATTCTCACGCCTTTCGGGGTAACTAGACGATCCACCTCAAGTCTGGTCAGTCCAAGCAAGTCTCTGAATTTGCTCTTATACCCTTGTGAAGTGGAAGGAATGGCAGGTAAATGTTCAGGATCCCACCCACCAATAGCAGCTATTTCTTCAGGAAATGGGCAAATATCACCTCCTGGGAACGCGAAAACATGATAATTCGGGTCCCAATAGTCAAGGCAAGCGTCCAAGAATGGCTTTACAATTTTAATGAGTTTCAAACTCAATAAAGATCCAAGGTTATAAGCACCCATGTCATGTTTCTCCATATTCGAAAATTCATTGGTCCATTCCTTCAAGCGGATCTCCAAAGTATTCATGACGATAATTTTCTCTTGAAAATTTATTTTGGGAGTTTTTATGTGAATAGACGAAGAAAAGACGGAAGATTTATGTGAATTAAAACTCCATCGACGCTTCTATTTATACTAATTGCTGTTTCCAAAAATCCGCCAGAACGGACCGGCAGGAACAGCGCAGACTCTGCCGCGCCTCTTTCAAAGGGACGCAGCTCATGCTGCGCCTCTTCCCCAGTCTCAATTCTGTGATTTCCGTGTTGGATCTTTCCTAATTCTATAACGCATGATTTCCTATTCCTGCGAGGTCTTATTTTGGTAAATACGAGGAGATTACCATACTTCAAGTTTCCTAAATCCGCGGGCACGTATTTCAAGGCAACGTCGACACCTTCGCCATTTCATCACACTACAATTCCTTTTCTTTTTTAGGAAATACATTTCATTTTCTTTTTAGGAAATAATTTCCTTTTGATTTCTTTTGTTGATTTTCATTTCAACATTTCATTTCTACATTTCTACACTTATAGATTTCTCTTTTTTCTTTTTTTAGGGGGTAACCCTCACTACCGTCCGGTCATTTCCGGCAAAATTTTTGCATTTTTGCATTTTCGTGTTCTTTTGAGTCTTTTTTGCGCTAATTAAGGTCACACGTGTATAAAATGTATGTTTTGCGTGATTTCCATGTAAATTTCGGCAGCATGACGGCGTAAACCGTTATCTACCAAACCTGTTCAAAAACTAACCTGCAGATACAAGCAACACAACCCAGCAGCAAAGGCACTCAGGCCGTCGTATATACGCCAAATGAAGCAAATGTACGACAAACTGGGGGCTTGCGCCTCAAACAAAGTCCAAAAAATGTTCAAAATCAGATGTCCAAGTGTACAAGTCTACAAAACTACACAAAACTACTGCTGGGCACCCTCCAACTCAGCAACCCTCGCCGTAAGAGCGGCAATCTCGGCATCCCGAAACTCGAGCTCCCTCAACAAGCGAGCTGTCTCCTCCCGAGACTGGGTCAACTCTCGCTCCAGATCGCGGCCAGCCTGTAAACAGCAGTAAATTGGCTCATGTCAATCAATTCAAGCAAAATTGGAAATAAAAAAATCAAAAGAAATCAAATAAGGTTCATACCTGACGACCTCGACCACCGACGAGTGCCTCGATGGCAGTAGCTCGCAGCCGGTTGGCCACCCTCCATAGTGCCACGAACCGAGATGGCGCAACCTGCATTTCAAAAGAAATTCTCAGCAAATCGAACAAGTTCAATCAAATGTGTTCTTACACAAAAGTCATATAAGCTAGAGGCTCACCCTCCGAATCAGATGCTGCCAGTCGTCTAGGCCAGCATCCGTCACCGCTACGTCAAAGTCACGCAGCTCGGAGATCATCGTCCTCCCGGTCGCGTCAGTGTACTCAAGGGTCTCGGGGTACACTGGGGGTTCGATGCCCGCCGCCTCGACCTCCTGCAAGGACAAATAGCTCTCATTAATCGATGATCTTTCGTCGTAAAATCAAAATCAAGAAAAAGTAAAAAATACTCACCACTACTGGCCAGTACGCCAACCTCCCGTAAAGGAACGCCGAGTAGTCCTCGCCAGGGAGAAGAAGGTCGTCGCCACTGGCACCAGCCCGTCCGCCTCCTCTCGGCCTCGCAGGGCTCCCTGAACATCGTCCTCGGAGGATCAACGGGAACCGTCAACGCGTCCCGAGAGCACTGACGAGCCAAACGCTCGCCCAGATACCACACAGGGCCCATCGACGTCCACAACAGCAACCGACTCGGGCTCCTAGGTCGAAGGACCTCAGCGACAAAAGGAGGCCCTCCAGCGTACTCCGCCCAAGGTCTGGGCACCCACTGCGACAAGATAAGGCAAAGATCATTCCTATGATCAATTGAAAGACAATATAAGAAGCAAGCGTATATAGATGAGATACTCACGCTGCTCAGCTGAAGGGCGTTCACGTCCCGCCGGTAGACATTGTGAGAAGAACGCTTGCTCTTCAACCGGCACATCACCCAATCCCTCACCACGGGATAGGCCTTCTCCAGCGGCTCCGTCCTCTTCGGCGCGAGACTCGGGAAGTAGGAGTACACCCACGCCTGTAAAGCAGAATAATCAGTGACGACCTTTCGTGATTCGATAAAGGAAGGAACTTGCTTTGATCTAAAAAGGGAAGGTTCATACCTCCAACAGTAGCCCAGGTCCGACAGCACCAGGAGAAGTCCCCTTCTCCATCAACTCCGGACGAACCATGGCCCTCATGAAGCGGATGAGGACCGCAAAACCAGATAACCCAGGTCCCCAACGCCCTAGGGAACTCAGGTCGAAAGAAAGGGAAGAAGCTTCGTCGACGACCTCTCACCCTTTTCTCCGAGGTAAATCGAAGACAAAACCACCACGCCCACAAGCGAGCCCTCTGCGTCACCGGTGTCAAGGAGGAGGAGCCGTCTCCCTCCCATCGATCGTCACCAGTGCCGGGGTCTTCCCCGAAAAGTAATCTCGAACGTAAGTACTGGGTACCAAACCCGGCACTGCAACAGCCTTCGGCGACAAGTTCCAGCCGATCAACCTCCTCGCCTCGGCCGAGTCCGCCCTTATGGCAGTCTCCGGCCACACCATCTCCTCGCTCCCGCACGGCAGACCAGAAATCATGCCGTAGTCCTCCAAAGTGACTCCCACCTCACCAAAGGGCAGGTGAAACGTGGAAGTCGTATCCCAGAATCGGTCCAAGAAAGCGCGGACTAGGCTAAGGTTAGCCCGCAACTTCCTCTTCACGATATCCCTCCAGACCTGAACCAGAGGACCGAACGCTCCACGCTCGATCATGGCCCTCTCTTCCGCTGACAGCTGCTCGTAGTGCTCCATCGCTGTCGTTTAACCCGAGAACGACCTGATGTTCCCGGCCTCCTATTATGATTTGAAACAAAGCTATCTTTAGTTTTGAATGAAATGTGAAAGAAATTTAGACAAAAAGAATGAAAGAGGACAGGTAGTGAGTAGTGAATTCCTATTTACCAGACTCTTCACCGTCCTGTAGGACAAGTGACCCTCTGCGGCCCACACCAGGTGCCTACTCTCCCAGGTCTCGGCCCACGCAGGAGCTCCCCTCAGCTGACGACCTCCTCGCCCAACGTTGGCTCGTCTCGGGATCTCCTCCTCCTCGGCGGCCTCCTCCTCACGAAACTCAGCAGCCATCACCGCAGCGGTGAAGGCCTGCTCTAAAGCCTCCTCGACAGTAGCGGCGTCTATCTCCATGGGAGTCCTCCCAGAAGTGGAAGCCTCATCACCTGCAACGTTAAAGTAAATTCAAGCCGCGTCACATGACGACAAGCCTTTGTTAAGGAGTTTTCGAGCCTTCAAAGCCCTGGAAACACCCTTTCCGGCCATCTTTGGCCATATTCCTACCAACCCAATCGCTCATGTGATAAATTGGGTCAAGTCAAGTCCAAGTCGAAGCATAGTTCCGGGTTCGAGTCGAAAATTCGGCAGCATTTCGTTATAACGGCGATTATGCCCTAAAAGGTGTCCTGAAAAAGTTGTCACAAACCAAAATTCCGAGATGGTAGAAAGTTTACCCATCATTCAAGGATTCCAAATGTCAAATTTCATCGCAAATGGGCAATCCTAAGGCTATTTTCGAAGCAATTTACGATTTAGCTGTAAAACCGTCTCAAATTTCGCTCAAAAGCTCAAAACTCGACAAAAATTCGAGACAAATACATGGTCATGTTCCTAACATTGCCTACTATCCATTTCTAACATCAATTTGTCATGGCAAATCCATTTGGGGGAAAAGCCCCAAATTTTCGATCAAAAGGGTCGAAAACCCTAAATCTCGCGGCTCAAAATTCAACAAATGTAAATGATTAATGCAAGATTGGAACACATACCTCGATTAGTCATATTTAATGCAAGCTTTTGGATCAAACCTCGACGGAAATGGTGAAGATTTGAGAGAGAAATTGCAAGAATTATGTTTCGAAATAATGAAATACAATCCGTCTGATTTCGCGTTTTTTCGCAGAAAACCCAAATTGGGGAAAAGACGCAGCAGGCGCTGCGCCTCTTCCAAGAGACGCAGCTCTTGCTGCGCCTCTTCCTTGTGTTCCCTCCATACGAATTTTCAAAAATTCGTTATGAGTTCGTTATTTGTGGGCCCATCTTTGGTGCGCCTCTTCCTCGACGCTGTTATATTCTTTTGGTCCGTTTCGATGATTTTCTTTCGTTCCGCCCGCATTTTATCCAGCGCAGTAGTATTTTGCAGTATTGCTCAAATTCCTTTTATCCAAAAGCGAGTAGTATTTTGCGATCTTTGCTCATATCCTTATATCCGGTAGCGAGTATTTTGCGATCTTGCTCATATCCTTATATCCAGCGCAATAGTATTTTGCAGTACTGCTCAAATTCCTTTTATCCAGCGCAGTAGTATTTTGCAGTACTGCTCATTCGAGATTTCTCCCACGACGATCAAGATGTTCCTAGTCGTCAATATATTCCCCAGTAAGAGTTCGCTTGAGACCGACGCAAGCAGATTCAACCTCAAGTTTTGCCAGAATTCGCTTGAGACTGACGCAAGCGGATTCCCCCAGCGATTTCTACCGACGTCCTGCTGCCCTCAATATTTCTTGTTTCCCGCGAAGTTCGATTAAGTCTCGGGTATGGTTTACGCTTATGGTGGCGAGCTTCCTTACGTAGTCTAATGGACTTTAAACGACCCTCCCCGATAGTCGACAGACTCTAAAATGTTCCCGACGACAGGTCCTTGGTTCAGACCCCTTGAGCCGCCTCGCGTCGCCATAGTCGTCAGGTTGTAATCTTCGATTGACCTGTTGGTTATACTTTGACTTTCGCCTTGTCCAAGCCTCAGTCAAAGTGGGGGCTCTGTAGACACCTCGTTTCTGCACCTCCCGCAAACCACCCGGTGATGATTGGGCCGCATGTTTGATTCGCGGAACGATTTGTGACAGTTCGTAAGATTATCGTCAAGTGATTGCTCAAATATTAATATCGACCTCTCAGTTGTCATCTACGTCCCGATACGGTCGTTTTGGCAGTAATTAGAGTACATTCGGAGTCCGGGTCAAAAACCGTCTCCATTTTAAATAATCTGTTAAATCCCGAGTCGGAATGTTCTGGAATGTTCCGGATATTTCTATTCCATATTTTACAAGTTTTAACTTTTGGCAAATAATATCCCGTAATATTCATAATAAATATTAAGGAAGATCGAATTATTTCCGTCCTACCATAACTCAAACGCGGAAATCTTTCTTCAGCAGGAGGAAACCTCCTGGGAATAGACGCAGCAGGTGTTGCGCCTCTTCCAAGAGACGCAGTGGCTGCTGCGCCTCTTCCCAGGCCCTTCTCTGGATGTTCCACGTATCTTTTTCATATCTTTCCGAGATTCACTTCCAAAGAGTCTCCGAAACCCTATTCCTTCACGTGATTAGTATAAATAGGAGCCTTCGCTCCTCATATTTCTCACGCGAGTGTCCGCCCTTCTCTTCTCCCTTTGCATTCTAGACTTTGTTCTTAATAATTGGCGCCTACGTTCTTGAACATTCGACCACGTAAGCTCGGATCCTTCCGGGTACCAGCCTCTCCGTTGCATGACCGACCAATTTGACCAACTACACAATAATCAATCTAATTAATCAATTTGTTTCAATCGTTTTCCTCTCACGAGGGCACTCTTTTTGCATTCGCGTTGAGCATCACTAATCGATATCTTAGTTCTTCTCGTTTCGTCAATGTGTAAGTCTGAGGGTGTAAATCTCTCTTTTATTTATTGTATTTATTTATTGTATCATTATTGTAAGGTTTACGTCGAAGATACCATTAAAACCGATTTCTAAAACCGTCTTTAAAACCTTTTTTTACGGATTTTCAGAAGACTGACAGTCGAGAAAAGACGCAGCAACTGCTGCGCCTCTTCGAAGGAGCGCAGTTCCTGCTGCGCCTCTTCGTGAGGCTGCCGCAGTTCCTGCTTCTTTTCTTCTTCTTCGTCCTCTGTAAATTTCGTTTTGCTTTTATTTATTTTGTTTGTTTGATTAATTCTTCGTTCACACAATAGTTTAACATTCACATGTATATAATTCATCATTCATTCACATGTTTAATTCATCATTAATCCGACTTAAATCCCAAGTAATTCATATTTGCGGGTTTTCGTCATTAAATTCAATTCCGGGTTGTAGAGATTCAATTTGTTCATATTGGGTTTCTGGGATTCGTCTTTGATATAGCTCTCATCTGTTTATTCACATATTTATCATATATTCGTCATATATATCATCATATTTAGACTAGTCAATTGATTTAATTTGTTGGACTCATTAATATTATTCACTTCTGTCATTATTCCATCTTGTATCAATTCGTTTGCATCCGTCTCATTCATGTTTTACTGTTTTTATGACCCATTCATATGTTAAATAACCTATTAATCACTTTCATCCGAGTAAATATTTTTAATCATTCCTTAAATTCATCAATTAACATTAACGGCTTGCAATTCCGGCTTCACAGCCAGAACTAAGCCAAGGAACAGACGCAGCGTCTGCTGCGCCTGTTCCTGGCTGAGTTCTGTCCCTGAACTCCGTTTTTGCCTTGACCTAGTTTAATTAACTTACGTAATTAATTAACTAATATCCGTAATATCGCTAATTTATGTTCGTTTATTTCATTAATTTTATTCTTTGATTATTTTATTTCTTTTTCCCAAATTATCCGTTTTAAAGGTATTTTCGACATAAATCGCCTATCCAATGTAATTATTGTAATTTTCTTTTATTGTATTTATCCTATTTCTTGTATGTCTTCACATGTAATTGAGCATTAAATCCAACTTCGACATTAATTGTATGCCTAACTAATTGTTAACCGACTTAGTATTAATTCTCACATGCTAGGATTAAAACTTGGATGTTGCATTGCATGCATATAACCGACGGTATATCGAGTACGAATAACTTCCCTAATCATTAGTAGAGGCCGCTATCGAGGCGGGCGAGATTAGGTGTTCGATCAAAAGAGCTTCCTAATACGTACCCTCACCCCTTACTCCAGATCTCCGTGAGCACCCGTGTTCATTGGCATCCACGAGAGTCATTCTAGACATAGAATGCTAAGGGTAATGATTGCTTAGTGTTCATGTCTCTACTTTATGTCTTGACATGACATGAGGTATTCGAACGGTTCCAATTTCCCATAAAAATTGGTGGCGACTCCATACAAAAATGCAAACGCTTGTTTCGGTTCTCACCAAGCGCCCCCGTGGGCGGCCCGCTGTCCACAAGAAGTAGGCGGCATTAGAATAGTAGACCTAGAACGCGCCATGGTCGATCGACTGGGTTCCCTGGTCGATCGACTGGCCTCGTGAGATTTGCCTTCGTTTTAATTAATTTCATTGGTATATTTGACGAATCGAGTGCACGCGACTAGTTGAATGTTCAGGAATTGACCGACCCAATAAAGATCGAAAGATAGGGGAGGGAGATAGCCTACCTAATTAAGACGACTAGATTAATGAGATCGAAAGATGAGTTAATTTAGACTTTTAAGTCACTTTTCAGGACGAAAGTTAGCATTAGTGATATTAGGGACCTGTAGCGAGATCGGAAGATGCTACCTGTTAAGAATGGACCGAGAGGACTTCTTATTTTCCCGTCTCACGTGATTGTTTTAGACCTACCTAGTATACCGCGGCCGAAACTATAGTGAACCGACCATCTTACCACCCTTTTTAATATTTGTTTTTATCCATCTCTTTATTTTTATTGCCTTTAGTTATAGACCAACTCAAATCAAATCCCCCTCACATTTGTTGCCTTAGACTAGAATTAGACAACTATAAATTACATTCGCCTCTCTGTGGTTCGACCCTGCTATCGCTATCTATAGTTGTAGTTGGAATTATAAATATTATTTTTGACACCTTACGACGGGTATCAAAAGCTCATTTTGAAACCTGACAATCACTCATTTGAATCTAGATTCTCATCCTAGCCTAAATCGAATACTAAGGCTGACTCGTTTGAAGGTGGCGTGATTTGGCCTTAGTTATGACCCGTAAGAAATCGACAAGATGAAAGGTGGATGGTGGGTTGATTGAATCCTTTATTTTTAAGGATTGCCTACGTATTCGCGTGGAGTGAAATCAAATCCGACGTAGTTCGATGAGGTGCATAAAATTGGTGTTTTTGTTGTTCGTGTGTACAGACCCAAAGGTTTTACCTAAGGTGCCATGTTATATCCCGTTCTAGCCTACAAGGTACCGTTAAATCCCGTATCTGGGGTTGGTGTAAAAGGCTTGGATTGTAACACCCCCATACTCCAAGTGCCTTCCCAGGACCACTCAGGTATAAGGACATTACCATCTCGGTTGCCCGAGGCAATGATAATCAAATAAACAATAATGAAACAACATTTAGATAGTAATACTTTAGTGAAAGGTTACAATCCAAAAACCAAACCGAAATACGAATACATGTTCTCAAACTGACTGTCTACTGATCTAACTGAAATGTATATGAAAACTACTAAACTACAGCGGAAGACTTCTATCATCAGATCGTGGCACATCCCAGCTATCCCAGTACTCAACTCATACCTGCTCAATATCTGCTCACCATCCCCGAATGGATCACCGCAGGTTTTAAAAACAATAACCGGGGTCAGTACTATTTACATAAATTATATAACCAAGAGAACAATAACCAACACAGCTCATACAATCATACACAATCAATAACTCCACTCCATCTCCGTCACCGACTGTCCACTGGACCAGCCCTGCCAGTGGGGGACCGCAGCCGTTCCCACCTAAGCCCCGCTCATCATACCGAGCGATAACCCTGTCCCATTAATGTTCACATCCCCTTCCGTGGCGGGTTCCACGAAGGGCGAAACTAGGGCGTGAAGCGGCTCCCGCAAGTGACTCCACTCAGCCGAGAACGCATCTCGAGAACCACAGACAAACAATCACAATATCAACAATCGTCTGAATCTATCAACAATGTATAATCACAACCGTCTGAATCAATCAACAACACTAATTACAGCACAATCACCACACATTATGTAATTAATACTGAGTAGGGAAACCCTACCTGGAAAGCACAACAATCAGACGATCTCACAGCTTATATCAAAAAGCTTCCTCTACGAAACCTCCTCCTAACATACAAACATACAATCACTACCATGCATATAACACAACAAAACCCCCAATTCCCAAATTAGGGTTTAACCAACTTTAAAGAAACATTATAAAAATGGTATATAGGTCTTACCCTTGACGCAAGGATCACAACGGTATATAGAAAAGTGAAATCCGACCTTCCAAACTCCGGGATTTGCTAACAATGCGATTAAGGTGATGAACGTACTTTTCTTTCTCTCTTGACAGTAATTTAGGTTTTGAAAAGTGTTTAGAACAATGACGGAAAAGATTATATACCTTAATCGCATAATTAACAAAACCCGAGAAAACAACCCCCGTAAACCGGCTACTCGATCGAGTAGCTGAGGTACTCGATCGAGTACCCCCTTACTCGATCGAGTGTCCTAGTTACTCGATCGAGTACCCAACAGGTCAGAAACTATTTATAAATGCAACTCACCCTTACTCGACAGAGTAAGGCCTACTCGATAGAGTACCCCAAGACTCATAAATACGGAGTATTACAGTCTTCCCTCCTTAAAAAGAACTTCGTCCCCGAAGTTCAAACCAACACAAAACAAAGACTCACACTACAACACTCCCGACTCAACAATCAAAACAAACTCAACATTGAAACTTGTTACTAACTCAAACTCAACCCGACTCAACGACAACAACTATACCGACACAACATAAAAAGGGTATAAAACTCTTAAAAACTCTTTGCGATCATCTCCTACCCCCCTAAAAGAAACAAGGTTACGTCCTTGTAACCATACATACCTGATAAAAAAGGAAAGGGTAGCGCTCTCTCATGACATCCTCTGCCTCCCATGTAGCTTCCTCAGTCTCGTGGTTGGACCAAAGGATCTTAAGCAAAACTGTCTCACCACTCCTAGTCTTCCTAACCTTCCGGTCAAGAATCTGCTTAGGTACCTCAAGATATGATAAAGACTCATCTAGCTCTAAGCTCTCTGCCTCTAACACATGTGACGGGTCCCTCACATACTTCCGCAGCTGCGATACATGAAACACATTATGCACTCTCTCTAACGCAGAAGGTAAAGCCAGACGATAAGCAACCTCCCCAACTCGCTCTAAGATCTCATAAGGACCGATGAACTTCTTACTCAGCTTGCCTTTCTTTCCAAATCTCATAACCCCACGCATAGGAGAAACTTTCAGAAGAACCTTATCCCCAACCTGAAACTCTATATCCCGGCGATGTAGATCTGCATAACTCTTTTGCCTATCCTGAGCTGCTCTCATCCGTTCCCTGATCATCTTAATCTGTTCAACCATCTCATGTACCATTTCTGGTCCTAGAACCATCGCCAAAGATCGTCCCAACAAATCGGACTCCTGCATCTCCTCCCATATAAAGCCTCAAACGGTGCCATGCCAATACTAGTGTAATAGCTGTTGTTGTAAGAAAACTCTATCAAATCTAACCTCTGTTCCCAGCTACCACCAAATTCCATCACACAAGCTCGTAACATATCCTCAAGAGTTTTGATTGTTCTCTTAGTCTGACCGTCTGTTGCAGGATGAAAAGCTGTACTCATCTTCAAAGTTGTTCCCAAAGATTCTTGCAACTCTTTCCAAAACCGTGATATAAACCTCGCATCTCTGTCAGACACTATGTCCTTAGGGACTCCATGTAACTTTAGTACATTCTTTCGATAAGCCATAGCCAATTGAGCTTTAGTCCATGTATCTTTCATTGGAACAAAGTGAGCTGACTTGGTCAGTCGATCCACTATCACCCATATCATGTTATTACCCTGTTGACTCTTTGGCAAACCCACCATGAAATCTATAGAAATGGATTCCCACTTCCACTCAGGTACCTCTAAAGACTGAACCTTACCTTGTGGTCATTGCTGTTCCCCTTTAACTCTCTTTCATGTCAAACAACGGGCCACAAACTCAGTTGTTTCTTTCCTCATCCCAGGCCACCAAAACGTGTTCTTCAAATCCTTGTATAGCTTGTCACCACCTAGATGTACTGAATACGGTGTACAATATGCCTTTGTCATGATTGTCTTTTTCAGCTCCTCATCATTAGGGACACACCACCTACCGTCAAACCTCAAACTACCATTTGTATGAATAGAGAATCGAGACACTGTCCCTTTTCTCTACTCCAGCTTTCCACTCAACCATCTTAGGATCTAAAGCCTATTTACCTCGAATATCATCATAAAGATCAGCCGCATCACAAATCTCCCACAAAGATCCCCTCTCTGCATCATATGTATCCCGAACTTCCCCACCTCATCTCTCAACCTCATCAAAGATAGAGCTGTACACAGGGAGTGTACACTCTTCCTACTCAAAGTATCTGCAACCACATTGGCTTTCCCTTCATGGTAGATAATATCTATGTCATAATCGCCAATCAGCTCCATCCACCTCCTCTGTCTCATGTTCAACTCCTTTTGAGTGAAAATGTACTTGAGACTCTTGTGATCCGAAAATACCTTAAAGGTCGCCCCATAAAGGTAATGTCTCCAAATCTTGAGAGCAAAGACCACTACACCCAACTCCAGATCATGTGTAGGGTAGTTCTCCTCATACGTCTTCAATTGCCTAGAAGCATAGGCAATCACCTTACCGTTCTGCATCAACACACAACCTAACCCATTCTTTGAGGCATCTGTATAAACCTCAAAGTTCTCGATCCCTTCAGGCAATGCTAACATAGGAGCTGTGGTCAAACACTCCTTTAATGTTTGAAACGCCTTTTCACAACTCTCATCCCAACGAAACCTGTTCTCTTTCCTCATCAAAGCTGTCATAGGTCTAGCTATCTTGGAGAAATCTTTCACGAACCGTCTGTAGTATCCAAACAAACCTAAGAAACTCCTGATCTCAGCAACATTCTTTGGTGCTTCCCACTTTGTCACTGCCTCAATCTTCGCCGGATCCACAGCTACTCCCTCCTTAGAGATCACATGCCCCAGAAAAGCAACTTTCTCCAACCAGAATTCACACTTGGACAGCTTAGCATACAACTCATGCTCCCTCAAAGTCTGCAACACAATCCTCAGATGCTCCTCATGCTCCTCCTTAGTCTTAGAGTAGACTAAGATGTCCTCGATAAACACCACCACGAACTTGTCCAAAAACTGTCTGAAGATTCTGTTCATCAAATCCACAAACACGGCCGGTGCATTAGATAACCCAAACGGCATTACCACATACTCATAATGGCCATACCTCGACGTGAAAGCTGTCTTTGGTATGTCCACCTCTCTAATCTTCACCTGATGGTACCCCGACCTCAAATCAATCTTAGAAAAGACTGATGCACCACTCAACTGATCAAACAGGTCATCTATCCTTGGCAAAGGATACTTGTTCTTCACCGTCACTCGATTCAGCTCTATGTAATCTATGCACAACCTTAAACACCCATCTTTCTTCTTCACGAAAACAACTGGTGCTCCCCACGGCGATACACTAGGTCTAATGTATCCCTTCTCTATCAGATCATTTAACTGTTTCCTGAGCTCCTCCATCTCCTCAGGACCCATCGGGTACGGTGCCTTAGAGTTTGGCCCCGTCCCCGGTTTTAACTCAACGGTGAAATCTATCTCCCTCTTTGGTGGTAAGCCCGGTATCTCCTCTGGAAAAACATCTGCAAACTCTCCCACCACTGGTATCTCATCAACTGTCGGACTTTCTATCCGGTCATCTCTCACATGGCACAAGATCAAGGGACATCCCTTCCTCAGATAAGACTTCAAAGTGACAGCTGCAATCAACTTAACTTTGGGTTTGACCATAAACCCACGATAAGACACACTAACACCCTTAGGCCCCCTCAGAGACACTTTCTTTTGATGACAGTCTATCTTAGCCTTATACTTTCCCAACCAATCCATCCCGACTATCATCTCAAAACCATTAAAAGGAAACTCTAGCAAGTCTACAGGTAGATCAACTTGCCCAACTATCATAGACACATCTCTAAACAACCTCCCATATGATACAGACTCACCCGAAGGTATAAAAACTTTCTCACTCACAGACTCATATACTCTCAAACCCAACCGTTCGACATGACTCGAAGATACAAACTACTGAGAAGCCCCCGAATCAAACAAAACAAAGGTATGAATACCGTTAACAAGAAAAGTACCAGTGATAACATGTGCATCTTCCTCAGCTGCTTTCTTGTCCATCATGAACAGCTTTCCACTAGTCTTCTGTCCACCTCCCGGGACAGTACTGGATGATGTGGTCGGCTTAGCACCCGACCCCTGATTGTTGTTGTTGTTCGTAGCTGGTTTCTGATAAGAATTACTGCCATTGCGGTTACCTCCACCCTGATAGCCCTGACTTCCCCGGTTAGACCATGACCCACCTGGTCTGTTACTCGCATAACTCTGTGCAGGTCCCTGAGAATAGCTCCCCCGAGCCGTTCCCTGAAAAGCTCTCGGCATACTCGTACAATCATGTCTCTTGTGGCCCACACCGCCACAGCCAAAGCAAGTCATACCCCAACTACCACTGCTACCCACACGGCCACGCCCGAAGGAAGCCCCAGCACTAAACCCTGACCCAGAAGAAAACCTTTTAGCTTGATTGTGGTTGCCTTTCTTGTGACTAGATTGGCCACTGCCCTCACTCTCAGCCTTTCTTTTCTCAACACCCGCTCTCTCCTGAGCCATCTCTACTAGCCTCTCTGCTCTCCCAGCTCTCTCATAAGCTTCCTTAATATCAGTAAGGACTCCTACAGGTAGCTTATCCATGATCTTAGGGGTCAACCCCCTCTCAAACCTCAGCGCCAGATTCTCCTCACTCAACCCCATATCCTCAGCATACCTAGACTTCTCATTAAACTGTTTGTAGTACTCACCCACAGACATGTCAGATGTCATCTTAAACCCATCAAACTTCTCTCTCAGCTTACTCCTCACATGCTCCGGTACAAACTCTTTCCTCATAGCCCTACGAAACTCATCCCAAGGTATAGCAGGTAAGCCCTGGTTAGCATACAACTCTCTGGCACTCACCTTCACCTTATCCCACCACTCACCAGCTGCTTCCCTTAGGTAGAACGCAGCTTGCTCTACTCTCATCTCATCGGGACAGTGAACTAGGTCTAGTATATTCTCCATCTCACGATGCCAGTTGTCAAGAAGGTTTGGTTCCCCGACCCCCTTGTACTCTTTTGGGTTGAACCTAGCTATGTAAAGGCTGATCTTAGAGTGATCAACCTCCTTATCCTTATTCACTTTTCTTAAGGCCTCGGTAAGAGCATCTTGGTGCTCCAACATCTTAACGATATCATCCATATTCATGGTCTCAGCTCTGGCATAGTAAGCGTTTTTCTTGGGCGGCATCTTGAAACTATATAAGAAATGGTAGACATAAACATACGCACTATAAACCCAAAACACGAAAACAGACTGCCCAGACCCTACTCGATCGAGTGCCCAACCCTACTCGATCGAGTAACAGGCTACTCGATCGAGTGCCCCGACTCCAGACCCCAAACAGACCTTTTGATCTCTAACATACTCGACCGAGTAGCCAGGCTACTCGATCGAGTGACCCCCTACTCGATAGAGTACCCTAGATTCTCGATCGAGTACCTAAAAACTCGATTGTGGTCGTAAAATCGTCAAATACCCACCCGATCAAGTCAGTCCCACTCGATCGAGTCATGCTGACTCGAATATGCTACCCGCATGTTATAACATATCCTAACATGTAAAGCAACTTATAAACACGATATCATTTCATAGTTAAGCATACTATGCTACTCAACTGCTCATACGATTAACAAACAACTATATCATGTTATCAAATGCCACATAGTAATCACCCAACATGCTTCTTATTCCAACAACAATTCTATATATATATATATCTCGTCGATCTTTCATTCATATTCTCAACTTCTACTTCAAACATCCAACATTTACAACACACTTCATCACATCCACACACAAGCGAACAAACAACACATACGACTTAACAGATATTTCCCCCCATGTGACCGGTTCAAAATTGTAGGGCGAGTTCGCGACTTTGGGACGTCTCCCAAGCCTTTGCATTAGGTCCTACAATCTTCCCCCCGGGTTCATTTTAATTGACTCCCTATATTCATTGGGTTCATTGGTTACAGGTTTCAGGATCGTCGCTCTTATACCATTTGTAACACCCCCATACTCCAAGTGCCTTACCAGGACCACTCAGGTATAAGGACATTACCATCTCGGTTGCCCGAGCCAATGATAATCAAATAAACAATAATGAAACAACATTTAGATAGTAATACTTTAGTGAAAGGTTACAATCCAAAAACCAAACCGAAATACGAATACATGTTCTCAAACTGAGTGTCTACTGATCTAACTGAAATGTATATGAAAACTATTAAACTACAGCGGAAGACTTCTATCATCAGATCGTGGCACATCCCAGCTATCCCATTACTCAACTCATACCTGCTCACTATCTGCTCACCATCCCCGAATGGATCACCGCAGGTTTTAAAAACAATAACCGGGGTCAGTACTATTTACATAAATTATATAACCAAGAGAACAGTAACCAACACAGCTCATACAATCATACACAATCAATCACTCCACTCCATCTCCGTCACCGATTGTCCACTGGACCATCCCTGCCAGTGGGGGACCGCAGCCGTTCCCACCTAAGCCCCACTCATCATACCGAGCGATAACCCTGTCCCATTAATGTGCACATCCCCTTCCGTGGCGGGTTCCACGAAGGGCGAAACTAGGGCGTGAAGCCACTCCCGCAAGTGACTCCACTCAGTCGAGAACGCATCTCGAGAACAACAGACAAACAATCACAATATCAACAATCGTCTGAATCTATCAATAATGTATAATCACAACCGTCTGAATCAATCAACAACACTAATTACAGCACAATCACCACACATTATCTAATTAATACTGAGTAGGGAAACCCTACCTGGAAAGCACAACAATCAGACGATCTCACAGCTGATATAAAAAAGCTTCCTCTACGAAACCTCCTCCTAACATACAAACATACAATCACTACCATGCATATAACACAACAAAACCCCCAATTCCCAAATTAGGGTTTAACCAACTTTAAAGAAACATTATAAAAATGGTATATAGGTCTTACCTTTGACGCAAGGATCACAACGGTATATAGAAAAGTGAAATTCGACCTTCCAAACTCCGGGATTTGCTAACAATGCGATTAAGGTGATGAACGTACTTTGCTTTCTCTCTTGACAGTAATTTAGGTTTTGAAAAGTGTTTAGAACAATGACGGAAAAGATTATATACCTTAATCGCATAATTAACAAAACCCGAGAAAACAACCCCCGTAAACCGGCTACTCGATCGAGTAGCTAAGGTACTCGATCGAGTACCCCCTTACTCGATCGAGTGTCCTAGTTACTCGATCGAGTACCCAACAGGTCAGAAACTATTTATAAACACAACTCACCCTTACTCGACAGAGTAAGGCCTACTCGATAGAGTACCCCTAGAATCATAAATACGGAGTATTACATGGATGCTTTGGGATGTGGAGTTTGGTAATAAGGGGTTTGAATGGTGAACCATCACTCTGGAGGTTTGTCTTGTGGTGCTTAGGCCAATGGGTTATGGCTGCTGATTTGGTTGTAAATGGTGTCTTGGGTTTTATGAAACTCGAGTCCAAATGGGTTGGAAAATGATGTGGGTTCAAATTTCCATGTCTGGACCCTATAGGCTTGGGTGTAATGAGACAAGCTCAATGTATCCTCAAAAATCATGACTATTTCCTTGTGACTGTCTCGAGAAGGACTTAGGGGTATAAGATTGCTAATGGTACTAACTGACCGTTTTGGCTTCGCCTCTTGAGCTTTGATCACGAATGCTTGATATTGACTTTCTGGCTTCTACAAGTTTGGTATTTTGCTTTTTCCTTTTTTTTTCCGCTTTTGCTTTTTTTTTCGTTTTTTTTTTGCTTCTTTTTTTTTGCTCTTTTCTTTTTCCTTTTTCAAGTTACAATCGATTTGTTATTTGAAAATTTTTGTCTTCGCCAATGAATTGGGTCATGCTCACATTCGAGAGGTTGGTTTGTCTTTTCTCTCTTCGAGATGGGATGATTTTGTGGGGAATGGGTTTGCCTTCTATCATGGATATGGGAAACATAGAGGAAGTCTGAGTTTGTCATAGGATTATCTAAGAGCTTGTCTTACAGCACTGGTTTTTATGGAGGTTTTCTACCCGCCAGACATGGAACAGATAAAGGAAACAGACATGAGATCCTAGTGTACCCTGCCATTTAAAACGGGACATATTCTTACCCCAGGGATGCCTTTGAGTGTGCTGAGCATTTTGGATTGATTTGATGATTGAAATGAGATGAATGTGGAAACAATTTAATTGATACCGAAGGAGTTTCGACGGGATTGTGGAAAAATAAATCTTAGACTCGACTCAGACTAAGACTCGAATGCAAATTCCGACTTGTAACCTTCAACCTCGGTTTTGAACTTTTCTCTTTTCAAGAGTCGACTCTGACCTAAAAATGGTTTTGGTCAAATTTGGTTAATTATTGAATTTTATTGCTAATTAAGTGTTTTTTCCGTCTTAAAACCGACTTAATATGCATAAAATTGGTTAATTATTAACTAAAATGAGTTGCATGTTAATTCTGGCCATGAAAATTTCTTATAGTCATACATGCATGATTTACTTAGAGTAGGTAAAAATTAGAAAATTAATTTGATTAGTTTTTCATTGTTATTGATTTTAACAGTTAAAAGTCAATAAAATGTGATTATATTAGTTAAAAATCATAAAAATGAATTTTATGGCACGAAAAATTTATCTATGGTTACATGAAAGTTGTATACATTGGATGTAAATTTATAAAATTGATTTGATTAATTTTTCCATGTATTTTGGTTTTTAAGTGATAAACCGATAAAATGTAACCATATTTTTCTAAAATTTTAATCGAATTGTTTGGGTAAAATTTTTTACATTTTCAGGTTCTGAAAACTGTTCCAGAATATTAAAAAAATATTTGATGATTTTTCGAAATTTTTGTATTTAATTTGGAATTAATTCATTAAAATTTCGAAAACAAGGTTTAAATTGTGTATTTGATATAAAATAATTTTTGGATGAAAATTTTTGAAGTTTTGAGTTCCTGGAAATGTTCCAAAATAAACAAAATTTTTATTTCAAGTTTTTACATAATTTTGTTTGTTTATTTGGATTTATTTCATAAAGGTTATGATTAAATAAGTTTTAATTAGCAATAATTCATAAAAAATTATGAGATCATCATGAAATTAGTAAGACTAATTTTTGAGTCCTAAATCAGGTTGGAAAGTTGTTTTAGTGCTTAAACTTGATTTAAGTACTAATTTGTGTTTTTTAATGGTTAAAAACCGCTTAATTAACCAAAGTTACGAGCTTTATATCAAACCGATGGTTTATAGGGCGATTTGGCATTTTAGAGCATGTTTAAATAAGATTTATATTCTGCATTTTTTTAGATGAATGTCATTTAAATTTATGTAATTTATTAATGTAATTTGTCTAGTATGGCCTAGTTAGTTAAATTGGTATTACCCATAATGTAAGGGAATACTAATTTGGTTTGTAATTAATTGCGATCTCATATCGCCATTTTGTTACATTATTAGATTTGTTTTTATTTTAATTTTACAAATGTATAATAGGAATTGCAATGTAATTCAATTTATATTTGTAATTTATTTTTATTACGAAGACCGGTGGTATCCTAAAGATGGTGCCTTTCAGAAAGGAGTTCCGATTAAGACCAGAGTTTCCAAAAGACTATATTGGAAGGCGTTCCAATGAAGTTCAAGGGACCAAAGGAGTTGGTTTTCGAAGTTGTAATAGTTAATTAGATTAACTAGATTAGGAGGCCATACTAGAAATTATTTTTACATGTTTTTTATTTATGCATTCATGCCAAATCGCCATTACATGCTTTTTTATTTATTTTTTGTCTATTGTCAATTAAAATTATCAAGCATTCACCAATTTAGTTCACTTAAAGGTGATAGATGATAAATTGACAAGATCTCTCACGTTAATTAAAATTGAGATTAGCCTTACCAATTAGTAGCACCTATGAATCCCTTATTCATTAGGGGCGGGTTCGACTCATCGGGGTGTTCCTTTTTTTTTTTTTTAAGTTGGGTAAGTAGGGTAATAATCGTTATTACACGTAAAGGTTGGTTGGACTCAACGGAATTGCAGGGTTGGTATGTCTAGCTTTACCGGGCCCAGTCTTATATTTCGGGGCTAGGAGATGGATTTACTTGAAATCTATCGACCGAGAGTTCTAGGAGTAGAATCAGTCAAAGGGTTGACTCACCGAATTTATTTAGATCTCGTATGTCTTGCGTCACTGGGCCGAGATTTATTTAGAGACGGATCTCGGGATGATTTATATAATTTAAGTGAGAGATCATTATATAAATGTTATTTCCTTAAACTCGGTTGAAATAGTTTCTCGAGTAATTTTTACGATGAATGTTAATATTTCCTTTATTCCGTTTTTGTAGTATATCATCGTACAATGACAATTTTCGACGATCAATCTACTTCTCAATATTCACAGTCGCATAGTTCCTTGGGAATCATTTCCTTGGAAAATAGTATTTATCTACATTGGAACAGACGAAACAATGCACAATTTAGTTGAGTCTAATTCTATCGAATCTTATAATTGTGCAACAAACGTTGACAAATCCTCTTATGAAGAGAATAATGCACAATTTAGTGGGAGTTTTGGGAAAGAAATCTTAGCTTTAAATGTTAAAGATAAGACGAGGTTCAAGAAAAAATACCCTGAACATTTGGACGATAAAGTAGCTGAACGTATGACGCTAAAGAGCTCTATTTCCTCCAATATTTATATGATAGACATAAACTATGCTAGTACCACGACATGGTTATTTGATACTACATGTGGTTCACACCTTTGTAATCACTTGCAAGGGTTAGTTAACGTACGACGATTAGCTAAAGGTGACATTGACCTACGTATGGGAAATGGAGCTAGAGTAGCCGTGATTTCTGTAGGAACATTTGTAATCAGATTAGGATCAGGCCAAGAGTTATACTTAAATAATTATTATTATATACCAACTCTAAGCAAGAATATAATTTCCATTTCTGTGTTAGACACAGAAGGTTTCACATTTGTGATTAAAAACAATTGTCTCACCTTTTCATATGATAATTTGGTTGATGGTCAACCATAGCAATTGGTGGAATATACATTCTAGATCTAACTAAAGATGTTTATCATATAGACAATAAAAGGGTTAGAACAGGCGATTCTGCTCAATCTTTCGTCTGGCATTGTCGTTTAGGTCATATAAACGAGAAGCGTATAAAGAGACTTGTGTCCACAGGAGTTCTCAAGCTATTCGATTTTGAATCTTATGGAATATGGAATCTTGTTTACTTGGCAAAATGACTCGTACTCCTTTTTCTGGAAAAGGTACTCGAGCGAGTGAGTGGTTGCGTCTTATACATACCGATGTATGTGAACCAATGACAATCACTGCCAGAGGTGGTTATGACTACTTCATCACTTTTACTGATGATTTTAGTAGATATGGCTATGTCTACTTAATCAGACATAAAAGTGAAGCTTTTGATAAATTCAAAGAGTTTCAGAATGAAGTAGAAAACCAACTTCAGAGAAAGATTAAAGCCTTACGATCAGATCGTGGAGGGGAATATCTAAGTAACGACTTCGATAATCACCTGAAGGATTGTGGAATAGTTTCACAGTTAACTCCTCCAGGCACACCACAGTTGAATAGTGTGGCTGAGAGGACGAATCGAACTTTATTAGATATGGTTTGATCCATGATGAGTCAAACTAAATTACCTGACTCATTTTGGGGTTTCGCGCTTTTGTCTGCTATATTCTCACTAACTCGAAGTCTGACTAAAGCAGCCGAGAAAACTCCATATGAGATATGGAAAGGAAAAGTCCCTAACTTGTCGTTTCTTCGTGTATGGGGTTGCGAAGCTTACGTCAAAAGAAAGTCTGACGATAAATTAGCTCCTCGATCCAACAAGTGTTTCTTTGTGGGTTATCCAAAGGAAACTCGTGGTTATTATTTCTATCACCGTCAAGAGGCCAAAGTGTTTGTGTCTTGAGATGTTGTCTTTCTAGAAAATGATTTTATTTCTAGAAGACAGTGTGGGAGAAAATTTGAACTTTCTGAAGTTCAAGAGCCACAAACTGAGGAGATGACACAGGAAGATATTCCTTCGGCATCTAATACAGTTTTAATTCTTTCAGAACCTAGGAGATTGGGTAGAATTAGTCGCCAGCCTGACATATATCTAGGAGTTATCGAAGAGGTTGGTGATTATGATGTGTTGCTTTTAGAAAGTGATGAACCTGTAACCTACAAAGCGGCTATATCTAGTCCCGACTCCAAACAATGGCTTGAGGCCATGCGATCTGAAATGGATTCCATGTTCGACAATCAGGTATGGGACTTGGTAGATTTACCTAAAAATGTTAGACCTCTTAAGTATAAATGGATCTTTAAGATTAAAATTGGCATGGATGGACATAAAGATGTCTACAAAGCACGATTGGTGGCAAAAGGTTTTACTCAAGTTCATGGCTTACACTATGACAAGACTTTTGCACCAGTTGAAATGCTTCGATCCATTAGGATTATGTTAGCGATTGTTGCATTTCATGATTATGAAATCTGGCAAATGGATGTCAAGACCGCCTTCTTGAATGAGTTTCTAGAAGAGGAAGTGTATATGACACAACCCAAAGGTTTTGTGGATCCTAAACATCCTAACAAAGTGTGCAAACTTAAGAGATCCATTTATGGTCTTAAGCAGGCATCAAGGAGTTGGAACCATCGTTTCGATTATGTTATTAAAAAGAATGGTTTCACTCGAAGTGTTGAGGACCCGTGTTTATACATGAAGTTTAGTGGGAGCAAGGTAGTATTCCTTGTTTTATATGTAGATGACATACTACTCATTGGGAATGATGTACCTTTACTTACTTCAGTAAAGGAATGGTTGGGAAAACACTTTCAAATGAAATATTTGGGAGAAGCTCAGCGCATCTTGGGTGAAGTGTCTATCACACCCGAAATACTCGAGACGGGGGGAGGGGGGGGGGGGAATTGAGTATTTAAAAATTATACCTACTTTTTATTTTATATTAAGGTAATTAATTACTTAAAGTTTATTGATTAAACTTTAACTAATTAACTAAATGATTATGAACGTAATGAAATGACTGAAATGAAAGATGTAAGGACACACGATATTTGAAGTGGTTCAGCTTCACACGTCGAAGCCTACGTCGACTATTCTCGATTAATAATTTTAGTACCTTACTCCGGATTACAAAATTATCAACCCAACTCGTGTAGTTAACTCTAACTATAACTCGATTTGAATATCACTAGATATTCGATTTGACTATCTTAAGTTACTAAAAAAGCACTTGATTGTTCTTCTAAGTGTTCACACAATTGAACGAGTAAGAAACAATATGAAGTACTATTATCTTATGACGTAACCTTAAGAAAGATAAGCAATTTAAAGAGCACGACTTTTCGCAATATTTTCAAAAACAAAACAATAAGACAATTAAGAATTAAACTCAAATATGTTTAGCAAAGATTGTTGTATTTCGAAAAGCTTGCTTAAATAAGGAATGATCAATTGTATTTATAGTAGAAGAGAGAACTAGGGTTTGCACGAAACCCTAGGATGCCGTGAGATAGGCGGCAAGGATTACAAGAGATAATTCCTTATCTCTTTCCTAATTTAATCCAAGATATTATAGTTTAGGTAAATAAGATAAAAGTAAATCTTATTTGTTTTCCAAAACTATATCTTTAAGATGTTTAGATAAGTAAACAAATCAAATCACATATTATAAAGATAGGAAAATATCTTATATAAATATAAGCTAGATTTGATTTAGATAGGTTACTTATGCACAACATCTTACACGCCCCAACGGTTTACAGCCCACAGCCGAAACCCTAGGCCCGTGCTAATCTTGGACAAATATCCCGCTTCATGAATTAGGGTTAGGTTTAATAAACTAGCAAACCCTAGGTAGCATGACGACCCATAAGTCGTTTTACTTAACCAATAGAGATATGCAAGTTATTTATTATAACAACCCATAATTCAACTCTACTATATACACAAATGATTTCGGAATATGTTTAAAGAATTTTATCCTTTGAAAAATGATTTTAAAACTATTAAAATCGTGCTATTAAAATGCTACCTAAATTTATAGTAGAATCAGCTATAACTTTAAGTTTGGTAAGTAAAGTTATAGGTGAAATAACTATAACTTTACCTTCCCAATATTCTTATCTTAAGATACCGTCATAAGATGAAGACCTATACTAACTAATCTTCCTGGAGACCTTCAGTGATAGGATCTTCTCTTTATCTTGACCAAAAGCTCTTCATCTTGAGCTTTGTTAAAGACTTGATCTAGCCTTTTGCTTGAGTGATCATCATACTTGAAACTTGTTACAGTTGCTTATGATGCTTTAAGAATCTTCAATGTTATAGCTCAAGCTGCTATAACATTACTTGAATGATACCTCACAAATCTTCAATGTTATAGCTAATAATGCTATAACATTACTTGCAAACTTGTAAACCTAAGTTAATCTAATCAAAGACTAAACAAACGATTACAAGCATGAGTTTATACAAAACGAGGCACACACTTGTCATTATCAAAACTTAATCATATATCTATATGGTCCAACAAATTCCCCCTTTTTGATGATGACAAGTCTCTTATGATTTGTGACTAAGTGTAAGTCCCCCCTCAACATAATACTATAAAAGTCATAGACAGTTGAACGCAAGAACAATCACTTATATACAAAGTATAGCATCTAAGGACCTTAAGAGATTAAAGGTTCTGACAAGGAGCAAGCTTAGGCAAATACTTAAGTCAACAATAATTTCTTCCCCCTCTTGACATCATCGAAAAGACGAGAAAAAACATAAAACAACTAGAATGATATGGTTTGAGACACGTATTAAGCATGGAAGGAAATATTATAAAACGAGAATGTAATCTACATAAACATGCCAAATAGAAAATAAGTGTACTACAAACAAAGATAGTCTAATTGTCAATTGGGCCAAATAAAAACAAGTGTTTAAGCCAAATGGGCCGAATGAAAAGCAAGCCAAAATGGGCCGAATTAGACAATTATTCAAAATATAAAGTCTAACAAAAGAAAGGCAAGGAAAAGAGGAGGACGGGTTTAAGGATTGTCACGTTTCACGACATTGGGGTTCACATAACCGGGACGGGTCCTAAACTCAAGAGAGTCGAGACGATCAAAGCATGAACGGACATGGTTAGCTTGTGCCGTGAGACACCTTTCGAAATTAAGCACTTTCAAGGACAAGGCTTGAGTAGCCTCGTAAACAACCCGCATATCCTCATGCATAGCCTTCCCTTCTCGCCATAAAGCCCCACCTTGACTAGCTAAGTTAGCCAATGAACTAGAATGACGAACACACTCTTTGGCCGCCCTAGCCGCATCCTTAGCCATAGCATCAACCCGAGCTTCTAGCCCATGCAAATAAGACAAGACTTCACCAAGATCCGAACCCTTCGAACCCGAAGCCCCATTCTTGTCTTTTCCCAAACCCGAGACCAACTCCGCAACCATCTTATTTTGTGCATCCATTTTCTCACAAATACTTGCCATAAAAGATTCCAATTTTTGTTCAACAACCGAGACCACATCCGACGATTTTTCCACCACATTCCCTTTTGCCAAAAACACCAAATCGGATCCAATGGCATCCATTTTCATTAATTTAAGATGAGTGTCACACATCTCATCTTTCACCTTTACACCATAGCTAGAAATCCCAATCACCCCTTTTTGTTCCAAAAGCCGAGAGACCCACATTCCATACGGCAAATCCAAAGTAGTATAAAACTTTTCCTCAATGACACAAATACTTGTTTGAACGATTTTATGAAACACAAGACGAGGAAGACTAATTTTGGATCCTTCAAGCCACTTAGATAACAACACCATCTCATAACTCGACAATTTATCACGACCACCCCTTCTTGGAACAACCGTGTTCCAAATGAAATTAAGAAAGAATTTCAATTTTGGGGTAAACGACCCCGCAAGCATGTTACTTGACCCCGTAGCATCAACATCAAACGACTTCTTAATTTTAATCTTCTCTTCCTCCGTCACATCTCCCCACTCCGCACTCGGATTTATTTCGATCCCATCATCAGGGACCGAAAACAGAGTACAAAAATCGGCAAGGGAGATTTTGACTTCGGAATCATTCACCACCGCATGCAACACATTATTTTTGACGGAGACGGAAGAATAAAATTGGATTACCTAAATAGGATAAACCGGACCAACAAAGGAACAAACTTTCTTCCATTCTTGAAAATTCAAGAAATCCTTAAAAAATTGCAAAGCTTCGATTTTTCCATACCACTTTTCGGAGTAGAGATGACCACCATGAATACCGTACCGCATAACAAAGTTGACACGGGTTCTTTCATCCGCGGTGAGTCGAAGCTTATGAAGCCCCATTGATGTTGCATTCGGCATGTATTCTCGAAACATTGTCCTTTGATGACCTTCTTGAGTAGCTACAACCTCGGTCTCTTCCACCGAATCTTCAAACCCTACGACCTTCTTTTTCCCTTTATTTAACTTCCGTCTTTTTTCTTCTAAGTTAGGATCAACCCGGTTATGATCGAGGTTAGTTGGTTTTTGGTTTGATGAAGGTGAGGAAGTTTTGATAGGGACATAGGTTTTGTTGCATGAGGGTTTGGAGGACCCGGTCCAAGTTGTGGACCGAGTTGAGGGCGAGTGGAAGCTGGTTGAGGGAGGAGTCATGATGATTATAGGATTTTAGAGGTTGAGTGTGTAGAAAAGTCTAAAGGAAGGTATTTGGGTTTTGTGTTTGTGATGGTGACGGTAGGAGGGGAGTATTTATGGGAGTATGAGATCAATTATGGTAAAAGAGGTTTAAGGGAAAAGGATAGTGGAGGTGACGTGTGGAGAGGGAGTTAGGTAAGTTTTTTGATTTTTTTTTAAAGATACTTACCATAGAATAAACAAGTGGTTAGGGTAAATTGTTTAAAAGATATGACAAGATATGTTAAGATATGGTAAGAGATAAAGTTGTGGGGAATTTCGGTTTAAGCAAGAAATTGGAACAATTGGTTACGACTTTTGGTTCTAATACAACTTAAAATATATATGACTAGAAAATGAAATATTCTCATAATATAATATAACATTTGACATAAATAAACTTGCAACGAAAAATACGGACACAGTCATACAATCTCGTCAAATCTAGTCAGTCATATAGAGAATAAAATATTTGCGACAAGTTTAGTTGCCACCAATTAAACCAATTTCCAACCGTAAAATCTCAAAACGTTCTCTAGCCAATGCTTTGGTAAAAATGTCAGCCCATTGTTTTTCAGTACTAAAAAATTCCAGTCTTATGTTGCCCTTATCTACATGATCCCGTAGAAAATGGTGTCTAATGTCTATGTGCTTAGTTCGTGAGTGTTGTGCAGGATTTTTAGATATAATTATAGCACTTGTGTTGTCACATAAAATAGGTATACACCCTACATTAACACCGTAATCACATAGTTGTTGCTTGAGCCATAAAAGTTGAGAACATACCAGTCCAACAGCAATGTATTCGGCTTCAGCAGTAGATAATGCAACGGAATTTTGCTTCTTTGACCCCCACGTGATGATACACGGTCCAACAAACGTAGCTATGCCGGAAGTACTTTTTTTGTCAAGTGAACAACCTGCATAATCTGCATCTGAATACCCTATGAGATCGAAATTACACTCAAGAGGATACCACAGATATAATTTAGATGTACCAATTAAATACTTCAAGATTCTCTTAACTGCGATCATATGCGATTCTTTAGGGCACGATTGGAATCGAGCACATACGCATACACTAAACATAATATCCGGACGACTTGCAGTTAAATAAAGAAGTGAGCCAATCATGTTGGAGTTGTGTCCTCCAGTTAGTGCGAATAACGTTATTGCACATACACTTGTACGGACAAGTGGGAGCTTGTTGGGGTTGGTGTCCTCACAGTTAGTGCAACAACATATAAAATCTCTAGAAGGATCAAAGGGCATACTTTTGGTATTATTATCAGTTGATCCACGTTTATCAATAACGGTTGGCTTGCTAGATAAGTTTGACGTTATTGTCATACAGATGGCGGTGATCAACTGGTCCCTAAAAGTCACACCTATAGGATACGTTTGAGAGATGTGACAGTATGAAAATACAGTCATGTTGATGCCTAATATGACTAACCAGTTAGTCAGAGTTATTGACTAGTAATTAGTCAAACGCGATGTTGAGATAATTATTTAATACAGATTAAATAATAATGGCTAAGGCGAATTAAGCAGTTAATTCGTAAATTAAATATAAACGATTATATTTAATTGATGTATATTGAATTAATTATACGATATTGTCTTTGTCGGACATGTATTAATATTTGAACTAATCCGTGTTATTAGTTGATGTTTTAATAACCGATAACCGATGACGATTTATAATTGAAAACCCGTCATATACATTTAGCAAATTTCGAGTCGGACCACGAGTTAAAAATAAGAGGAAGTGGAAGCCCACTTCCCCATGTGGATCTCGGTTTGGCCGAATGAAAAGAACAAAAGGAGAGCCTCTTCTCCTGGTTAACCTAATGATTTTCATTTTGCAAAATTATTAGGGTTTTGAGAACATTTCCTCTCAAAACTCAGATCTCACATCTGAAAAACTCACATAACAACTCTCTCAATATTGCAAGTCAATTAGAGAGTAATTCTAGCACAAGGGCATAGTCTCAGACGGTCTTGGGTGCAACGATTAGGAGGAAATCTCTGTTGATTTCTGTTCTTAGGCCGCATCTCAAAGGACCCAAGGTTATTTCTTATGCTTTATCGTTTCTCTATTGTATTTCGTTTATGACAATATTCACATGTTAAATTTGCGTTTTAATCCTTAAAATTTATGGGAATTTTACGGATATTTCCCTACAAATCATACCTCGATAAGTCGTCTCATCGATAGACTTACCGTTTTCATCCAAGGTCAACTTCTTCTCAGTGCCCATAGGAGTTGGTTTAGAGTTAGAATTTTCCATACCGAATTTCTTGATTAGCTCCTTGATGTATTTTTGTTGGTGTATCATAATCTCTTCAGGAGTTTGTTGGATTTGGAGTCCAAGGAAGAACTTGAGTTCTCCCGTCATGCTCAACTCGAATTCTGAAGTCATTAAATCTGAAAAATACTTGCATAAACGATTATTAGTTGAACCAAAAATAATATCGTCAACGTATATTTGTACAACTAATAGATCGGAAACCTCAGTTTTCAGGAATAGGGTTTTATCGACAGATCCTCTTTTATAACCACTTTCAAAAAGATATTTTGACAATCTGTCGTACCACGATCTCAGAGCTTGTTTCAAACCATATAGAGCTCTATCTAATTTGAAAACGTTGTTTTGAAACTTGCTATCGAGAAATCCGGGGGGTTGTTCAACAAAAACCTCCTCATTCAAATAACCGTTAAGAAAAGCTGTTTTAACGTCCATTTGAAAAAGTTTAATTCCTTTATGAACAACAAATGCTATTAATAATCTAATAGCCTCAAGTCTGGCTACAGGAGCGAAGGTCTCATCGTAGTCAATTCCTTCTTGTTGATTATACCCTTGTACAACCAATCTAGCTTTGTTTCGTACAATAACTCCTGTATCGTCCGGCTTGTTCCTAAAAACCCATCTCGTACCGATAACCGATCGGTCTTTAGGTCTTGGAACCAAATGCCACACTTTGTTTCATTCGAACTGTTGAAGCTCTTCTTGCATAGCAACGATCCAATCTGGTTCGGCAAGTGCTTCTTTGATATTTGCTGGCTCAATGGTTGACAGAAAGGAGTAGAAAGAGCAAAAGTTGTTAATTCTTCTCCGAGTTCGAACTCCTTCATTCAAACTTCCTAGGATGGTTTCCATTGGATGGGAATCCTTATATTTCCATTTCTTAGAAACATGAGGCACATCTTCATCTGAACTAGTCTCACCTTCTTCGAACGATTGGGGTTCAAGCCTTGTTCCCCCTGAATCAATGTTGTCAGGATCGGGATTCTACTTTGGATCGATGGGGAGGGTAGGATCGAATCGGTAGAATCGGGTCGTAGAATCGCAAGATTATACAAACTCACTAAATATAATTTTTTATTTGGTAAAAACATATAATTGAAAATCAAAACTCTTATTTATTAATATTTATTCATAAAATATTGGTAATTAATGATTTTAGTATCATTGTATGAACAACGTACACGAAATTTGGGTTTTACGGTGTCATTATATAAAAATATATATTAATTTTTTTTATTATGGAATCGGATCGTAGGATCGTAAAATCGTAGGATCGTATTATCATCCCAACTCTAGAAATTTTCAAATTAATAGAATCGTAAGATTCTACATCTATGATAGAATCGTAGGATCCAGAATCGGTCAAGCATTTTTGGATCGTAAAATCGTAGAATCGTTGGATCGAATCGCGATTCTGACAACAATGCCCTGAATCCAAGTCTGGGGTTATAACATAATCAGTTATAACATTGGACTTAGTTCGTTGATTAGGAGTTGAAGTTATAGCTTCATCAGTTATAACTTTATCCTCCAATTGCTTGGATTGAGAAGAGGTTTTAGTATCATCAACTAAACTCTCAGTACTCTTTCCTTTATCATTCGAATGGCTTTCTTGTTCATCATTTGTGCCCTCAATTTATTTATCTTCCTCATCCAGTTCTGGAAGTTCATCCCTGGATAGTCGGAAATCAGGTTCGTTCAAATCTTGTTCCTCATCCTGTTAAGCTTTGTCAAACATATTATTCTCATCAAAAACAACATGAACACTTTCTTCGATGCATAAGGTTCTTTTATTGAAAACCTTATATGCTTTACTATGATTAGAGTAACCGACAAACACTGCTTCGTCACTTCTGGGATCGAATTTGCTTAATCTATTTTTGCCATTATTATGGACAAAACATTTACTCCCGAAGCAACGTAGATGTGATATGTTAGGTTTGCGTCCCCTAAGAAGCTCATAAGGAGTCTTCTTGAGAATAGGTCTAATCAAAGCTCGATTATGAACATAGCATGCAGTACTAATAGCTTCAGCCCAGAAATTTCGAGGTAGGCCACTACACAATAACATCGTGCGTGTCATATCCTCCAATGTTCTATTCATACGTTCGACAACACCGTTTTGTTGTGGGGTTCGTGGTGCCGAGAAGTTATGCCCAACACCATTCTCCCTACAATATTGTATAAAAGCTTGGTTATCAAATTCGGTGCCATGATCCGTACGAATGGAAACTAGTTTAGATTTATACTTATTTTGGGCAAGCTTCATTAGAACTGCAAATTCTTCGAAAGTCTCATCTTTTGAGTTGAGAAATATGTTGGGGCTGGTGTCCTTTACAGGTAGTGCAAGGACTTATAAATCTCTAAAAGGATCAAAGGGTATACTTTTGTATTATAATCAGTTGGTCCACGTTTATCAATAACGGTTGGCTTGCTAGATAAGTTTGACGTTATTGTCATACAGATGGCGGTGATCAACTGGTCCCTAAAAGTCACACCTATAGGATACTTTTGAGAGATGTGACGGTATGAAAATACAGTCATGTTGATGCCAAAAATTGACTAACTAGTTAGTCCGAGTTATTTGACTAATAATTAGTCAAAATGTGATGTTGAGATATTTTATTTAATACGGATTAAATAATAATTGCTAAGGCGAATTAAGCAGTTAATTCGTAAATTGAATATAAACGATTTATATTTGATTAATGTATATTGAATAAATTAATTATACGATATTGTCTTTGTCGGACATGTATTAACATTTCAACTAATCCGTGTTATTAGTTGATGTTTTAATTACCGATAACCGATGACAATTTATAATTAAAAAAAACCCGTCGTATACGTTTTAGCAATTCAAGTCGGATCACGAGTTTAATAAGGAGAAAGTGGAAAGCCCACTCCCTCCCTAATGAAACCCACGGACCGAGCATGGGTAGAACAAAAGGAGAGTTTCTCCTCATTTCTAACCTAATTATCATTTTGCAAAAATAATTAGGGTTTTGAGAACATTGCCTCTCAAAATTCAGATTTCACATCGGAAAAACTCACATAACAACTCTCTCAATATTGCAAGTCAATTAGAGAGTAATTCTAGCACAAGGGCATAGTCTCAGACGGTCTTGGGTGCAACGATTAGGAGGAAATCTCTGTTGATTTACTTCTTTTACGCCGCACTACAAAGGACCCGAGGTTGATTCTTAATCTTTATCGTTTCATTGTTGTTTTTCGTTTATGACAATAAATTGCATATTAAATTTACGTTATAGTCCTATATTTTAAGGGTATTATACGGATATTACCCCACAAGTGGTATCAGAGCAATATGTTAAAGATCTGTCGATTGTTGACATAAAATTTCGTGCGGCACAAATTTTGTCTCGGCTATTTTTTTTTCTGGAAAACCGTGCGGCCATTGTTGTTATTCTCGGCCTGTTTTCTGTTTTTTGCCTATAAATGCGTGCCACACATTTCTTGCTAGATCAGACGATCTTTTGTTTTCAATCGTTCTTTGCATATTGTAATTTTAATCGATAATTATTGCAATATGTTAAAGATGTATCAATTGTAATTTCAATTTTATACGGATTAGATTAAATTGCAATTGGGTTTTAAAAAATCAATTTGTTTTGATCTTTTGTTGCTCATGTTTTTGAGCCGAAAATTTTTTTTGTTCTTTTGTTGCTCTCGGTTTTCAGCAGCATAATAAAAAAAAAAAAAAAAAATTTGGTACTGTTCACGCTCAGCCGTGAAGAAAAAAAATTTTGTTTTGTTTTTTTTTTCGGCCATTTTTGCATAATACGGATTTATGCATTCGCTTGATAGTGAAACGGTTCACCCACGTACAATTTGGTTACTTTAAAACGATTTAAAGTAACGGATTATCACGGATTAAAATTAAGTTGATTAAAGCGGTTTTGTCACATAATTTTAATCATTAAAGGTGGTTTGGATTAATTTTAACATAATTACGGAATTATGTCACGAATAAATTTAAATTTTAGTTGATGCATTTTTTTATCGTTATTGTTGAATGCCTTGAATGCTTTTTATTACGTATTTATTCATTTTTACAAACGGTTGTAACTTAGTGTGGCCTTAGTAGAACGTGTTACCGTAATGATGGAACACGGTCTTGGTTGTATTTTGAGATCTCGTATCTCCTTTTTATTTCTTTTGTAATTACAGTTTTTATTTAGAATGTAAATAGGTTTATATTTTGTAAATTTTAATTGTAATTTTGAGAAGACTAAAGATGGAGATCGGATGCTCACTCCCGCTGCATGGGCAAAGATGGAACATCAAGACAAGCTTCTCGGGTCCAACGGTGGATTCCAAAGTTGTATTATGTTCTTTTTACTAGGATAGGCCACACTAGGAATTTTATTTACGTATTGCATTCTTTTATTTTTTTCGTAACGATAATATGCATCATATTCCGCCTAAAAACCAAACCACCTATTTATTGCATGAAAACTGACTCATATAGAGGTCACGCGTTAGTTTTCTATGACATTCATATGTCACACGATTTAAGCCATCATCTAAATTAATTCATTCACGCAGTTGCTAGTTTTTCGTTCACTTAAAATGAATTTAAACTAAGTTGATGGGATCTTCCTCGTATAAACCAAAATTGAGAATAGTCTTTATAGGTCAAACTCCAACGAGTCCCTTCTTCGTCGGTAGGCATAATATGACCCCTTCTACGTCGGGTAAGTTGGAACCGATTGACCTATTTTATCTCAACACTATGGTCACTCGTACGATCCTGTGATTATGGTGGACTATAGATAGGATTTACGGAAATCTATCGACCAAGAGTTCTTACGGAAGAATTAGCTAAACAGTTGGCTTATCAATTTACAGAAATTGAGTCTTGGGATCACTTGTATCATTCTTGAGGGAGATCAATTATGCAAGTGCGAGAGTCTACACGTTAAAATGAATTTTTAAATAGACTTAAATCACCTCGATGAGTTGCTTATTTCGTTTTTGTTTTTCTTCCTTTTTCAGTGTAGAACACGAACTTTTAAACTGCTAATAACGAAATGGTTGGTCCTACTAACGACCCAATGCCAAGTGCCACATTGGACCGTGAGTCCTGGCTTCGGATCTTCATGAATCGGATGAATCGGTCTACTCGATCAAGAATGATGGATCAAACTTCGCGGACCGGGAGGCGGCATTACGGAATGCTTTGCCGCTGGCGACGGGAAGCTCAAATATCTAATAGAGCCCATCCCGCCAAACCCAGGTCCCACGGCTAGAGCTAATGAGATCGCCGGTTTAACGATTTACGTATGGAAGCGGGTGCGATTAAAAACGTACTCATTTTTGCAATGGAACCCAATTTGCCGAAACGCTTCATAGCCCATGGTGCAAACAAGATTTTCACCACGCTCACTAAGGAATTCTCGAAAGCACCGAGAATCGTGACCTATGAGCATACCACTCGCTTCTTTGATGCGAGACTCGAAAGGGCCAACCAGTTAGCCCACACATTCTCAGCATGATTGAGAATGTCGAGAAGCTGGAGACGCTTGATTGTAAAATCGGCGAGAACATTGTGATTGACCGCATGCTTCATTCACTCCACGATGGTTTTGCGCTCTTTAGAGCGAATTACTATATGAATGATTTGAAGAAAAGTCCCCATGAACTGCACTCCTTCTCGTACGGACCGAGAAGGACATGAAGTTCGGTGGGAGCATGAAACAGGATGTTCTCGTTGTGTCAAACAAGGGCAAGGGCAAGGGCAAAGCTAAAGCGGACCTAGCGAGTAGGTAAGGCGAAGTTTAAGAAGTCGGGTTCAGGTAAGAGTGGGCCTGGTGAGTCGAGCACCTCATCGGGCGCGACAAAGAGCAAGAATGAAAACATGGAATGCCATCATTGCCACAAGATCCGGGCATTGGAGGCGTACATGTCATGTCTACCATGAGGACATAAAAGCAGGTCGTGTTAAACCCGTTGGTATGTTTTCTTCCTCTTCTACTTTTATTCATATGATTGAGATTAACCACGCAAGTTACGGAACTTGGGTACTAGATAATGGTTGTGGTTCTCATCTGTGTAATCATGTGCGGGGGCTCAAAACATCGAACCCCTCGTAAAGGGTGAGGTGGACCTGCGTGTCGGGAATGGAGCACGAGTGGCTACCGTCTCGAGGGTAACATACGTGATCCGGCTTCCTAGCGGATTTGAGTTATTTTTATATAACTTGCTATTATGTACCAGTCTTTTCGAAAAACATTATTTCGGTTTACGCACTTGACAAACTTGGTTTTTCATTTGTAATAGAGAATAATACTTGCATTTTCTCATTACACGATATGATTTATGGCAAGGCAGTCTCCATGAACGGAATTTATGTTTTAGATCAGACCACCGAAATATTACACGTAATGAATATAAAGTTAAAGGTTGGTGACAAAGATCAAACGTATCTATGGCACTGCCGTATGGGACACATTAATGAGAAACGCGTAAAACAGCTCATCAAAAATGGAGCTATCTCGGCCTTCGATTTTCAATCATTTGGCACGTGTGAATCATGTCTCATCGGTAAGATGACTCGTATTTCCTTCAAAGGTGTTGGAATGCGCGCTGCTGACCTATTAGGACTCATACACACGGATGTATGTGGACCTATGTCAATCACCGCACGAGAAGGCTATATGTATTTCATCACTTTCACGGACGATTTAAGTAGATATGGCTATGTCTACTTAATGAAGCACAAAAGTGAATCCTTTGAGAAATTCAAAGAATACCAGAATAGGGTACAAAACCTACTGGGTAGAGAGATTAAAACATTACGTTCAGATCGTGGTGGCGAGTATCTTTCTCACGAGTTTGATCAACACCTCAAAGACTGTGGGATTGCCTTACAGTTAACTCCACCTGGAACACCTCAGTTGAATGGTGTGTCCGAACGGCGAAATCGAACTCTACTTGATATGGTTCGATCCATGATGAGTCACACCGTGTTGCCTGACTCATTATGAGGTTATGATCTTTTGTCAGCCGCTCTAATACTTAACCGAAGTCCGTCTAAAGCTATTGACAAGACTCCATATGAACTATGAAAGGGAACGGTCCCTAACTTGTCCTTTATACGGGTTTGGGGCTGCGAGGCTTATGTCAAGTGGAGACACGAGGATAAGCTCGGCCCGCGATCGGTCAAGACATACTTTATAGGTTATCCTAAAGGAACACTTGGTCATTACTTCTATTCGCCAACCGAACAACGCGTTTTTGTTGCGGCTAGTGCGACATTCTTAGAGAAGGAATTTCTCGAGAATGCAAAGAGTGATAGAACCTTCGACCTGTCGGAGATTCCAGAACCAAATACCGAGCAACCATTGGAGGAACAAATTCCTTCAATCCCGGCTGCGGTGAATATTCCTGAGGAACCTAGGAGGTCGGGAAGAGTCTCTATTCCTCCGGACAGATACATTGGTATGGTCGAGGAACATGACATAGATGACATTCTACTCTTAACGAGTAGTGAACCCGCAACCTATAAAGGTGCCATGACTAGTTCTGACTCTAAGCTATGGCTTGAGGCCATGCAATCCGAGATGGACTCCATGTATGAGAACAACGTATGGGATCTTGTTGACTTACCTGCTAAGGTTCGTCCCCTTCAATGCAAATGGCTTTACAAGATAAAGCATTCTGTGGAAGGTCAACAAGATATCTACAAAGCACGACTAGTTGCTAAAGGTTTCACCCAAGTGCCAGGTTTGCACTACGATGAAATTTTTGCACCCGTAGCCATGTTGCGTTCCATTCGGATCATCTTAGCGATTGCCGCTTTTCATGACTATGAAATTTGGCAGATGGATGTGAAAACCGCCCTCTTAAACGACTTTTTGGAGGAAGAGTTGTACATGGTACAACCCGAAGGTTTCATTGATCCAGAACATCCTAAGAAAGTGTGCAAGCTTAAGCGTTCCATTTATGGACTTAAGCAAGCATCTCGGAGTTGGAATCATCGCTTCGACCAAGTGATAAAAGAAAATGGATTCATTCGATCAGTCGAGGAACCATGTCTTTATATCAAGTCGAGTGGGAGCAAGATCGTCTTCCTAATATTGTATGTCGATGACATACTCCTGATTGGGAATGACATACCTCTCTTAACTTTGGTGAAAGTATGGTTGAAGAACCATTTCCAGAAGAAAGATCTGGGTGAGGCACAAAGAATTTTGGGCATCCGTATCTATCGAGATAGATCACGTCGGATGTTATCTCTCAGTCAGGAGTCTTACATAGACAAAGTCCTAGAGAGATTCAGCATGACTAACTCCAAAAAGGGGTTTCTTCCTATGGCTCCAGGGGTGCATTTGAGCAGGTCTCAGGCACCAGAGACACCGGAAGAGAAAGAGCGCATGGCACGGATCCTTTATGCCTCGGCTATAGGATCAATCATGTATGCCATGATATGCACACGTCCAGACGTGGCATATGCATTGAGTATGACAAGTCGATTCCAACAGCATCCAGGTGATTCACATTGGATGGCTGACAAGAACATTCTTAAGTACCGACGGAGGACTAAAGATTGGGCATTGACTTATGGAGGCGATCAAAAGCTATGCGCAACCGGTTACGCAGATGCTAGCTTCCAAACGGATCGCGATGACTCGAAATCTCAGTCTGGATTCGTTTTTACTCTTAATGGCGCTGCAGTCATCTGGAAGAGTTCCAAACAAAGTGTTACAACAGATTCTACGACTGAGTCCGAGTACTATGCCGCGTCTGAAGCTGCAAAGGAAGCGATATGGATGCGTCAATTCTTACAAGGACTATCTGTAGTGCCTAGTTCGAATTACCCGATCACCATCTATTGCGACAATAGAGGTGCCATCTTCCAGGCTAAGGAGCCTAAGTCTAGCAACAAATCTAGACATGTACAACGGAAAGCTCATCTAATCCGAGATTACGTGGAGCAAAAGGAAGTAGTGATAGAAAAGATTGCTAAAGATGATAATATAGCAGATCCTCTCACTAAACCATTACGACAAGATAAGCATGAAGGGCATGTTAATTCCATGGGAATTAAACGTGTTCCTGAGTTGTAGTAATCTTTTTATGGATTAGATTCATTCTCCTTTTGTACTCTATACGACATCATCGTTTTGATATTAATATATTTTGTTTTTCATGTGGAATTTGTACGACAATTTTGAACACCACAAAGTGAACTGAACAAGCATTATATTTTTGGTCCTTAATTGCCCACATGAGCTGATAACTCTGGCAATTATTTTGTGACGTTGGTTGATGGTGGGTTCAACAAGCCATGAGTCAAATGGTTGACTGACCAATCACAGAGGCGAGTTATACGGATATCTCGAAGGACACAATTGTTACATCGACGTGAAGTCCTAAATGTTTTATAACATTCTTTGCCCGGTCGTGGATAGGACCTCCATGGTGATCCTAAGAGTCGATTCTTTTGACTATCGACTGTCTCTTGAGACTAAGGCAGATTTTGGGTGACTTTGGTTTCTTTGTCACGGTCATCCGTAACAGGGGGCCAAGTAGATTTTTTCTGGGTCATTTCATGATGTGCTTAGATCGGAAGGAGTCGAGTTGAAGGAAATATTCAGCTTTTATCAGGTACTCGATATTTCTCAGGGCCACTCGAGGAGCTGTAACTAAAATGCATGGCCATGCTCGGATACGGATTCGTTTTATCAGTTAAGTTACTCTCTAGTCGGGGAAACCACTCTTGATACAGATCGATTGTAAAATACGACCTTTGCAGATCCGGATCTGCAAATTGTTTTACATTGAGTGGGAGAAATTTTAAATGAGTATGAGAATCGGTTATCGCACATACACTTGTACGGACAAGTGGGAGTTTGTTGGAGCTGTGTCCTCCAGTTAGTGCGGATAACGTCATTGCACATACACTTGTACGGACAAGTGGGAGCTTGTTGGGGCTGGTGTCCTTTACAGGTAGTGCAAGGACTTATAAATCTCTAAAAGGATCAAAGGGTATACTTTTGTATTATAATCAGTTGGTCCACGTTTATCAATAACGGTTGGCTTGCTAGATAAGTTTGACGTTATTGTCATACAGATGGCGGTGATCAACTGGTCCCTAAAAGTCACACCTATAGGATACGTTTGAGAGATGTGACGGTATGAAAATACAGTCATGTTGATGCCAAAAATTGACTAACCAGTTAGTCCGAGTTATTTGACTAATAATTAGTCAAAATGTGATGTTGAGATATTTTATTTAATACGGATTAAATAATAATTGCTAAGGCGAATTAAGCAGTTAATTCGTAAATTGAATATAAACGATTTATATTTGATTAATGTATATTGAATAAATTAATTATACGATATTGCCTTTGTCGGACATGTATTAACATTTCAACTAATCCGTGTTATTAGTTGATGTTTTAATTACCGATAACCGATGACAATTTATAATTAAAAAAAACCCGTCGTATACGTTTTAGCAATTCAAGTCGGATCACGAGTTTAATAAGGAGAAAGTGGAAAGCCCACTCCCTCCCTAATGAAACCCACGGACCGAGCATGGGTAGAACAAAAGGAGAGTTTCTCCTCATTTCTAACCTAATTATCATTTTGCAAAAATAATTAGGGTTTTGAGAACATTGCCTCTCAAAATTCAGATCTCACATCGGAAAAACTCACATAACAACTCTCTCAATATTGCAAGTCAATTAGAGAGTAATTCTAGCACAAGGGCATAGTCTCAGACGGTCTTGGGTGCAACGATTAGGAGGAAATCTCTGTTGATTTCTGTTCTTTACGCCGCACTACAAAGGACCCGAGGTTGATTCTTAATCTTTATCGTTTCATTGTTGTTTTTCGTTTATGACAATAAATTGCATATTAAATTTACGTTATAGTCCTATATTTTAAGGGTATTATACGGATATTACCCCACAAAATATTGGCCAAATAAATCTAGAATAGTCATCAACTAGAACGAAGACATACCTGGATCCACCTCTACTTCTTACCTTCATTGGGCCACAAAGATCCATATGCACGAGTTCTAGCGGTTCCCTTGTACTTACTATTCTCTTGGGTTTGAACGATGATCTCACGTGTTTGCAACGAGCACAAGAATCACATAAGGTTTCTTGATCGAATTTGATTGATGGAAGTCCTTCAACCAAATCCCATTTCTTTAGCTTATTCAACGTTGTTGAATTTATGTGAGCAAATATTTTGTGCCAAAGGCACGGATCATCTGTCGTTACTTTCATGCACATGAACGAATTAGTAGGAATATTATTTAAATCAATCATATAGACATTCCTTCTACGGTGTCCTTCAAGCACAACACTACTTGTTCCTTCAATTATTATTCGACAAGAATCTGAATGAAAAACAACTTTATTTCCTTTGTCGCATAATTGAGAGATACTAAGTAAATTGTGTTTGAGACCACTAACAAGATAAACGTCACTAATAGCATGAGAAGAAGATATTCCAACTTTACCAACACCGATGATCTTACCCTTCTTGTTATCACCAAATGTGACCTTACCTCCATCGAAGGGTTCAAGTGAAAGAAATAAATTTACATCTCCAGTCATGTGCCTTGAGCATCCACTATCAAGGTACCATAGATTATTTTCTTTCACCACAACCTGCAAAATAATTAGATACAGTTTTTAGGTACCCAAGCTAAGTTGGGTCTTTTGACGTTAGTCACCCTAAAAACTAGATCTTTTCTAACCCAAACCCTTTTTATAATTTTACGTTTTGGAAGCGAGTGCTTTTTTTTAGAAACCGTTTTAGGTTTAGTTGTGGGTTCCTTATGTCGCGGTTTTTCAGGTTGTTTTGGGGGATCTTTGGTTTTGACAGGCTCTTTAGGTTTAGGTATTTGTTTTGATTTGGTAGCCTTCTTGAAATCAATGCTCATGTCGTAGAACCAACGATGATCATTGTTGCGTTTTTCATTGGTGCTTGGTTCAGATGGGGTATTATCACGTTCCTTAAAAATAGTGTCAGATGCTGTGACAAAGTTGATTCCTTTTCTTAAATCTTGAGCATATTTGACACAATTTTCTTGGATACGTCCAGTATGACCACAGTAATTGCAAATCAAATATTCTGGTAAATTTGTATATTTTCTCCTTCTGAAGTCTCGTTCGGAAGGGACTGATTTGCATTTAGAGTGATCTCTACGACCATAGCACTCGTGCCCTAATCCCATTTTCATGTTATTATTTGATCGCTCAGTTAGGAAATTTAGAACACGTGTGCTACCTTCCCATTTCTCATGAACCTTTCTAGCATGCAAAAGTAATTCCTTTAAGGACTCTATTTCTTCATTGCATTTAGAATGGTCTGACTCTACGACTTTGGGAGGATGAGTCTCTTCATAATTGTTACGAAAGTTTTAGAATCTATCATTAAGAACTCGAACCGTCTCGGTATGCATTCTTTTAGTATTTGAAAGAACGGTTTTAGATTCCTTTAATTGCTGAGTTAGAGACTCGATCTCCTTCTTTTGATCTGAGATCACGGCCTCTCTAGCCGTAGCCTTGGACTCAAGAAGCTATTTGACTTTCCTCAATTCCAATGTTATAGCTTCACTAGCTATAACTTTGGCTTGAAGATGCTTAATGTTGAGTTTCAGGTCTGAGGTTATAGCTTCATTAGCTATAACTTTAGACTCAAGAGCCTTCTTCTCAGCATTTGTCATATCTGAAGTTGTAGCCATATTAGCTGTAACTTTAGATTTGAGCTTTTTGGCCTTTGCTTTAAGAAGATGATTCTCTTCAGCAATATCGAGAATTTGTTCTTTCAAGTCTTTCAATTCCATTTCTTGTTCGTGACACTTATCAAGAGATTGCTCAAAATATTCTATTAAAGCATTCTTAGACAATTTCTTAACACTCTTCTTAAGTTCAAGATAACTTACCTCTTCTTCTTCTGAATTGGAATCTCCTAGAAAGCAGCAGTAGGAGTCCACACTATCTTTATCATTGTCTGAGAAGAGGTCAAGACTGATGTTGCTTAAGCATAGGTTAGGAACTTCTTCTTCTTCTGACGCTTCGTCATCCTCAGGGTCGAGATCTCCCCAGCATGATGCTATCATAACTTGCTTGAATTCCTTCTTGGTCTTCTCCCGTTTTGCTTTGTCTTTGATTCTCTCCCATGTGGGACAGTCCTTAATCATATGACCGGATTCTCCCCACTTGAAGCATCCTCTATTAGAAAACGTATTCTTTGACTCGGAAATTTTCTTATTAGAGAACTTATTGTTATTATTATTGAACGATTTTGCTTGCTTATTTCTGAAAATGCGTTTGTTGAACCGTTTAGCAAACAAGACCGTTTCGTCCTCTATTTCTACTTCTTCTTCTTCCTTAGCAGAAGCTTGTAGAGCCATGCTCTTCTTATTACTAGACTCGGCCTCATCATCATCCAGGACCAGTTCATGAGCCATAAGAGCACCAATAAGTTCTGCATAAGGAAGAGAAGTGAGATCTCTGACTTCTTCCATAACCGTGACCTTGGGACGCCATTTCTTGGCTAGACTCCTAAGTACTTTTCTAGCAATATCCTCAGAGTTGAAAGTTTTACCAAGTTTTTTGAGCTCATTGACTATAGTACAAAATCGTGCTGACATGATATCAAGTGATTCATTATTTTCCATTCTAAAAAGTTCATATTTTTGAATCAGCAAATCAATGCGATATTTCCTTACAGCCGACGTTCCTTCATAGGCCAACTCAAGACCATCCCATATTTCCTTGGCCGAAGTGCAAGAAGAAAAACGATCGAATTCAGTCGATGTCATGCCGTTTTGTATCAGGCTTATCGCTTTCGAGTTTTTCTCAGCCTTTTTATAATCAGCCTCAACATAGTCTTCGTCCTTTTTCTCATAGGTAGTGCCTTCCGAAGATGCGACCAAAATTTTATGTGGTCCGTTCTTTATAATCGCCCAGCACTGCCAATCATGTCCTTTTATGTAGTGTGTCATCATGTTTTTCCAAAGTCCATAATTCTTCCCATCAAAGACGGGACACTTAAGATACTTGGAATCCATTTCACACGTATAAGGCAGCAGAATAAAAATAAAATAAAAAGTTAAAAAGATAGACGGATCTAGCCTCTTTGCGGTTAGGCAATCAAGAGCACGAGGCTCTGATACCAATTGAAGAGTCTATCACACCCGAAATACTCGAGAGGGAGGGGGGTGCATTGAGTATTTAAAAATTATACCTACTTTTTATTTTATATTAAGGTAATTAATTACTTAAATTTTATTGATTAAACTTTAACTAATTAACTAAATGATTATGAACGTAATGAAATGACTGAAATGAAAGATGCAAGGACACACGATATTTGAAGTGGTTCAGCTTCACACGTCGAAGCCTACGTTCACTATTCTCGATTAATAATTTTAGTACCATACTCCGGATTACAAAATTATCAACCCAACTCGTATAGTTAACTCTAACTATAACTCGATTTGAATATCACTAGATATTCGATTTGACTATCTTAAGTTACTAAGAAAGCACTTGATTGTTCTTCTAAGTGTTCAAACAATTGAACGAGTAAGAAACAATATGAAGTACTATTATCTTATGACATAACCTTAAGAAAGATGAGCAATTTAAAGAGCACGACTTTTCGCAATATTTTCAAAAACAAAACAATAAGACAATTAAGAATTAAACTCAAATATGTTTTGCAAAGATTGTTGTATTTCGAAAAGCTTGCTTAAATAAGGAATGATCAATTGTATTTATAGTAGAAGAGAGAACTAGGGTTTGCACGAAACCCTAGGATGCCGTGAGATAGGCGACAAGGATTACAAGAGATAATTCCTTATCTCTTTCCTAATTTAATCCAAGATATTATAGTTTTGGTAAATAAGATAAAAGTAAATCTTATTTGTTTTCCAAAACTATATCTTTAAGATGTTTAGATAAGTAAACAAATCAAATCACATATTATAAAGATAGGAAAATATCTTATATAAATATAAGCTAGATTTGATTTAGATAGGTTACTTATGCACAACATCTTACACGCCCCAGCGGTTTACAGCCCACGGCCGAAACCCTAGGCCCGTCCTAATCTTGGACAAATATCCCGCTTCATGAATTAGGGTTAGGTTTAATAAACTAGCAAACCCTAGGTAGCATGACGACCCATAAGTCGTTTTACTTAACCAATAGAGATATGCAAGTTATTTATTATAACAACCCATAATTCAACTCTACTATATACACAAATGATTTCGGAATATGTTTAAAGAATTTTAGCATTGAATCAAGAGGATTATATAGATAAGATTCTTGATCGGTTCAATATAAAAAAACTCTAAGAGAGGATTTATGCCGATAGGTAGTAGGATTAGTTTGAGTAAGTCACAGTGTCCTACTGAGCCTGAGGATATTGAACGCATGAAATCGATTCCTTATGCTTCCGCTGTTGGATCGATCATGTATGCTATGATTTGTACCCGTCCCAATGTCTCGTTTGCTTTGAGTATGACGAGTCATTATCAAAACAATCCAGGTGAGAGTCACTGGATAGCCGTTAAGAATATTCTTAAGTACTTGAGAAGGACTAAAGATTCATTATTGGTGTTTGGAGGAGATACTGAGTTACGTGTAAAAGGTTACACGGATGCCAGTTTCCAAACAGATAGGGATGATATTAAATCCCACGATGGTTTTGTATTTATGATAAATGGAGGAGTGGTTTGCTGGAGAAGTTTTAAAGAGTCGGTCATTGCGGATTCTACAATGGAAGCTGAGTACATTGCAGCATCTGAAACTGCAAAAGAAGCTGTGTGGATTCAGCAATTTTTGGAAGGACTAAGGGTAGTTCTGACAGCTGAAGATCCTATCACTATTTATTGTGACAATAGTGGAGCAATTTTCCAAGCAAAAGAGCCCAAGTCTAGTAATAAGTCTAGACATGTACAAAGAAAATTTCATGTAATTAGAGATTACTAGATTTCATGCCCGGGCGTTGCCCGGGTAATATCGTAACGGTGGCTTCTGAATATACATCATGAGGTTATTGTTAGAAAAACTTTTATAAAAAGTATCTAATTTCAATAAATTATCCGTCACTATCGTGAAATTTGTACATAGTCTTGAATATTATTATTCCTCACACAATTTACAACCAATTGTAAGAAATTAATAATACTGCAAGTTAGTTAAAATAACTATAATACTGACCATCATTCATTGAATAAATAAATCTAATTTCACATTGGAGGAAGTTACAAAACAAACACAGAAAAGTCACGAAAATAATTCATTCATTCATAACATACAAATTGAAAAAGAATAAAAGTCATCCAAAACACTGAATAATTGTATAACAATATTTAATTTTTATTATAGTAGTGAAAATTAAGAAGAATTTACCTTCTACTAAAATATGCATTGTTAGCTAACAATAAATATATCTTTCTATTTTGTTTTTTTATATCTTTTTATTTATATACATAATTTATTCGACAAAAACAATAGGCAATGAAATCGCTTGAAAACAATAGCCAATGAAATCGCTTCAAAAGTTCATCTTTTAAGTATATATATTGATATTGAAAGGAAGGAAATAGCGATTTTTAAGGTTGGAACAAATGTATATATTGCAGATCCCTTAACCAAGCCTTTATCGCAGGTTAAGCATGATGGTTATGTAGCTTTATGGGATTAAGGCGAATGCTTAAATTAACGTAGATTATGAGATATGTAATAATTAGATATTGTATTAATTATTTCATATATGATAATCATATTCATCGTTTGAGTTTTTATTGTGTATAAACTCTATTTTTTCAGTTTTATCTGAATTTATATACTTTGTTTTATCCAAATATATTGTATTCAAAATGTTGAATTCTATTAAAGTGAACTGAATTAATATTGTATTTTGGTCCCTAGTTACTTAATTAGGTGACGTCTTGGAGTGACTAGATTGTAGGTCGATTGAGGGTGTGTTCAACCACCATAGGGTCATTAAGATGACTGGTCGATTACATAGCAGATTGTTGAGACGATCTGTTGGACAATGACCATTCATTGAATCCTCATGTTGCCTGGTCGTGGCAAGGATTTCTAGTTATTCCTTCGAGTCAATTCTTTAGACTTGCGACTATTTGTCAGAGTTGGTACTGTTTTTCGGTGGCTTTGGTTTTTGTCCTAGGTGGCACCGTAAAAGGAGGCTGAAGGACATTTACTGGGTCATTGTGATTTGTATCGAACGAAGAAAATAGGTCAATAGGATTGTCCACCCTCATCATGGTTTATTATCTCAAGGCTACTCGAGGAGAGGTGACTGGAAATGCATGGCCACGCTCGGATGAGATCTATTGTAGATTATCCGGTCAGACAGTTATTCTCCAGATCGAGGAAACCACTATATGATATGATCACGTGCAAGAACGACCTGAAAGACATCTTGCATTGAGTGGGAGATTTAACGGACAAGAGAATTGGTAGCGCACACTTGTGTCAGACAAGTGGGAGATTGTTGGATTAGTGTCCTCAACAATAGTGCGTCTACATAATAAATCTCATAAAAGGAAGATCAGGGATATAATATATTATTTGTCAACTGATTAACGTAAATCGGTAACGCTCGGCTGACTAGAGTTTGACGTTACTGTCGTATGACGGCGGTGATCAGTTGATCCCTCTCGGTCACACCTATAGGATGATGCTAAAAATGGAATAATTAATTATTTGTATATGGATACAATTAAATTAATTTCTTGTATAATATTGACTTATGATTAGTCAGGTGATTTTGTTATTTGATGACGAGTTACAAACTCGGACCAAGAGTATTTATTATTTAATTATACGATAATTAATTAGTAAATGTGAAACGATATTTTAGTAATTAATAGTTAATTAGCTAAAGTATTACGATATATGTGTAAGTTTAGAGGCGGAGGTAATTAGCTAATTTAACTTACAAGAGATTGTAAAATTAGCTAATAGAGTTTTATGGGACACATTTATATTGATAAAATGGTCTAGTAATACTTAAAAGTTAGGTGGAAATTATTTGTTAATTTATATTATTTTAGTGTTAAATAATTAAATTATTATTTAATTATATAAGATAATTAAATATACGACTTATAAGCATTTGTGGGACAAATGTCGGAAATCAAAACGGACCCAATGACATCACATGTGCCGATTGGATATGGAGTGTAAGTCACTCTATATTTTGTCAAAGTTGTTGAAAATTTTTTGCCTAACCTTACACACTTTTGTCTCATATATATATATATATATATATATATATATATATATATATATATATATATATATATATATATATATATATATATATATATATATATATATAGAAATTGAATCATGTGAGGCACCCTCCTTAGGGTGAGGCGGCTGAACCATTTACTCACCATTGGATCTAATTATTACAAATGCACTAGATGTTGACACGTGTCCCCATATATACTCCCAACTAACGCGCTTCCTCACCATTTACTCACCATTTACGATCTCACTTCCTCAACATTTACTCACCATTTATTTCTCTCTCTTCCTTTTCCGCCATTATCACATTACAAGCTCATCTATTCCGCCATTATCACCATTACTCCGTCTTCGCCACTCACTCTGTCTTCGCCATTCGCCATTCACTCCGTCTTCGCCATTCGCCATTCGCTGAACTCCGTCTTCCGCCATTGAAGTCGATTTCTTCTTTTTTTCGTATGTTCCTTTCCGCCATTGAAATCGATTACTCAGTTTTCTCTTATTTTTATATTTTCCTTCGACTTCGTTTGATTTTTATGCATTTCGTTTCTGCTCGATTATGTTCGCAATTTGATTTAAACTTTCTCTTATTTTTGTATTATGTTCGCAGGTTTTGATCGCTTTGTGAGCATAATCGAAGACAGTAAGAACGCATAAAATCAATTGCAGTCGATTTCTCCGCTTTTTTCGTATGTTCCTTTCTATTTCAAACTTGTGAAACCAGTAGCTTATTTTGTGAATCTAGGAGGTAAATTTGTGAAACCAATAGCTTATTGTTATATTATCTTCAAACTTCGAGTTAATGTTTGTCCTCTGTTTGTTAATATTTTGTTTACCTGCTTTTGTAAAACCTAGAACATATTTTGTGAATCTAGGAGGTAAATTTGTGAAACCAGTAGCTTATTGTTATATTATCTTCAAACTTGGAGTTAATGTTTGTCATCTGTTTGTTAAGATTTTGTGTACCTGCTTTTGTGAAACCTAGAACTTATTTTGTGAATCTAGGAGGTAAATTTGTGAAACCAGTAGCTTATTGTTATATCATCTTCAAACCAGTAAATTTGGCTGCGTGTTGCATTTTCTCTTTATTCTTTTTTTTCTCTGCGTGTTGCATTTTCCGTTGTTGTTGTTCTCATTGAATAAGGTCTGAGATTATTCAAAGGTTTGCATAAATTACAGAGGTTTGCATAAATTACCCTAGCTACTGTTTGTCTTCTGATGTTGTTGCTTGAGTGTTAATTGAATAAGGTCTGCGATTACAAAGAAGCAGAGAAACAAATTAAGAAGAAAAGAGCAAAATAGATGATTTTAACCACTTATAATGACCAAGTTTCACAAAACAAGCTCTTAGATTTACTGAATAAGGCCTGAGATTCACAAAACAGTGCAGTCTCAGAATTCACCAAATAAAGGAATGAGCAAAACAAATGATTTTAACCACTTATAATAACCAAGTTTCACAAAACAAGGTCTGAGATTCACTAAACAAGGTCTGAGATTCACCAAACAAGGTCTAAGGTCTAAGAATCTAAACCTTTTTATTTTCCCTGTTTTTGTGCTTCCTAGATCTAATTTTGTGAGGAATTTGTGCTTCCTAGGTCTCAGAATCTCCTTCACCTTTGTTTATTTTCCAACTACCTAGGAATTTGTTTTTTGTATTTTCACATTTATTTTGTTTAACTAATATTTGTATTTCACTTGTTTCATAGACAAGTATGACACCTTGGTGCAATGGTTGTGTTGTTAATCTTCTTGACGAAGATCAAAAGTCATTTCGCGCACTTTATGTCACTGAAAAACAAACAGCTATGGATTTCTCTTTTTCGCCGTTAAAAGGAAGTTATAGTGCCTGGCCGTCACTATCAAGCATGTCATTCTGTTTTTAATAATCAAGATCTTATGCAAAAAATCTTCTCAAAAATTAATCATAACGAAGATAAAGCAAATATGGGGCTCGTTTGTCGAAATTGGGCTCAACTATTTCTGATACACAAAATTGCACCTGGGGTCACCTTGGCATATTGGCTTTCTGTAGACATAAATGATATGAATGGTGTTCGGACTATTCGTAGGGGTCCTTGAATAGTCTTTCAAACATGCAAATGTTTCATGACGGAGGATATGATTGCCAAATTCTTAATGCATTATAAGCAAGCACAAATTCCATCTCAGAGTACTCATCTCAATGCTCTTGACGATGCTGCACGCAATGCAGTTAATGAATCATTGTGTAACATCCCTAATTTCCATAATATAATTCTTTAATTTTATTTTCCCATATTTTATATTTTATTTTTCGGGAAAATATCCGTTTGTTGTCTATTCGGCTCGTTGGGCTCGAATTTCTATGAAGACCCATTCCTTCATTGGGTTTCACGTGACTTTGGTGGTTATGGGTGGATTTTGGGCCTAAACCTAGAATAAACCCATGAGCTTCTCTATAAATATAAGGGGAAACCAAACCCTTGTTCTTCTTTTCTCATAATTCTCAAAACCCTAAACCTAAATTCTCTCCTCCTTCTTCCTCTCTTCTTCCTCGTGCCGCGCGCCCCTCACCTAGGGTTTCGTGCCGTTCTTCCTCCTTCCTTCATCATCTTTCGTGCTTAGATCGATCCTACTTCTTGGATTTATCTATCTTCTTCGTAAGTTTTATGTTTCGCATAGTTTTATAGTTTTTATAGTTTTTATATATATAGTTAGTATATTTATTAGTTTCGTTATCTTTGGCACGTGGATGATTTCGATAAAGGCGTGGAAGTTGCTCCTGGAGAAGAGGTTTATATCGTTGAAGACGATCTCTAGGGTTTATTTGCTTAATAAGGTAACTAGGTGTTTTCTTTTAATTGTGTTTATGCCAATTGATGTAATTAATATGATTTAATGATTGTTTTGCTTGATTGGTACATGTTTGATTATTTGTTATCATGATTAAATATGTTTCGCATGTTTGTATATGTTTTTATGCATTAATTATATATCATATGTTGATTATGCATTAAATTATGGGTGTCATGAGCGCAATTAGGGTTTACGAATAAACCCTAGTGGCGGCATGATGGCGGCCAAGAGTTCTCTCCAAAGTTATAGCTAAAGCTAGTATAACCTTGATGATGATTCATGTGTTATGGCTAAAGTTAATACAACTTTAGGCAGTTACTCTAGTTATGGCTGGAGCTACTATAACATTGAAGTACGAGTTAAGGTTATAGCTGAAACTAACATACCCTGAGATTTATGGCTCAAGGTTATGGTTGGAACTTGTATAACTTTGAGTTTCGTGTCAAGGTTATAGTTGAGGTAAGTATAACTTCAAGTTATATATGTTGAAGTTATAGTCGAGGTTACTATAACCTCGCATCCAGAGTCCATGTTATGGTTAGGGTTACTATAACATTGAGTGGTTATTGTTAAAGTTATAGCTGAAGTTACTATCATTGGTTACTTATATTTGTTTCATATGTTGTATTGTGTTCAACGTGTTATGTCCTTGTGTTTGCTTATGTCTTTGGTTACTCTTGTTCTTATGATAAGTAGGGTAGTCAGTTATACTATCCTATGAGTTGAGTCGTGATGTTGTTCACGCATGTTACTACAGTCAGTTATACTGTGCATTTGTTTGTTGGCTAGTGGTATAGATGACGTGCGGTATCAGTTATATACCAAACGGAATGAACTAACGCCACCCATTATGGGATTTATTTGGTCTATGTTTGGGGGTGGCCAGTTAAGTCGATTATACGTTCTGGGTCCCGAGTGTCGTTCGGTGTACAGTTATTGCATCGAGAGGTCTGGCCAGGTCTTAGGCATATAGGCAGTGGTGATACGCTATACATAGTACCGTGGAGTATCAGTTATATACTTCACACCGACGGGGAGTCAGTTATACGATCCGTCAGTCAGAGTATCAGTTATATGCTCTGACAGGTTAGAGTGTCAGTTATACGCTCGAGCCGGTGTTCGTTTTGTACCCTATGCGTATTGTGTGGAAGTATTGGTTACATACTCTAATTGGTATGACGTGTGGTGTTCACCCTATTCGCTATGCTTTGTTGCTAGCTTTATGCCTTATGTTGCTATTATTGATTGGTAACGTTTGTGTCTCGTAATATGTGGTTTCAATTGAGATATCATTTTTAAAGGATTGTCTTAATATGCCTTCGTTTAATGATAAGTTTACGTTGGGTTTTCATGAGTATAGATGATCTCACATGTTTACTGGTTTTGCATTTCAATTGTTATTGATTGTTGGTTATATTCAATTGTTGTAAACATGACTGGGAGAGCATCTAGTTACTCCCGACTGAATTGTCGACCCCCTTCTCAGGTTGATCAGATGTTGCTGACTGGTTGATGCTTGCTTGGGGAATGTGCGAAGCGAGCTTAATAACAAATTAGGACTTTGATTTATGTTTTAAGAACCATTTGAATAATGTATTAGTTTGTTTTGGATTTTAGTAGCGAACCGGATTGGTCAGGTGTGTCCGCCACCTTGACCCTTTTATCAGTACCGTACTCTGATATTTACTTTATATAAGTTTTTCCTTTGTTTTATAATCCGGGTTGTTACACATTGCATGTTTTAAAAGCTACGCCGAGTGAAGAACAAGCTATAGCTATTGGCATTGCTGCTGAGTTACTAGTCACTCGTAGAGATATATCTTTTCTTGACTTACCTCTGATGATGATGTATATATAGCCTAGAGTTGTCCCTTGTTTGTAATGTACTATCTGTGTAACTAGGGCTTTGCACTTTAAGGTTTTAACTTTGCCCTTTTGTTATTTTGTATAATTTCGTAGTAGTGTCAACCTTCTGTATAATTACGTACGTCTTTGTTTAACATTTTGGATAACATAAATTATCATGTAATGTTGTACTTTTGTTTTAAATATTTGGATGGATCACTTTTCTATGTATTATGCAATGTTCTTTAATTCTGACTTTCTATTTAATTTTGTATTTTTTTTCTTACATATTCTTCCATGCACTTATAATGACCAACTTATTTTGTGACCTTATTTTGTGAATTGTGGATCTTCTTTTGTGAATCTTGCAACTTATTATGTGAATCCTGGAAATTATTTTGTGAATCCTGGAACTTATTTTGTGAACTTATTTTGCGAAGCTTAGACCTTGTTTAGTGAATCTAAGACCTTTAAATTCAGTTAATTGAGTTAATTGACCATAGCTTGTTGACCATAGCTTATTGTTATAATGTAATGTTCTCTAACAACTTATACTGACCAAGTTTCACAAAACAAGCACTTAGATTCACTGAATAAGGTCTGAGATTCACAAAACAAGGTCTGTGAATTCACCAAATAAAGGTATGAGCAAAATAGATGATTTTAACCACTTATAATGACCAAGTTTCACAAAACAAGCCCTTAGATTCACTGAATAAGGTCTGAGATTCACAAAACAAGGTCTGTGAATTCACCAATTAAAGGTATGAGCAAAATAGATTATTTTAACCACTTATAATGACCAAGTTTCACAAAACAAGCCCTTACATTCACTGAATAAGGTCTGAGATTCACAAAACAAGGTATGTGAATTCACCAAATAAAGGTATGAGCAAAATAGATGATTTAAACCACTTATAATGACCAAGTTTCACAAAACAAGCCCTTAGATTCACTGAACAAGGTCTGAGATTCACAAAACAAGGTCTGAGAATCTAAACCTTACTGACCAAGTTTCTTTATTTTGTGAACTTATTTCCCTTGCTTTGTGAATAATAGGCTTTACTGAGTTGTAGGAAGCAAGCCAAGCCAGGATGAAGCGACGTGCTGAGAACGTCTTGAAGTTCTTTGCACCACTCTCTTTGAAGCACCTCTGAAGCTACTTAACCACTCTCTAAGGCACCTACAAAAAAGACAAGAATTTACAAAGACAGATCGCTGTGTTGAGGACTCGGATGTCTCTGTTTGGGCTTTACCACTTTCTGAACAATAAGGAGAATCCACCATCAGATAAGCAGATTGAAGCTATACAAGAAATGGGATTTGATTCTCTATTGCATCTTAAAACAGATGTTGTTCCGGGTCACTTGGCGTACTGGCTAGTTTCAAATTATGACCCCTGTACAGGATCGTTGTGTGATGGGAAACTCCTTGTTTTAGAGGAAGATATCCATCTGTGCATGGGATTGCCAATGGGTCCAAACATTGTGGAAGAAGCAAAAATTGGAGATAAGTGCCCTTCTTATGTGTCTCTTTTGGAGGAGTTCAGAAGTCAATACCAAGGTAGTTCCATTGACGTCAAACACATTATGGAAAAGCTCTCTACACAAAGAGATGGTGGAGATGATTTCAAACGCACTTTCATCATTTATATCTTCAGTGCTTTTTTAGGCGGTGTTGTAGGCAATCGGGCTAGTTTGAGACTTCTTAAAAGTTTGGTAAACACTGAGTTGATCTCCAAATTCAACTGGTGCAATTTCATCAAACGCAAATTGGCGGCCCAAGTTGAGTCTTGGCAAAAGGAGGAGTGGCATACCCAAAAGCTGAAAGAAAATTGGTTTGGTGGACCTATTATGGTATTGGTTTTCATTTATCTTGACCGATTTGTCTTCAAAGCACGCCTTGTTACTCGGCAGTTTCCAACGCTCTCAACTTGGACTAAAGAAGCTATAACCAAGAGAGATAAGCAGGAAGTGAATGACAAAAATTCAGACAAGAAAACTTTTGGCAGGGGTTCTATTGAGCTTCCAATGGTCTTCAACCACCATATTCCACAGTTGTGTCCTCCTCCTCCAAAGATTGAGCTCGGCCAGTCTTCCAAGTCAACAATTCAAGATAAAGCATCTGAAGCTGAAGCTAAAAAATTACCGCTACCTGGGAATGAAGGCACTGTTGAGTTTGTCCATAAACTTGCGCTTTCCGCAAAGGCAATGGCTCAAGCTTTTGCGGACTACAAATCACTTGCTAGTCAAGCTCCCTCCAAACTGCCTTCAACAACAGTGAAGAAACTAGTTGCAGCTGTTGACGGCATAGCAGAAGGTTTTAAGTTATCTCAACAAGAGGATGATGCTGAAAATGTGAACGATGTGAAGAATGAGGAAAAGGTGTCGGACATTGTGGATGAGAATATCGCTGAGAAAGTGGTTGACGATATTCATGAGAATGTGGAGAAAGGTGGGGAGAATGTGGAGAAAGCTGGGGAGAATGTGGATAATTTTTATGGGTGGACTAAGGCTGATTTGTTGGCGGGATTGGATGCGATGGGTGAAGCTTTGCAACGAATAGCGCGACATCATTCACCACCACCAAATGCAGAATACCCATCCTTTAGGCTCCTAGCAGATGATGACCATTTTTTGTCTCAACCTGAGCCTGAGCCTGACACATATGCTGCTGTGTCATCCCTCCTTTCACTGAGCCCACTCCTTTGGTAGGGAACACATCCTCTCATGCTGCTCTGGATGATGTTCTTCCTGACAAGGACGTCACTGAGCCTACAATTATTGAGATAACAGCTACTCCTCCTACTCCTCCTACTACTGTGGTACGGAAGACAACTCTTGATGTTATTTGCCTACCAGATACTCCACTTGTTTCAACAATCGATAAAACATCTGCCGGGAAACGATCAGTCAGTAATGTCTATATTCGTCGATCGCCACGTCATTTGGCAAAGTCGATTGCCCGTGTTCCTTGCAAAACCCCAACTACTGCTGCAATCCCATTTCCCTTATCTCCATTACCAATTGAAGAGGATGTTCCGGGTCGTGGTAAGAGGAGGGTTGTAGTTCCAGCTGAAGTTTTCCGATCGCCCTATTTCAAAGAAATCTTAATGTTTTTAGGGATTTGAATCAAGCTGAGAAACAAGTATTAGATTTTGTACTTGGCGAATCATATGATGAAACGAAGATTCTTTACAAAGTCAATGTCAGACTTTTACAAGGAGCCAGTTGAAGAGTGTGCCTGAAGGCGATCGGATATCATCTCATGTCATAGATGTGTATTGTGAGATCTTAAATAGTATTGAGATATTCAAATCCCGGATTTCCCCTTCTAGTTTATTTGTGCCGTATAGAAATGAAAGTGATAGTCTTATTACCCTGTACTTTATCCAATTCTCCAAGTCTATTTTACATGATGTTGACTTCTAATCGTTACTCATACTGATCTTATTTTTTTGTTCCCAGTGTCTCTCCAATGTTGATGTTTCTGCAGTTTAACTAGTAAGTCTTTGATTTTGGTCTGCTTATATTTCAACTTAAGTTCATTTTTGTCTTTTTTATTCACTGCATTTTTGTCTTTTTAATTCAGTTTACTTTTTGTCCTTTTTCAGGTTTGCGCTCAAATATTCTCCGCCTCATGCCCACCTTTCTTGATTTGTATCGACCTCAGAACTAAAAGTAGCAAAGTGCAAATCATCCATCCTACGAAAGGAAGATCTGTTGATTATTCTTGTTTTATCCAACCTTTGGTACGTCTATTGTTTCCATTTTGCTTAGGCAAATGTGTGTTATTGTGATTCTACTAGGAAATGACTTTGTGAATGTATGACTTTATTTTGTGAAGCTTACACTTAAGGTTTGTGAATCTTATCACTTTAACTACTTATGTTGACCAAGTTTCCCAAAAACAAGCCCTAAGATTCACTGAACAAGGCCTGAGATTCACAAGATAAGGTCTGAGATTCACAAAATTAAGAGCAAAGTAGATGATTTTAAACCACGACCAAGTTTTCACAGAACAAGCCCTAAGATTCACTGAACAAGGTATGAGATTCACAAGATAAGGTCTGAGATTCACAAAATTAAGAGCAAAATAGATGATTTTAAACCACGACCAAGTTTTCACAGAACAAGCCCTAAGATTCACTGAACAAGGTCTAAGATTCACAAGATAAGGTCTGAGATTCACAAAACTAAGAGCAAAATAGATGATTTTAAACCACGACCAAGTTTCACAGAACAAGCCCTAAGATTCACTGAACAAGGTCTGAGATTCACAAGATAAGGTCTGAGATTCATAAAATTAAGAGCAAAATAGATGATTTTAAACCACGACCAAGTTTCACAGAACAAGCCCTAAGATTCACTGAACAAGGTCTGAGTAGATGATTTTCCTTTGTTTATACCTGTGCTAAGAAAGACTGATTTCTCTTTTGTTCATACAGAAAGAAAAGCTCATCCGGCTTCTTAAACCAAAGGTGCCAAAACAAGACGACAAGTATTTTATGGACGCTTGAAGTGTTTATCCCAAAATCAAACTTAACCATGAAATAGATAATGTCATCTATTTATTGAACATATTGGAGAATTACAAAGGAAACAAAAGTGATTGTCCAATAACCATATATACTGTAAGATTACTTTTTCAACTCTATTTATACATTGATAAATATAAATTTTTATAAGTTTGCAACACATTATTATTTCCCTTTTTCCATTTATAGGAAGCTCGGGTGAAGCGTTTTGCAGACCGAGGGTGTGCTATCGATTATTACATGTGATAAGAACGTATTAAGAGATAGAGTGAAAAAGATGCACTAGAATGGAGTCGTGTACCGCTGTAAGAACCTTCTTCTTTTAATATTATCATATTTTTCTTTCAAAACCTTTAGTACTTTAGTTGATTAAATAATGTTATATGTTCGTATTGTGGCAGTGGCTCTCGACCACTTCCTTACAGTGACCAGCAATTGTTGGATTATATATGCAGATCAAAATCGGCACAAACTAAATTGTAATGATTTTGCTTTGATTTTACAATATAAAAGTTATATTGTGAGAGATATTGACTAATTGCATTTCCTCATTATTTAAGTGACGCTATGGTGTCCACTCCATGGATGGAAGTCACAAGATAGGCTTTACAGACCCTTGGACCACGTGGCTTTGTTATGGATCAGGTAAGTATCATTTTCTTTTCCTTTTTCTTTTCATGTTTCATTTTACTTTTTTTGTGAATCCTAGAACTTGTTTTGTGAATCCTAGAACTTGTTTTGTGAATCCTGGAACTTGTTTTCTAAATCTTGGAACTTATTTTGTGAACTTATTTTGTGAATCCTGGAACTTGTTTTGTGAATCTTGGACCTTATTTTGTGAATCCTGGACCTTATTTTGTGAATGCTGGAACTTATTTTGTGAATCCTTTGCCTATGTTTTGTTAAATTTGATTTTTAGGTGATTGATATGTTTGGAGTGAAGTCCACACTCGGTAGATCATATCTCCTCTACTTGCCAACCACAGTATATGTGAGCTTCAAATCCTTTAGATGTTGATATTCAAGTATTTTCTTTCTTAATGTTGCTCCTCTCTGGTTTATTAAAATGGTCCTATTTTTGTCACATGCAGACCGTTCATGAAGTACGCAACCCAGGTATTTGGCGTCAATACCTGAAGTCTGATTACATTCCATTTGATGGGAGAATATCGAAAAGGTGAAAGATCCCTCTTCTACTATTTATGTTCTTTTTTATTTATTTTCGTTCATGTGTATTGTTAATTGGTTTGTCTATTGCAGGTTTTCATCCCTATGTTTAACGATAAGTGTCGTCATTGGTGGGCTTGCGTTTGCAATTTAAAGCAAAAAGTAAATTTCATCCTCGACTCGAGCACCGATTTACATGCGGATCCTGATAACCACACAGCCCACGAGATTGTATGATTTTTTCCCAAAACTTTTTGGAGTATTTATCTTTAGTTTCTTAAAAATATATCCCTGTCATATTTTTATGTTCTATTAGCTTTTTCATGTTCCAGTTGTACCAAGTTTCATCTGTTCTTTGTGGTGGTTCATCTGCATTTGAACCTTTGCGGTTGATGTACATGAACCCAATTGAAAACGTTCATGTCCCTCAACAAAAAACATGGTATGTAACCATGTATCTTCGTTTTTTAGGCTATATTATGAGATATATCGTACAAGTTTGAATGGTCCCTCTCTGACCAAAACCATGTACCCAATCCCATATTGCTGAAAATGAATGGTTGAATAGTTGATCTTCACTTGAGATGTTTCTTTTACTCATAAATGTTTATTTATTTGTAGTTTTGATTGTGGAGTGTTTGTGCTGAAATGGTTGGATGCGTAGGACAAAGAAAGTTTATGGACCAACAGTGAATATTTTGAGGTATAGATTTACGGGTTTTGCCTCCTACCTTGCCATTGCTACATATTAAATATATACTATACTGTATGAAAATCTCTTTTGCAGAAATTGCCTGACTATCGAAAGAAGATAATATTGGAACTTCTTAAATGGGATAAAAATACAAAAACGGTACACTTGCTTGACTTAAAATTAATGCAAAGTCCATTTGGTCATAACTTTGGTGAACATCTCTTAATTGTTACTTGTTTTTTATGGTATAGGTGTTTCATTGATGACATGACAGTCTTTTTGCAAGCAAATGATCTTTCTCCGATGGATATGTGTTCACTGGCGGACATCCCTTGCTTCAGCAGGCCTACTATATCTATAACAATTAGTTTGTAGTCTTGTATTTGAGTAGTCGAGAATGTATTTAGTAGTCGAGAATGTAATGCTAGAAGAAATTGTGAAACTTGGATTTGACCATAAGATGAGACGGGTGTACTTTGTATGACGGTCTTTTATTGAGAGACAAAGATGTTTAATGCAAGCCACCTTCTCATTTGATTCGCATATTTTTCTGTATTATGTACAATTACATGTTTAATGTCATCAACTAAAGGCTTTATTTCATTGGGGAACGATGCTGGATTCAGGCTAAAGACTAAATTTTGATCAAAATCACAAAAATACTTAATGCTGGATTCAGGTCTAGGTTTCATAATTTTATGTTCCAGTTTCACAAGATAAGTTCCAAGATTCACAACATTGAGTAAAAGAAACATCTTAAGTGAAGATCAACTATTCAAGACTTAGTTTCACAATTTCATGCTCCAGTTTCACAATTTTATGCTCCAGTTTCATGTATTCTTAAGTAAAGATCCACGTGGTCTCAATTTCGCAATTTCAAATTTCACTTCAACTTCCATATTCACTAACTGCTCTCTCTTCAACTTCCATATTCACTAACTCCATTAACACTAAATTCACATTTAGACTGCTCCAATTTCACATCCGTCTTCGCCATTATCCGCCATTATCATTGAGCTTTTCGTCTGCCATTAGCATTACCGTTTCTACTATCGCTATCATCCGCAAATTAGGTATTTTCTATCTACTTTCTCAAGTTTCGATTCATCCTCCTTTTGTTTCGTATTTTTCACCATAATTTTCAATCAACTTCTTTAATTCGTCAAATTATTGTTTTTATTATGCAGGTTTTTGTTATTGAGGGTTTAGGGTTTTTGTCAGTTTTTGTAAGTGAGGGTTTAGGATTTTTTTTAGTATATTTCGATTCTCTTGCGTATGGTTTTGTGATTAATTTATCGTTCTTTGGATGCATGTTCTTTGCCAGTTTTTAAATGTTTTTGTTAGTGAGGGTTTAGGGTTTAGGGTTTTTGCCAGTTTTTGTTAGCTACATCTCATTTGCATTTCGTGAATCTAGGATCTAGTTTTGTGAATCTAGGACCTAATTGTGTGAATCTCAGACCCTGTTTTGTGAAACTGGAAGATAATATTGTTATACTTGTTAATAAGTGCATGAAATCACCTTATCTGTTTTCATTATCCTTCTATATTGCCAGTTTTTAAATGTATTGTTGGTTAAGTTTTCAATAGCTACATCTCATTTGCATTTCGTGAATCTAGGACCTAGTTGTGTGAATCTAGGACCTAATTGTGTGAATCTCAGGCCCTGTTTTGTGAAACAGGAAGATAATATTGTTATACTTGTTAATAAGTGCATGAAATCACCTTCTCTGTTGTCAAACTTACTTAAAATGTTTACATTTCGGATTTTAGTTCTGATGTTATTTTGCCTTACTTAGTGCATAATAGGAAGCAAGCTAAAATGAAGCGACCTGTTGAACCAGCTGCTGATTCTACTGAAGCACCTACTGAAGCTACTGAACCACTCTCTGAGACACCTACAAAAAAGATAAGAATTTACAAAGACAGAGTGCCTGTGTTGAGGACTCGGATGTCTCCTGCTGGGCTTTACCACTGTCTGAACAATAAGGAGAATCCACCATCAGATAAGCAGATTGAAGCTATAGAAGAAATGGAATTTGGTTCTCTATTGCATCTTAAAACAAATGTTGTTCCGGGTCACTTGGCGTACTGGCTAGTTTCAAATTATGACCCCTGTACAGGATCGTTGTGTGATGGGAAACTCCTTGTTTTAGAGGAAGATATCCATCTGTGCATGGCTTTGCCAATGGGTCCAAACATTGTCGAAGAAGCAAAAATTGGAGATAAGGGCCCTTCTTATGTGTCTCTTTTGGCGGAGTTCAGAAGTCAATACAAAGATAGTTCCATTGAGCTCAAACACGTTATGGAAAAACTCTCTACACAAAGAGATGGTGGAGATGATTTCAAACGCACTTTCATCATTTATATCTTCAATGCTCTTTTAGGCGGTGTTGTAGGCAATAGGGCAAGTTTGAGACTTATTAAAAGTTTGGTAAACACTGAGTTGATCTCCGAATTCAACTGGTGCAATTTTATCAAACGTAAATTGGCTGACCAAGTTGAGTCTTGGCAAACGGAGGAGTGGAAGACCAACAAGCTGAAAGAAAATTGGTTTGGTGGACCTATTATGGTCTTGGTTTTTATTTATCTAGACCGATATGTCTTCAAAGCACGCCTTGTTACCTGGCAGTTTCCAACGCTCTCAACTTGGACTAAAGAAGCTATATCCCAGAGAATTAAGCAGGAAGTGAATGACAAAAATTCGAACAATAAGACTTTCGGCAAGGGTTCTATTGAGCCTCCACTGGTCATCACTCAGCATAAGGCACATGCACTTTTGCCTATAATTGAGTTTAGGGAGTCTTCAAAGCCACCGAGCGCACCTTTGCCTACTATTGAGTTTAGGCAGTCTTCAAAGCGAACAAGTGCACAACAACATTCTGAAGATGAAGAACCTTCTGATCCTCCTACTGAGTTTATTAATAAACTTGCGCTTTCCGCAAATGTTGATCCTCTTCTACCTAATAATTCGGGTAGTAGTACTTGAGTTTGTTAATAAACTTGCGGTTTCCGCAAAGGTCATGGCTCAAGCTTTCATGGAGTACAAATCTCTTGCTAGCCAAGCTCCGAGCAAACTACCTTCCTCGAACAGTTTGTAAACTAGTTGCATAAATTTGTAGATGGTATTGCAGATGGTTTTAGGTTATCTCAAGAAGACAATAATGAGGAGGGTAATGTACAGGAGAGTGTGGAGGGTAATGTCCAGGAGAGTGTGGAGGGTAATAGTGGGGATAATCTAGCTGAATTGTTGGAGGCATTGGACGTGATGGGTGAAGCTTTGCAACCAATACAGTCACGTCGTTCACCACCAAAACCAGAATGCCAAATCATACAACTTGGTGAACCTTCAACATCTTGTATTCAAGCTGATGAACAACTTGATCATCTTTTATCTCCCTCTCATAATACTGCTACTGATGATTTCCCTACCGTCAGTGATGATGCCTCTCCCGTCAATGATGAACAACCTGACCATTCTGAGCCCACAGTGGTAGCGGATGATCGTCATAATCAAGAACGGTGGGTTGAGTACAATAGGAGGACAACAAGTGAAAGAGATATGCAAACAAGTTCCAGTGCTATTGATGATGTCCCTTCCGTCAATGAGCCCACTCACGCCACTGTGACTGTTCTAGCTACTCCTTCTACTCCTACTCCTCCTCCTCCTTCTGCTGTAGAGAACAGTGATCCTCCTTCTTCACCATCTGCCAGTAAGGAGTTGAGGGCGTGCGATCAAATTATTACATGTTCTGAGAACAGTGAGCCCACTCACCCTCCTGTGGTAGGGAACAATGAGCCCACTCACCCTACTGTTCTAGCTACTCCTGCAAAATCTACTCCTCCTCCTGTGGTAGGGAACAATGATCCTCCTTCTACAGCAATTGTTTCCGGCCTCAATAAACCATCTGCCAGTAAGGAGTTGAGGGCGTGCAATCAAGAAAACCTATCCAGAGAAATAGTACAAAATGATGCACTAGAATGGCCTCAATACACTGACAATGAATTGCTGAAATTTGTTCAAAAGAAATCAAAGAAATCTAAACAGTAATGTCATATTTTTGCTTTGATTTTTTGATTTTTTTTATTGTAATAAATATATCTACTAATTGAATTTTATCAATAATGAAGTGACGTTATGGTGTCCACTCCGTGGATGGAAGTCACAAGAGAAGATTTGCATAGCCTTGGACCGAAAGGCCTTATTATGGATGAGGTAAGTAACCCCTGAGTATTATTTTCCTTTTCCTCCCCATGTTTTCATTTTGTTCACGTCACTCGATGTGTATGTTTCCTAACAAATTTAATTTTGTAGGTCATTGATATATTTGGAATTAAGTGCACATTCAGTAGAAGAAATTTACTCTACTTGTCAACAACAATATTTGTCAGTCTCAAATCCTTTATATGTTGATATTCAAGTATTTTGCGTTCTTAAAGTTGCTTTGTTTCTAAAATTGCATTCTTGTGACTTGTAGAGTCTTCATCGAGAAAACAACCCCGAAATTTGGGGTGCACACATAAAAGACAGTTACACTCCACTTGCTGGTAGCCATATCGACAAGATCATATATTTGTGAATCCTGGACCTTATACCTTATTTTTTGAATCCTGGACCTTATTTTGTGAATCTTGGAGCTTTTTTTTTTAACTTGTTTTGTGAATCTTGGAGCTTATTTTGTGAATCTTGGTACTTATTTTGTGAACTTATTTGTGAATCCTGGACCTTATTTTGTGAACTTATTTTGTGAATCCTGGACCTTATTTTGTGAATCCTGGACCTTATTTTGTGAATCTTGGAGATTTATTTTGTGAACTTATTTGTGAATCCTGGAACATAATTCGTTAATCCTGGACCTTGTTTTGTGAATCCTGGACCTTATTGTGTGAACTCCTTGACCTTAGTTTGTGACCTTGTTTTGTGAATCCTTGATCTTGTTTTGTGAATCCTTGACCTTGTTTTGTGAATCTTTGACCTTATTTCGTGAATCCTGGAACTTGTTTTGTGAATCCTGGACCTTATTTTGTGAACTTATTTTGTGAATCCTGGACCTTATTTTGTGAACTTATTTGTGAATCCTGGAACATAATTCGTGAATCCTGGACCTTGTTTTGTGAATCCTTGACCTTATTTTGTGAACTCCTTGACCTTAGTTTGTGACCTTGTTTTTGTGAATCCTTGACCTTGTTTTGTGAATCCTTGACCTGATTTTGTGAATCCTGGACATTTACTATCTCAGGTTTTTATCCCTTTCCATAGTAACACAGAGCCGTAGCATTGGTGGGCTTGTGTCTGTGATATAAAGCGGGGAAAAAATTTCATCCTTGACTCATGCGTGGCTGTTAATGTGGATCCTGACAACAAGCATGCCAAAGAGATTGTATGATTTTTTTTTTCCAAAATATTGTTATTGCCTTTTCTTTTAAAAGTATACTCCAAAGTATATTTTGATCTTGTTATTGCCTTTTCTTTTTCAGGTACATCATGTTTCAGCTATTTTGCCAGAGTCATATAAATCTTTGGAGTTCATTCACACGAACGAATTTGTCAATCTCAAAGTCCCTCAACAAACAACAAGGTATGTAAGCATGTATCTTTTTCCTTTTGTTAACAGATCAATAGTTATTATTTTGAGCTTGTTGATTTTAAACCATTTACTGTTTTTTTTTTGTCTAGTTTTGATTGTGGAGTTTTTCTGTTGAAGTGGTTGAGTGCCTTGGACGATGATAGTTTATGGACCAAAAGTGAATATTTTGAGGTAAGTTCATTAGTATAAGAAAATAAAGGCTTATCTTCCGAATCTCAAACATTGTTCAGTGAATCTCAGAGCTTTTTTTGTGAAACTTGGTCATTTATAAGTGGTTTAAAATCAACAAGGTCTGAGATTCACTGAACAAGCTCTAAGATTCACTGAACAAGGTTTGAGAATCACAAAACAAGGTTTGATATTCACCAAATAAAGATAGGTTTGTTGTCTATATACTTCATTAATATATGTCGCTCTTGGCAGAAATTGACACAATATCGAAAATCGATCATATTGGAACTACTTAGATGGGATAAAAATACTAAAAAGGTACACTTCATTGTCTTAAAAATGATGTGAAGTTCATTTCTTCATAACTTTGGCAAATATTTCGTAAATAAGTTGATTGTACTTGTTTTTGGTTGTATAGGTATTTAATTAAAGAAGACAATTGTCCGTGAAGTCATAATATGCAAAAGTGGGTCGAGGATCCTGTAAAGATTTTTGCCTTCATCAACTCTTGTAAAGATATTTTGATAGTTGTAAAGTCGTAATAATTTTTCAGGGTCACTTATGTGACTTATGTAGCTAATTTGACATTGACATTGACATTGAGTTGAGCAAAAATGGTTCGAGGCAAGATATTTCAACTCTTGTAAAGATATTTGATAGCTGTAAAGATTGTTGCCTTCATTTACTCTTGTAAAGATATTTTGATAGTTGTAAATAGATGATTTTAAACCACGACCAAGTTTGACATTGACATTGTCAATGAGTTGAGCAAAAGGTCTGAGATTCACAAGATAAAGTCTGAGATTCACAAAATTAAGAGCAAAATAGATTATTTTAAACCACGACCAAGTTTCACAGAACAAGCCCTAAGATTCACTGAACAAGGTCTGATATTCACAATATAAGGTCTGAGACCAAGTTTCACAGAACAAGCCCTAAGATTCAGTGAACAAGGTCTGAGATTCACAAGATAAGTTCTGAGATTCACAAAATTAAGAGCAAAATAGATGATTTTAAACCACGACCAAGTTTCACAGAACAAGCCCTAAGATTCACTGAACAAGGTCTGAGATTCACAAGATTCACTGAACAAGGTCTGAAATGATAAAAACGCTTGATGCTAGATTCAGAACCAAGTTTCACAATTTTACGTTCCAGTTTCATAAAATAAGGTTCAGGATTCACAGGATTCACAACGTTGACAAAAATAAAACGAGCTTAAAACTTGTCTTCTTTAATCGTCATCTCTATTCTCATTACATCATTCTTCATTCTCGACCTATTCCTCTTCTTCATCTTCTTCCGATGTGCCTCCCTATGTGAAGAATCAAACCTTTATTAGATACTTTTTTTTTAGAAAAAAAAGAAGTAGTAGACAATAGTAGTTGCGTTTTCAAGCAACACTAAAATGGAAAGACAAGAGTAGAACTATACATACTTGATTCTCAGGAGGATGCTCTGCAAACTCATTTGGACAATTTCTTTTATCGTGGTGTGACATGCGTTTACACTTAGAACACAACCTTTTTGGTTTTTTTGCCTTCATAATTGCCTTATTTTTGCTGCTCACCATCCTTTTACCACTACCTTTGTTTCTAGAGACTTTAGGTGGTAAGATCTTGATTTCTTTTGGAGCCTTGCAGTTGAGAAGGGCCTCCAATTCTTGTTCTTTAGTCAAAGGCTTTGGGTTTGGCTCCAACTTCTCTCGGAATTTTTTTATTAGCTTGGAAAACTCTCTCATATCTGACTCTTCTTCTTTTCTTTTGAGCATACCAACAGTTGCGTAAATCTCAGACCACACCCGAGACATTCCAAACTTACTATTACCAGTAAGATCATTGTTTTCCAGTAGATTTCCATTCAAATCATAAACCGGGTTTCTGAGTGCATTCTTACTCCACCTACGCAAAATGTAGTTCTCAGGAATTTTCTTAAACTTTCCCGAGCAAATCCAAATGATGTGGTTGCATAAGATACCTTTGCTTTCAAACAATTTACATGCACAACGGACATTCATTGTTCTCCTATTGTACTCAACTGCATATCTCTTTCGCTTGTTCGCGTCCTCAACAATTGAAACTTCAAAGTTAGTTACTGGATCTGGTGGGGTGTATCCACAAACACTACACGCATTTACCGAAAATTTAACCTCCTCTTGGAAATCAAAGAACACTTCATGTGTATAGACCTTCACTGCATGGGCCTCCCAGTTTGACCCGAATAGGGTTTCAGGCATTGAGTTGTGGCTCTGTGCTTCAAGAAGCTTTAGATTGTGCCTTTGTTGGTCCATGGCACTCTCAAATCTCATCCAAAATTCTACAAGAGTCCCATATTTATTTTTAAATCTCTTGAAGAATCTATTCGAAATCTCTGATCTTTGTGTGGTTTTTAAAATGTTGCCCATCGGCACATTCCTGAAATAAGCGGGTATCCACTGATCTCGTTCCGCAAACTTGTCAGTCAACCATTTATTCTCTTCTAACGAAAACTCGCTAATGACTTTAGCCCAATTCTTTCAAATTCCTCGGGCTCCAAGTCCTCGCTCCGTACAACATTGTTCAGACGACTTAAGAAATCAGTTTCTTTGCAAATTGTGCTCCCAACCTTGTCTGTTACTTTCTTCATAATGTGCCACATGCAAAAGCGATGTCTTGCTTTTTTGAACACGGCTGCAAGTCACAAAATCCACATTATCTATTGTCAGAGATCTTTTGTCACAAAACAAGCTCTAAGATTCACTAAACAAGGTCTCAGATTCACAAGATAAGAGAAATAACAATATAGGCAATTTCAACAACTTATGACCAAGTTTAAGAATATTAGCTTTGTGTGTCACATAACAAGCCCAAAGATTCACTGAACAAGGTCTGAGATGCACAAGATAAGGTCTGAGATTCACAAAATTAAGAGCAAAATAGATGATTTTAAACCACGACCAAGTTTCACATAACAAGCCCTGAGATTCACTGAACAAGGTCTGAGATGCACAAGATAAGGTCTGAGATTCACAAAATTAAGAGCAAAATAGATGATTTTAAACCACGACCAAGTTTCACATAACAAGCCCTGAGATTCACTGAACAAGGTCTGAGATTCACAAGATAACGTCTGAGATTCACAAAATTATGAGGAAAATAGATGATTTTAAACCACGACCAAGTTTCACATAACAAGCCCTAAGATTCACTGAACAAGGTCTGACATTCACAAGATAAGGTCTGAGATTCACAAAATTAAGAGACTGATAGATGATTTTAAACCACGACCAAGTTTCACATAACAAGCCCAAAGATTCACTGAACAAGGTCTGAGATTCACAAGATAAGGTTTGAGATTCACAAAATTAAGAGTAAAATAGATGATTTTAAACCACGACCAAGTTTCACATAACAAGCCCAAAGATTCACTGAACAAGGTCTGAGATTCACAAGATAAGGTCTGAGATTCTCAAGATAAGGTCTGAGATTCACAAAACAAGGTCTCAGATTCACAAGATAAGAGAAATAACAAAATAGGCAATTTCAACAACTTATGAGTTATGACCAAGTTTAAGAATATTAGCTTTGTGTTTTACAAATCAAGATCTAACTTTCACAAAACACGCTCTATGATTCACAAAATAAACTTCAAGATTCACCAAATAAATAACCAGTTTCACAAAAGTAAGATATTCCAAACACACTGAACTCGCATTTATTATTCCGGCATCTTGGTCACTGATGATGTAATTGAGTTCTTTGCCACCCATTGCTTTCAGGAACTGCTGAAATGCCCAAATAAACGAGTCATCGTCTTCATGATCTAAAAGCACGCATCCAAATGTTATTAACTTTTTGTGATTCTCAATGCCAGTGAAAGGTGCAAATTTCATGTTATATTTGTTCGTTCCATAGGTTGGATCGAATGAAATAGCATCACCAAACAATGCGTAACATCTGATGGAATCCGCATTTGTCCAAAAAATTCTTGTCAAGGCACTCACAAGATCTGTTTATATGAAAATACCAACCCTTTTGTTTCTCGGAGGGTTTCTAAACGAGAGATGAACATATGTCCATCCTTGCCACTAAGTAGACACTTTACTTCCCTTTGGAAATTCTTGAACTGCGTAAGGGTAGCTCCAACATTTTCGAAACCCTCTGCTTGTTCCTTGCATAATTTGTATGTTAAACTAGCCCCGACATTCAATCTCGAATTTTGGATAATCAATTTCTTATGATATTCGTTCAGTTGATTTATATTAAGAGCAAGTTTCTCAAATTCCCTATTTTTGACAGGCGTCACTGGGTGATTGTGACCCTCACGGAATTGTTCAATCTTGTACATCTTTTCATGGTACATGAATTTTATCATTGCTTCACAACCCCACCTTTTAATTTTAGTTATTCTTGTACCACTTGCTTATTGGAACTCTCAGCTTCACCTGCACCTGCAACTCCACCCTTTTTTGTACTGGTTTTAGCAGTTTTTGTTTTTCTATTTGCACTTATTGCACCAGCTTTTGTTTTGTCACCAGTTTGAACATTTGTTGTTTTTGCATCACTTTGGGAGGACGATTTTTCCTGTTATTAAAACCTTGACGATGACAAACCATGCATTTTGTTCAAATAGTACCATATTTAAACCTCTTAGTTGAAGACTTCCTTGCTTTAAACCCACAAGCAATAGCATAAATTTTATAGAACAACATTGTTGACTCTAAGTCCACAAATGTTTTGCCAAGCACGGGTGTAAACTTCTCTTCAATCCTACTTATCCATTGCTCAGTGCCACCCGGTGTGTAAGTTACCAAAGTAGTAGGTGTGGAAATAGTTGGCATTGTAGGGGTTGTTAAGACAGCAGTATAACCCTCACCATCCTGACGAGAACCAAGATTAGAGCAAGGAACCTCACCATAACCGACACGAGGCGTCACACTACACTGTGAGTTGTTGTTGACATTTGAATCAATACCTAAGAAGATAAAAGGTTCACAAAGTCACATCTCACATTCACAAAACAAGGTTTAAGATTCACTAAATAAGGTCTGTGATTCACAAATTAAGTCTGAGGATATTATCTGAGCAAGGAAGAGAGAAGAATAGGTCATTCCTTTAAAGGGTTCACAAAAAGAGCTCTAGGATTCACAAATACAAGGACTGAGATTCACAAGTTCACTTTTTGGTTCAGATTATTAGTTCAGTTTTTAATCTTACCCAGGTTGTATATATTAGTTATTTAAGTTTCACAAAATAACCTTCTAGTTTCACAAACTAGGGTCTCTGATTCACACAATAAGAAATAAATAAATTGCATCAGTAACGTTTAACAATAGAGATTCAAAAAATAAGGCCCAAGATTCACTAAATAAAGGCTGAGATTCACCAAATAAAGTCCGAGATTCACTAAATAAAGTATCAGATTATTAGTTCAAATAATTAAAATTTTTTTGGTGAAGATTATGAATTCACTTTTAAGAAAAGGTCAGGTTGTATGTATGAGGATATTTTGTTGATTTGTTAATAACAGTTCCATTCCCAAGAAAAGGACATTGAACAATCAAGCATTCAATCAAAAAATTTAATATATGGGTAATGTGAACAGTGCATCATTTGATGATTGTGCCAAATACCAGGCCTATAAATATCGAATTTCTGAAACATAATAGTATATACCAATAACCTCTCTTCTCTTTCAGAAACATTTCAAAAATCCCTATTGCACACAATGTCTCATTTATTTGTATTTCCCTATACTTGTGTTTTGGCGAATGTTCCAGTTATATGAATAAAAAAGGGAAGTATGTTTGTCCCGACCTCTCTAAATTGCGATTGTTTAATGAGCCAAGGTTATGAGATAGAGTCTTTGGTGCCTGTTATGTGCAGGCAGACTTGTCATTTTATGGGATTAGTACTAATTCAATTTGGCACAAATGACACTAGCTGCAAACAGGCTTTTAAGTTGCAGGAGAAGTTCGAGTAATTTGGGCGTACTAGATCTGAATGGCTGGCTACCTATTCCCGAGTTCAAGGGCCCTTTCTATGGGTAGCATCAAGGCTTGATTCAAAATATTTTAACTACACTCCAGTATGTAGAAGAGTCCCATATTCATCTAAACACGCAGGAAGATCACTCGCTGATGCAGATGAATGGTGCACCTATTGCTATATCAATATTGCTCTATGTGCTCTGCCTCGAACAAATAGGGGTGATTGATAAACTAAACAAATATCATATCTTGCTTAATTTTTCAGCTTTTCATTTTATTTTATTTTTGAATGTTGTTGTTTAGTTAATTCGAAAGCCATGAACCTGCGAAATTTTATGTGATGAAAAATTACAAGATTTTTAAGTTTTCTGAATATTATATTTTAATTAATTATCACACTATCATCATTTGCTAAGATTCACTGAGTAAGGTCTGAGATTCACAAAATAAGGTCTAAGATTCACAAAATAAGTAAAAGAGTAGAAAAGGTGATTCTAACCACTTATGATGACCAAGTTTCACAAAACAAGCTCTAAGATTCACTAAACTAGGTCTGAGATTCACCAAATAAGGTCTGAGATTCACCAAACAACAAAATCCACTCAATTCATAAACTATCTCAGGTAAAAATTCAACCAACTCTTACAGTCACACAATTAATTAGGTCCTAAGATTCACAAATTCAACTCAATTCATAAACTAAACCTTGCAAAAAAACTGAAATACAAATTGACAAATGCAAATTGAATCAGAAAACATGAGATTTTACAAAAATTACATAAAAAACGATATACCTGATTCAATAACACTATTATCATCAGTCATTGTGATATCTACAATCTCCATAGCAATTAGAGCTGCAACATCGTCAAAAACAATTTAGTAAGAAGTACGAAATCGCGAGAAAATGGAAATCGCTCAAAATATTGATCAAATTCGAACGTTCTATTTACAAAATCGTTCAATTTGATCAAATTCGAACCTGATATCATCAATTTATGAGTGAATTGACAGAATTGTATGAATATACTTAATTTTGATCAAAATGATGAAATTACCTGAAAATTAATCGATTTTTCTTCTGAAATTACTTGAATCAACGTTGTTGAATGTTGTTTTGATGAAATCCACGAACAATCGATGAACCGTTGAACGAACGAGAGCTTGCTTGTTGAAGAATTTTCAGGAAACAATTTTATTTGTATATTTTAGAGAGATAGTGTGTAATTGGGCTATTGTATGTTTTAATATTTTGGTGAGAGAAAGTATTTTGGGCTAAATGAAAAGATTTGGAGTGACCCCTAAATTTTCAGCCCAATGAATAATAGGAAGTTAGTCCATATAATGAAGCATTAATGAAGGAATTTGGTGAGGCCGGCCGCCTCGCCATAATTAACGGCCTCACCGGATTCGGCCTCTCTCTATATATATATATATATATATATATATATATATAGATGATACCCGTCGTAAGGAGTCAAAAATAATATTTATATTCCGAACTAAAACTATAGATAGTGATAGTAAGGGTCGAACCACAAGGAGGAAGGGAGTTATAGTTGTCTTAATTTTAGTCTAGGAAATTTGGGGGGTTTTGATTGAATTATAATTAAACTAAATGCAAATAAATAAATAGGCAAATGAAACTGACGATGTAAACGATGATTAAAAGGATGCTAAGACGATCGGTTCATTGTAGCTACGACGGCGCAAGTCCTAGGTAAATATGAAATAATCACGTGAGACGGGAAAATAAGAGGTCCTCTCGGTCCTTTCTTAACAGGTAGCATCGTTCGATCTCGCTACAGGTCCCTAAGTATCACTAATACTAGCTCACGCCCTGAAAAGTGATTCCTAATGCCTAAATTTTACTTATCTTACGATCTTAGTATAATTTAGTCGTTCAATTGGTAGTCTATTGCCCTCTCGGTCTTTTACTAAAAATTACAATTAAATCAATTGAACAATGCTGATTCTTACGTGATGCAGTTGATCGACTAGCTGGGCCAGTCGATCGACCAGGTTTTCAGTCGATCGACTATTGACATCAGTCGATCGACCAAACCCCGAAACAGGTCTACCTATTCTACGTCGTCTACGCCACAAATTCCCTCACATCTTAGCACGGGGTATTTAGCTACTCATATGAATGACAATAACAACAAACATGATAAAAACAATAAAGGAATTCATAACTTAAGTAATTAAAGCAATAAAAACGCAATAAAGAGATTAGGGTTGCGGGATTCTAAACTAGCAATTCTAATTCTAATAAGCAAATAGCAGCGAAACTGAAATTAAGCAGGATATTACCGAAATAGAAGGGACGAATAAATCCGGAAGCAAGAACTTTATTGAGAAATTAATGTAAACTAAAGAACCCTAAAATTTTGATGATGAAAACTGAATAAAAACTGAATGCATATTCTGAAAACTAAGGTTACGTTATATAGGAATAATCCTGCGTAACCTTTATTCCTAAACCTAATCACAATGGGCTTTGGAATTCTCGATCTTTTAACTTGCGTATCAGCTCGTGGGGTGGTCGATCGACCACTGAGGCCAATCGATCGACCACAGGCGCTGTACAATAGCTTCTAATAATTCTTGCAGCGCGCACCGATCTTAAAACAGCTATCATTTCTTCGTTACTTGGTCAAATCAAGAGTTCTACACGGCGTTGGAAAGCTAAGAGGATAAGCTTTCATCTCCAATTGTAATCACTCTATTATCTGCTCTAGAACTCTAGATATAGCCATCCGAAGCAGGCTGCAATATCGTGTAGCATTCTGACAGTCTATAGACCATGTAGGTCAGTCTATAGACTGTTGTAGCTGGTAATTCGCTTCTAAAGCTCTCGCAATTGTCTTTCAGGCCTTGAAATGCGCACCAAGTTCATCCCTCGAGTCACTACTTCATGTCAAATGCAATGCTAAGTACTTAGTGACGGATTCAACTCGTTTTCCGCTGGATTCTTCACATTTCTGCAATATTATACAAAAACACGAAAGTAGACGGAAATAACGAAATAGTAGCATAAACTACATATATGAGCTCTGAAATGCGTGTAAAATAAGGTGTAAAACATCATATTTAGGACACGCATCAAACTTCCCCAAACCAAACCCTTGCTTGTCCCCAAGCAAGAACTAGACTCGATCTTAGGACCTAATGGAACGAGTTCAATCTCAGAGCGAAATGCAACAAGTAAAGCCTAAACCAATTTAATGCTACAAATCAACAATCAATTAGTAATATGAATCATGCAAACGAGTTATGAAGTCATTAAAAACTGCTGAACCCTCAACTGTAGAGACTTATCAATTCGGACTCTCACGGGTCGCTCAAATCACTCAAATAAGCACAAGGTGAATATATGTAAAAGATAGAAAGAAGTAATTTTGTAGTGACTCTCACCTAACTACGACCTATAAGAACATGCCTGCAATCTAATATGAAAATAATCTCTACAACCGTACATATGCATTCCAACCAAACAAATGACCATGACACATGCCGAGGTAAATATGGATATGTGAGGTAAAGGGTAAGAAGGGGCTAAAATGAATTTGGATATGAGGAGTAATAAACCAAGCTAGTACTATAATCCAAATTATAAACGAATCCCAACTTCAAACTCAATGTAAACGATACAAGACGGTGCCAATTCGAGGCACAAAACTCACAACCTCCATAAAAGTCAACTCCCCAAAGAATATAAATGATAACATGGGAGTGATAATCACCAAATCATAATAACTGAAACATGTGATTTTTCGAACTGCAGTAACCATGGTCGACCGACCATAGGGGACGGTCGGCCGACTGAACACTTTTTTTTCGTCTTTTTTTTCTCTTTTTGTATTTTGTTTTTTTTTTTTTTTTTTTTTTTTCATTTCTTTCTACATTTCTCCATCAACACAATTGAGCATATGACCAAATTTGCAAAAAAAACATTCCCACAAACACAAGTACTAGCTCGGATAAGGTAGGCTAAATTATAGTCTGTAGTTTATGGGACAAAAAAAGCTAATTTGGCTAAATGAGAGGCTATTGGGCAAAAATGAGGAAAGGGACCTCAACCACATGTGTCAACAAACCGCAAACCGAATGCATACAGGTATTAAGCAGATCAAGTTCATATTTATGCAAAATGATATGACATGCCTCATAAGGAGTACTACTCACATTCCTAGATAGACTGGTCATGAATGTCACCAGTTATAAGCTCTAAATCTCAGAAAATGATGTAGTTTGCCAAAAATCAAAGTCAAATCTAAAGCTCAGCAATGTTATCAACTAAGTTTTAACTTTATCGCTTGCTAAGATTTATATAACTACTGAACATGCGTGCTACTATCGTCATATAAAGCATTATAAATTTCACATTACTAAGGTTCATGAATTAATTAAACAACTGTATGAAACTCAACCTAGAACACACATTTTACAAGTCATGTTTCACGTTGTAACTTTCAAAGATCACGAATAAATAACCGTTCGATTAAAACTTGATTCATATTATTTTTATAAAACACGGAGAGTTAAAAACACAGGGAAAAAGAATTAGGTCTAAAGCACAAGAATTTCATTTTTAAAGAATTTTACAACTCAGTTGGTCCAAACAAACATGTGACAGCAATTGGTCCAAAACTTGGGTCAGTTTGCAAAACCTACCGTTTAATATAGAGGCATCCAGAATTTTTTTTTTTTTTTTTTTTTTTTTTGTGGCTTATCAATTTGAAAACATATGCAAATTTTATGATCGATGGAGTTGGAATTATGCGAAAATTATTAATACAATTTAAATGAGGATTTTTACAAAATCGTTGGTTAAAACATCACTGCACAGAAACTTCCTAACCACAACTCACTAAAATATTTATTACTCCTAATCCATATATCATATAAGCATGAAACTAACGCCAAATGAACACTAACTCGCGAGGCTATCCCCCATAAAATTTCATCCACAGGCAATAAACAGAAAAGAAATGACAGTTATGTCAATTAAAGAGTAACATCAAACTAAACGAGTTTCAGCACTATGTCGTTCATTTTCTATGTCCCAATTCTTACAACTATACTATCGATACTAATCCATCCTAACTTAAATCTCACACTGTACAATTCGTAACATCTACCCCATAGAATCCCTTCGTATCTCGACCTACTCCGTATATCTAACTCACGATTGTTATGACTATAAACATGCAATTCGATAGTGTTTCTAATTACTATCACAAGACTATACTAGCATGGCTTTGGGATCACATAACCGCATATTACTAGACATAATAGTACTATCAGCACATTATTCAACATCCACCTAGGTAACTATCATCGACTCGCAATTATTTTCATGCTCACGACTAGTACAACACTTCATTGATTATTAATCCTGAACTCGAAGATTTATTTCTCATTTCCACAACATCATATGATCACATCATCATTCATACAAAATACTTACCGTAGCGTTGTCCTGCAGAATGGTTAGAATATATGGGTCTCAAGGTATACGTCAACTCGATTATGCAATAATCAATGTATCAATCAGTTAATACTTAGGCAATGATATTTGAATTTCATGTTCAACCTCAATCAACTTTTCTACCCTTTCTCTCATATACACTCAGGGTTTCCGGGTCAAACTGAGAGGGCCGCTGGTTCGGTGTGAGGGGGCCCCTAACTCATACCTTACCTTAGTGTGCTCCTAACAGTTATATCCCGGGGTTCATTTTATTTAGACTCTTCCTATGTTCATTGGGTTCATTGGTTTAGGCCTGAGGATCGTTCGCTCTGATACCACTTTGTAACATCCCCATTTATTTAAGGGCCTGAACTAGGACTCCTCAGATAAATGACGGTGTTACCATCTCGGAAACCCGAGGCAGTAGATAACAAAGGAAAGAAACACAGTACTTTATTAAAATGTTTATAGTGAGATTACAACTGGAATTAAAACAAAGCCTCCAAAAATATGACCAAAAGGTAAAGTCTGATAAAACTACTAATAAGACTAAGGTGGGCTAGGCACTAAGTCAGTCGTCCAAGCTCTCTTCCCGGCCAGCTCCCATCAGTCTCTGAAATACCTGTCAATCTGCTCCCCAATAATTGGATCATCACAGGCGTACACGAATACACAGGGTCAACCACGAGGTTGAGTAGGGAAAACAATGAAACAACAAGTAATATGATATGCATGTTCCTCCGACACCACCATCTCCATCTCAACTCCATCACACACATCCCCGGAACGCCCAGCCATACCGATCCCCGGTAGACTATATATTGACCGAAGTCGATCTGCCAGCTCGCAGCTGAGGACACCAGGGCAAGTCCTGCAGAACCCGCCTGGGCCTTATCACAACATCATCATCACCGCACCACGTCACCACAACATCCTCCATCTCCAATGCATATGAATGCTCAAGAAATTAATGCAACACAATATGTATGTCATTGAACGGGTAAATCATAGAATCATGCCGGTTACCGAATGTTATGATAATATACTCAATACGATCAATTCAGTCAATCACCTTCCCATACATGAATCATAACGTAAATCAACAACCACGAATCAAGTCAACACAATTAAACAACAACGATAATAGTCAAGTGTATTTCCCTACCTCAAAGTGCCAGCAAATCCAATTAAGCATTTCAAGCAGTCCAGAAAATAAAGCAACGAATCTGATTATCGATCCTTCACGAATCCGTCACCTAAAACAATTATAGTATTTATAATTACTAACTACTAAATATAGAAATCTCCCAAAATAGAAGCTTCCCGAAATACAATCCCGACACCAAGCTTATGCCCAACTGATAACTAAAATAACCCGATTAGTATTTGACCCAACTTCCCAAAATAGAAGGTTACTAAAGTAGAATTTCTTAAAATGGAAACTTTCCCGATATAGTAACTTTTCTCTTTTAACAAATCCGACTCAAAACCCGACTTGAATTATTTTAAAAGACTCGGAAATTTAAGTTAAATAACTAATATGATAAATAAAGATTAAACGAATTATACGCTTAAGAAAACCCGAATCAAATATTGAACAACTCAACAACCCGACTTAAACCCGTCTTTAATTATTTACTTAACTCGGGAATTAATTTAATTAATTAAAAATACGATAACTTGAATAATAACGAAACAAACCAACTACTAAGTAACACGCCCCAACCTACGGTTTCCAACCCGTTTCCCGACTCCACGCGCCGCCTAACCACCGTGACAACCACCGCACTTGCTGCCCACTTCAACCCCACAACCAACAACCACCACCACTGGCGATCGATCACCGCAAGTCGAACCAGTCGAACTCGGCATTTGGCATGGTTCACCGCCCAGCCTCACCAACCGCCCCATTTTCTCGACTCACCACCACCGCACCTGCTCTATTCCCTGCCAAACCACCACAAATGCCATGCTCTCGACAACCCACGCACACGACACTATAGCACCACCGTATCGACCTCCCCTGAGTCCACGGTGGCGCCACCCCAAACCTACCCGTCTAAAACCCGCATCAAACCCCTTTTTAAACCCGTTTGTTACCCCCCTATCGCCGCCGCCTCTATCTGTCACTACCACCACCTATAACCACCCTAACCACCACCACTACATTCATCACTCACCACCCTACTCCCTTACCCCGTCAACAACCACTAGCCTCACCTCCCTAAGTCACGAAACAATCACCAAAAACCCGACATTAAATGCGAAAACAGAGGAGGGGTTGAATGCTAACCTTTCCGCCACCACAACAGCCACCACGGCCATCCACAGTCGTCGACAATAGCCCCTAGCTCTTCCTTGTTGCGCCGCCAACACCCCAAGCTCACTCTTTCTCTCTCGTTTTGCGTGAAAGCTGGTGTTTGGTGTTGGTGAAGAAAGGGGGCGGGTTGAGGGAGAGGAATGAGGGAGGCGGGTTGGTTAGGATATTATTAGGGTTAAGGTTAGGGTTTAGTTGGGCTTAGGGTTAAATGGGCTGAACAGTTAATGGGCCAACTCAAATGGGTCAGCTCACATTTCGAATTCCATATAAACCCGTCTCAAATAACTTACGATAGCTTAAAGTAATTATCGACTCAACTATTATCCCGACATAATTAGTAATATAAAATACATAATAATTAATATATAATAATATCCGTTTAATTGATTATATTATATAAAATACGGGGTATTACAGTCTTCCCCCCTTAAAATGAACTTCGTCCCGAAGTTCGCTTCCGTACTCAAACCTCAGAAGGGTATTGTATATCGTACATACGGACGTCACGCATTTCTAACACGGTTAGCACACACACTTTTGACACATCGATTAAACATACAAACACGAAATGTTACATTCTGCCCTCCTAAAAATAAACTTCGTCCCGAAGTTTAGCTCGTCATTACTTAACCAACTAACTATAATTAATAACTACCTGAGAATACAATGTATAACAACTAAATAATCACCTGAGAACACTGTCATCTTCCATCTAAATTTCCGATCTCAAACTCAATCAACTCAATAACCATGGTCGCACTGGACCGCAAACGTAACTCGGCACAAAGGCCCCACTACTCAAAACTCGATTTCAGTAGTTTAACTATACTCCCCTTTTACACCTCAACCAACTAACAGCAGTAGGAATAAAACATATAGGACTCATTTGTATAGGTACCCCACAACTAAACATCAACTTGGTCAACTATAACCTACAAACAAGTGCAAATTAAGCATCAAGATTTTACAATCCTACCCGACTAGAAACATGGTTACGTCCTCGTAACCTCTCTTCAATTTTCATATACTTATGCAACAAAATCATTATCAACCACATGTGACAGGAAAGAACACATGATAAGAGGTTGCGCATCAACATTAAGGTCGAAACAGGGTTTTATTAAGGAATTAACTGATTGTCAACAAGTAACATTTATTACTAGCTCATGCTTAACTTAAAACACAACATCAAACTAAAAGAACAACAAGAAAGGAACCAAGGTTTACACGGTTTCACAACTAAACAAGTTGATGATCAATTATAGACAATGAACGAGCGAGAGCAAAATCAACAAAACAATTTAAAAACTTCTCACATTTGTAAACATATCACAGGAAACAGATCTACTACTGCTATCCCTCACAATCACATGATCTTATTGACATGTCTGTACAACCATTTACTCACTCACTGGTTTAGATCACGAATTAGGCCGATGACTTTAAGCAATCAACAACATACTCATCATTCATATTTTAAATTATCAAAATTGTTTGCACAATATCAATTCTGAAAGCATATTTCCCAATAAAAGTAACAACATATGATTTATGACAACGACAACATTCCTTCCATATCCCTCATGTGTTTAACATCTTAGCAACCATATCATTCAATTGTGTCCAGCAACTTAGTATAATTCATTTTCAGCAAAACAAAGATATTGTATAAATAGTTTATACATATACATTTGCCATCATATACTTTGTAGAACACTAGTTATGACAAAAGATTAGCAACTTGAACAATTTCTCTGATTTGCATGATTGAATAATTAGGCAACTCGTAGGCTCAATTAAATGTAACTATAACGACTATCATTTAAACCAATGCATATCATGTGAATCATCAAAGGGTTATCTTATTATAATTGTCAACATAGTTATCATAACAATCTTTATTATAATATAATTGATAGTAACGACTCGAGAATATAGATATGCCAATTGTCGTGTTATATCAAACAGTTTCCTTTATAGCACACCCATACAATTGCAAGAATCACTTTAGCATTTTATGACATCGTAATAACGAACATATTCACTAAGGAGTAACAACACCGTTTATTATCATGTTATAGGTGTAGGTCCAACTGAAATAATTTATTGCGATGACAGTAATAAATATAACGATGAGCACACAACTCATATGAAAGACATTAGAACTCAGATGCATCCTACATGTGTGAACATTTAGACATACTCATTACTACCATCCATGTGTAAACATTTAGACATAATTATTATAATTATTCATGCGTGTATATTAGAACAATCAATTAACTTTTAACGCCATCAACCTACCAAGATATGACAATATAGTTTTATATTTATATATAAATCCGACCACTATGCAAATATGATGCACACCCAGAGACACTACAACATGCCAAATGTATATAAAGTATGCAAACAACTGGACTCGTATAAACATTTCACCCTCGATTAAGAATCAAATTAAGCTATCCAATTTTACTCATGCTATCCTGCCAACAATGTTATCAACTAAGTTTTAACTTTATCGCTTGCTAAGATTTATATAACTACTGAACATGCGTGCTACTATCGTCATATAAAGCATTATAAATTTCACATTACTAAGGTTCATGAATTAATTAAACAACTGTATGAAACTCAACCTAGAACACACATTTTACAAGTCATGTTTCACGTTGTAACTTTCAAAGATCACGAATAAATAACCGTTCGATTAAAACTTGATTCATATTATTTTTATAAAACACGGAGAGTTAAAAAAAACACAGGGGAAAAAGAATTAGGTCTAAAGCACAAGAATTTCATTTTTAAAGAATTTTACAACTCAGTTGGTCCAAACAAACATGTGACAGCAATTGGTCCAAAACTTGGGTCAGTTTGCAAAACCTACCGTTTAATATAGAGGCATCCAGAATTTTTTTTTTTTTTTTTTTTTGTGGCTTATCAATTTGAAAACATATGCAAATTTTATGATCGATGGAGTTGGAATTATGCGAAAATTATTAATACAATTTAAATGAGGATTTTTACAAAATCGTTGGTCAAAACATCACTGCACAGAAACTTCCTAACCACAACTCACTAAAATATTTATTACTCCTAATCCATATATCATATAAGCATGAAACTAACGCCAAATGAACACTAACTCGCGAGGCTATCCCCCATAAAATTTTCATCCACAGGCAATAAACAGAAAAGAAATGACAGTAATGTCAATTAAAGAGTAACATCAAACTAAACGAGTTTCAAAGCACTATGTCGTTCATTTTCTATGTCCCAATTCTTACAACTATACTATCGATACTAATCCATCCTAACTTAAATCTCACACTGTACAATTCGTAACATCTACCCCATAGAATCCCTTCGTATCTCGACCTACTCCGTATATCTAACTCACGATTGTTATGACTATAAACATGCAATTCGATAGTGTTTCTAATTACTATCACAAGACTATACTAGCATGGCTTTGGGATCACATAACCGCATATTACTAGACATAATAGTACTATCAGCACATTATTCAACATCCACCTAGGTAACTATCATCGACTCGCAATTATTTTCATGCTCACGACTAGTACAACACTTCATTGATTATTAATCCTGAACTCGAAGATTTATTTCTCATTTCCACAACATCATATGATCACATCATCATTCATACAAAATACTTACCGTAGCGTTGTCCTGCAGAATGGTTAGAATATATGGGTCTCAAGGTATACGTCAACTCGATTATGCAATAATCAATGTATCAATCAGTTAATACTTAGGCAATGATATTTGAATTTCATGTTCAACCTCAAGCAACTTTTCTACCCTTTCTCTCATATACACTCAGGGTTTCCGGGTCAAACTGAGAGGGCCGCTGGTTCGGTGTGAGGGGGCCCCTAACTCATACCTTACCTTAGTGTGCTCCTAACAGTTATATCCCGGGTTCATTTTATTTAGACTCTTCCTATGTTCATTGGGTTCATTGGTTTAGGCCCGAGGATCGTTCGCTCTGATACCACTTTGTAACACCCCCATTTATTTAAGGGCCTGAACTAGGACTCCTCGGATAAATGACGGTGTTACCATCTCGGAAACCCGAGGCAAAGAGATAACAAAGGAAAGAAACACAGTACTTTATTAAAATGTTTATAGTGAGATTACAACTGGAATTAAAACAAAGCCTCCAAAAATATGACCAAAAGGTAAAGTCTGATAAAACTACTAATAAGACTAAGGTGGGCTAGGCACTAAGTCAGTCATCCAAGCTCTCTTCCCGCCAGCTCCCATCGGTCTACTAAAATACCATCAATCTGCTCCCAATAATTGGATCATCACAGGCGTACACGAATACACAGAGTCAACCACGAGGTTGAGTAGGGAAAACAATGAAACAACAAGTAATATGATATGCATGCTCCTCCGACACCACCATCTCCATCTCAACTCCATCACACACATCCCCGGAACGCCCAGCCATACCGATCCCCTTAGACTATATATCGACCAAGTCGATCCGCACTTTCAACAGGACACCAGGGCAAGTCTGCGCAGAACCCGCCTGGGCCTTATCACAACATCATCATCACCGCACCACGTCACCACAACATCCTCCATCTCCAATGCATATGAATGCTCAAGAAATTAATGCAACACAATATGTATGTCATTGAACGGGTAAATCATAGAATCATGCCGGTTACCGAATGTTATGATAATATACTCAATACGATCAATTCAGTCAATCACCTTCCCATACATGAATCATAACGTAAATCAACAACCACGAATCAAGTCAACACAATTAAACAACAACGATAATAGTCAAGTGTATTTCCCTACCTCAAAGTGCCAGCAAATCCAATTAAGCATTTCAAGCACTCCAGAAAATAAAGCAACGAATCTGATTATCGATCCTTCACGAATCCGTCACCTAAAACAATTATAGTATTTATAATTACTAACTACTAAATATAGAAATCTCCCAAAATAGAAGCTTCCCGAAATACAATCCCGACACCAAGCTTATGCCCAACTGATAACTAAAATAACCCGATTAGTATTTGACCCAACTTCCCAAAATAGAAGGTTACTAAAGTAGAATTTCTTAAAATGGAAACTTTCCCGATATAGTAACTTTTCTCTTTTAACAAATCCGACTCAAAACCCGACTTGAATTATTTTAAAAGACTCGGAAATTTAAGTTAAATAACTACTATGATAAATAAAGATTAAACGAATTATACGCTTAAGAAAACCCGAATCAAATATTGAACAACTCAACAACCCGACTTAAACCCGTCTTTAATTATTTACTTAACTCGGGAATTAATTTAATTAATTAAAAATACGATAACTTGAATAATAACGAAACAAACCAACTACTAAGTAACACGCCCCAACCTACGGTTTCCAACCCGTTTCCCGACTCCACGCGCCGCCTAACCACCGTGACAACCACCGCACTTGCTGCCCACTTCGACCCCACAACCAACAACCACCACCAGCCTGGTCGACTGCCACCGGCGAGTCGAACCAGGGCTGGCATTTGGCCTGGTTCACCGCCCAGCCTCACCAACCGCCCCATTTTCTCGACTCACCACCACCGCAGCCCTGCTCTATTCCCTGCCAAACCACCACAGCCATGCTCTCTGACAACCCACGCACACAAACACTTTAGCACCACCGTATCGACCTCCCCCGAGTCCACGGTGGCGCCACCCCAAACCTACCCGTCTAAAACCCGCATCAAACCCCTTTTTAAACCCGTTTGTTACCCCCCTATCGCCGCCGCCTCTATCTGTCACTACCACCACCTATAACCACCCTAACCACCACCACTACATTCATCACTCACCACCCTACTCCCTTACCCCGTCAACAACCACTAGCCTCACCTCCCTAAGTCACGAAACAATCACCAAAAACCCGACATTAAATGCGAAAACAGAGGAGGGGTTGAATGCTTACCTTTCCGCCACCACTACAGCCACCACGGCCATCCACAGTCGTCGACAATAGCCCCTAGCTCTTCCTTGTTGCGCCGCCAACACCCCAAGCTCACTCTTTCTTTCTCGTTTTGCGTGAAAGCTGGTGTTTGGTGTTGGTGAAGAAAGGAGGCGGGTTGAGGGAGAGGAATGAGGGAGGCGGGTTGGTTAGGATATTATTAGGGTTAGGGTTAGGGTTTAGTTGGGCTTAAGGTTAAATGGGCTGAACAGTTAATGGGCCAACTCAAATGGGTCAGCTCACATTTCGAATTCCATATAAACCCGTCTCAAATAACTTACGATAGCTTAAAGTAATTATCGACTCAACTATTATCCTGACATAATTAGTAATATAAATACATAATAATTAATATATAATAATATCCGTTTAATTGATTATATTATATAAAATACGGGGTATTACAGTTTCTGTACATTAAACAACTTCATACCTGCATGAAATAAGCTGTCTTCCTGAAGCTAATCACTGTTTGGTTTGGCGTACAATGGTCTTATGAATTCACGGACCAACCTTGTATATGCACCAAATAACTATCTATGTGCATAAAACAATTTAGTATATACATGAAATAAGCTACCTTACTAATGCTGACTACTTTGACAGATAATTCTCTCAAACCAAACCCTACAACAGCAGAGGCACAACAAATTTCACCGCGGCAACGGAGTCCGCGCGTTAAAGCCAAAGTCCACGATGAAGTCGCACCAGAGTTGCCTCCTAACAAGAACAAGAGGAAAGCAGCATCAACAAGCAAAGAGCCAACACAAAGTATAAAAAGAAGAAAGCGTTCTGACAAGTATAAGCCTCTCCTCACTCGGATGAGTCCTTCCTTGATCACTAATTTCATCAAGTTGGGGCCATCCGAACAACAAATTGAAGCCATACATAGTATGGGGTTCAGAGGGTTGTTACAACTTAAGTCAGAAGAAATCAATGGCCATTTGGCCAGATGGATTGTCGAGACATTTAATCCGTTCAATTGTTCATTGATGAACCGCGATCTTGTTATCTCTGATGAGGATGTCCACGTTGCAACTGGACTTCCTATGGAACCGATTGATATTGTTGCAGCTGGAATGTTTTGTAAGGAAAAGGAGTACACAGAGGCTGTCAAGAGGTATAAGGCTCAGTTTACCACCTCAGATATTACGAAAAAGGTTCTCTTAGATAAGATGATGGAGCAACGGGATGGTGGAGACCATTTCAAGAGGAATTTCCTCATCTATATCGTCAATGTTCTCTTGATGGGGGTAGTAGGTGATCATCCTAGCCCTCGGATATTAAGCTCCCTTTCAAATCTCGCCGATGTCCGTAACATGAATTGGTGCAAATTTGCACGGTCCCATATGATCAACAACGTCATGTCGTGGAAGGCGGCTATAGCTAATTCCCCGAAAACTTATTTTAAGGGACCGATTCTGATTTTCCAGATTATCTACTTGGATAGATGTGTTTTCATGACGAGAACGGTGCGTCGATCATTTCCCTTATTAGCGAATTGGACGGATGAGAAAATTAGAGAAAGGGTTAAGTTGGAGAAGCAGAAGGGGGTGGCTTTGGCAAGGGCTCTGTTGAACCCATATTTGCTTATGTTGCACCTCAACATGAACATGAACCTGTACCTGTACGTTTACCTGAACCTGAACCTCAACCTCAAATTGAATCTCAACCTCAACCTGAACCTCAACCTGAACCTGAACTTGAAGCTGAACTGGTTGATGAGAGGAAAGAATCCATCAAGGTTTTGGCAAGCACAACCATTCGACTTGCAGGCATTTATTGTGACTTTACCAAAGCAGTTAGAAATGCCAAGTGTAAGGCTCCCGCTTTCCCGGCTGTCACGCAAATGTCAAAGTTGGCAGATTGTTTATTTGAAGGATTTTCCCTTTCACGGCAGAGTACAAAAGAAGGTGAAAGGGAAGGTGCTGATTGTGAAAGGGAGGGTGTTACCATGGAGAAGATGGAGGAGGATGAAGTCGAAAAGGACAATGAGAAAGATAAGAATGAATTGAAGGAGAGAAAGGAGGAGGTGGAAGTGGAGAAGGAGTTGAAGAAGGATGAGGGTAAAGTGGAGTATGAGGAGTTGAAGAAGGAGGAGGTTGACATGAGTTGTGCAGATGATGCGTTTCTAGACAATCCCACTGTCATGGCTGAATTAGAAGGGATGCTTAATAATGCATACACTCATGTTGGCAAGGTGTTTGATTCACATCATGAAAATTTGTGGAACGAAAAAAAGGAAAAGGAAAAGAGGGATAAGGCGCTTCTGGAAGGACCGTCTTTCAGCCTTTTTAGTGGTGCTGATGCACCATATAACTCTCAAGAGTTCCTTGAGTCCAGGTTGGAGGCTGCTTCAAGTGTTCCTCATTCAAGCACAACAACTACGACGTCTGTTCCAGTAGTTCGTCCTTTATCGCCAATATCGCCAATTCTGATCTCATCCCAACCATCGCCTGTAGTTATCTCCTCTCAAGTATCGTTGGATGAATCGCCAATTGAGCCTTCTTCTCCAACTGTCCCCTCAGATTATGCCATTGAGAGGCAGGTGGCTGGTAGAAGGGTGCTCCCTAAGAGGTGTGTTGAGGTAGCGAATGTTTACCGGTCACCTTACTTTATCAGAAACGTGGACATGGTTTGTGACTTGAGTCGATCGGAAAAACTGGTAGGAGACTACGCATTTTCAGAGGACTTAGATGAAGAGTATGTATCACTCTCTCCTATATTTTAATTTTATTCGGCATATATGTATTACATTTTCTTTGTATAACACTAAGTTTCATGTTATCATAACTGTATAGGGAGGTTTTATTTAGTTGTGCGGGCAAGACTCTCACACGAAGTCATATGAAGAGTTTGCTTCTTGATCGTCGAGTTCATACAGATGTCATTTATGTGTGGTGTGATTATTTGAAAGAGGGCAACAAATTCAGAAATCGTAAATGCCCTTGCCGTCTATTTATCACAGAGACAACTGACGTAAGTGTTCCATGGTTGTTCTCAACCTTGGGCTGCATTAGACTTTCGAATGCATGAAATAATCTTGTAGATGCACGAAATACCAATCTAGGTGCATTAAACAACACTGAACATGCATCAAATAAGGGCCCAATTATTATAAGTTTTTATTCTCTAATACGGGTCACCTAATTTAATGAACAGATTGACTCATTGCATGTCAAATTTGCAGACGTGGAGTTGGTAAGTCCTTCAAGATTTTCACATTTCCATGGCTGTTCTCTACTAAGTGTCTTTCTTTTCATTATTGTCTTTGTTTTCAATGTCGTACAGGTTTTCATTCCTATTGTTACACCCTTGCCATTTGTCTTCTGTTACCATGTTAGTAAGAAGCTGTTAGAAGTGATGCACTTGATGCCTCCGTCAACTGACTATTCTCGCCATGTTAGACCTGTGGTATATCTTCAGATCTTTTTGCAATAAAGTGCCTGATTTTCGTCTAATTTTTGTGAGAGATTATTTACTTGTCATTGTTTTACCTTTATCAGAAGAACTTGTTGGGTACGCTTTCAAGTAAGATTCCAAACTTGGTGTCTTCATGGCTTTTGATTCCTAAGTTGTATATTCCGCACGTTGCCGTTGATGTCGAGCATGATACTGGAATCTACCTCATGCGTCATATGGAGATGTACAACAGGGCTAAGGGACGCTTAGGTTCAAAGGTGGGTCGTAAAGGGAGTAAGTCTGTATTATTTAATTCAACTTTTCCTTGTATGTGCATTAAATATAAAGTCACTGATGTTGATTTCTTTTGTTGTTATTATTCAGAGAGTTGATGTTATACGTTATGTTGTGAGGGTTTGCAATGAAATTCTAACTTGGCGATACAACTCTTATAAACTTCAAGTGACGGCTGCAGCAAAGGCTTACAAGAATGGCGTTCAGATTCGGCAATGCAAAATCTTAAGTAGCTTTGTTTTCCGTTTTTCCGTTTTTCCATGTTAATAAAGGAGCTTTTATTTTCCTCTTTTCTCAGTAATCAAGCACCACATGATGATTTATCATATACAGATGCACACATGATCAATTATATTCGGAATAATAAGAAGAACAAGGAGTAAGTTCTAACTGACCATACAGCTTTTTAAAAACTTCAGTTTTTGTCCACTCTCAGTATTATTCGTTTTTCTAATCTAATTGCAACATGTGCATCATTAGTGAGGTCGTTGTAGAAACCGATTGGTTGCAAGTTACCCAACACGCGCTGCAGACCTTGCTGCCAGAAAATTGGGTAATGGATATGGTTATTGATGCTGTTGGTATTCGTACTACAGTCGAAAACCCAAGTGTTGTGTATTTTCCGACAATCATAAAGGTATTCATATTCCTTATTGTGTCAAATGCTTGTTTTTGGTTTTTGAAATGACAAAGAATTTTGACAAATGTTCTCAAATTTCAGGGAGTTGTCGGTAAAAAGGGGTTTCGAAGTCAATACGTCCTACTTGACTACTTGCCCCTCAATCTAAACACAACCCAACTGGTAAATAAATATTCTCTTACTTTTTTTTTTTCCATGCAATTTTTTTCCAATGCATTCTTTTTTCATTTGAAGTCGATAAATCCTACTTGACTAGTTTGTAATATTTCAGGCTTTCTTTCCTTATTGTGTGGAGAGATCACATTGGTTTGCATGCGTTGTTGACTTTGGGAAAAGGATGAACTTCATACTCGACTCCAACCTGCCCAGGCGCCGTGAAGTCAGGCAAATTTTTTTTGTTGAACAGGTATGATTTAGTTTTTGCACAAAAACATGTTACCCCTCACTTATTATATCCGGAAGGCTGCTCAACAGTTTTTGACTGCCCAAAATGCATTGTCGAATGAAACTACTGTTGGTGATCTTTATGTGCATGAAATACCCTTCTACGTGCATGACATACCGTTGCATGTGCATTAAATAGCCTTATACCACAATCACAATCACTCACTATCTTCTTTTTGTATAGCTCCTGCTTGCTTTGGAGATCATCGTAAGAGACTCTCCAAGATACACAAGGTTGTTAGAGATCAAGACTTTTCAGTGGGAGGTTGTGCAAGTGCCTGAACAAAAGAATGGGTATTCTTGTGGAGTTTATTTGTTAAAGTGGCTAGAAAATTTGTGTGATCAAGCATCATGGAGTGATGAGCGTTCTTACGAGGTATAAATTTTTCAACAAACTTTTGTAAACATTATTCAGTATATTTTATTTCAAGCATTTCAATATTTGTTGTCAAATAAAATTTTTCCGTAGGATTTGGATGAATATGGTACGAGTATGATTGCACGTCTCATCAAATGGAAGCGAAACAAGAGAAAGGTAAATATAAAGAACCTTGAATGCCTAATTAAAATTTTGCCTAATTTTAATCTTCTTTTCATTAGATCCTGTCTCAGAGTGACTTTTACGTAACAAGATTCCCCCCCCCGTTTTTTTGTAGGATTATCCCTAGGTGATATTTTCTAAACACTTGAGTCGAGGGATGTGCAAAGGGAGTGGCAGATGACCTAATCCAAAATTCGAAACACTGCCATTTTTTGATCTGATTCCTTGAGTCGAGGGATGTACAAAGGGAGTAGACCCTGGAATATTAGATTCTTGTGGAGTTTATTCTGGAATATGTAGTACACTAAGTCTTTAGAGTACATATTAGATTTTGGAATATGTAAGGCGTGTAAGACATGAAGTCATGTTTCTGGACTAATTCTAAAAACATGTTACGGGGCAACGAAAACGAGAAACAATTTTCAAAATTGGATAACGAACATGTCACGAGGCAACGAAAACGAGAGACAATTTTCAAAATTGGACAACGAAAAGGTCAGAATGAAATCAAAAAACATCGTAAATGCATTAAAAACTGTTCCACATGCATGGAATAACAGTGTGCATGCATGAAAAACAGGTTTATTAGACGACAAACTCGGGTTAGGAGGAGCGTTCGAGTTTCATCAGTAATTGCATATCATCTCATTACAAAAATGGTAGCATTTTGGTCCATTTGTTGTTCAGTAACAATCTCAATAAATGGTCGTCCCTCCATTCTTGTCGGTCTTTGGTAACAACAATGAGAATTAACATCTGGAATGTATGATGAAAGTTGTCCGTTTAGGAGTTATAACCAAAATGTTACAAGTTGTAATAAAAACTGTCAGCTCAATATTTACTACGGTAGATGTTACAAGTAGTTTGAATTATGCGACTTTTTTGCTGCTTTATTGTAATTTTTTCCCACCATGGATTGAGTGATTAATAATGAATCAATGAAACGGAAAATCACAGTAAAATTTAAAAATGCTATAAATAAATTGACAACTTAAACCGTTACTTGCATAATGTGTGCATAAAATAACGTTCTTTGTGCATGAAATACATGTGTATGTGCATGAAATACCGTTGTATATGCACGAAATAATGGTGACAGGAACACTCAGGTTTTAAGAAAAAAAGTCCAACATCTATCAAATAAAATAAAAAGTCCCGAATTATTCAATAAGGCAAATGACCAATATCTATCAAATAAAATAAAATTCCCGAATTTTTCAATAAGGTAAAATAAAAAATTACTCTACTCATTGTCAGTTGTCCTTCGGTCACAATTCCTACTGTCGTGGTTCGCCATCTCCCCACAAGACCTGCATTTTCTTAGCGCTTTCTTGTTCACTTCCCCAGCTCGTTCTCTTTGTGAGATCAGCCTTTTTCCCGAGCCTTTGTTTTTGCACTGCCTTGGAGGCAAAACCTTAATCTCACTAGGCATGTTTGTTCCTAAAAGCATCCCAATTTCAGCATTCTTTTCCTTTACCTTTGCAATACCAGTATTTCCACTTTCATCAGGGGTAATTTTTACCCTTTCCTTGAACTCACGCAAAATCCCAAGCAACTCATCACAATGCCCAGGACTCTGTTCAACAAGTGCCACACAAGTAAACAACTCTGACCATAACTCGCCAACTTTGTTTTTCTCGTACATCCATTGATGTACAATCAGAAACAATCGGCCATTAGGGCCGACGATTGGCTGGCAGGTTGCTAGTTTGCTCCACCGACTAAGCAGGTAGTCACTTGGAACTTTCTGAATTCCCCGATCTTTAAAGACACACAGAGCATGTCGACAGAGCATTCCATGTCTTTCAAACTTCTTGCATGTGCATACCACTGAAACATCATCCTTCTTAAAACCAACCTTATACGTTTTATTTCGAACTTGATCTATGATATCTGTGTATAGAATTGGATAGGTTTTATCTTTTTCTTTATCCCCAACACCACATGAATAGCAAGCTGCTTCGACTTCCTTTTGAAACTCGCCGAAAATTGTTGGAGTGTAGATTTCTGATGCATGCTTTTCTAGGGCTAATGGAGTCGACAACTGGGGACAAGAGTTTTTTGATTGTGCAACAAGTTTCGAATGAGTCAATCTTTGAGCATCCATTGCACTCTCAAATCTCATCCAAAACTCGACTAGGGTTAAATTAGGATTAGTGAAGTTGCTGAAAAAGTGGTTTTCTGACTCTGACCTGGAGGTCGTTCTCATCAAGCCTCCTAAAAACAGATCACGAAAGTAAGCTGGAACCCACATATTTCTAATGTTATACTTCTCCTTAAGCCACTCGTTATCCGACAACCCATGAGATTCAACTACTGTTGTCCACCTTTCCTCAAATTCAGGCGGCTCCACATCTTCGCTCCAAACACATCGGTTTATCTTCTTCAGGAACTCAGTATCTTTACATATTACAGGCCCTACTTTCTCAGGCAACTTTTTTAGTATGTGCCACATGCAATATCTGTGTTGCACCTTGTCTTTCCAGGCTCCTTCTTCTATCCCCGCATCTTCATCAGTTATCATACAAACTGGATGACGACCCCCCATAGCCTCTACGAATTTCGTAAATAGCCAAGCAAAGGACTCCTTACTCTTATTTATAATAAGTCCAGCCCCAAAGGTCACGCATCTCTTATGATTATCCACCCCTGTAAAAGGACCAAATATCATCCTGTACTTGTTTTTTCTAAAGGTCGTATCGAAAGAGGTCATGTCCCCGAATAGCAAATAGTTTTTAATACTAATAGGGTCAGCCCAAAACACATGTGACAATCGACCTATCTCGTCTACCTCAAAATCAAAATAAAAAGATGGACACATGTTGATGGGGCATATTCTGCACCCGCTGACCGAGTCAACATATTGACCTTGGTCAAAGCCAAAAGACAACAACTCAACAAGAAGGACGGCCTAGCCGACGAAGCATGTCGGCCTGTCACTTGGGTCTCCGCTCGGCAACTAGCCAGCCGAGAGACATATCTGTGTACTCACATCCAGTCCCCTCGGCATGGAGTCAACCAGGCCTGCCGGCCTGCCATGGGTCCCTCGGCCGAGGGTAGGATGGTCTTTCCACCTGCTCTGCCACTTGGCCATTTGACCACTACGTGACAAAAGGTGAAAGTCTATAAATACTCCACTTTTCTCATTGAGAAAAGGATCCCAAAACCTAACTAAAAATCACATAATCTGGTATAAACTCCCTTATCTCTCTACATTATACTTTGCCAAGTAACATACAACTTATCTCTCTAAGTTTACTGACTTGAGCGTCGGAGTGAGTACACTTGGCCCCAAGCCGAGTCCTCTGTTTGTTAATCTTTTACAGGAAAGAGTGAAAGGAAGAGACGAGCAACGACATCATTCAACAAGCTTACGTGGTCACAATAACTGCTCCGAAATTACACCCGGAACACATGTGTTTTATCTTCATAAAATGCTCAATAAGCATTTGAGCATCCCCCTCTGATAAATAATTTTTGATATCTCTAGAAAAGTTCTTAAAGTCTTCCAATGACGCACCCACATTCCTATAACCTCTAACATACTCCTTGAACAACCTATACGACTTAACTGGACCTATGTTATTTTTGGAGTTGTCAATTATCATTTTTTTGTGAACTACATTCAACTCTCTCGTTTGTGTCAAATGTACCATTGTTGATGGTGTTTGTGGCATATGATTATGACCTTCATGAAAATCATATATTTGGTATTTACCCATATCAGGACCTTCCTCCAAAATTCGCTTAAATTTAATACAAGAAGGACATTCTATCCTAGTCCTTTGCCTCCTGTGATTTTTCCCTTTCGCTTCACATACTCCAGCCTTATTGCACACAACTTTTTTATGCGTAACAACACCATTTTTACACTTTTGTGAGCTTAATATAGTCACAAACCCACATTCTTTTGCATATGCTTCATAAAACTCAACACCTAGGTCAAGGTTATCGAACAGCATACCAATATCAGGCTTAAGATGGTTGAGACACTCAAAAACCCGATTCGTGTTGCTTGAAGAACCTTCTGCTGCCTCCTCGTCCTCTACCTCCTCTACTATGATATCTGCATATGTGGTGCAATTAAAGTAAGAAAGATGAGGGATACAAAAGCATAGGAAATGTACCTTTAAAAAGCTGAAAACATCAAGCAACTACCAGGATGAATAGAATTGTACCTTCAACAAATTCGAAAGTCACAACTTCAGGAACATCATGTTCAACTGCTATTGCAGATATTTCTAATATAGGCTGACATGCATTAGCTTCAACATTCGCTCCTTCGTTTGTAATGACATTTGAAGAAGTTTGTGATAGTATTGAGGAGTTGTCATTATTGCTGCAACAAGAAATGTCAAAAATTAAATAAGCAACAATACAACAGTATAATTTATGAAATTGAGTCCCTGATTTTAACAAATGTAGGCAATTTCACAATTTCTCCAACCCTAATTTCTCAATTAAGCCAATTTGATTCACAAAATCACTTTTTAATGCACCTAAACAGGAATTTGAAGCATATAAATAAAATTTGGATGCACATAAACAAGATTTTGATGCACATAAACGGTCTCCAACCTTAATTTCTCTGCTTCCCCAATTTAATTCATGAAACCCTAATTTCTCAATTAAGCCAATTTGATTCACAAAATCACATTTTGATGCAACTAAACAGGAATTTGATGCATATAAACAGGAATTTGGATGCACATAAACAAGATTTTGATGCACATAAACGGTCTCCAACCCTAATTTCTCAGTTTCCCCAATTTAATTCATGAAATTCTAAATTCAGAAGCATGATTTATCAATCCAGAAACTTAAGAGACGAATCAAACCCTAATTTCATGGTTTCAACAAATTTCTCAAATCCCCTAACCCTAATTTCTCAGTTTCCCCAATTTGATTGACGAAATCCTAAATTCAGAACCATAATTGTTCAATTCAGAATTCTAATCGGTTAATCAATCCCTAATTTCACGAACAATCTAATTTAATCGACTAAATCAACTAATTTCACAACAAATAATCATAAAGATCGAAATTTTACCTCGAATTTAAAGGCGTCATTGATTGAAGCAAATGTCGCAAGGTTGATTGTCGAAGAATTTATCGTTCGATTGTAGAGAAAGAGAAACGGGAATTTGATGATAGAAGAGGTGATGGCGGAAGGTTAGAATGATGAGAGAGAAGCGAGAATTAGGAAAGGACTGAGATTACGCGGGTTTGGGGAGACGCGAAAAAGTTGAGGGTTTGGTTAAGGTAATCTCAGCGTATTATTAGATTGTTAAGTGGTTCTCATGGTTCTCATTATATGGGTGGTTCTCACCGGATCTCGACCCTATATATATATATATATATATGTATATATATATATAGGCGAGATCCGGTGAGGACGGCTAAATATTTGAGGATTGAGGATTGCAATACAATATCACGAGTTCTGCAATACAATATCACGAAAAAAATCAGACTTGTCCAAAAAAAAAAAAATTTATAATTTTTTTTTTTTTTTTTTTTGCGCAGCTATTTTTTTCGTGTGATATTGTTTCGAACAACCTGTGATATTGTATTGAATATCACGAAAAAATCAGACTTGTCCAAAAAAAAAATATTATATAAATTATTTTTTTTTTTTTTTTGCGCAGCTATTTTTTTCGTGTGATATTGTTTCGAACAACCTGTGATATTTTATTGAACAACCTGTGATATTGTAACGAAATCCTCAATCCTCAAAAAGATAGTGTATCCTCACATGATCCCATTCCTATATATATATATATATATATATATATATATATAGAAATAGGATCATATGAGTTTGGTTTTTTTGGTGAGTTACCCCTCTTAATCTGAACCACTAATCTAATCTAAGATGGATGGCTGAGATTAAATCTTGCTTGAGTTATAAATAATCACTTTTCTCTCCATATCCCTCATTATTAGTAAAATCACACTCTCTCTCCCCTTTTCCCCCCAAAAAAGCAAGAACAAAAAAAAAAGAAGAACGACGACGACATCGTTCAACTGTGTCAAATTCAATCTTCATCAAATTTCTTCAAATTGGAGGCTACAAACTCAATCTTCATCCTCAATCTTCATGATCCTCGTTCAAATTTGTCATCAATTAAGGAGATTCGTTGTCGCTTTCACTTCATCTTAGTATTTCTCTTCAATTTCATTATATGTAAGTACTAATTTTGTTTTCTAGATCTGATTGGTGCGTTTTCATTATCGTTCTTATCTAATATCCTTTTCATTTTTGTTGATTCGTTGTATGTCCGTCTGCACGTATGTTTTGTTGTTAAATGGCTTGTTTACTCATTATTTTCCCAATAATATATAGGGTTTTGAGTTTAATATGAGAATTCTAAACGATCTTGTGCATTTTCATGTTGTTTGTAAGCTGTTTCATAATTTTTTTCTTATTCAGTTGTGTTATTTTGTATCTTTGATAATTTTTAGGGTTTTTGATTTAGATGTGTTACCACCACGAACTTTGTCTGCTGGTGTTAGTTATTGTATTGCTTTAACCGAATTATTGTATTATTCAAACTCATTTATTGTATTTTGTAGTTATTTCTTGTTTATTGTGTTTATCTGTAAAAAACAGTTATTGTATTACTTTAACCGAGTTATTGTATTATTCTAATTCAGTTATTGTATTTTGCAGGTAACTCTTTTCTTTTTTGTAATGATTTTTTTCGGTTGAATGTGTTCAATTTTTCTTCTCCTTCATCTTCTCTATCTTCACAGTTTCTCAATTTTTTTCCGATTGAATGTTTTCAATTCCGCATTTCATCTTCTTGTTCTTTTTTTTTTTAATTTATGTGTGTAATCTTCACTTTATTCAGTTATCTTCATTATGTTGTTCAATTTATTGTATTTGTGTTGTTAAATGACATTGTTTTTCGTTTTCGAATAATTTTAGGGTTTTGCAATTGTATTTTGCGTTTTTGCACCTGATTTTTGAATTGGATGTTGTTGTTTCTGGTTGTTCAATCAAACTATTATGAATGTAGATAGGTGGCAGAACAATGAGGTTGTTTAGAGTATCTTATATTAACAATGGTGCGTTTTGATGTAGTTGAGTTTTTTTGGTACATTATTATTTCTCTGAAATAACCAGTTATTGTATTGTGTCGTTTCAGTTATTTCAATGCATTAGTTGGATTATTGTATTTCATTTTGCTTAGTTACTTCATTCTGACAAAATATGCTTTTATTTCTCTAAAATATCCAATTATTTTAGAGTGTTTTTATGGTTATTTCAATACTTATGGGTCGTTATTGTATTTCAGTTGCATAGTAATTTTCAACTCACGCCCTTCTTTGTTTTTATTTCTTTCAGCGAGCTTTCACTTTTTGCTAGTTCAACCCTCATCAGCTAGACATGGTTCTCATTTGGAAGAATGGGGAAAAGACACCATCAATACAACTTCTTGTTAATGTTTAACTTCAGGGATGAAGTATGAGACAAAGTACACAATAGTTCAATCATGGCCGATTATTGTAAAGTTTAATCACAGTTATTGTAAAGTTTAGTCACGGTTATTGTAATAATTTACGGAAATTATTATACGACGTTGATGTAATTACTCTATTTTTATGTTGTAAAAAAGTGTTGCTTATGTCAAATTCAGATTGCAATTCATCTTCTTCTGCTTTTTATCATCCAACTTCTTATTCATCTTCCTCGCCTTCTTCTTCTAAAGCACGCTCAACAAATTGGGAAGGGCTATATTAACTTAGTTATTGTATTGACCAATCTCAATCATTTCATTGAAAAAAATCAATTATTCTATTGAAAATAGTCAGTTTTTCAATTAAACAATATGAAATATATAAACAAAAGATTAAAAATTGGCTATATTAATTAAGTTCCAGATCAATACAATAACATGATTTATTCATTACAATAACTGAGTTTATACATTAGAATAACTATAAATACCAGAGAATATTATTCTCAGTAAACAACTGGGTTAACTATAAAATAACTACGTTTCTTTATTACAATAATTGAGCTTCTACATTGAAATAACTATACATACCAGAGAATATAATTCTCGGTAAAAAAAATAATTTTATTGCACTAACGTAGTTATTCTATCATACAACATCAGCTATTATATTACACGACGTCAATTATTCCATTGAGCATCAAATATCCTTTTTCAAGGTCATTCCACCTGCAAATCACCAAAAAAATAATGTAATCTTATCAGATTTTATTGTAATCAACCCTCACTAAATCTCAATTATTTCATTGAAGAAAATCAATTATTCTATTGAAAATAGTCAATTTTTCAATTAAACAAGATGAAAATATATAAACAAAAGAAAACAAAACTGGCTATATTTGAGTTTCAACTCAATACAATAACATGAGTTATTCATTAAAATAACTGAGTTTATACATTAGAATAACTATAAATACAAGAGAACATTTTTCTCAGTAAACAACTGAGTTAACTATAAAATAACTACGTTTATTCATTACAATAACTAAGAATCTACATTAAAATAACCATACATATCAGAGAACTTTATTGTCGGCAAAGAAGTTATTTTATTACAGTAACGTAGTTATTCTATCATACAACGTCAGTTATTCTATTACACGACGTTAACTATTCAATTGAGCATCAATTATCCCTTTTCAACTTCATTCCACCTACAAATTACCCAGAAATAATGAAATCTTATCATAATTTGTTGTAATTAATGACGAATAACATAACTAAAGTAATCAGCATAATGAAAAACGAGATTGTTCATCTGAATTACACATATTTGCACCTGAATTCATCGCCGTTTTGATGAGAAAGAGATTGATCATCAGAATTCATCATTCGATCATCATAATTCATCATTCTCTTGAAAATCACATAAATCTGATTAGAATTGGTATTTAATTTCAATAGCTACGAGAAAATCACTGAAGTAATTCGATTATTAGCTAAGAAATCGTATATAATATTCATACCTTCGTTTGATTTGACGCGTTAGGGTTTTCCGAAATTTGACTATTAATTAAAGAAAATCTGATCTTTTCAATTGTAATACCTGAAACTGTGAATGAATTTGTTGCAATCGTATGGAATTACAAAAAAAAACTGAGAAACATTTGATGAAATTGTTGATGATCATGGAAGATTTTGATTGATTTTCCATGTTTTTTATCGTAACAGAGTAGTTGGTATTTTGGTGAGAAAGTAGAGAGAGAGAGAGGAGGGAAGAAAGAGAAAGAGAGATGCGTTGTTTTTTTATCGATGGATTTTTTTGTTCAATTGGTTTTGTTAGGTCAATTGTATATATACGCGGGGGTAACTCACGAAAAGTGGCAAACTCACCGGATCTTGCCTATATATATATATATATATATATATATATATATATATATATATAGAGAGAGAGAGAGAGAGAGAGAGAGAGTAAAGTTCAAATGAGTCCTTCATATGCTTTTGAGTCTATGAGTCCTTTCCAAAACCCTTGGATCATGCATGGTGGAAGGTTGAGATTGAAAGCAAGAAACACACTTAACACTAATTAATTCACTTCTCTCTCTAGTTTTAGTAATACATTCACTAATTCATTATCATACACAATTAACATCATCTTTTGTCTTATACTTCAAAGTTTATGAAAATTTTGTTAACATTTTTCCTGTTTCGGTTTTTTTCGTTTTTTTTTTCGAGACAAGTTTTCGACATTTTAGGATTTTACGAGTGTAATTCTAACAGCAAAAAGTGTAATTTTAAGGAATGTTTACGAGAATTTTGCGTTTTACAAGTTTAACTTCAGTCTTTTTCGAGTGATTTTGACGAATAATATTTTGAATTTTTGTAATTTTATCACAAGTTATTGTAATTTTAGCATTTTACGAGTGTTATTTTAACGACAAAAAGTGTTATTTTAGTCCAGGTAAGTGTAATTTCAGTCCAATGAGATTGTTATTTTAGTCCAGGAGAATGTAATTTTAGTCAAGGAAAGTGTAATTTTAGTCCAGGAAAGTATAATTTCAGTCCACTGAGAATGTAATTTTAGTCCATTGAGAGTGTAACATTAGTCCAATGAGAATATGACTAAGTCCATTGAGAGTGTAACATTAGTCCAATAGAAGTGTAATTCTAGTCGAAAAGGTGTAATTTTAGCAGAAAAAAGAGTTATTCTAGCAGAAAAAAGTATAATTTTAACAGAAAAAAGTATAATTTTAATAGAGAAAAGTGTAACTTTTAATAATAGAGAAAAAAGTAACTTTAACAGAAAAAAATGTAATTTTAATAGAAAAAAAGTGTGATTTTATTAGATAAAAGTGTAATTTTAATGGAGAAAAATGTGTAATTTTAAGAGAAAAATGTGTAATTTTAACAGAAAAAAGTGTAATTTTAATAGAAAAAAGTGTAATTGTAATACATAAAAGTGTAATTTTAATGGAGAAAAATGTAGCTTTAATAATAGAGAAAAATGTAATTTTAACAGAAAAAAGTGTAATTTTAAGGAAGAAAAGTGTAACTTTAGATCACTAGGTTTAACTTAAATCTAAAATTTAAAAAATAATGAAAAAAAAAACACAACAACCGGACACCACCAATATTTATAGATCTAACATTAAAATAAAAGTACCTTTTAAAAAAACGAAATTTGTAAAGAAAATCTGAAAAAAAATAATACTATACATAAAAACGAGATCTAAAAAAAATCGATTGGACTAATGTTATTTTGATTTTAATGTCGTACTATCACTCAAAAAAAAATTACATCTAACAAAAAAAAATATAAACAAAAAAAGATGAGATTTGAAAAAAATAAAATCAAAATAACCCATAGAAAACCATTTATCACTCCGATCTCCATCATGAAAACACAACTTTACTATAATAAAAAATTATGAAGAAGTTAAACGAGAAAGAGAGATAGAGGAAGAGACAAAACACACACAAAAACAAAAACAAAAAAATTAAAATAATAAAAAGTAATGGGTGGAACAAAACAAACACAATTTTACTCCAAAAAAAATCAAAAAAAAAAACTTAAATGTAGATCTGAGTATCTGACTGAGAAAGAAGAAGAAGAAGAAAAAAAAACTGAAAATATAAAACGAGAAAGGAAAATGGAGTTTAAGAAAATGTCGCCTCCCGTCATCCACCACACTCCGACACTGTCACCTCCCATAATCCACTGACCCCCATCTCTGACCCACCACCATAGCACCACCAACACATCCCAACCACCCAACAAACAAAAAAAAAACGAGATTGGGAAAAAAAAGAGATCTGAGTCGGGTGGGTGCTGGACGGTGGCGGGAAAGTCGGGTGGTGTGGGGTGGATGACGTGAGGGTGAGGCGGAGTGGTGGTAGTTGTGCGTGAGGATGAGGGGTGGTGTGCATCGGTGGGTGGTGAAGGAGATAGGCAGTGGAGTGACGGTGGTGGTAGAAGACGCAAGAGGAAAAGCGAGGCGGCAGATCTGGTGGGCCGTCCGGTGGTGGGTTGTGGGTGGTGGTGTCGGGTGGAATGGTGATGGTGGAAAATTTAGGGTTTTTATTTATTTGGCTTTTGATTTTATTGGGTTTTTGAGAGATGAGTGATGAGGTGAGTAAATTATGTGAATGAGAGAGAAGTGAGTGGAAAAATAAATGTTATATAGTGGATTAATATTTGATTAATGTGGTTTAGTAAAGTAGAGAGGGGGAGTGCTTAATTAGGTATTAATCCCTTATTTTTGCTTTCAATCTCAGCCCTCCAACTTCTTCATCCAAAGGCTTACAATGAGACTTATGGACTCACAAGTAGAAGGGGACTTAGATGAACCCAATATATATATATATATATATATATATATATATATATATATATATATATATATATATATATATATATATATATATATATATATATATATATATATATATATATATATATATATATATATATATATATATATCTTTGCATGTGTATTTTGAGAGAATCAAAATATTCTCAATAAAAATCCACTTTGGCCGTGTATCACAAGAGAAAAAGAAGAAGAATATTTTATCTTCTTTCCTTTATCATCTACATGTATATTTGATCAAAGGTTGATCAAATCATCAAATACAAAAATAAATCACACAAAATAGTATACATCTACTATTATTATTAGTGTAATAATATATACATATTATACAAGGTTATCCTATTTATTACCTAGTTAGTAATTTATAGGATCTTTGAGATAGTCTTGGGTGCCACCAAGAGGAGGTTTCTACTATGGAAACTTGAAGATTGGAGGATCATTCTTGGGTATTTTAGCACAAGAACAACATAAGGAAGGGGTCCTTGTGTTGTGCCCAATTTTTCCTTATAACTATGTAAGGACTTCTCTTTTTATGTCATTTTATTTGCATGCATGTAACTAGATCATTAAAAACTAAATTAACAAGTAATTTAGTAACTAATTAGAGGTGTCTAATTAGGGGTCTAGTACCTTCAACACGTGCCAGGGGCGGCATCTATACCCATTGTGCAAGACTTTCAGGATGTGTTACTTCACGAGATTCTGGGGTTACCACATCAGAGGGATATTGATTTGGGCATTGACTTAAAACCTGCGGTGGGACCAATTTATGAAGCCCCTTATAGGATGGGACCTAAGGAGTTGGAGGAACTTAAAAAGCAGTTGGAGGAGCTGTTGGATAAGGGTTATGTGAGGCTGAGTGTGTCACCTTGGGAAGCACCTGTGTTATTTGTTAACAAGAAAGATGGAAGCATGAGGCTGTGTTTTGATTATATGGAGCTCAATAATGGGACCATAAAGAATCGTTACCCTTTACCTCGAATTGATGATTTATTTGACCAGTTGAGTGGGGCTTGGATATTTTCTAAGATTGATTTGAGGTCGGGATACCATCAGTTGAGAAATAAGGATGAAGATATTCCAAAGACTGCATTCATGACAAGGTACGGACACTACGAATTTGTTGTTATGCCATTTGGATTAACAAATGAACCGACAGTCTTGATGGACTTGATGAACCGCGTGTTTAGTCCCTATTTAGATCAGTTTTTAGTTGTCTTTATCGATGATATCCTGGTGTATTCCAAGAATAAAGAGGAGCATGAGAAGCATTTGAGGATTGTGTTGCAGACCTTGAGGGAGAATAATCTTTATGCTAAGTTGAACAAATGTGAATTTTGGTTTGAGAAAGTTGCCTTTATGGGGAATGTGGTGTCTAAGGAGGGAGTGTCAGTGGATCCAAGCAAGATTGAGGCAGTGTCTAACTGGGAAAGACCGAAGAATATGGGTGATATAAGAAGCTTTCTGGGTTGGCTGGCTATTATAGGAGGTTTGTAAAAGACTTCTCAAAAATAGCTAAGCCTTTGACTACTTTGATGAAGAAGAAGAATAAGTTCCAGTGGGATGAGAATTGTGAGACGACATTCCTAACCTTGAAGGAGCGCCTGACTACAAATCCTATTCTAGCTTTACCTGAAGGGAGTGAGAATTTTGAAGTTTATACAGATGCTTCGAAGAATGGTTTGGGATGTGTGCTTATGCAGAATAGGAAGGTAATAAGATATGCCTCGAGATAGCTGAAGCAGTATGAAGCAAATTATCCAACTCATGATCTGGAATTGGGAGCAGGGGTATTTGCCTTGAAATTGTGGCGCCATTACCTCTTTGGAGCTAAATATGAGACAGAGGAGGTGGATAGAGTTGATTGGAGATTATGACATGGAGATCATTTATCATGAAGGGAAGGCTAATGTGGTGGCAGATGTACTAAGTAGGAAATCTATCCATGCTTTGTGTTTTACCATGTCTAGGGTGAGATTGCATGAAGAAGTGGAGAAGACGGGCATTTCTATAATTAAGAAGTGAGATACAATTGGAAATTTGACAATTGAGCCAGAGTTGTATGCTGAGATAAGGGAGAAGCAGGCTGGAGATGCACGAGTGACACGGTGGAGAGAGGCTGTGAGTGATGTCGTGGAGGATAGCGTGGGGAAGCGGTTTACTGTTGTAATACCCGTCCTTTTAGGGACCCGTTGACTGACCATAGACACTACCTTGACCTTAGGAAACCTTACGAGTGATGACTTGTGACGGTGTGAGCTTTGGAGTGCGTGATACTCGATCTAGCTAAGGCTACTCGATCGAGTAGAGGTCACTCGATCAAGTAAGTTGGTTACTCGATCGAGTAACGGGGAATTATAAATCGTAAATCGTGAAACCCCAAATCATTTCTCTACCTTCTTCCTAAACCTAAATGTCGTCACCTCTCTTCTCCTTCACCATGATTCACCTCCTTGATGCCTTTGTGAGTGAGAACACCTTAGGGATGGGATGCTTGAGTCGGGTAGCGGTCTTGACGCCAGATTGCTGTGTAATACGTATGTCGTCGTCATCATCATCGTCGTCCTTGTTTTCAGTTATGTTTATAAAAGTAGTAATAGATGGTATGGTGGTTGTTATAGGTGGTTTTGCTGGTTGATTGTTATCTTGTGATCGGACGCAGAGTCGCTGCCGTTTGCTAAAGGTAGGTTCGCCTACTCAGTACTGTTGATTGTCTCGAGGGTCTGTTGTTTATGTATAATTGGTTAGTGTCGTTGTTGATGATCGGTTGTGGTAGTTGATTACATTGTGTTGGAATGGTAGTTGGTTATTGTTGTTTATACAGCTGATTGTGATTGTTTGTATGTAGTTCTCGAGGTGCGTCCTCTGCTGAGTGGAGTCACTTGCGGGAGTGGCTTCACGCCCTTGATTCGCCCTCTGTGGAACCCACCACAGAAGGGTATGTGCACATTAAGGAACATGGGTTTATTGCTCGGATGAGATGAGCGGGGCTTAGGTGGGTACGGCTGCGGTCCTCCACTGGCGGTGTGGATTACTGGTTGCGATTGGTTATCCGGCAGGACTGGGCCTTCGGGCAGTCAGAGGTGTGTGGGTGGTTGGAGGCGGTTTTGTGTGTGTGTTGCTTTAGTTGTATTATGTCTACTTGTATTTGTTTCCTCAGTTACTAAGCTTGTGTGGTTTTGGTTGTGTTGTCTCTTTATTTTGTGTCTGCCGTGATCCACTATGTTGAGCAGTCAGTCTTAGCAGGTTGATGTATGGATCTTAGCTGGGTGCTTGGAGCGACGAGTCTACCACGAGTCATGGCAGAGATAGTTTCACATAGCTGATAGTAGTCTTGAGTTGTATCTTTTATATCGTCAGTCGGTTGTTAATAACTTGTAATATAATACATAAACGTTCTATTATCGACATTTTATTATTACTGACCTCGGGCAACCGAGATGGTAACGCCTTTATCTGCTAGGGAAGGTCTTATTAAGGCTCCTTGGTAGATAGGAGTGTTATAAAGTGGTATCAGAACGACGATTTTGGAACCTGTAACAAATGAGCCTAATGAACGTAGCGAGTCTAATAATATGAACCTGGTGTATGTGTGTTGGGAGCCCCAGCTGATGCTTGATTTTGGGTGAGTAGGGGCCCTCATTTTAAAATCATGGCCCCATTATGCTTAAGCCACTCACCGGTTATGGGAATACCGAGTCGGGAATTATGTACCTAGTGTGTATAATGGTTAAGTTAGAAATAACTGTGAAAGAGTCTCTGTTAATGTTTAGTACATGTAATTGTGATGATGAACTGCGTAGGGTTGTGGTTGAATGGAACTGTGGGTGGATGTAATAGAGATGGTGAAGTGTCGATAGTGCATGATAATGTCGGCTGATGTGGTGATAATAATGCGTTCTAAGTCTTTCTATGCGTACTAGTTTATAAAAAAAATAATTTGTGAGTCTTGTATGTGATGATGATAGTAAGTCATAAGTTTTGTACTAGTTGTAATGTTTGTCAAGCGGTAATTAGAATTGCAATGGATGAATTGTTGAGTACTTTTGTGTTATGGCATATTTAAGTCGAATAATTTAGTTGATAGCTTGTTGTGACATGATCAATTTTCTAGCAAACTCGGATGATATATGATGGTTTATTGTTAGATGAATGCTTAGAGTAGTGTGAGTATAAGTTGGATGTTGAATTTGCAAGTGCATGATTAGAAGTGAAGTAATGTGTTGAATGTATGCATGAATAAGTTAATAGTATGGTAAACCATTTTGCGTAGTGTTTGTTATAGAATAAAGTAATATGTGTCATGTTGGATAAAGTAGTCGAATTATATTTGAGTAGTAATAATGTGTCGTGAATGAATATAATAATCTGTGACGATTTCCAAATACATTTTGGAATCGACACGAGTTGTTGTTTTGCAGGAATCGTTAACTAAACTTGTAACTTCTAACCGTACCGTGTACCAAACCTTGCTTGACCGAGTATGAGTGCCTACTCGACCGAGTAGACCTTATTCGATTTAGTTAGGGAGCTATAAATCGAAAAAGTTGGATCTGCCAGCGAAAACTCGATCGAATAGCTCCAACCCGATCGAGTACAGGCCACTCGATCGAGTAACCTACTTACTCGATCGAGTAAGTGAACAGTACACGGGTAAAGTTGGGATTCTTATACCCTTTTCCTATCTTTCTTATTTCTATTTCTCTTCATATCTAAACCCTAACTTCCTCTAAAATCTCTTTGTTCTCAAGAACTTGGTGCCTTTGTGTTGATTCTTTGATATTCTTCTAGTTTAATCCGTCCTTTTTACTTGCTAATCATTCAAGGTAAGAATATTCATCCTTTTCTATGTTTTTAGTTGATTAGAAACATGTAAATTGTTGGTGTTTTCTGAAAATTCGATTTATATACATGAAATCTTGCTTGTGAATGTTGTAACATGATTTTATTGCTTTAATTTGTTGAGTATTAATGCTAGAAGTAGAAAAATTGAATCAGTTTGGGGGTTTAAATGTACCGAATTTTCTAGGGTTTGGGGATTCAAATTGATTTTTGTTTGTCTTTTGCATAGGAAAGGGGGAAAATTAAGTAATGTATGTGATGGGTATCATGTTTAGTGTTGATTTTGATGAGTTTTGCTCAAAATTTTGCCTTAAAGCTCCGTCTTAAAAGTGCCCCAAACTGAAAATCGCCGCGAATCTTTTTGATTGTTGTTTATTTGGAAAGCCATTTTGAAAGTTTGATGCTTTAAATTTGCTAGTTAATGTGTTAATTGAAGTAATATTCCCCATAATTTTTGTAACTGTAAGATCGTCTGATGAGAATTTGAGAATTGTATACTTGAAATTTTTGGATTTTTTGGTGAAAGTGTATATATAGTAGTTCCTTTTCTATGTTTACACATGAAAGTTAATGTACATTTGAGTAAGTGTTTGCTTGTGTATCTAAAATGTATGTTGAAAACAGATGCCGAGACCTACAGTTGGTACCCGACAAAGTAAGAGGGGGAGGGCTTATGTGCTTGAGGGTGGTGAGGGGAGTGGGGGATCTACGGTTCCACCTGTACCGGAACACCCTACCATCGTCTTTGTTGATTTCAAGCAAAGAGATGCGTTTATCGAGCTGCAAAAGCGTCTTATAAGACCTGCCCGTTGTATTGATACCACCATCTTGACGGACCTAGGATTTGAGACTGACGTGAGACACATTTTTGAGACTTTGGGTATGACCGGGTTGTATCGTCTTCGGAAACACTCCTATGCTTTTCTGACTTTGGAGTTCATGAGTTCTTTCCATTATGATGCGGCGGAAAAGACCGTCGAATTCCGTCTCATGAACACTAGCTTCTTTCTGACCATGGATATGTTTTCCACCCACCTCGGCCTTGCTAGACCAGAGAAGGGAGCCCTTAGGGACTTTCCGACTGAGTGTGGAGCCAGTAGTCTTATGCCTTGCTTTACCGGCAAACCCGCCCCCACCTCTAGCAACATGTTGATAAACGATGTTCAACATGTCACCCTGAAGATCTTTCTTCGTGCTATGACATGTTTACTCTATGAGCGGAGAGATGTGAGTAAGCTTAACTCACATGAGGTTATGTTACTAGCGGCATACCTTAACCCCACCCGAGCTCCGAGAGTCTCCTTCAGTGCCCCGGCCATAGTAAGTGCTAGTTTAGCTTTGATGGCCTCATCTGACACCCGTTTCTTGAGTTGTGGTGCCATTGCCACGCGGTTGGCGGAGAGACTGACCACCTTTGAGGCCTCCTAGGCCTACACACCTCTGACCCCGACGGTGCCTACCTTGGACCGTGAGTACTTTCTCGACCAGAAATAGTTGAGGACTTTGGAGGACGGTGGTTTAGCGTGGAGAGTTTGGGGGATGAGTTGGATGAGGATACCCGACCCTGAGCACCTTCCTGTGACCGAGCCTTTACCGGCGGCAGTGGTGGAAGCAGATTCTGATGATGAGGAGGAGGTTCCTGGTAAGCAGTTTTACCTCATTGATGCTGATATTTTTGAGGTGATGCTTGAGCCGATGAAGAGGGATTAGGCTAGACCCAAGGATAGGCAGCCTAGAGTGGGGAGAGGACCGCGACAGGTGAGGGAGAGGATGGCTGAGACCCAGCCAGAGCAGCCTGTGCCTCCACAGTTTCAGTTTCCCAGCTACCCTTCCTTCTTCATCCCTGAGATGAGAGTGAGTGAGCTCACGGAGAGGGTGTCTGCTACCTTGACACTCCGAACCCTCCGTGAGATGGCTTATGTTCAGGGCATCGGGACCAAGGCGGCTCAGCCGGTCTGGTGGAGAGGTGTTGGGGATGACACCGGGGTCTTCCATTCCTTTGTTGTGGAGCAGTCTACTTGGGGAGAGCCTATGAGTTACCCCTACGGTTGCATGGCACCATGGCGAGTGGGAGCTAATTCTGGCACTGGTGGCATCGCGGGTGAGGGTACAGCTGGAGCAGGCACGTCTGGAGGCGGTGGTGGAGATGAGATGATGGATGAGCAGACTTTGGAGTGATGATGCTCCTTTTTTTTCTATCTTGTTTACATGGACTTGTAGTTGTTGGTACTTGATTGTGTTGGTACATTTGTAACACCCCGCGTTTTCCCTATATTTTTAAATAAACTTTTAAGTAATTTTTATTAAATAATTATTATTTAAAGCATATTTTCATAAAATATCGTCTTAGCCGTGTAACGGTAATGATAGTGTAGATTTTAATAATATTATTCTCCGTCTCGAGTTATAGTAGACTTGGGACGAAAATTCTAGTGGATACCAACTCATTTTGAGTTATTGGGCTTATCTTGACTCATGGGCCTTTTTCCCCTCTTTTCTCTACACAAAACCCTCAACTAAACCCTCACAACTTCATCTCCCTCATTCTAATTTCTGAAATTCCTCAACAAACACTCCACCATTGTTAAACCCTTTGCTCTCAACCCTAAAATCACCATAACTCACTCAACTCTTCACCAATCTCGTTCCTTTTCGCGCCATTCTCTTCCTTTTCTCATTTCCCTTCTTTCTAAGTAAGAAAGTCACCATCTTTTCCTCTATTTCGAAATTCTCATCTTACAAGGATGTGGATTCTTGACTTAATACCTTTATTTTTGTGTTTAGGGGAGAACTTGGACAACCCGGAGGAGGATAGCTACATCATTGACGAGTCTTTAGAAGATTGAAGTGCAAAAAGGTAACGGTGATGGGTTACTCGACTTTTATGTTAAAATTGTGTGGTTTTTGTAGTTATAATCTCACATGAATGTTAAAAGTTGTATCTTTCATGATTGGTGCTAATTTGGATGTTGAATATCATGCTTGTTTGCAATTCTCACATGTTTGGATGAAATTCTCATGCTACATCTCTTGAATCCGAAATTACCCATTCACATGCTCAAATATGTTGTTTTTCCGAGTTAGAATCATGATAGGATACGTAAACAATTGATGGGAAACGATTTTTGTTGGTTTCAAATGGTTTAGAAGTGTTTTGCATTGAATCCGCGTGTTTGTAGTCCCGGTAGGGTGATCCGGAAAATGGGTCTCTTGACCGGGGAGATCCTCGTAAGTTTTGAACACATTTTAGAAAGCTCAGTAGTCCCAGTAGGGTGATGGCGGCCGGTCTCTTGACCGACCGGGGAGTACACTGAAGGTTTTAGGTAATTTTGAGTTTTGGGCGTATTCCCAGTAGGGTGGACCGTGACTGTGGGTGACCTACGGGAGTACACCAAGGTTTTATGTGTTTTTGGAAATTTGGTGTATTCCCAGTAGGGTGACCGGCAATGGGTGACCATTTGGGAGTGCAATGAAGGTTTTATGTGTTTTTGGAAATTTGGTCGTAGTCCCAGTAAGGTGATGTGGCCGGTCTCTCTGACCACTGGGAGTACACTTTGTAAGTTTTATTTAAATTTTGATTTTGGCTTGTTGTCCCAGTAGGTGGGCCGAAGAAATGCCGGTCTCTTGACCATTGGGAGTCCCCTGTGAGCTCCTTTTCACTTGTAACCTCTAATGATCAATGGTTTATGCATGTATCTTCTTCCTTATTTGTATTTGGTTAATATAAGACTTATTGATGTTATGTTCATGCAAACTATTGTTACTCGTACTTGTGATCGGAGTGTGACGTTTTACATTGTGCGACTACTCGACATTCCTTATTTATTTGCCCTCGGACATTGGGTCACGATTAGGTGCCATTGTTTCCGAGTTGGGCTATCTTCCTTCCGCCTCTTCGGACCTTGGGGTACGGCTAGGTACCATTGTTCCGATTGGGGTTACTAGACCTTGGGGCACGGCTAGGTGTCATGGATCGAGTCTTGGATACGATTTGGGATTGTATGTCGAATCGGGTGTCGTCCATCCCGAGAGTCGGCGATTTAGACTAGGACCGTATTATGATCGTCGTCCTACCAGGAGGTTGGAGTCTAGGGGTTTGTCTTGTTTGAGTCAAAGCCTTTGTAAATGTCTTGCTTGTTACGGTCATTGGAGTGTTCTTATATACGAGATTGCACGTCCTCTATGATTGTTGTGAGTGTCTTGGTCCTATCGGATACTAGTGGTGAGATGTAAGCCCCTAGTTGCGATATGATCGCCGGGATTGATGTTCCCATTCGTTCTTATGGTGAGATGCAAGCCATAAGTATGAATGTGACATTAGTAGCCACATCCCGTGCTATGGTTGTTAAGAGGTTTTCAAGTAATGGCTATTGGTTTCCATCTATGTATTATCTATTCAATTGATCCGTTGTTTACCTTCTTCGTATGATTCGATGCCTAATCTCATATCCATGTTTTGGTTACCTTGGATGCTTGTTTAATGTAATGTACCATGCCTAGCTCATTAAGAATGCAATGTGCCTATCTCATTATGGTTATTGTTTATATTCCCTTGTTCATATTATTCAAGTATGATGCATGATCAGTATGTTTAATTAAGTTCTTGTTTATGTGCATTTTGACATATTGTGGCTGGGAGAACCCTGAGTTACTCCCCACTGACTGTGGCGTTCATGTTTACATGAATGACAGGTTTGTGATGCAGATTATGGGGAAGACGTGTGAGCTAGCGAGAACGTTGAACCTTGGACCTTAGTTATAGTTTGCTTAGACTCACCTATCGTTAGACTTGTGTTTATTCGTGGAATATCTTTTCCCCAACGCACTTCGTTTTTAATTGTAAAACTTATTCATCTTACTCTTCATTTTCGTTTGATCACTTATGGTGGATTTCACACTTTAAACTTTAAAGGTTTTAAAAATCTCGTAATTTCCGCTTTAAATTTGATGCCCTATCGAGGGGTGTCACAACATTTGTTAGACTTTGGCTTGTATTTTGGACATAAGGCCGTACTTTGGATGTTTTTTAGACCTTTTATGCAGGATTTTGGTGTCGGGAATACATTTCCGACTCATGTATATGTTTCCTTGGCTTCACGAGGTGACGAATAGGAGGGTATTGACCTGTGGCTACTCGATCGAGTGCCCCTCACTCGATCAAGTAACTGCAGGGGTGACATCTGGCGTGCATTTTGATCTCGGCCAACTCGATCGAGTAACTGATGAACTCGATCGAGTAGGACCAACTCGATCGAGTAACCCTGAAACAGCTATAATTCGTTTTAAGATTCGCTTGTATCATCATGTTGGTGGTTCTTGTGATAATGTTTCTTGTTGTGGGTGTGTTATATAATTGTTCCGTCGCAACGGTGGCTATACAGTTGTATATATTTGTATGATATATACAATTTCGGTGATATTTATATAATTTCGTATGTTAAATCAAATTGTCTCAGGTAATGTAGTGTATAATGGTTATAATCCCTCTTGCATAATTTGTATGGTTATATTAGAAAGTAATTGATGCCATAGTTGACAGTTGATAATGGAATGCCTAGTTGTGTGGTTCACTTTGCCAATAGTTTCGTATATATGAGTCATATGTATATAATGCCAAGAAAGTTTCGTAGTTGACATGAGTCAAAATGCGTAATATGGTTCGTTCACAATATCTATATGGAATAATATTTATCGACTTAAGTTGTTTTGTTGGTGAACTTCGGGGACGAAGTTCCTTTTAAGAGGGGAAGAGTAATGTCGCAAAGGAAAATGACGGAATTATGACAATTTTATAGTATTTTTTATGACATTTTGAAGTATTTAAAATGGTTGTTTGGGTAATTTTGTAATGGTTATTGTATAATTGAGTAGCAGTTTGTAATTGTTGAATAAAATAGCATGTTGTTGTATCTTGTTTTCAAGTAATTGTTCACTATGTTGTCATGAAGTTGGATGTTAGTAGCAAATAGTAGAGTGGTTTTTAGTAGAGTGGAACGAATGATGTGTTGTTGTGTATCAGTAATAGGATTGTCGTCTTTGAGTGTTTTGTAATTGATAGTTGTTAACAAGCAATCGATGGAGGAATAAAATGATAGTTGTCTATAATGTGTGTTTGGTGATTCGATAGGAAGTCGTGATGTGTAATATATGTTAAAGTAGATGATGATGATGGTTGATGAACATTTACAGCGGGATGGTATTTCTAAACGGTTGGGTTGACCTATGTCGGACGAACAGTGGTGGTTGCTTTGGTCCCTTTGACCTTCTGTTGTGGGGGAGGATGAGTCGAACTTCGGGGACGAAGTTCTTTTTAAGGGGGAAAGACTGTAATACCCGTCCTTTTAGGGACCCGTTGAACGACGTTGACTGACCCTAGACACTACATTGACCATAGGAAACCTTACGAGTGATGACTTGTGACGGTGTGAGCTTTGGAGTGCGTGATACTCGATTTAGCTGAGGCTAATCGACCGAGTAACTTGGGAGCTCGATCGAGTAGAGGTCACTCGATCGAGTAAGTTGGTTACTCGATCGAGTAACGGGGTTGCAGCGGGGAATTATAAATCGTAAATCGTGAAACCCCAAATCATTTCTCAGCCTTCTTCCTAAACCTAAATGTCGTCACCTCTCTTCTTCTTCACCATGATTGACCTCCTTGATGCCTTTGTGAGTGAGAACACCTTAGGGATGGGATGCTTGAGTCGGGTAGCGGTCTTGACGCCGGATTGCTGTGTAATAGGTATGTCGTCGTCATCATCATCGTCGTCCTTGTTTTCAGTTATGTTTATAGAAGTAGTAATAGATGGTATGGTGGTTGTTATAGGTGGTTTTGCTGGTTGATTGTTATCTTGTGATCGGACGCGGAGTCGCTGCGGTTTGCTAAAGGTAGGTTCTCCTACTCAGTACTGTTGATTGTCTAGAGGGTCTGTTGTTGATGTATAATTGGTTATTGTCGTTGTTGATGATCGGTTGTGGTAGTTAATTGCATTGTGTTGGAATGGTAGTTGGTGATTGTTGTTTGTACAGGTGATTGTGATTGTTTGTCTGTGGTTCTCGAGTTGCGTCCTCGGCTGAGTGAAGTCACTTGCGGGAGTGGCTTCATTCCCTTGATTCACCCTCTGTGGAACCCGCCACAGGAGGGGGATGTGCACATTAAGGAACATGGGTTTATCGCTCGGATGAGATGAGCGGGGCTTAGGTGGGTATGGCTGCGGTCCCCCACTGGCAGTGTGGATTACTGGTAGCGATTGGTAATCCGGCAGGACTGGGACTTTGGGCAGTCAGAGGTGTGTGGGTGGTTGGAGGAGGTTTTGTGCGTGTGTTGCTTTAGTTGTGTTGTGTCTTCTTGTATTTGTTTCCTCAGTTACTAACCTTGTGTAGTTTTGGTTGTGTTGTCTCTTTGTTTTGTGTCTGCCGTGATCCACTATGGTGAGCAGTCAGTCTTAGCAGGTTGAAGTATGGATCTTAGCTGGGTGCTTGGAGGGACGAGTCTACCACGAGTCATGGCAGAGATAGTTTCACATAGCTGATAGTAGTCTTGAGTTATATCTTTTAGATCGTGAGTCGGTTGTTAATAACTTCTAATATAATATATAAACGTTCTATTATCGACATTTGATTATTACTGACCTCGGGCAACCGGGATGGTAACGCCTTTATCTGCTAGGGAAGGTCTTGTTAAGGCTCCTTGGTAGATAGGGGTGTTACAATTGTAGGCAGTGATGATAGCCTGAGATTTGGTGGGTGATGGTGTGTTGATGTGACCATAATTAGCGCACATTTAGTCCCCGAATTAGCCTCGTTCCCATGCTTTTTAGTGCATATTTGGGTCATTTACTATCTTTAGTTCTTTGTTTTGCATATTCTTTGAGATTTTGATCCCTTGGTAGGAAAGGAGTAAGAATCTTGCATTTTCGAGGCAAAACAAGGCTAAATTGATCGAATCCAATGACCAAGCATCAAGGAGAGACAAGATTAGAAGGCCTTTGTACATATTATAGAAGAAGAGCAATGTTGAGAAAGGATCCTTGAGTCCCCAAGGAAATCCCCAAGGAATTTATGAAGAAAAGGGAAGAAAAGAAGAAGATTTGTTGCTGAGTGACAATCCGAGCGGATTGTCACCAATCCGTCCGTCCCGCAGCTGCACAATCCGAGCGGCTTTGCTCTATTCCGCTCGGATTCCACCTCCACAATCCGCCCGGATTCCCTTGAATCCGCTCGGACTCCAACGCCAGAATCCGCCCGTCCCGACCTTATTCCGCCCGGATTCGGCTCCAGCACGAATTGTCTTCTCCAAGCTACGAAGAAAGAAGCCCTTCTCTCGAAAAATACTGGGTCCTCCTTGCTCAATCTAAAAAGTGTAATTACTAGTTTATCCCTTAGTTAACCCTAATGCATCCTCCCTAATTTTAACTATAAATACCCCATTAGTCTAATTAGAGGAGCATGTTCTTCTTATCAAGAATTAGAGTAGTTAATATCAATCAAATCTCTCTTTAATATTGTAATCAAGTATTAATCAAGTTTTAATCCAAGTTTTAGTTCTTTAATCTCTCTCTTGTTCATCCTTTATTTTGGGTAATTGAAGATTATTTGGGTTATTATTGGGGGATTGACAACCTCTCAATCAAACATCAAGTACTTCTATTATCTTTGCTTTATTATTGGAATCATTAGTAGGTATAATCTCTTAATCCCTTTTTAATTATTGTTAATTACTTTCATTTATTCATCATGTTTCACTTTGTTGGTATGATTGACAACCTTGCTAGCATGATCAATATGATAATGAGTGAGTAGTCTCTTAGCTAGGGTTAAATGGGTGATTAGGGGAAACCAACATGGGGAATGATTCATGCTTAAATTAATATGCTTTCATGGTTTATTTGCTTGCTTGTTTTGATCTCAACTCATGCACATGTTATGTTTGATGAAATGCTAAGCCTATGAATCCTTGCATTTACTATCATCACCTATCTTTTCAATGAGACTTGTAAGACATAACCCAACTCGAGTCTCATTAGACCATGCATGTTGTTGAGTAGGGAAGATTAAGTCGACTTATAGGTGTTGTACAATCTAATCGATTCGGCTCCGGGACCCAAACTTTCCTAGGATTGTAAGATATAACCCAACTCAATCCATCACAACAATAATTGCTTGCTTATAATTTGAGAACATGTTTGTATGATCATATCCCATGATTCCCCTATGATCCCATGACACCCTAGTGCCTTTAATCAATTGTTTACACCCCCTTTAATTCATCTTGCTTGTTTATTTTCATTGCTATTTTAGTTTAGTGACCTTCTACATCAACCCAAATTGTGACACCCCTTAGACACCACTAGTTGCAATAGAAATCTCATTTCAACTCCCGTCCCTTGGGATCCGACCTTTACTTGCCTCTTTACTAATTGTAGAGTTGTTTGTGAAGTTATAAATTGTGTTTTGATTCGACCGTGACCCAACGACCACATCTTTAATTGTGAATACGAAACGGACCGACCAAAAATGGCGCCGTTGCCGGGGACGGTGTTTGTTTGATTTAGATTTCTTTTTATTGTTATTAGTTGTGTCTTTCTTCGCCTTGGGGAAGTAAAACTCCTCAAGGTTTGTTCTAATTGTTTTCGAGTTGTTTGATATTTTGCATGTCTAGAAGGTCACAAAGTGACTTGGTACCTTTTGACCGTGAAATCGAAAGAACCTTGACGAACAATAGGAGACTTGTTAGGAGGAATTTGAGAGATATTAGTGAGGTTGTAGATATTCAACCAACTATTGAGTTCATCAATCCTTTCGCAATAGAAGGAGAAGAGAACCCATTACACAATACCCCACAAAATCCACCTACAATGCCTAAATTCTCGTCACACTCCGTACCCACCGAGGAGAACCTACCCAAACGGTACTCCTACACCACAACATCTAACCGCAAATTTTATTGCCAAATCCGCTTTTATCCAATTAGTTGAAAGAAGCCAATTTGGGGGGATCCCTAGTGAAGACCCTCATTCTCATATGGAGGCTTTTTGTGACTATTGTGATGCGATCTCACAAACCGGTGTAACTCAAGACCAAATTAGATGAGTCTTATTTCCATTTTCTCTAATTGGCACCGCCAAACAATGGTTGAAAGGCCTTGATAAGGCTACTCTCGGAATAGACTCTTGGAAGAAGTTGGCTCTAGCTTTCTACAAAAAATTCTACCCACCGGAAAAGACTAACATGCTAAGAGCTCAAATTACGGGTTTTAAGCAAAGGGATGAAGAATCTTTGTATGAAGCTTGGGAGCGTTTCAAAGGAATTTGTCGCTCATGGACTTAGCGAATGGTTCTTGGTTCAACAGTTTTGGAACGGTCTTTATGAAGACTTAAGAAATATCCTTAATATGGGATCGAATGGGATGTTCAGCGAGGTTGATGACAACCAAACTTGGAGCAAAATTGAAGAGATGGCAATCCACAATTCACAATATAGTAGGCCTCGCAAGGCTACTAGAGGAGGAAAGCACGAAGTGGACGCCGTTACTCAATTAGGTGCCCAACTAAGCTCCCATATCGATACTATCAACTTGAAGTTAGAAAAAGCAATGGCTAGACTTGAAGAAGTCTCAAAATCACCAAAGCATCATGTCAATGCCATGACGGCATCTTCATCAATCCCAAGTGGGATATGTGATAATTGTGGAACTTTGGGTCATGACCCAAGTGAGTGTAGGGGAACAACCGAACAAGTTAATGCTTTCCAAGCATATAAAAGTGGTACCCCTTATTCAAATTTTTACAATGAGAATACCAAGTTCCATCCAAATCTCTCATACAAAAGCCAAAATGTTCAAAATCCTCAAACAACATACACTCCACCACCCATGAGAAATCAAAACCAAAGACCCTTTTACAACCAAAACCAAAGTTATCAAAATCAAAATCCATACAATCAACAACATGACCAAGGTTTGGATGTCCAAAAAGCGGTCCTCCAAATGCAAAAGAATCAACAAGAGTTTTTCACTCAAATGCAAAAAGATAGTCAAGTAAAGGAAATCACCATCAACAACATTCTAGCTCACACCAAGATGTTGGAAACCCAATTGACTCAACTAGCATCTTCAAGCTCACAAAGACAAAAGGGGAAATTACCACCTCAAAGTAATCCCCCTAGACATGAAACGGTTAGTGCTATTCACTTGAGGAGTGGCACAAGGTATAAAGCACCGAAGAAGCAAGTTGAGGATGAAGTTGTGGAAGCTAGTGAAAAGGAAGAAGTTGTGCAAAACTCCAAGGTTGGAGAACAATCAAAAGAAGAAATTTCAAAGAAAAATGAAGACAATGCCAAGGAGAAGGAGCCCGTTGTGATTACACTTCCTTTTCCAAGTCGCCAAGCCAAGCCCAAATTTGATGACCAACTTGGAAAGTTTATGGAAATTGTGAAGAATTTGGAAGTCTCAATTCCTTTCACGGAATTAATCAATCACGTACCGGCCTATGCGAAATACATGAAAGATATCCTCACAAAGAAGAAGTCAATCCGGAAACTTGAGACTATCGCCTTCACTAAGGTGAGTAGTGCAATACTTCAAGGGAGTTCACCTCCAAAACTAAAGGATCCGGGAAGCATCTAAATACCGTGTACCATTGACGACACAACGATCAACAAAGCCTTATGTGATCTAGGGGCTAGTGTGAGTGTCATGCCGTACTCGGTGAGTAAAAGGTTGGGGATGGGAGAGCTTAAATGGACCAACATCACACTCCAAATGGCCGATAGATCGACGAAGACACCATTAGGGATATGGGAAGATGTCCCCGTGCGAATTGGGAAGTTTTTCATCCCGGTGGACTTTGTCATTGTTGATATGGAGGAAGATTCCAACATTCCGATCATTCTAGGAAGACCTTTCCTACACACCGCGGGTGCGGTGATTGATGTGAAACATGGTGAGCTCACTCTAGAAGTGGGAGATGAAAGTATAACTTTTAATCTTGACAAGACTATGAGAGCTCCTCGTTTGCATGAGCCGTGTTTTATGATTGATCATTATTGTCGAAAGGATGAGAGGAAGAAATCGGAACTCCAATGGAAAAAGAAAATTGAAGATGCTCCATTCAAAGAGCAAGTGAATTGTGACAAGGAGAGCTTGCAAAGCTCATCACAATCAATCAAGGAAGAAGAAGATGGCCTCATTGGCCAAGGGAAGAAATTGGGAGAATTGTCCCCATCAAAACAAGAGATTTTCAATGATCAACTTAATGAAGTTTGTGGTCTTTGGGACGACGAATTTGAAGGGATTTTTAATCCCTATATTAGACATGCTATTGATCAAGATCGACAACAAGGGCCAAGGTCTATTGAAGACCTCTACCATGATAATGAACAAGCTTTTGATTACTTTTTCAAGGTGTTGAGCAACATCAACAACACCTTGAACATGCCCCCTTGACATCTCATCAAGAATGAGAGTTTGGTGGAGTCCTCTCTAAACCACTACTTTATTTACTTTGATCAAGATAATTGTCATATTTGAGAGAAGTGAGGGAGGGACTAACAACTTCAATTGATGTGTAGTGCTTAACCTTAGTGTGGGGATGGAAATTGCCTAGGCTATTCATGCCTTAGTAGTGCCCCCACAATGAAGAACACAAGAGTTGAAGAAAGAATAGAAGAATGATAAGGGAATTGCATTGTGCACGGATGGAACTGAATCCGTGTACACAGGGGAAGAATCTGAGCGGACTGAACAGAATCCGCCCGTCTTGAAGAATCCGAGCGTATTGCAGAAAATCCGCCCGTCCTGAACTGAGCTGAATTTTGAAAATTTCTTGATCGTGGATCGAATCCGGCGTCTGGCGAGAATCCGTCCGTCTTGAAGAATCCGCCCGTCTTGAAAGAAAGACGTCCGTCTTTGCAAACAGAAAACAAGAAAAATTTCCTGGACTGAAATCCGTCCGTCTTCAACCGAATCCGCCCGTCCCGTGTCAAGCAAATCCGAGCGTCTTCAACCGAATCCGCCCGTCTTTAGGCGAGTTTTGTAAAGCCCAGAAAGAGCATAATCCGCACGGATTAGGCAGAATCCGCACGGATTGCTTCTGCAGATTCGAAAATTTCGGTCTCTATAAAACCCCCCCTTCATTCATTCATTCATAAACACTACCCACAACATCAAAACCCTCATTCTCTCCATCACAAAAACAAAAACCCTCAACAACATTCACAAAAACAAATCAAATCATCCTTTCAACAACAAATTAATCACTCCTCCATAAAAAATCAAAACCAAGCACAAAAGCTTCAACATTTGAGTCGATTTTTGAATTTATAAAGGCAAAGCCTTTCACCTTTAAATCGACTTGGGTATACTACAAATTGAAGATTTTTCATTCTTTTCTTGGTTTAATTCATCAATGGCAAGGACTAAGGGACCAACAAAGGCACCAAAGGCTAAGGCACTCTCACAAAGGCAAAAGGCTCTTCAAACAAAGAAAGCATTAGCTATGGTGGTAGCAACACCAAACTTGGAAGTGCAACAACAACAACAACCTTCTATGGGAGCAACAACACCTTCTACTCCGGAAATTGATCAACTTTTGCATTATCCGGAGGTAACTTTTATTTCCGATACCCATAAAAACACCTTTGTCAAGTTTGCTATGAAGTCATTACAATCCACCAAGTTTATATGTGAAGATACCTTAAAAAATTGGGTGTCTTAGAGCAAACTAGAGCCTTTTTCAATGCCATGGGGTTGAAGAAATTGTTTAAAACAAAGGAATTGACATACCCCTCCCTTACCTTGGAATTTTTAAGTTCTTTGAAAGTCACCAAAGTTGAGAATAGGGAAAATCTCGAGTTTCGTCTAGCTAATGTTAGTAGACGCATTTCCTTTGGGGAATTGAGTGGAGTTTTGGGTCTTAGTGATGAACCGCGATATTTCAAGAATTATGGAAAGTATGACCCCGACCCTCTTTGGGAGGCGATTTCCGGAAGGAAATTTGAGAGCTTTCATGCGAGTCGTGCTCTTTTAGTCCACCATCCGGGCATAAGAGTATAGCACAAGGTCATGGGAAACACCATAATTGCAAGGAAAGATACCAACCATTTCACCAAACTTGATTTTATTCTTCTTGAGTCGACTTTGAATATTGGAAGAGTACACACCAAGCCTTACAACTCTTTGAGGCTCTTGTTAGATAGATGGCTCAATATTGATTGTGGGAAGAAGGGCAATACCGTTATTGTCAATGGCGGCCTAGTCACTATCCTAGCTAAGCACTTTGATCCTAACTTCAATAAGGATAACAAGTACAAAGCAAAGGAGGGTGGCCATCTTGTTGATATGCATACTATAATACACAAGTACAAGTGGGTTGCCCATAACCCCCTTGACACTAAGTATGGATGGCTCACTAGTGAAGCTAGATCGTTCACCTTGCCTTCTAAGATTTGTCGTCTAAGCGTCCACCGGACCAATTATCTACTTCCCCTTTCCAAAGAAGTCGAGTATATTATTCAACAACAAAAGGGTGATCTTGAAACTCCCTCCTCTTCCATTGTCATACCACCTTACCCTTTTGAGTATGAAGAGTTCAAGCCGGAAGGAGTTGAAGTTAGAAAAGATTATATGACTCTTCTCATACAAGCAATGCACAAGCAAGCCTTTGAAGATCGGAAAAATGCTTACTTAGCTCAATATCCACCCCTCCTACACTTAGCTAGGCAAGGACTCCTTGATCCATCTTGTCCTTTGCCTAGTTGGGCGGATAGAGAAGTCCTATTTCCGGGTGCATCTAGGGTCATTTTGGGTGACAATGAGGTTGTTGGTAATGATGAAGAAGTTGATGATAACATTGATGAAGAGGCAAGTGAAGAAGGAGGAGAGGATGGTGAAGATGATGATGAGGAAGATGAGGAAGAAAGTGAAGAAGCAAATGACAAGAGAAGTGGCAATGTGGCCACTTCTAATGAGGAAAGTGATGATGATGATAGCATGATGGAAGACTAGCAAGCCTTGGAGACTCCTACCCTCTCATGGTTTGTCTATTTCTCTCTTTGTTTTAATTATAATTTTGATCATTGTTGGAGTAGTCCTAGCCCCATTGAGGACTCACACCTCGGTACCATTGAGGTGTTATTATTCTATTGTTCCCATTTTCAAAATCCAAAATGACAAAATAGTTTCATGCATTGCATAGTGTGTGCATAAACTACACCCATCCTTGGACATTAGCAATAGTGTCCCACTCGGTTTGGGGAAGTTAATGCATACACAACGGGAGGTAATCTAAATTATCCTCTCCGTCATAACAAAAACCATGCATCATGTAGTGTAGCTTAGAATAGATTGCATTTAGTGTAGAAATCATGCATCATCTTTGCATAATTTCCATCATTTTGGCCATTGAGGACAATGCCCATATTAGTGTGGGGATGGGAATTCTAACATTTAACTCTTATTCAAAAATCCAAAAAAATTGAAAAATTTCAAAAAATCAAAAAAAAATTTGAAAAATCGAAAACCCAAAAACATGTTTATTTCCTTTTGTATAAATTGTCTTGTATATATTGTGTTTGTTCATCCTTGTTCACATTGATCGACTACGCCACATCCGAGACATGAGGATATTGAAGACCGCATGGTATGATCTTTCCAATCTCCTTTTTCCTCTTTATGTTACTGACTATGTGGCTTTATTTTGATTGATGCGGTATAAACAATGTGAACTTAGGACTTGCATTTAGATTATTTGGCATACTAGTTGGTAGAATCAATTGCATTAGGATGTTTATATTAGTTGCATCATGGCATGTAGTTGCATGTTAGAAAATTTTGCGAAACCGTCTACTTGGGAAGCTTGACAAGTGTATATAGGCCCTAGTAGATGCTTTTTGTTCTTAAGACTTTTCTTGTTAGAATGCTTGTAAAACACCCTAGGATGTGTCATGCTAGTATCCTTTGACCCATTGATTAAGGCCTAGTCAAGAGTACCTTGTGGTGTGATAACTCCTTGGCTACCGTTTATTCCAAGGTGACCCTTGAAACCATGCATCCATCCATCCATCATCCATGTTCTACCACATTTTTGTCAACAAAAGGGAATGGGCACAAAAAGAAATCAATTTGAGTTCAAAGAAATGAAAAGTGAAAGAAAGTTTGCAAAATGCATCAAAAGAAAGAGGAGCAAAAATAGAACTCCTATACTTCAAATATAAGCCACCCTCCCTACATATAGGGTGACTTTGAAAATCTTCAAAAGAAATGCAAAAAGTTGAAAAGTTGTCAAGTGTTGAAATGCCAAAAATCAAAAAGAAATGGCAAGAAAATGTTCTCAAATGTTATATGCCACAAGAAATTGGGGGGAAAAACAACAACAAAGCAAACTCCCAAATGAAACTCAAATTCTATCGATCCCTTTATCCATCGTATCCATTTTTGTGCATGGTAGAGAGGGGACGACCCTTCTTCTTGTGTAGGCAAGAGGGGAAATTCCGCGATCCTCCAGTGTTTCTAACACCATAGGGAGTCTACTCTTGACAAAAGCATTTAACGATTGAGGACAAAGGTACCCTAGCTTGACACAATTTGGAGGTGATTTATTGGTATCCTTCTAGGCTTAGTAGTTTGAAGAAATTGCATCTATGAAGGAGTGTGTACCCTTGAATTGCTTCCCTTGTAGATAATTTCCGCCACTTAGATGAGGAAAGTGGCTATTCTTTTGTAGATGCATCCATTACTTGATTTTGTGTGCTTAATGTTTGGATGTGTCGCCATTTTGGCAAGACCCACCTTGCCTTGCAAGAAGGCATCCTACCTCATGGTTGTCTTGTTGTGAGTTGAAGGGGCGGAGTGAGACCCGCTAATTGTCTCATATCGGCTATTAATATTAGGATAGGTTAGTATTGGTCCTAGTCTTTGTCACCTCTTTACTCGGGACGAGCAAAGGTTCGGTTTGGGGATATTTGATGTGACCATAATTAGCGCACATTTAGTCCCCGAATTAGCCTCGTTCCCATGCTTTTTAGTGCATATTTGGGTCATTTACTATCTTTAGTTCTTTGTTTTGCATATTCTTTGAGATTTTGATCCCTTGGTAGGAAAGGAGTAAGAATCTTGCATTTTCGAGGCAAAACAAGGCTAAATTGATCGAATCCAATGACCAAGCATCAAGGAGAGACAAGATTAGAAGGCCTTTGTACATATTATAGAAGAAGAGCAATGTTGAGAAAGGATCCTTGAGTCCCCAAGGAAATCCCCAAGGAATTTATGAAGAAAAGGGAAGAAAAGAGGAAGATTTGTTGCTGAGTGACAATCCGAGCGGATTGTCACCAATCCGTCCGTCCCGCAGCTGAACAATCCGAGCGGCTTTGCTCTATTCCGCTCGGATTCCACCTCCACAATCCGCCCGGATTCCCTTGAATCCGCTCGGACTCCAACGCCAGAATCCGCCCGTCCCGACCTTATTCTGCCCGGATTCGGCTCCAGCACGAATTGTCTTCTCCAAGCTACGAAGAAAGAAGCCCTTCTCTCGAAAAATACCGGGTCCTCCTTGCTCAATCTAAAAAGTGTAATTACTAGTTTAGCCCTTAGTTAAACCTAATGCATCCTCCCTAATTTTCATTATAAATACCCCATTAGTCTAATTAGAGGAGCATGTTCTTCTTATCAAGAATTAGAGTAGTTAATATCAATCAAATCTCTCTTTAATATTGTAATCAAGTATTAATCAAGTTTTAATCCAAGTTTTAGTTCTTTAATCTCTCTCTTGTTCATCCTTTATTTTGGGTAATTGAAGATTATTTGGGTTATTATTGGGGGATTGACAACCTCTCAATCAAACATCAAGTACTTCTATTATCTTTGCTTTATTATTGGAATCATTAGTAGGTATAATCTCTTAATCCCTTTTTAATTATTGTTAATTACTTTCATTTATTCATCATGTTTCACTTTGTTGGTATGATTGACAACCTTGCTAGCATGATCAATATGATAATGAGTGAGTAGTCTCTTAGCTAGGGTTAAATGGGTGATTAGGGGAAACCAACATGGGGAATGATTCATGCTTAAATTAATATGCTTTCATGGTTTATTTGCTTGCTTGTTTTGATCTCAACTCATGCACATGTTATGTTTGATGAAATGCTAAGCCTATGAATCCTTGTATTTACTATCATCACCTATCTTTTCAATGAGACTTGTAAGACATAACCCAACTCGAGTCTCATTAGACCATGCATGTTGTTGAGTAGGGAAGATTAAGTCGACTTGTAGGTGTTGTACAATCTAATCGATTCGGCTCCGGGACCCAAACTTTCCTAGGATTGTAAGATATAACCCAACTCAATCCATCACAACAATAATTGCTTGCTTATAATTTGAGAACATGTTTGTATTATCATATCCCATGATTCCACTATGATCCCATGACACCCTAGTGCCTTTAATCAATTGTTTACACCCCCTTTAATTCATCTTGCTTGTTTATTTTCATTGCTATTTTAGTTTAGTGACCTTCTACATCAACCAAAATTGTGACACCCCTTAGACACCACTAGTTGCAATAGAAATCTCATTTCAACTCCCGTCCCTTGGGATCCGACCTTTACTTGCCTCTTTACTAATTGTAGAGTTGTTTGTGAAGTTATAAATTGTGTTTTGATTCGACCGTGACCCAACGACCACATCGTTAATTGTGAATACGAAACGGACCGATCATGTGTACCTGATGATGAGGAATTGAAAAGAAAGATTTTAACTGAAGCTCATTCTACTCCATATTCTGTTCGTCTTGGAGGATATAAGCTATATATATTAAGATTTGAAGAAGAATTTATGGTGGCCTAAAATGAAGAAAGAGGTTCCTGAGTTCGTTGAAAGATGTTTGGTTTGTCAAAGAGTAAAGGGAGAGTACAAGAGACCACAAGGTAAAGTTGAATCCTTGGATGTACGTGAGTGGAAGTGGGATAGCATTTCGATGGATTTCATTGTGGGGTTGCCTAAGACTCAGAGAAGGAGTAATATGACATGGGTTATTGTGGATCGATTGACTAAGTTAGCTCACTTCATTCCTATGAAAGATACTTGGAGTAAAGCTGAGTTGGCTAAAGCTTATGTCAAGAACGTGGTGAATCTTCATGGTGTGCTAAAGGATATTGTTTCTGATCGTGAATCAAGGTTTATATCTAAGTTCTTGCAGGAATTACAATCTTTTATGGGGACTCAGTTGAGATGAGCACATCATTTCATCCAGCATTAGATGGGCAGACAGAGAGAACTATTCAAACTTTGGAGGATATGCTGAGAGCTTGTGTGATGGAGTTTGGTGGATCATGAGAGGAGAGGTTGGATTTGATCGAGTTTTCTTATAATAACAGTTATCATGCTAGTATTGGCATGGCACTTTTTGAAGTGTTGTATGAGAGATGCAGGAGTCCAGTGTGTTGGGATGAAAGAGCAGATGCAGTTGTGTTAGGACCAGAGATGATACAGGAAATGGTAGAGCAAGTGCACATTATTCGTCAGAAGATGCGTGCGGCGCAGGATAGACAAAAAAGCTATGCAGATTTGAAAAGAAATGATATAGAATTTGTTGTGGGAGATAAAGTGTTGTTAAAAGTGTCTCCAATGAGAGGAGTGATAAGGTTTGGGAAGAAAAGGAAGCTGAGTCAGAAGTATATTGGGCCATATGAGATCTTAGAAAGAGTTGGAGAGGTGGCTTACCGTTTACCACTACCTACAGCATTGGATAGGGTCCATAATGTATTTCATGTTTTACAGTTAAGGAAGTATGTGAGTGATCCTACTCTTGTACTAGAGCTTGAGCATATTGAGATTGATGAGCAGTTGTCTTATGTTGACGAGCCTAAGGAGATCTTGGATAGAAAAGTGAGGAAGACTCGTAATGGTGAGACAACATTGCTGAAGGTTTTATGGTCTAATCACAAGGTGAAAGAAGCTACATGGGAAGCTGAAGCTGCAATGCGAGACAAGTATCCTAGTATTTTTGTTTAAGTTAGTTGGTTATGGGTATGTAACCCATTTTTTAGGGGGATAGGATGTAACATCTCGTATTTTATGACATTTTTATGATAGTTTGATAATAAAAGTACTTTGTGAGGAATTTAATTAAAATAATTTGTGTTATCATTTCAGTTATTTGGTGTTTTTGGTTAACTTCGGGGATGAAGTTCTTTTTAAGGAGGGAAGACTGTAATACCCCGTATTTAAGACGGTAGAAATATATTAAAATGTGTTAAATGATATTTAATAATTTAATTAATTAAATAATTAAGATGTAAGACGGGAATAAAATAAATAAATAATGTGGAGACGGAAATTGAAGGAGCCGTGTATGGCACGTGTGTGAGGCGTGTGGTGTAGGGTTGATGACGGAATTATAATTGTATACTACTACTAATAATATGTAATAAAAATAAAAGAAAAAGAATAATAAGAGAATTGGAATTGGGAAACTTCCTCCCCCTTTCCTTCCTACATCAATATATAAGCTCATCCACCTAGCCCATAATCTTATACAACATAAAAACACAAATAATTGACCTAAGGCAAGGGAGAAGATCTAAGGGAGAAAAATAGAAGAATTTATTAGAGAACTATCGCCTCAAGGTAAGATCGTCGTAATTTATGTTTATATCACGCTATTCAATTAATTTATTCTATATGCACCGTATAGACCACCGTATATAACGCCGTTGACCTTAGTAGCTGCCTTAGACAGCCGTGACTTTAGTAAGACCTGTGTTGACCGTCTTTGACCACCGTGGGTGGCGGATAGGGTGTCTAAAGGGCGGTTGTTGTGGGTATTTAAGACGGAATTTATACCTTGTATGTATGTCGATTAGACGTGGGACCTGGGTGGTTGGCTTTGTCGGCGATGGGCGCCTCTAGTGGTTGTGTCGGGGTGGTTGCAGGCAGTGGTTGGTACGGCGGTGGTCGGGTAGTGGTTATTGCGAGGTGTTTGTGTTGTAAACGGGTTGTGGGTTGTCTTGGGTTTGCTGTGGACTTACCTGGGCTGTCGTGGCAGGTGGTGGAACCACCGTGGGTCAAGGGAGACCACGGTGGTGGCAACTAGTTGTCGTGGGGTGGTTATGAGTGGTGAGTGTTTGTTGGTGTTGTTGTTGTGTCGTGTTTAAAGAGGTTAGTTAGGGCGTGTTGGTAAGGGTTGAGTGGTGACGGTGATGGCTGGTGGTGTCGGTTATAGGTGGGTTTAGGCGGGGTGTTTGTCACGGTTTAGAAACCGTGTATGTGGGGGTTTATGGTTAGTGTTTTAACGGGCTGTTTGGGTATTGAGGTTTAATTTTTAAGACGGGTTTTGCGTAATTTTTTACACGGGTAAATATTTAATATAATTAAATTATAAATGATTAAATTATAATAATGAATTGAATAATTAATAATTAAATTATAAATATTGTATTTAGGTGACGGATTTGAAGTGGAGTACTTTGGATTATTTTCTTGGACTCCTTTATTGTATTATGCTGCTAAGGTAGGTTATCTACTCAACTTGAATGTGTATTGGTGAAATTTATCAGTTCAATATTAATTGGAATTAGATGTTGGTTGTTGGATGATTATTCTTATTGTTTTTCCGTTAAATTATTTTTATCCATATTGCATTTTTGTATTGTTGTTGTTTGAAGACACGGACCACTTTGTAACACCCCTATACACTAAGGTGCCTTGCCAAGACCACCTTAGGCATAGAAGTGCTACCATCTCGGTTACCCGATGCAATATATATCAAAATTGACCATAAAAGAACATACTTTAGATAAATAAGTTTAACGAGATTACATAACCAAAACTGAAAAGTGAAATACAACTTTTCTTAAAACTGTAAACCAACTAAGTGAAACTGTCTTAACAAACACAACGGAAGACTAAAGACTCTTATATGTGATGACTCCATCCCCAGCTAGATCCCGCGCGTATCCAAGATATACCTGTCAAACAACTGCTCACCACCCCCGAATGGATCACCACAGTTTTTAAAACATTTAAACGGGGTCAGTTACTGATTACACAAAACACAATATATAAGATACAACACGCACATTACCCAAACTCCGTCACAACTCCACACACCTGACTACACACTAAAGTGTGTAGTCCTGCCAGAATACCCATCGCAAAAGATATTCCTCGCCGCTAGTCGGGGGACCGCAACCGTTCCCACCTAAGCCCCGCTCATCTCATCCGAGCGATAACCCATGTTCCTAAATGTGCACATCCCATCTGTGGCGGGTTCCACAGAGGGCGAATCAAGGGCGTGAAGCCACTCCCGCAAGTGACTCCATTCAGCCGAGGACGCACCTCGCAAACCACAGATAAGCAATCACAACCAACCACATTATACAACAACAATTACCAACTACCAACTTCAATATGACATAAATCAACAACAATGATCAACCATCAACAATACTATGTAAACAATAACCGAGTAGGGAAATCCTACCTGGAAAAGCAATCACCAAGATCGTCACAATCAGCTAATCAAAACCGTTCTTCAACGAAATCACCTCCTATCAAACATACAATCATACAATCACCATCTAATAATCACTATACTCCCAAAACCCCCAATTTACCCAATTAGGGTTTTAACCAAAATCAAATAAATGATAAAAAAAAACTATACTAGGATCTTACCCACAAGATGACGGTCTCAACGGCGTAAAGAACACAACGATCCGACGACTCTAGCCCTTAGGATTTGATTAAAATGTGAGAGAATGATGCAATGTAGTTTTGTTTTCTTTTGTGAAGGTTTTAAAACAAAGTAGAAAGGTAAAAGAAACTGACGGAAATCTTTATATAACCTTTTCACGCATTTCTGTCAAACCCGGCAAAACCTGTATAACTCGACTTACTTGATCGAGTGAGTTACTTACTCGAACGAGTGACACCTACTCGATCGAGTACCCCACTTACTCGATCGAGTACCCATCAGACAGTACAGTGTTTCGAAACCAAAACTTACTTACTTGATAGAGTAAGCCTTACTCGATAGAGTACCCAACAGTATAGAAAACCGTAGTATTACAATTTTCCCTCCTTAAAACGAACTTCGTCCCCGAAGTTCAAACCCAACCTATAAAACATGAACTCCTAACCTTAACTCCACCAACTATGTCTACCTCCACAACATGGCTCACGATATCGTATCAACTACATTATAGCCTCTCGACCGTAACTCCATACACTATCGAATACCATTCATAAACGCCGCTAGCTCCGTTTCATTAACATATTATCCACTATCAAATCCAACATCAAGAATATCCACCAACCAAGATCAACCACCAAACCGAATGTTACATTCTACCACCCTTAAAATGAACTTCGTCCTCAAAGTTTACTAACACTCATAAACATCATCATCTTACTGTCAGCACTATCGAAGTTTACTCATACTCCTAAACATCATACTACTACAAGCACGGTCATGACCTTTAATAAATCAACCACAACAAAGATCCATCATTTATGCTACACCAACACTCTACTTCCAATTATACTACAACATATACAACCATCAAACTCTCTTTGTCGCATCCTACTCCTCTTAAGATAAACGTTACGTCCTCGTAACCCACTAATACTAAATCCATAGTTGTATCTTCTCATCACCACCCCATGTGAATGATAACCGCCTATAAACTCAACACTTACAACCATTCCTATATCTAGGGCTCTCTTACTTTAACAGTTCTCATACCTCAATTTATTCGGCACACCACCTAACCTATACCACAAAATCCTTAGCATAACCAATACTCCAACTCTTCCACATTACCGCAAAATGACATACCTCTCTATATAAAGCACCTATCTCCAAAAGCATACTCACGATCCACACTTGTTTCACACACTCATACTAGATCCTCAAGTTCTTTTCTTTTATTATCGCAAAACTCATCCATAACTTAACATGATACTAATTCCCAACACTCTATACTCACTGTCTCAATAAACGATTATGAACCATCTGCATCTTCCAAATCAGTACAGCACATGTTCCACAAATTACTTCCATTACTATGTCCACCAATGCCTCATCTAAAACAAGGTCAAAAATACTGTAACAACCTCTCACAACTGTGTCCCATAAACAGAATATTACTATATCACGACAACAACTGAAACATAACCAACTCTCTTTCATATCATACTCTACCCTCACTCCTAAGTCGAAACTGGTAAGAAACATCAATAAACAAAACAACCGTCGATCTGTCCAAACTGAAACTCGCAGGAAACAGCAGTAAACAAAACAACAATTTATATAACTGGTATACACTTTCGAAAACTCGTTTCATAAGTATCCCGTCTACTCCACCACAACCGATGACGGCATCGCATCACCGCCACCAACAGACGCACCGCAGCGCGAAATTACCCGCTTCACTACACGAAGTACCGTGACCGGATCACCACCCGAGGCACAACAACCACATCGATAGTCATCGCAACTTATAAAATATCATAAACACTGACTCAGTATAACTAGATCTCAACGCAACATATTACACGGAATAAACAGATAAGAACCTCATGAATATCATCCACACCATTTCACGGAATAAACATATATTATGAATACACATACAAGTATAACTAGCCATGCTAGATCACCGAAACTATCACTTTTGAATATCATTCCATTAGGTTACCGTACCCAACATACATTACAAAACATTCAGATAACAACTTTATAACTATCACACCATACCACTTCTCGTGAGGTCAGAACCTCACAATAACATTTATACACATCATAGACCCGGATTCACATCCAACTAGTCAATCCTGATCACGTAAGTTACCACTTGATAAAGGTTACCTCTCTCCCGAGCTTAACTCGTATGCCCCTCATAGCACATTCTCCCATTCGCATAACCATCACTTCCTACCAATTATAACCATACCGCTAATACCCCACTACTAGCAACCCCCGCCTATAACCACATCTTATACTTCCTCACAAGTCACAACCGTACTTATCAATCCGGCCTCTACAAAATCAACCTCTTTAGAATTGCTATCTTTCTTATCTATCATCACCCTTACCCACCAGTGACAACACCACCACACCACCACTATTCGTATAAGAGATCTCTTACACTCACCTCTAACTATAACAGTTCCTTTCCTATCTTCGGTTAGCTTTCCAAATAACGAACGTCAAATCCATCAACAAAAATTTACCTCAACATTCTTCCCAATTCTATCCTTAATTGTATCGTCACCTAACTCTCCACCAAAATCTCATATCGTGCAGATACTCTACCAACTTCTTACTCCCTTAATTCCTCGAAACTCATGACTAACATGTTGTTCTGAACTCCTATATAACCACTAAATCACGTCCTTATGATAGTGTCGTACATCTCGACGATCCCTTACTTCTATATTACATACTCCGGTCCACATTCTCCTAGTTTACTCCCCTCATTTGTTTTTGTACACTCGACAAAATCAATTAACAATTCAACTACTTATTCCTTCTACCTAACTCTTTAGTGCTCCGGTTACCTTCTCATTGCTCCAAAACTCAAATCCCTTTATTTCATATGAGTACCATCTCACTCTTTCTTACCATGGATCTTCTCTCATCATGCTATCACTCACACTCATCACCAATCCGTCCACACAAGCAAAGTTTACTTTTCACCCTTTTTTTCCTCTAGAAACCAAAACTCATTACATACTGTTACTTGCCTAAGGAAATCACACATTAGTTTCACCTCTTGATAATACAAATTCTTAAACTCGACCATTACCTATACATCGCAGCATGACTTGATCTCACTTTAAACCATTGGTTTCCATCTCTCTATAATGACCTTCCATCAATTATAACCGTAATCAACACAATCCTAACCATCTCCCTCCATAAATCCCTACACATCCCTATTTTCCACTATTTTCATCCCTCATTTCAATCTTTTCATTCTCACGTTCCATAAACTTACATCACTCCTTGCTCATATACACTTACCTTTACATTACTCAAATTCGCAATTATACCAATCACCACGTCTCACAAAACTTGCACCATGCCTCAATAGCCTTACCAATCTTCCTTTTCTTTTTTCACTATCTATCAGGACCAACACATACGTAAAACAATGCATAAAGAAGCAAAATAACAACTTTGAATTAAGCATAATATGCGACGAAGTCAAAAGATAAGCATATGACCCAAAACAGGGGTCACTAGATCGAGTGCAGCCTACTCGATCGAGTAGGTAAAGGTCACAAGCACGTATAAGAAATTACCAGGGCTACTTGATCGAGTAAGGGTTACTCGATCGAGTAACAAGAGGTGCACTCGATCGAGTAAGGGCCACTCGATCGAGTACCCTGCGCAGTTCTCAGCACTGTCCAATTTTCGTAAAATGGTCATATTCTCACTCGTTTCTTGGTCATTTTGGGCGTGTGACCTATCTTTAGAATCGAAAAAGAACAAGATATCACCTTCAATTGGAATCACATCAAAATCATATATACATCTCAAGTTATAACAGTTTAAAGATAACTTCGTTGTAATCGGACAACATAACTATTTGATTTTTACTTCCAAACAACTTAAATAACAACAAATTAAAAAAAATAACTCAATGCGCATAAAACCAGTATCCCTAACCACATGTTACTATCTTCAAAAGCCAAGCGACAACATCCATCATGCACATATATTATTCAACTTATCAATCATGTACTACCCACATGCTTTAACTTTATAACTTTTCGTAAAACAAAACATACTTATACATTACAACTCATATTCTCATGTTACTAATACAACAATATTACAACTCCACTTCGTCACCTAAACATATTCTTAATCACGAAATTCATATTCTCATGCAATTGTCACTCCATGTTTTCCAATCAATTCATCCATTACAACCACATTCTTCATCCAACATGTACATATGAAACAACAGTAAACAAGTATATAACTTTATTATATAACTTTATGCAAACAAAATCATGTATACTCATATCACATCCCTAATCACATGTTACTAGTATAGCCACTTTATAAATTCTCCCTTTCATCACATAACTGTTAAAAATCTATATCTCATTATACTCAACATATTCATATATGTTACAATTAATTTAGTCATAAAATTAATTTAGATCTTATGCATGCAAACATAAATAAAGATAAAAAAGAAATCGTTTTCCTTACATTTAGAAATCGGATATATGGGCACAAATCGTTTTCCTTACATAATTCAAGTTTAGAATCCCTCCCAAGGAATAATACCCAAGATAACCTCTTAAAAATTAATATTATTAATACTAGAACAATATTAATTTAACTAAAATGACCCAAAACTATTGTTTTGACCTCTTGGAATTTCGGTCAAGAGGGAGGAATATTGGAGTAATTTTTATCTCTCTAAAATTCTTTAGTTTTAGATGTGTAAGAATGAATAATACACTAGTATTGCATGTAGTGTATATTAGGTAAATTATAGAGAAAAACCCTTGGCTTTTCTCTATGACAAAACCGGGTGGGGTGGGGTGGTAATGGCCAATGCATGATCAAGGTGCTCTTCACAAGAGTAACTAGGTATGCATGGCATGAAATTAGGTAAATGGTTATGCTTTTCACTCAAAAATAATCAACACAATATTTAGCCTAATACACCCTCTATTTCGGTCCATTTAAGATAAAATGGATTCCATTTTATCTTTGTCAATTTATCAATTTGTCACATGTCACAAGTCATGTAAAATTGTCATGCATTTTTAACATATTAAAAATCAACGTATTAATAAAAATACGTCATGTACAAAATCGACTTAGTAATTCATAATTACTTTTACCAAAGCAATTTACCAATTATAAATCACAACATCTTGTATTTATAATAAATTATTCATTTAATTGTTTCCGTAAACAATAATTTCATCTAAGCAATAAAACAATTCGATTACTTCGACCGTATCTTATTTAATCAAATTACAATGAGATACGTAAATATTACTTCCAAAATCGTCCGTCAATTTTAAGTAATTTAATTAACTCGTATCGCCTTACGATCATTTAAATATTCAATTAAGAGTGTTACCCTTTAGGTATGACCTAAGGGGATCAACTGATCACCACCGTCGCACGACAGTAATGTCAAACTCTAGTCAGCTAATCATTACCGATATGTGTGGACCAGTTGACAGTAAAATATTAATTACCACATGTATTCTTAAAATGAGATTTAAACATTTGATCATCATGATCGACAGTTGTGATCGCATTATTGTCGGAGGACACATATTCCAACAATAACATGCTCTTAATCATAAATCATATTCTTATGCAGTAATTACTTCATCTTTTCCCACCACATCCTCCATTCAATCACATCTCATTCATCCATCATATTCATATAAACATACCATTCATTATATATATGCAACATAACTGAAATAAACACATAGCAATCCTATAACACACCCCATAGTGACCGGTTTAAAGTTGTAGGGCGAGTTCACGACTTTAGGACGTCTCCCAAGCCTTTGCATTAGCTCCTAACAACTCCTACCCGATTTCATTTTAGTTTGACTCTCTACATTCATTGGGTTCATGTTGGAGTATGTGTCCTCAACAATAATGCAATCACATAGTTAAATCTCATATAAAATAATACATAAGGGATGATTCAATATATGGTCAAATGATCAACATTAATTGGTAATGATTGGCTGACTAGAGTTTGACGTTACTGTCGTTTGACGGATCCCTTAAGGTCACACCTATAGGACAATTCCCTTAACTGATAAGTTAATTAATTGTATGTTGATACAGATTAATTAAATCCTTAAATTGAACAAATTTTTATCAATGAGTGAGAATTATATATCTTACTGTAATGTGATTAAATAAGATTCAATTTAGTAATTAATATGTTATATTACTAAAATTGATTAATGTTTATAAAACATTTGAGATAAGAGTAATTAGTTAGTTATAATTACAAATGTTGTAGATTATATTAACTAAATTCAATATGACCCATTTTACATACATGTAATTGTGAATTACTTGTTAATTTGTTAAATGTAATTTATTTGATTTAAAATGATATTTAGTTTGTTAAATATGCATTAAAATGTCTAATGACATGTTATATGTTACATGACCTACAATATTACATTTGACAAATTTCAAAAATAAAATGGAAGTCCATTTTATGTTAAGGGAGCCGGTTTTATAATGGGTAGGTTAGGGTTGTGTAGTTGATTATTTTAATAGGTTAAATATAATCATTACACCTATCTCCATTAAACCTACTCTACTGTTTTTGGTAAGACAAAAAGGAAAAAGCATGCCCTTCCCAAGGGCCTAAAAACCGGCACCCCCCTCCCCTTTTAATATGAGATTAGTTCTCATTTTTAATGTGTGGAAACTCTTATGCTCTCACTCTTTTCTTATCTCATAAATTAGTTTATGTTCATAATTTTTTTCAAAAAAAATCTAATATTATTATCACAAGAATATTAAATGTAGTATTTATATTAATACTAGATTTAATAATTTAAGGTTACTAGTAATATTATCTAGTTAATAATATTATTAGTGTTAAGGGTAAGTCTTGGGTGCAACTAAGAAGAGAGTTTCTAATTTGGAACTTGGAGGATCATCCTAATGTTATTAAGCTCAAGAACAAGGTTAGGAAGGTGTCCTACGTTGTGCCCAAATCAATCGGTCCACCATTTAGTAAGGATAAATCCGTTTTTTCTCCTTATTTCATTTATTTACATATTGCATGCAACTAGATCTATTATTCTAAATCAGTGACTAATTTAGAAACTAATTAGAGGAGTCTAATTACGGGTTAAAGAACCTAACAATTGGTATCAGAGCTTTGTTGATGCATGCAAATCGTTTTTTTTTTTTGAGTTTTTTACGAGTTATTTGATGACTAAAATAAAAACCGAAATCTTTGTGTCTATATAGTATATGCACGAAATTTTTCATGCATGAATAAATTCTGGTCCTAAAATGTTTTAGGTCATTTTAGATGATTTATGGGATTTTTTTGCTTATTTTTATAATTTATTGGATAATAATAACATTTTAATGAGTAAAATGGTTGTTTAATAACTAAAAAAGGTTATTTGTTGTTTCTGGCCACGAAAGTTTAATATGATCTCTCATGAATAATTTACTTATTGTATGTAAAATTTGAGATTAATGTGATTATTTTTGAATAATTTATGATTTTAATGGTTAAAATAGAATAAATCGAGATTATATAAGCAAAAAATAGCTAAAACGAAATTTATGGCATGAAATTTTTTCCCATAGTTGCCCATATATTTAGAACCTCGGATTTGAAAAAAGAAAAATCAATTTTGTTAATTTTGTGTGTTTATTGATTTTTTATGTGATAAAATCGATAAAATGCAACGTTATTAGTCATAAAATTAAATTCGAAATTTTTGGTTGGATTTATATTTTTCAAGGATCTAGAAATTATTATAATATCTTGAAAATTTTGATTTTTTATTTTTCATAAATTTTGTGATTAATTTGGAATTAAGTTGTAAAAATTATGATTTATGTTATTTATTCATGAAATAAATAATAGTTGATTTGTGAGCAATTTTTATTGAATTTTTGGGATCTGGGTCATATTCCAGAATATACAAAATTTTGATTTTAAATTTTTCTAAATTTTGATGATTTATTGGGAATTATTTCTTAATTGTTAAGACTAATACGATTATAATGAGCAATAATGTAAAACCAAGTTAAATTATTGTCAAATCTTAGTGTGGACTAATATTTGAGTCCTAAGACAGTTAGAGTAATTAGATTGGGCTTAAATTTGATTTAAGTATTATTTTGTGATTTTAATAAATTAAAAGTCACGCATTTCCATAAAACCAAAGCGTTATACGATATAATCTAGTAAGGCGATTTGGCACATTCATTTTTGCATGCGGAATACATATATAATGCTGCATATTTTTATAGATGTATATCATTTAAATTTATGTAATTTTGAATCATGTAATTTGTCTTAGTATGACCTTAGTTTTTAATCGATATTACCCGTAATGTTAGGGAATATCGATTTGGTTGTAATTTTATTGTGATCTCGAATCACCGTTTTGTAATTTAATAGATTTAAATTTTTATTACAAATGTATAATATGAATAGCTATGTATTTTATTATTATTTTTGTAATTCCGGAGTTTCCTAAAGACTGGGTCATTCGGAAAGGAGTTCCGATCAAGACAGTGTTTCCTTGGGAAGCGTGTCACATGAAGTTCAAGTTACCAAAGGAGTTGGTTTCCGAATATGTAATAGATTATTGGATTTTCTATTTTAGGAAAGGCCATACTAGGAAATTGCTCTTCTTTACATGTTCTATTTTATATGTTTGCATGCATGCCAAATCGCCATAACATCACATGCATATCTTTTATATCGAATCTTCGACCTTATCAATTATAATTATCGATAGATCAATAATTTTGTTCACTTAAAAGAGATAGATAATAAATTGACAAGACCTTCACATATCTAAAAATTGAGACTTAGCCTTACCAAATAGTAGGGAACTCATGAATCCTAATTTCATTAGGGGTACAATACGGTATTGAAATATTATACCGGGGTGCTTTCTTTTAACGTTGGGTAAGTGGGGTAATAAAATGTTATTACATTTCGAAATTTGGTTGATCTCAATGAAAGTATTAGAGGGACCGTTGTCCCAATAGGTTCGGGCTAAAGATGAACTTAATGTAATTTCATCGACCGAGAGTTCTAAGTGTAGAATCGGTTAAATGAGTTAACCCACCAAATTGTATTAGTAAAGGTTGTAGAGGGACCGTTGTCCCACAATCGAGCTAGTATGAATTTGGGTCTTGGAATCGTTTATATAATTGGGTGGAGGTCATTATATAAATGCTAAAAATTGCTAAAAGTTTTCATATATTACGATGAATGTTTGTTTTCCCACTATTTTGTTGTTTAAATTTGTTCTATATCTTTGCTCCTAGACATATACGATGTCATTTCGATTTTAACTTATGTCTCCATTAAACCACTATAGCTAAAGACAAATAAAATCTCTTTTCTAAAGGCCTCAATTGAACCGTTTAAATAAGGCATGGACTAGCTCCATAGGAATCGTTCTATTCCATAGAACTCCATAGGAATTGTCCTATGTCATATAAGATTAGCATCATAAATTCCTAACATACCTATTTATGATTTCTTGAGAAGAAGTATGAATAGAAGTAAGGATTAGTCAAAATATGTTTTGATGATATCTTCTATGCATCCACGGTTCAAAAGTCTTATTGCTCAACCTAAACACTTGTCATCAAGCATTTAATTGGTTAAGAACATGACAATGTTAAATTGGTTAATTGATTTGTTAGAAATTTTGATTAACCAAATACCACAATAGAGTTAACCCTTGTGAAGGATTAACTAGGAATTAATATGAAGATAAGTCTTCATCAAGTAGAAATTCTTGAAGTCAGTGGGAGCAATAAGAAGCAAGTACCTATCTTAATTATTAAGGATAGAAGTAGGCTCAAATGAGAAAGTGTTAGACACTAAAATAGACACAAAACCCTAATAAGTAAAGATCAAGGAAGTTGGTCGTGTGACTCCAACATATTACTTCTTGAATATCTATGACATTGACTTTGCATTCTTGCTAATTACCACATCATGAGTATTTGATACAAATTTGTGGATTTCATCATCATATTTGGCATTATCGTGTGACGACTAGCAAGAATGTTGTAGTGTACTCATTTTAGTTTTGTATTTAGAAATGTACCTCAATAATTGTTATGATGTACACTAACTCTAAATAAGAATATAATTCAAGTTTTGTATAAAACGCAAAGGGTTTCACTATTATGCAATTAAAACAAGCGTTGTGCCCTTACATACCACGATTAAGTTTATGGTGAGACCATACAAATCAAGCTAATTATATTCAAACTAGAAATAAAATGTCATATATACAAGACTCATTAGTGACCCCAATCATTTCTCAATTCTCGATTGAAAATCGCATTTAGAAACTAGTTTTAACTAATATCCCAAACCATTCGATTGGGAATCTCTTGCTGTGTGTGAATCTTGTATTCAAAGAAAGATAATTCATTTTTTTTCCTTGAAAATATTACGAATAGAGCAAGATATTAGCCCCATTTACACTTTGAAGTGTATGGTCGAATACAATTTCAATCAGAAAAAGTTATTACTTCTTCATCTCTTTTACCAACGAACTAGGTAGATACTTGGTATCCACTTAATGAGGTAAGAAGAGAAATTATTTGAATAAGTTCAATGAATTTTTTAAAAGTATCAAAATCTAGAGATTATAAAACCAAAGTATTAGTACTTTGTTAAGGTAGGGAACAATAAAGTAATGACTTTGATTTGGACTAAAAAAAGTGTGATATGGTATCACAAGTTCACCTTCATAAGCACATAATATTAGATAAGGTATGTTAGAAAGTGACAAAGAATCCTATATGATATGATTGAATCTTTACAATAGAGTTGGAGGTAGTTTCTATTATAAAATTTATCTAGCATTTAAATTTTCCACTAAAACAAAACATAGTTAAACCAATATCTACATTTCATATGAGATATGGTTAAGCATGGTACCTAAATTGTAGCTTATTTCGATAGTAAACATGTGCTCATTTTTCCTACATGATCACGAAAACGAAGGGTTTGTGGCTCGTTATGCTGTCTATTAAGAAAAGAGGATTATTTTTTAAAAGACAGAGTGGGAGAAAATGTTCAAGAGCCACAGACTGATCATAAGACGTAGGAAAATTTTCTTTCTTGGTCAAAATCAGTAAATATTTCTTCGAAACCTAAGTGTACTGGATTCATGTTATTTTCAAAAGTAACAAACCTGTAACTTATTAAGATGCTTTATCTAGTTTCAACTCCACAAAAGTCTGAACTGAACATAAACATTAAGATGTTTCCATGACTTGGTTGATTGGTGGTAAGAGGTTTACACCAATTGCAACGCTTCGTTAAATTCGGATTTCATAATATTATTTGATTGTTGGATTTTAAAATCATCTTACATGAGTTTTGTAAATCGCAACTATCCTAAGGTAGGATATGAACTTAAGAGAAATCTTAAGTAGAAGTCAAGGAGTTGAATGGTTTGTTTCATTCATGTAATAAACCTTTCCCGATTTGTCGAGTAGTTTTGTTTATACATGAAGTTTAGTGGGAGTAGGGTGGTTTTATTAGTCTTATATGTGAATGACATATTGATCACTATGAGTGATGAAAGACTTAGGAGAATAATAATACATCTCTATGATATCCAGTTCGATGGATATTAGCATAAAGTTAATATTCTTATGTTAATAAGAATCTTGACAAGTTCAAAAGTATTGAACATGGAGAAATTGAATCCATTTGCTTCCGTTGCTGGATTAATTTATTATTCTAAGATGTATCTCTATTCTTATAGTTCGTATACTTGGAGTATGACGATAAATTAAAATCGAATCTTTGTGAAAGTCACCATATAACCATATAGTTCATTCGTTAGTACTTAAGAAGGACTAAAGATATGAAACTAAATGTTTGAAAATAATTGTTGGATTTATGTGCAATGAATTATACAAAAACCATATTCTAAAGGCATAAGGATGGTTGGAGAATCATTTTGGCTATGATTATTTGAGGAGTAAATCTGCGAGAAACGTTCTAGACAGTTGAATAATGAGAAACATACAACGGAGATTATATTGTCAATTGATCATCATTTATCGGTAATGATTGGCTCACTAGAGTTTGACGTTACTGTCATTTGACGGTGGCCCTTGAGTACACTTGCATCTATGAGATATGCAAGAAGGATGAATCCCAAACACTTTGAGGACAATGGGAGCTATCCTAAGGCAAGAGAGCCTATGTCTAGATTGGATCTAAACACGTACTCAAAAGGTTTTATAATACAATATTATAGATAACGAAGGGAAATAGTATATAATAAGGTTAAGTAAAGTGCAAGATGTTGCCAAGACTTGTTAACCAAGGCCTTCTCATAGGCTTAACATGATAAGTCATGCCATTTCTGTAACACCCCCATACTCCAAGTGCCTTACCAGGACCACTCAGGTATGAAGACATCACCATCTCGGTCGCCCGAGGTATGATAACCAAATAGACAAAACGGAAACAACATTTATTATAAATAGTTTAATGAATAAATACAATCCTCGAAACCAAACTGAAAGTACAATACATTATTCCAAACTATCTGTTCTCAATCGAAATGTAAATAAAGCTAAACTACGAGCGAAGACTCTATCGTCATGTCGTGGCCATCCCGATTATCCCCGTACTCATCTCTATACCTGCTCAATATCTGCTCACCATCCCCGAATGGATCACCGCAGTTTTACAAAACAACACCGGGTCGCATACTAATCACACAATCAATATAGATAACAATAATAAGACAAACAGACAAATTAACCGCCACACACACACACACACACACCACCAACTCCCATCATCTCAATACCGACCGTCCACTGGACCATTACCGCAGCTGGGGGGACCGCAGCCGTTCCCACCTAAGCCCCGCTCATCGTACGAGCGATAACCCCGTCCATTAATGTGCACATCCCCTTTCGTGGCGGGTTCCACGAAGGGCGAAACTAGGGCGTGAGATCACTCTCGCAAGTGACCCCACTCAGCCGAGAACGCATCTCGAGAGCCAAAGAAACCAATCACAATCACATCACAGACACAATCACAATCATCATGTTAAACAACTAACTACAGCACATCACCAATATCCCATTATGGGACTAATACCGAGTAGGAAATCCTACCTGCGGAAAGCACAACACGCAGACGATATCTACAATTTGTATCAAAACGGCTCCTCTACGAATTCTCCTCCTATCATACATAACACATAAAGACTACCAATTACTTACTACTCATAAAACCCCCAAACCCTAAATTAGGGTTTGACCAAACCTAGCAAAACATTATAAAAATTATGCTAGAAGCTTACCCTCGACGCAAGGAATCCAACGACGCGAACTACGATACAAACCGACCGTCTAACTCCGGAATTGTCAAGAACGCGATTAGGAAGAAGACTAGTTGCTTTCTCTCTTAAACAGGTTTTAGGTTTTGTAAAAAGTGATTTAGAATAAAGACGAATATGTTTAAATACCTTAATCGCGTAATTAACAAAACCCGAGAAAAACCCCCGATAAACCGGACACTCGATCGAGTACCCAAGGTACTCGATCGAGTACTTCTACTCGATCGAGTGCCCCACTACTCGATCGAGTGCCCAACAGTCGAAACTGTTTATCTTCGCAACTTGCCCTTACTCGACAGAGTAAGGGCTACTCGATAGAGTACCCCCCAAGACATAAATACGGAGTATTACAGTCTTCCCTCCTTAAAAAGAACTTCGTCCCCGAAGTTCAACCCACTACTAAAACAAAGGTACTCCAAAACATTCCCGACTCATAGTCACAACAAAACAACATAAGACATGACACTAAACCCAACTTATCCCGACAAACATACCGACGCGACGTACAAAAAGGTGCATAAAACTCTTAAAAACGCTTCGCGATCATCTCCTACCCCCTAAAAGAAACAAGGTTACGTCCCCGTAACCACACATACCTGATCAAAAAGAAAGGGGTAACGCTCCTTCATGATATCCTCTGCCTCCCATGTAGCTTCCTCGGTCTCGTGGTTAGACCAAAGGATCTTAAGCAAAACTGTCTCACCACTCCCCTGTCTTTCTAACCTTTCGGTCTAGGATCTGCTTAGGTACCTCAAGATATGATAAAGACTCATCCAACTCTAAGCTCTCTGCCTCCAACACATGTGACGGGTCACTCACATACTTCCGCACTGCAACCGCGATACATGAAACACATTATGCACTCTCTCCAACGCAGCTGGTAAAGCCAAACGATAAGCCACTTCCCCAACTCGCTCTAAGATCTCATAAGGTCCTATAAACTTCTGACTTAGCTTGCCTTTCTTCCCAAATCTCATAACTCCGCGCATAGGAGATACTTTCAGAAGAACCTTGTCCCCAACCTGAAACTCTATGTCCCGACGATGTAGATCTCGCATAACTCTTTTGTCGATCCTGGGTCGCTCTCATCCGTTCTCTCGATCATCTTAATCTGTTCCACCATCTCATGCACCATCTCTGGTCCTAAAACCACTGCCTCAGCACTATCGTCCCAACAGATTGGACTCCTACATCTCCTCCCATACAAAGCCTCAAACGGTGCCATACCTATACTGGTGTGATAGCTGTTGTTGTAAGAAAATTCTATCAAGTCCAACCTCTGCTCCCAGCTACCACCAAAATCCATCACACAAGCTCGCAACATATCCTCAAGGGTCTTGATTGTTCTCTCGGTCGCCCATCCGTCGCAGGATGAAATGTTGTACTCATCTTCAAAGTCGTTCCCAACGATTCCTGCAACTCCTTCCAAAACCTCGATATAAACCTCGCATCTCTGTCGGACACTATGTCCTTAGGGACTCCATGTAACTTAAGACGTTCTTTCGATAGGCCATAGCCAATTGTGCCTTAGTCCGGTATCTTTCATTGGAACAAAGTGAGTCGACTTGGTCGACGATCTACTATCACCCAAATCATATTGTTACCTTGTTGACTCTTCGGCAAACCCACAATGAAATCCATGGAAATGGATTCCCACTTCCACTCGTGCACCTCCAAGGACCGAACCTTACCTTGTGGTCTTCTCTGTTCCCCTTTAACTCTCTCGGCATGTCAAACAACGGGACACAAACTCAAATGTCTCTTTCTTCATCCCGTGCCACCAAAACGTTTTCTTCAAATCTTTGTATAGCTTGTCTCCACCTGGATGAACTGAATATGGTGTGCAATGCGCTTCTGTCATGATTGTCTTTTTCAACTCCTCGTCATTAGGAACACACCATCTACCATCAAACCTCAAGCTACCATCTGTATGAATGGAAAAGCGGGACACTGTCCCTTTCTCTACCCCAGCTCTCCACTCCACTATCTTAGGATCCAAAGCTTGCTTATCCCGAATGTCATCATAAAACTCCATATGTACTGTCATATCACCCATGGCATCTCCTTTCTGCATCATATGTATCCCGAAGCTCGCTACCTCATCTCTTAGCCTCATCAAAGATAGAGCCGTACACAAGGAATGTACACTCTTCCTACTCAAAGCATCAGCTACAACGTTGGCCTTCCCTTCATGGTAGATGATCTCCATGTCGTAATCGCCAATCAACTCCATCCACCTCCTCTGTCTCATGTTCAACTCCTTCTGCGTGAAGATGTACTTGAGACTCTTGTGATCAGAAAATACCTTAAAGATTGCTCCATAAAGGTAATGTCTCCAAATCTTGAGAGCAAACACCACTGCACCCAACTCCAGCTCATGAGTAGGGTAGTTCTCCTCATAAGGCTTCAACTGCCTAGAAGCATAGGCAATCACTTTACCATTCTGCATCAACACACATCCCAACCCATTCTTCGAGGCATCTGTATAAACCTCAAAGTTCTCGCTCCCTTCAGGCAATGCTAAGACAGGAGTTGTGGTCAAACAATCCTTTAATGTTTGGAACGCCGTCTCACAACTCTCATCCCAACGAAACCTGTTCTCTTTTCTCATCAACGCTGTCATCGGTCTAGCTATCTTGGAGAAATCTTTCACGAACCGTCTGTAGTATCCAGCTAAACCCAAGAAACTCCTAACCTCAGCAACATTCTTTGGTGCTTCCCACTTTGTCACTGCTTCTATCTTCGCCGGATCCACAGCTACCCCATCTTTAGAGATTACATGCCCCAGAAAAGCAACTTTTTCCAACCAAAACTCACACTTGGACAACTTAGCATACAACTCATGATCCCTCAAAGTCTGCAACACGATCCTCAGATGCTCCTCATGCTCCTCCTTGGTCTTAGAGTAGACTAAGATATCATCGATAAACACCACCACGAACTGGTCCAAGAACTGTCTGAAGATCCTATTCATCGATCCATAAACACTCGGCGCATTAGACAACCCAAACGGCATCACCACATACTCATAATGGCCATACCTCGACGTGAAAGTGTCTTCGTATGTCCACATCTCTAATCTTCACCGATGGTACCCCGACCTCATATCAATCTTAGAAAAGATCATTGCACCACTCAACCGATCAAACAAGTCATCTATCCTTGGCAAAGGATACTTGTTCTTTATCGTCACACGGTTCAGCTCTCTGTAATCTATGCACAGCCTCAAACTCCCATCTTTCTTCTTCACGAAAAGAACTGGTGCTCCCCAAGGCGATACACTTGGTCTAATGTATCCCTTCTCTATCAAATCATCCAACTGCTTCCTAAGCTCCTCCATCTCCTTAGGACCCATACGATACGGTGCCTTAGAGATTGGCCCCATCCCTGGCTTCAACTCAACGGTGAAATCTATCTCCCTCTTCGGTGGCAACCCCGAAATCTCCTCTGGAAAACATCTCGCAAACTCTCCCACCACCGGTATCTCGTCAATCGGGCTCTCTATCCGGTCATCTCTCACATGGCACGAATCGGAGGACATCCCTTCCTCGGATACGACTTCAAGGTGACAAAATGCAATCAACTTAACTTTAGGTTTGACTATAAACCCACGGTAAGACACACTAACACCCTTAGGGCCTCTTAGGGACACTTTCTTTTGATGACAATCTATCTTAGCTTTATACTTTCCTAACCAATCCATCCCAACTATCATCTCAAAACCATTAAAAGGAAACTCTAGCAAGTCTACAGGGAAATCGACTTGCCCAACTATCAAGGATACATCTCTAAGCAACCTCCCACACGATACGGACTCTCCCGAAGGTATGAAAACTTGTTCCCTAACGTACTCATATACTCTCAAACCCAACTGTTTTACATGACTCGAAGACACAAACGACCGAGAAGCCCCCGAATCAAACAAAACAAACGTAGGAACACCATTAACAAGAAATGTACCGGTGATAACGTGCTCATCCTCCTCACCGCTTTCTTGTCCATCATGAACAACTTGCCATCGGTCTTCCGCCCGCCTCCCTGGACAAAGATCTTGGCGATGCGGTCGGCTTCGCACCCGACCCTTGATTGTTGTTGTTGTTGTTCGTCGGTGTCTTCGATAAGAATTACCGCCGTTGCGGTTGCCTCCACTCGGTAGCTCGACCTCCCCGGTTTGGCCATGATCCCGCCGGCCCGTTGCTCGCGAAGCTCGCGCAGTCTCTGGAAAGATCCCGGTGCACTTGTGCACTCATGTCTCTTGTGGCCTACGCCACCACAACCAAAGCAGTCACTCCCACCTGTTGCTCACACTCCCACGGCCTCTCCCAAAGGAAGTTCCAAAGACTAAACCCGGTCCCGAAGAAAATCCCTTAGGCGATTGTGGTTGCCTTTCTTGAAATTAGATTGGCCACCACCCTCGCTCTCCGACTTCCTCTTCTCTCCACCCGACCTCTCCCGAGCCATCTCCACTAGCCTCTCAGCTCTCCCAGCCCTCTCATATGCTTCCTTTACATCGCAAGGACTCCCACGGGTAACTTATCCATAATTTTCGTGGTTAGCCCTCTCTCAAACCTCAAAGCCAGATTCTCCTCACTCAAACCCATATCCTCGGCATATCTAGATTTCTCATTGAACCGCCCTGTAGTACTCACCACATACATCTCGTGAGTCATCTTAAACTTGTCGAACTCCTCTCTCAACTTACTCCTCACATGTTCTGGCACGAACTCCTTCCTCACCGCCCTACGAAACTCCTCCCAAGGTATAGCAGGTAACCCCTGGTTGGTGTATATATCCTTGGCACTCACTTTCACTGAATCCCACCACTTGCCAGCTGCCTCCCTCAGATAAAATGCAGCCTGATCCACTCTCATCTCGTCAGGACAACGAACTAAATCTAGTATGTTCTCCATCTCCCTCAGCCAACTATCTAGAAGATTAGGCTCCTCAACTCCCTTATACTCCTTTGGATTAAACCTCGCAATATAGAGGCTGACTTTAGCATGGTCAACCTCCTTCTCCTTACTCTTATCCTTGTCCTCATTCACTCTCTTCAGGGTCTCAGTAAGAGCATCCTGGTGTTCTAACATCTTGACGATGTCGTCCGTAGTCATAAGCTCAGCTCTCGCATACAAGGCATTTCTCTTGGGCGGCATCTTAAAGCTATACAAGAAAGGGATAAACATAAACACACGTACTAAACCTCAAAACACGAAAACGCGCTGCCCAGCACCTACTCGATCGAGTATCCAAACCCACTCGATCGAGTAACGGGCTACTCGATCGAGTGCCACCATGTACTCGATCGAGTACCCAAACTCCAGAACTGAACAGACCTTCTGATCTCTAACCCACTCGATCGAGTATCTAGGCTACTCGATCGAGTGACCCCCTACTCGATCGAGTACCCCTAGTTACTCGATCGAGTGCCCCAAAACGCGATTCTGGACTCAAAATCGTCAAAAACCTACCCGATCGAGTCAGCCTCACTCGATCAAGTACCACTAATACGTAATAGCTACCCGCATATTACGTCATACACTAACATGCCAACTTCCATAAAATTACATGATATCGTAAATAATATGCTACGCATCTATTCTACTTATCAACAAAATCAATTCATCATGCTATGAAAGCCACATTATAAACACTCAACATGTTATTCCAATCATATATTACTTTTCTTTCACATTCTCAACTTCTCCGTCAACACCAAACAATCAACACACTTCATCACTTTGTTGCACAAGTTAACAAGCACACATATATTCGACAAACACTTTCCCCCGTGACCGGTTCAAAGTTGTAGGGCGACCCCTTGCGACTTTAGGACGTCTCCCAAGCCTTTGCACTAGCTCCTACAACTTTTACCCCGGGTTCATTTTAATTGACTCCCTATGTTCATTAAGTTCATTGGTTACAGGTTTCAGGATCGTCGCTCTGATACCATTTGTAACACCCCCATACTCCAAGTGCCTTACCAGGACCACTCAGGTATGAAGACATCACCATCTCGGTCGCCCGAGGTATGATAACCAAATAGACAAAACGGAAACAACATTTATTATAAATAGTTTAATGAATAAATACAATCCTCGAAACCAAACTGAAAGTACAATACATTATTCCAAACTATCTGTTCTCAACTGAAATGTAAATAAAGCTAAACTACAGCGGAAGACTCTATCGTCATGTCGTGGCCATCCCAGTTATCCCCGTACTCATCTCTATACCTGCTCAATATCTGCTCACCATCCCCGAATGGATCACCGCAGGTTTTACAAAACAACACCGGGGTCAGTACTAATCACACAATCAATATAGATAACAATAATAAGACAAATGACAAATTGAACCGCCACACACACACACACACACCACCAACTCCCATCATCTCAATACGATGTCCACCGGACCAGCTCGCGATGGGGGGACCGCAGCCGTTCCCACCTAAGCCCCGCTCATCATACGAGCGATAACCCTGTCCATTAATGTGCACATCCCCTTTCGTGGCGGGTTCCACGAAGGGCGAAACTAGGGCGTGAGATCACTCCCGCAAGTGACCCCACTCAGCCGAGAACGCATCTCGAGAGCCAAAGAAACCAATCACAATCACATCACAGACACAATCACAATCATCATGGTAAACAACTAACTACAGCACATCACCAATATCCCATTATGGGACTAATACTGAGTAGGAAATCCTACCTGGAAAGCACAACACGCAGACGGTATCTACAGCTGTATCAAAACGGCTCCTCTACGAATTCTCCTCCTATCATACATAACACATAAAGACTACCAATTACTTACTACTCATAAAACCCCCAAACCCTAAATTAGGGTTTGACCAAACCTAGCAAAACATTATAAAAATTATGCTAGAAGCTTACCCTCGACGCAAGGAATCCAACGACGCGAACTACGATACAAACTGACCGTCTGAACTCCGGGAATTGTCAAGAACGCGATTAGGAAGAAGACTAGTTGCTTTCTCTCTTAAACAGGTTTTAGGTTTTGTAAAAAGTGATTTAGAATAAAGACGAATATGTTTAAATACCTTAATCGCGTAATTAACAAAACCCGAGAAAAACCCCCGATAAACCGGACACTCGATCGAGTACCCAAGGTACTCGATCGAGTACCCCCCTACTCGATCGAGTGCCCCAGCTACTCGATCGAGTGCCCAACAGGTCAGAAACTGTTTATCTTTGCAACTTGCCCTTACTCGACAGAGTAAGGGCTACTCGATAGAGTACCCCCCAAGACATAAATACGGAGTATTACAATTTCAATTGAATTGAAATGTACGATTATATACAAAACTAAAAATAGATTATAGATTATGTAGTAATTGATATTTTATTAATTTTACATTTGTGATAATGCATTCATCGTTTGAGTTTTATTCTAAACTCTTTTACTTTGTTATATCCAAATAGGTTTTAAGGACAACGTTGAACCCTATTAAAGTGAACTGGATTAACATAGTATTGGCCCCTAGTTGCTTATATGAGGTGACGTCTCCTAGTGACTAGAGTGTGAGTCGATTGATGGAAAGTTCAAGTGACATAGCGTCATGAGAGATGACTAGTCGATCACATAGGCAGACTGTATGGGACACTCTGTCGGGCAGTGACCGCTTATGGAGTTCTGGTAATTTTTATATAGCCTGGTCGTGGCGAGAGCTACTATAGTATTATTTTTGAGTCAATTCTTTGACTAGAGACTGTTCGCCCAAGGGGGCACAGTTTCTGATTGACTTTGATTTTTGCTCCACGACTTCCGAATATGGAGTGAAAATGGGCATCTTTTAGGTCATGATGAACTGTGGCTATTCGAAGGAAACAGTGCGATGGGAATTGTCCACCCCCTTGTCAGGGTTAACTAAATCTCAGGGCCACTCGAGATGTAGTGAACTGGAAATGTGTGGCCACGCTTGGAAGGTATCTACGACAGATAATTCCGGTAAAACATTTACTCTCCAGATCGAGGAAACCAGTCTAGATATGATCAAATGCAAGTACGATCTGCAAGACACATTTAAATCTCATATAAAATAATACACAAGGGATGATTCAATATATTGTCAACCGATCAACATTAATTGGTAACGATTGGCTGACTAGAGTTTGACGTTACTGTCGTTTGACGGTGGTGATCAGTTGATCCCTTAAGGTCACACCTATAGGACAATTCCCTTAACTGATAAGTTAATTAATTGTATGTCGATACAGATTGATTAAATCCTTAAATTGAACAAATTTTTATCAATGAGTGAGAGTTATATATCTTATTGTAATGTGATTAAATAAGATTCAATTTAGTAATTAATATGTTATATTACTAAAATTGATTAATGTTTATGAAACATTTGAGATAAGAGTAATTAGTTAGTTATAATTACAAAATATTGTAGATTATATTAACTAAATTCAAAATGACCCATTTTACGTACATGTAATTGTGAATTACTTGTTAATTTGTTAAATGTAATTTATTTGATTTAAAATGATATTTAATTTGTTAAATATGCATTAAAATGTCTAATGACATGTTACATGTCACATGACCTACAATATTACATTTGACAAATTGCAAAAATAAAATAGAAGTCCATTTTATGTTAAGGAAGCAGATTTTATAATGGGTAGGTTAGGGTTGTGTAGTTGATTATTTTAATAGGTTAAACATAATTATTACACCTATCTCCACAAAACCTACTCTATTGTTTTTGGTAAGACAAAAAGGAAAAAGCATGCCCTTCCTAAGGGCCTAAAAACCGCCACCCCCTCCCCTTTTAATATGAGATTTTTTCTCATTTTTAATGTGTGGAAACTCTTATGCTCTCACTCTTTTCTTCTCTCATAAATAGTTTCTGTTCATAAATTTGTTCAAAAAAATCTAATATTATTATCACAAGAATACTAAATGTAGTATTTATATTAATACTAGATTTAATAATTTAAGGTTACTAGTAATATTATCTAGTTAATAATATTATTAGTGTTAATGGTAAGTCTTGGGTGCAACTAAGAGGAGATTTTCTAATTTGGAACTTGGAAGATCATCCTAATGTTATTAAGCTCAAGAACAAGGTTAGGAAGGTGCCCTACCTTGTGCCCAAATAAATCGGTCCACCATTTAGTAAGGAGAAATCCATTTTTCTCCTTATTTCATTTATTTACATATTGCATGCAACTAGATCTATTATTCTAAATTAGTGAGTAATTTAGAAACTAATTAGAGGAGTCTAATTAGGGGTTAAAGAACCTAATAGTTCATTAGTTAAAGGTTCCAAAATCGTCGCTCTGATACCACTTCGTAACACCCTCATACATCAAGGTGCCTTACCAAGACCACCTTAGGCATAGAAGTGCTACCATCTCGGTTACCCGAGGCAATGTATATCAAATTGACCATAAAAGAACATACTTTAGATAATTAAGTTTAACGATTACATTACCAAAACTGAAAAGTAAAATACAACTGTTCTCAAAACTGTAAACCAACTAAGTGAAACTGTCTTAACAAACACAGCGGAAGACTAAAGACTCATATATGTGATGACTCCATCCCCAGCTAGATCCCGCGCGTATCCAAGATATACCTGTCAAACAACTGCTTACCATCCCCGAATGGATCACCACCGTTTTTAAAACATTTAAACGGGGTCAGTTACTGATTATACAAAATACAATATATAAGATGGAACACGCACATTACCCAAACTTCATCTAACCCCACACACCTGACTACACACTAAAGTGTGTAGTCCTGCCAGAATACCCATCGCAACAGATATTCCTCACCGCCAGTGGGGGACCGCAGCCGTTCCCACCTAAGCCCCACTCAACTCATCCGAGCGATAAACCATGTTCCTAAATGTGCACATCCCCTCTGTGGCGGGTTCCACGGAGGGCGAATCAAGGGCGTGAAGCCACTCCCGCAAGTGACTCCACTCAGCCGAGGACGCACCTCGCAAACCACAGACAAGCAATCACAACCAACCACATTATACAACAACAATTACCAACTACCTATTCCAATATGATATAAATCAACAACAATGATCAACCATCAACAATACTATGCAAACAATAATCGAGTAGGGAAACCCTACCTGGAAAAGAAATCACCAAGATCGTCACAATCAGCTAATCAAAACCGTACTTCAACGAAATCACCTCCTATCAAACATACAATCATACAATCACCATCTAATAATCACAATACTCCCAAAACCCCCAATTTACCCAATTAGGGTTTTAACCAAAATCAAAGAAATGATATAAAAACTATACTAGGATCTTACCCACAATATGACGGTCTCAACGACGTAAAGAACACAACGATCCGACGACTCTAGCCCTTAGGATTTGATAGAAATACGAGAGAATGATGCAACATAGTTTTGTTTTCTTTTGTGAAGGTTTTAAAACAAAGTCGAAAGGTAAAAGAAACTGACAGAAATCTTTATATAACCTTTTCACGCATTACTGTCAAACCCAGCAAAACCCGTATAACTCGACTTACTCGATCGAGTGAGTTACTTACTCGATCGAGTGACACCTACTCAATCGAGTACCCCACTTACTCGATCGAGTACCCATCAGACAATACACTGTTTCGAAACCAAAACTTACTTACTCGACATAGTAAGCCTTACTCGATAGAGTACCCAACAGTACAGAAAACCGTAGTATTACAAGGGTGGTGGGTTATATTTGAAGAACCAGGCCAAGGGTGGTGTTATATAAAAGGGTGTCTCGGAGTTTGTTATTACTTGAAGAACCGGACCAAGGGTGGCGGTATATAAAAGGGTGTCTCGGGATTTGATATTGTTTATATGGGTGTCTCGTGATTTGATTTTGTTTATATGGGTGTCTCGTAGTATATATTTATGGGTGTCTCGGAGGATATGTGAATGTTGGATTTGTGAACGGGATTGAACATTTGCATATTTGTTTGTCTTATTGTTATATTATTCTTGTTTTTAATATATTCCTACTCAACCGTTGGGTTAACCGTGTATTCGTTAAACACCTGTGATGAACCAATAATTAGGGAGCAGATTGATTTCAGGTAGTTGAGCTGGCTTAGAAGGGGAGCTGAAAGGCGAGAGGCTATGGCATTTACTTAGCTTTCTAGATCACTTAGAATGGACAAACATTATTTATTATTCATTTTATTTAGTTTCTGTTGCGTTGTATTTTAATTAGTTACAGTTATTTATTTTGGAGTATGTACCAAGGCCATTTACACGTTATATTTATTTAAAGTACTGTGGTTTCGTTTACCTTTGTTTTCACTACCTCAGGCAACTGAGATGGTAACACTTTCATTTATCTAGAAGAGTTGATGATTGCTTTAGTTAACTGTTGTGTTCAATCGTTTATACCTTCCTTGTTACAGTTGGGAGTGAACTTCGGGGACGAAATTCCTTTTTAAGAGGGGTAGTTAACATCGCGGCAAAAACTTGCAAAAACTTCTTTGAAATATTGTTTTTAATCTTTTAATTTTTTAAACTGTTGTTTGTAATCTTTTAAGTTGTTGCTATTTAATCCACTTAATCTTACAAACTCTGTTTTTCTAATCGGTTTAATTGAAGGGCGTGGTGGTAATGTGGTTGTTGGGCAAACGCTAAGTTTGGCAAATATTAGTTTTATGGTCGTTATAATAGTGTCATGGTAACACTGTGGTGGTAGGCATGTAAGAGTGTTTAGTACCTTGGTGACAGTGTAATAACTTTGTAGCATACATGTTGGCGTTAATTGATGATTGCATAAGTATTGCGTGACCTTTCATGTTGCCTTGTCGCGTTGCGTTTCGCGTGTGAAACGAACTTCGGCGACGAAGTTCTTTTTAAGGGTGGAAGACTGTAATATCCACCCTATTGGTGAACCGTTTATAGAGTTCAACAGCCCAACAGATATACTCTAGGAGAGGGGGGGGGGGGTGAAAAAAGTATGTGCCGTTTTTCAAATTTCTCAAAAATAGTAATGTTCTTCTAATTCGTGACTTATGAGTTATGTTCGAATGTATGTGATGAGTCATAATTATATAGATATTTATGCCTCCCCTTAATCGCTTTTGATACGGTTTTCGTGCTAGTTTATATTATTTACATGCCTTTATGTTAGAACGTTGATACTTCCGCTTTTTGATGTTTAATGAAGGAATGGTGCATTTGAGGAGCAAAGGAATGAAATGGGCATCGCGGAGTAGGGCATGAAGGAATACACGAAGCATGGCATGGGAATCCATAAGAATGAAGGAAGAGAAGTTACGAAGAAAACACGAAGAAAAGAGCAGGAACAAGTGGTGCCTCGATCAAGTGGAGCTGGGCTCGATCGAGGAAGCACGTACTCGATCGAGTACAATGGGGCTCGATCGAGGAACCTCCAATTTTTATAATTTCCGCAATTTTTCCTTAAGTCGGTTATGCTTTATTATAAATACCCAAAGTCGTACCCTAATTTATGGACGCTTTTATTTTCGGTAGGTTTAGTAGAACTACTCTAAAAACTCTCTTAGAATACTTTAGATTAGTTTACATTAATTTAGCATTCGGATATATTGCCTTTAATTACGGTATCGTTCTAATCTTTCAATAATTATTATTTCAATTACTTGTTCATCTTTTATGTTCTTAATTATGCTTTCTATTATTGCTATTGTTGTTATTATTATTAGTATGAGTAGCTAAACCTTTAATCTAGGGTGAACGGGGATCTAGGTTGTTAGAAGGGGATTAAACTAATGAATTGATAGTTAAAATTGCTTATTTGTTGTTGTTCATGTTATTGTCCTTCATCTAGTAAATTAATTACTGGCCAGGGTTATTGACTAGTTTAGCAAATTGAAACTTTCACCGACTGGGTCAGAATCAATATAGGCTATGATAACTTAATAGAGATAATTTAATGATAGCGATTGCATGTTAAATTAGATCTGAAGGAATATTGAATCGACCGATCATATAGCCTTAAACAACATAATTAGCTCTATCAATGAATTAAATCACACCCCGTATGACTACCTAGTGAACCCAAATCCCTAGACTCTTTAATATTATTGTTTACAATCTTTAATTACTTTGCAATTAGCTATTAGAAATCAAATCAAACAAACCCCAAAAATGGGTTACTTTAAGATGATCTAAATATAAACAAACTAGAACAATTACCTCGCCTTCCTGTGGATTCGACCCTGACTTACCGCTAGCTATTTTGTTAGTACTAAGCTAGGATTTTTTTTTATTAAGGTGATACGACTTTAGCCTTATCAAATTTGGCGCCGTTGCCGGGGAGGCAACAATTTTCTGTTTGTTTTTAATTTAGTTTGCCTTTTGTTTCTGGGAACTTCAGTTCTTTGAGACGGTTTTACCTTTTCTTGTTGTTTTCGTGTATGCCCAGGTCTCACAGGTTAGAGATTATTCCTTTTGATCCTGAGCCAGAAAAGACTTTTCGGTACAGAAGAAAATTTCAAAGAGAAGTAAGTCAGGTGGAAGACTTGAGTGCACTTGACTACAAGCGGTATACTTTCGCAGAAGATTCGTCCTTTGAAGATGACACTCTTATTTCTGCACCAGTTACTCCTACAACATCAAGGATGCCAACGGGACTTTTGAGATTAAGCCTTCCTACATAAGCTTGGTTGAGAGAAATATGTTTGGAGGAAAAGCAGGAGAGGACCCCGCAAAGCATATGGAGAAGTTTGTTCCATATTGTTGCTCCATTCCTTTGACAGCTGGGGTGACTCAAGATCAGGTGAAACAAACTCTTTTTCCTTTCTCTTTGAGAGATGATGCAGCTGAGTGGTTACAGGACTTAGACATGGAGACCGACACAGTTACTAATTGGACTTCTTTAGCTTTTGCATTCGACAAGAGGTATTTTCCACCATAGAAAAACTAATGCATTGAAAAGTCAGATTACAAGTTTTAAACAAGGTCCCACTGAAGATTTAAATGAAGCTTGGATTTGTTTCAAACGACTAGTTCGGTCTGTCCCTCACCATGGTTTCGAAATTTGGTTCCTTTGCAACGAGTTTTACAACGGGTTGTATGATTATCGTAGAGCCTTGCTTAATTCAGCTGCCAATGGAAGATTCCAAGATAACACTACTGACGGTAATGCTTGGAAGTTGATTGATCAGATAGCTACTCACACAGCTGAGTATGGTAACCCTAGAGGAAGTAAGAGAGGAAGTGGGTGAGATAATGTATGCTATTGCAGCGCAATTGGAGGCTCTAACGGCTCAAATAGCCGAGTTATAGACTACTTAGTCTTTTGTTAATAAGCAAGAGACGGTTCATATGGTTCAACAAGAGGTGTCCTGCGAGAGATGTGGGATAGATGGCTACGCTGCGGCCAAGTGTATGAGTACCATTGAGCAAGTTCATGCCCTCCAATCTTTTAAGCAAGGTACTCCATATTCTAACTTCTTCCCCAAAATGAGTCAAAATGCTTATGCTCAAGCCCCGCCGCAAATTACTTATATTATTCCTCCAAATCATGGTAACCAACCACAAAGTAATTTTGTTCGGCCAAATCAAGGAGGTTTTCAACAAATGCAACCTCCTCCTCAAGCTCCATGTAATGAGATGTCAAAATTGAAGGCTCTGTTGCAACAAACTTTGATGATTCAACAAAAGCAAACGGCTCAAATCTCCGAACTCATGGCTCACAACAAGATGTTGGATACTCAAGTTACTCAAATGGCGGCTTAAAATCCTTCAAAACAGTTTGGTCTTCCTCCTCAAGGTAAACAAGCGCATGAGTAAGTCAATTCAATTTTTTGAGGAGCGGTACTTCTTATCACGGTCCAGACATGCCCATTAATGATGATGAAGTTCCCTACATGCATCCTAAGGGATTGGGAAATTTGGAGCTAAGTGACGATGAAAAAGAAATTGACGAAACTGAAACACGGGTTGTGAAGGAAAGCGAGAAAAGTAAAAAAGACGGATCTGCAGAGGATCCTCGATCGAGTAGGATGAGGCTCGATCGAGGAACCACCGTGCTCAATCGAGTGCACCCCAGGCTCAATCAAGGCACCCCTTTTGATGGTGATTTTTTGCGCGTTTCAGCTATGGCATTGGAAAAAAATAGGTTCTTCGATCGAGTGACTACTGGGCTCGATCAAGGCACTCCTGTAACTGACGATGATGCTTCCAAACGTACTCCTAATGCAAAAGAAGCCGAGCCAATCAAAATTCAACTACCTTTTCCTCAACGATTGCAGAAATCTAAGCTTGAACAACAATTTGGGAGGTTCATAGAGGTAGTAAAGAATCTTCAAGTGACAGCGCCATTTACTGAATTGGTAACTCAAGTGCCGGTATATGCTAAATTTTTGAAGGAGATTTTGTCCAAAAAGCGGTCTTTTGATGAGATTGAGACAATAACATTCACTCAAGAGTGCGCGGCCGCATTGCAAGCTAACTCACCACCTAAGCTTAAGGATCCAGGGATTTTTTCTATTCCTTGTCATATTGGTAGTATAGCTTTTGACAAAGCCCGGCCCTTTGTGATTTAGGGGCTAGTGTTAGTGTCATGCCATATTCAATTTGCAAAAAGTTAAATATGGGTCAACTCCTATCACTAATATGACCTTATAAATGGTCGATAGATCTTTAAAGAAGCCTTTAGGTGTCTTAGAGGATGTGCCAGTTAGAGTAGGAAAGTATTTCATTCCAGTTGACTTTATTGTTATGGATATGGCTGAGGACTCTCAAGTACCCATCATTCTTGGTAGACCATTCCTTCACACTGCAGGAGCACTCATAGATGTTAGGGATGGTCGTCTGACACTGAGAGTTAGGGATGACACTATTAGATTTGTTCTTGATAATGCTTTAAAACGTCCTTCTAATTTAAAAGCCTCTTATCATATGATTAATGCTCTTGATCCTACTTTTGATGATTGTCTTGCTTTATGTTTTGACAGGAATCCACCTGAGGCCCCTACTGTTGTGTCATATCCATGAAGCAAGGAAGTGTATGAAATAGAGAAGCTGATTTATGGAGATGAACCTCCTCCTGAGATGGTTTACAGTTGTGATGAGAGTGTTAACATAGAAGCCGAGTTGGATGCTTTGGAAGCTGAGAGTTTCAGAGAGGAGCCAGTCAAAGTTTTTGATGAAGCTCCTATGACGGATGAAGTGCCCTATCTCCTACCAAGTGATGATAACTTGAAGAACGATGAACATTGCTCATATTTTACATTAGATTTTGAGTTTGATGAGCCAAAACTTTATTCATTGCTTTTATTCTTTACTTGGATTATTTATTGGTGCTACTTATGCTTGTGTGTAGCACATGCGCTACTTTTTTATCTACTACTACGAGCTTTAAGTTGTTTTGATTGTGCTTTGAATGGCAGTGTTTTTAAATGCAGAATTGCTCGCCAGATGGTTCCTCGATCGAGTACTGGCAGGCTCGATCGAGTAACCTTTCTCGTTGGGTCTGATTCATAGCCCGACGGTGATATGAATTGTGCGGTTGCTATTTTCCCCTATTTTTGCAGCTTGTTTGGGGGAACTCCTACGCTCTTACCCGGTATTCTCTTCCCTTGTATCTACTTTTATTGTATTATCTATTTCTTCCCATTCCATTTGTAAGGTGTGTCCTTTAGGTTGCTGGATTTGTTTGTGTGCTTGCTATGTTGTAGGCATCACAATGAGGACACTGTAACATTTAGGTTTGGGGGAGGAGTTTAATTATGTTGTGTGCTTTATTTATGTTGAGTGTATTTATATAACAAAAATCCATAAAAATTAAAAAATTTCAAAATGCAAAAACATGTTTTTACTTTGTTTTAGGTCAAATCTTGGTGAATTAAATAACAATGATGTTAAATTGCATTGTTTTTGCATTTGAATCCCATTTAGTTGTCTATGTACATTGTTTTGACCCGTTATTCTTGAAAATAAAGCTCATAACTCGAGTCTTAACCGTATTGACATGCCTTATATTGATTAGATTTGACACAATTATGTTGGTAAACTACTTAAATTCTGAGGTCTATAGAGCTTCCTAGGCCAGGAACATCAATAAACTGGCCTCATTTGTCAATTAGGCTTGAGTGTGGTTTCTCCTTGTGGAATATGTAATATCAAACTGCATAAGTGTGACATTGATTTCTTGATGCTTTTATTGCTTTCATTTGACTAAGTACATGTGGATATGTTGTTCTTACCGTTCAAATAAGCCTTACAATTATCCTTTTGTTAGCCCGTTTGAACCCTTGTAGCCGTTCTATATCCTACATTTATTAGCTACAATCCAAGAATTTCCTACCTTATCGGGACAGTCACAGTTGCTTGTTTATCATGTCTATTGTACTACTATGGTTGGGTTTGGGACTATTATTGTCTATTGTGGGTGTAGTAGAATTATTAGCAATTGTGTTGTATCCTTGTGTCGGAAAAAGAAAAATATGAAGCGAAAAGCAAAAGAAAGAAAAGAAAGAAAAAGCAAAACAAATCGAAAAAAATCGAAAAAAAAAGAATTGGAAAAGAAAGAAATAAAAGAAAAGAGATTGCTTCATTTGGTTTTGTCAAGGATCAAAAGGATGGTTGTTAGAGTCTAATGCATATTTGGAGAGTAGTTTGTTAGGTCTCATGTGTTGTAAAGTTGAGATCATTTCTCTAAGTTGGGTTCATTTGTTATTTTATGATTTGGTTTTGGTTTAGCGCTACGACTACCGTCGTAGCTCCACATATCCATAACGTGCTTTGGCACAAACCATTTCTATCCCTTTAACCCATTTGTCACCCTTATTGTCCTTGTTACATGTACTTTTGTCTACATATGGTGATTGCATATTAGTTGGGGAAATCTCTATCACATTAGATGCATGCATGTTTCATAAGTCGAGTGAGTGTTCTACTTCTTTCTATCCTCACATATAACTTACCCTTACATACTTATGAGTGCATGAGTGAATCCGCGAGAATCCGACTAATTTATCTTGCAAGATCGAAAGGTATTTGGCATTTGTCTATAGTATGGTGACTTGAGAGTTGAGCTGCGTTTTCTATTTCCCGTGCCTTTGAATTTGTTTTATTGGTACACTTTGTTCATTGCTTTGTTACAGATATGGATAGCTTGGGATTTATATGTGTATCAACATTAGCTCTGAGTTGTTTATTCGTCATTTGTATGATTGCCATTTGTATTGTGTGTTGCTTTGCTTGAGGACAAGCAAAGAGATGGTTTAGGGGAGTTTGATGAGTCATAATTATATACATATTTATGCCTCCCCTTAATTGCTTTTGATACGGTTTTCGTGCTAGTTTATATTATTTACATGCCTTTTATGTTAGAACGTTGATACTTCCGCTTTTTGATGTTTAATGCAGGAATGGTGCATTTGAGGAGCAAAGGAATGAAATGGGCATCGCGGAGTAGGCATGAAGGAATACACGAGGCATGGCACGGGAATCCATAAGAATGAAGGAAGAGAAGTTAAGAAGAAAACACGAACAAAAGAGCAGGAACAAGTGGTGGCTCGATCAAGTGGAGCTGGGCTCGATCAAGTACAATTGGGCTCGATCGAGGAACCTCCAATTTTTACAATTTCCGCAATTTTCGGTATGTTTAGTAGAACTAATCTAAAAACTCTCTTAGAATACTTTAGATTAGTTTACATTAATTTAGCATTCAGATGTATTGCATTTAATTACTATATCATTCTAATCTTTCAATAATTATTATTTCAATTACTTGTTCATCTTTTATGTTCTTAATTATGCTTTCTATAATTGCTATTATTGTTACTATTAGTAGTATGAGTAGCTAAACCTTTAATTTAGGGTGAAAGGGGTTCTAGGTTGTTGGAAGGGGATTAAACTAATGAATTGATAGTTAAAATTGCTTATTTGTTGTTGTTATTGTTATTGTTCTTCATCTAGTAAATTAATTACTGGCCAGGGTTAATTGACTAGTTTAGCAAATTAAAACTTTCACCGATTGGGTTAGAATCAATATAGGCTACGATAACTGAATATAGATAATTTAATGATAGTGATTGCATGTTAAATTAGATCTAAAGGAATATTGAATCGACCGATCATATAGCCTTAAACAACATAATTAGCTCTATCAATAAATTAAATCACACCCCGTATGACTACCTAGTGAACTCGAATCCCTAGACTCTTTAATATTATTGTTTACAATCTTTAATTACTTTGCAATTAGCTATTAGAAATCAAATCAAACAAACCCCCAAAATTGGTTACTTTAAGACGAACTAAATATTAAAAACTGGAATAATTACCTCGCCTCCCTCTGGATTTGACCCTCACTTACCGCTAGCTTTTTTGTTAGTTTTTTGGTACATAAGAGGGGCAAAGCCCCGAAAATTAATTGTTCGCTATTACACGGGGAATAGCTACCCCAAAAATGTCCTCCCTAAGAATAGAACGAAGATCGTGAGTAGGAGTGTCTAAATGTTGAACTAGGATGCTTGACTGGACGCCTCTATTAGCAAGCAGGTCAGCTGGCCTATTTGCTTCCCGGTATGTGTGCTCGACTTTAACCACCCATTCTGGCTCGTCTATTAGCTGCTTACAACTTTGGACTATGAACTCTAGGTTGTTGAACACGAGATGGTCTTCTAGGACTAGTCTTACACATGGAGAATTGTCCATATGAATCAAAATTTTCTTCATCTTAAGCGACTTCGCTCTCTTAAAACCAGTTAGAAGGGCTAGAAGCTCGGCTTTCATAGACGAACAAATACCATAAGAGAAGTAATACCCGGTGATGAAATTACCCATTTCATCGCGAAATATTCCACCTCCTCCAGCTGGACCTGGGTTACCTTTAGATGCGCCGTCGGTATTTAGTTGGACACAGCCATGTGGTGGGGGAAGCCAGCGGACAAAAATCTCGACTCTAGAATTCCTTGGTTGAGGTATAAATATGTCATGTAAATCGAAAGCATGCTTCGAGCTTGCAAATTGTTGATACAAAAAAGCATGCGGGTCAGTCGGAGTTTCATTGTCTCGACCAAAAACAATATTATTCCGCCATCGCCAAATCCACCAACATGTGATTGCAAATTGCATTGGCCAGTCCGTACCAGAGTAATTAACTTCATTACTCGCATTTCTTGAGAGCCATAATTGAAAGGGAGAGTTATAAAAGGAGGTATTTGAAGTTTGAATGCCTAACATACTCCATATATTACGTGAAACAGGGCAATGGCGAAGCATATGGTCTGTTGTTTCTTCACTGTGATCGCACCGGGGGCAGCTAGGATTATCACCCATATTTCTATGCACACGATTAACGTTCACCATAAGGCGACTATGTACTGCGAGCCAAATAAACATTCTAATACATTGTTGAACTGGTAATCTCCAAATCGTTCGCCAAACCGGAGTCTCGGGTATTAACGATTGATCAAGGCCCTTCAAGAACCCCAAGGCAGATCTAATGGAAAATTTTCCGGACGACGTACCTTTCCAATACAACGTATCTTCGAGGTCGGGGTCTTCTACGAGATGTATTGATGCAATCTGTTGAAGAATATTTTGCGGTAAATAATTAGAGAACTCATCCCATTTCCAACCATTATCGTCTGACCACATATCGCTTACGGCCGTATTAAGAATAGTATCTGGAATAGGTGAAAGAACGTGGTCAATTAAGCTGGCTCCGTCTACCCACGCATGATTCCAAAAAAAGGTTCGTCTACCATTACCAACCGCCATCGTTGTACCTCTAATTATCGTTTTTTATTGCTCCGTAATGCCAGCCCGCACATTTGACATGCTATTTCGTGGTTGAAAGATATCTATATTCCATCGATTATTACAATATTTAGCTCAAAATACCCTTGACCAAAGTCTCATTGGTTCAGTCAATACCCTCCACCCCAGTTTAGTGAGGAAGGCGGCATTGGCCTGTCTAGCCGACAGAATACCAAGGCCTCCAAGCGATTTCGGTTTCTGAATATTTTCCCACGAGATAAGAGGGACCGATTTTTTATTGTCGTCAGCGCCCCACAGGAAGCGTCGGGATTTCCTGTCAACAATGTCGCATATAGAACGTGGGATTTTTGCCGATTGCATGCTGTATTTTGCTTCTGTGCTCAGAGTGGATTGAACGAGGGTAGTTCTCCCGGCTAAGGATAGTCTTTTAGTAGCCCATCCTGCTAATCTCTTATTTATATTTTCTTCAAGATGATTGAAAGTGTTACGAGTGACTCTCCCATTAATGGTAGGCATTCCCAAGTATATACCGAGGTCCTCAGTTTCTTCGAAATTGAGGGTGTTGTTGACTGCTCTTTTAACATCCGGGTCCGTATTACTAGAAAAGAAAACTCGGGATTTTGCTTCACTGATTTTCTCACCTGACGCTTTGCAATAGTTATCTAAGACGTATCTTATAAAAAGAGCCTGGTCTTCGGTAGCTTCTGCGAACAGTACCATATCGTCCGCAAAGAAAAGGTTGGTGATACTTGGCCCATTACGACATAACGCAAATGGTCTCCAATTATTATTACGTACCTCAAGATCAATAGCTTGTTGTAATTTGTCAAGGCACATAACGAATAAATAGGATGATAAAGGGTCTCCTTGTCGAACACACCTAGACGGTTTAAACTGCTCAGTAGGTTCCCCATTCCATAAAATTTGCATACGGGGCGACGACACACACTCCATAATCACATCTACTAAAACCGGTGGGAAGCCCATATCCTTATGTGTGGCGTGGATAAAGCTCCAACGAAGGCGATCATATGCCTTCTCCAAGTCTATTTTAATTGCCATGTATCCCTTTCGGCCCTTCTTCTTACGCATGGAGTGAATAGCTTCCTAAAAAATCACTATATTATCCGTGAATTGACGTCCCGGGACAAACCCACTTTGTGTCTCGGAAATGACATGGGGCAGAACCCTTTTAATTCTATTAGCAAGCGTCTTACTTATAATTTTATAAGCAACGTTACACAAACTTATGGGTCGAAATTGGGTTATACTTTCGGGGGCACTAACTTTAGGAATAAGAACAAGGTGCGTATCATTAAGACCTTCGAGAATACCTTTTCCTTCGAGAGCATTGATGACCATAACGCATAAGGAATCGCTAATAAGATGCCAATTCTTCTGATAGAAAAGTGCTTGAAACCCATCTGGCCCTGGAGCTTTAAGCGAGCCCATATTAATAATAACTTGCTCTATCTCAGTAATATTAAACGGCCTAGTCAGCCATTCCCAATCTCTATTATTAAAATCTTGAAATAAATTCCATGGAAGGATATCTTCCTCATCTGTGGACTGTTCCTCCGTGTAGAGATTTTTGAAATAATTACCTACAATGCTCTTAACCTCAGCCGGATCATCAACCCATATTCCGTCGCCATTTTTCAAAGTTTTAATGCGGTTTCGCCATCTTCTAACTAAAGTACTGACATGGAAGTAAGACGTATTACGGTCTCCATCTTTAATGAACTCGACCCTTGATTTCTGGTACCATAACAGTTCTTCTTGTGCCAAAACTTCGTCTAATTCTTTCCGCAATTTATTCTCCAATATGATAAGATTTTTCTTTCGAGCAATGGATAGCTCTCGTTGACATCCTGCAATGCGAGCTAGGAGTTTATTTTTCGGCTTAAAAATATCCCCAAACACCTCTGCGTTCCAACTTTGAAGCTTGTGTGAGAGGTTATCCAGACGAGAGGAGAAATTTCCATTAGAGGGCCAATTATCATTTAGGAATTCCTAAAACTTTTCGTGAGTAAGCCAACATGCTTTAAAACGGAAAGGTCTTTGAATTACATTAATTGGGGCAAAACCGTTGGGAGATATCAGAAGCGGACAGTGATCGAATTTAATAGCCGGTAGGTGACGAACCATGGCATCTTCGAACAGAGTACCCCAATCTGACTTACATAGTGCTATGTCAAGTCTCGCACTTTGACGTGTCTCGACTGAATTGCCTCTTGCCCATGTATGAGCCTCTCCTGTGAAGGCTAACTCAATAATATCACAGTTCTCTATCCAAATATTGAAATTATTATACCTTCTAGCCATATTATCATCGCCACCATGTCGTTCATTAATCGAATGTGTTTCATTGAAATCCCCTGCTAATAGCCAAGGTCTGTTATTCTGCCTTGCAAAGTTTTCTAACTCAGCCCATAAATTTCTTCTATTAGTAGGATCCGGACTCGCGTACACGGCTGAAAAGAACCACGGAAGTTCCCTAATTCTCGAAATTTCAAGAGTTATATACTGCTGGTGCTCTGTATCTGATGTCACTGAGACTAACTCGGTTTTCCAATAGACCCAAATACCACCACTAAATCCGACGGCATTGACTCTAGACTGACCATCATAACCAAGAATGTTTCCTAATTTAACAGCATGTTCTGCTCCCATGTGTGTCTCAACAAGTGCCAGAACGGTAGGTTTGTAAGTTTTAATCACATCCTATATCGCTGTAATTTTTTTTTTGTTTCCTGTGCCTTGAACATTCCATACCATAAAGGTGATATGGGGTAGGTTGGGACATAAATTTGGTACTCTTGTATTCATAAAATCTGGTAGATAGTTTAAAGATGATAGATATGCTCGACTTACTAGCTTGAGTATTTTTTCAATACTCCATGGTATCGACAGCTCCAATGTTAGATTCGAAGGGTTGTCCATGGTGAGAAAGAACTTGACCTCCATGGTCGGACATTCCAATATCATCACCGCCATATAAGGAGCGTCTATCTCCGGCCACGTCGATATATTCATGGTCTGTGAGGGGGGAATCACTTCGAACTGTGGGTGTTGTGGAAGATGGCGAGGCTGAGGTAGAGGACGGTCTCGATAAGAGAAGAATGGGTAGGGATCCCTCGTTTGAAGTTATGATGTTAGTTGGGTGAGAATGAAGGGTACACTTTTGATGGAGTAGCTCTGTATTTGAATGTGGACCAGTGCTTGATTGCTTTGAAACTAAGGTAATATTAGTAACATCTTTCAAAACAGGGGATGGAGTAGTAGTGGTCTTAGTTTTGGCATTAGGGTTGGAATTAGGACGGATTGTATTTTCGTTTGTGGTATGAGTGTTGGATATTTTGTAAGTTTTAGAGGTCTTATTATGAGAAAGGAGTCTAGAAGATTGTTTATGAAAATTGGAGATTCTTTGATTAATTTTGGTAGATTGTGTATTATTTTTCGAATTATGAATAGCTAGGTTTGTGGGGTTGATTATATTATTCTGATTTTGTGGGATTTCGGAGATTTCCGTATCATTTGATAATATTCCAAATCTCGAACCTGCTGAATTTGAGCTATTACCAAAATTAAAAATCGACTTTGCTCCATTCGGGTCTTGCTTACCCGAGATTGTTGCAGGCTTTGTTCGTGGTGGTTTTTTAACCATCATCCAATCTCCGAAATCAGCTTTCTCCTTTGGACGCAGGCCTGCTTCCATTGAGTTTTTCACTGGTGACGAACTATGGGCTTCAATCTGTTATAAATCAATATTCTTATTAATTTACATATTCATATATGTGACATTTAATTTAGTCATAAAATTAAATCTAGATCTTATGCATGCAAACTTTAATAAAAGAGATGGAAAAATCTATTTCTCACCATCTAATTTTCGGTTTATTGGGCACCAACAAGATCTCCTTCTTGTTAGTTCTTGAGCATTCCAAATAATGGATGAACAAAGATTCAAGTATAGAATCTCTCCCAAAAGTGAATACCCAAGGAAACCTCTCAATAACAAATATTATTATGATCTAGTAATAATAAAAGTCTAACTTAAAATTTGACACAAAAATAATTTGTATTGCTCTTGAATATTTCGGTCAAGAGAAATGATTTTTTGAGTTTTTTACTTCTCTAAGTTTCTCCAAATTGTGGAGAGAATATTTTTCTTACACTAGGAAAAATAATAGGTAAAGATAGAATGAATCATAGAGAGAAAACTCTCTATATTTCCCTTATTGAAAACCGGTGGGGAGGGGTAACACATTCCCAATGCATGAGCTTGTGTTCTTATCAAGATCAACTAGGCATGCAAGGCTATATTAGGTGGTAATGATTATGTTTTCCACTTAAAATAAAAACATAATATAAACCTAATACACCCTCCTATTTTTTCGGCACACTTAATAAAATGGGTAGTCCATTTTATTTTGTCATTTGTCAATTGTGACAAATGTGACATGTTACTTGACATGTGAAATTGTAATGTATTTTGAACATATTAAAAATCAACATACTCATAAAATATGTCATATACAAAATCGACTCGTAATTCGTAATTACTTGTGCCAAAACGGTTTATCAAATTATAAATTACAACGTCTTGTATTTATAATAAATTATTCATTTTATTACAATTGTTTCGTAAACAATAATTTTATCTAAGTAATAAACAATTCGATTACTTAGACCGTATCTAATTTAATCGAATTACAATGAGACACGTTAATTTTACTCACAAAATCATCCGTCAATTTTAAGCAATTTAATTAACCCGTATCGGCATACGATTAATTAAATAATCAATTAAGAGAATTTCCCTATAGGTATGACCTAAGGGGATCAACTGATCACCACCGTCGCACGACAGTAATGTCGAACTCTAGTCAGCCAATCATTACCGATATGTGTGGACCAGTTGTGATCGCATTATTGTCGAAGGACAGTTATTCCAACAATCTCCCACTTGTCCTCGACAAGTGTGCGTCACCAATTCTCTTGTCCTATTACTATCTCCCACTCAATGCAAGGTGTCTTTCGGGTCGTACTTGCAAGCGATCATATCTAGAGTGGTTTCCTCGATCTGGAGAATAACTGATTGACCAGAATTATCTATCATAGATACCTTCCGAGCGTGGCCACGCATTTCAAGGTCATTACTCCTCGAGTGGCCCTGAGATATTGTTTTAACCCTGACAAGGGGGTGGACAATTCCTATCGCACTTATTCCCTTCGATTAGCCACAGCCATCATAACCCAAAATATGCCCATTTGACCCCATTTACAAAGGTTGTTGTAACACAAATCAAAGTTAATCTGAAACTGTGCCACCTTAGGCGAACAGTCTTTAGTCAAAAAAATCGACTCATTAGAATACTATAGTAGCTCTCGCCACGACCAGGCTATATAAATTTGCCAGAACTCTATAAGCGGTCATAAGGCCCGACAAAGTGTTCCTAACAGTCTGCCTATGTGATCGACTAGTCATCTCACATGACTGTATGGCACTGAACTTGCCATCAATCGCATCACACTCTAGTCACTTCGAGACGTCACCTCATACAAGTGACTATGGGCGAATACTATGTTAATCCAGTTCACTTTAATGGGGTTCATGATTGTCTTCACAACCCATCGGATATAACAAAGTACAAAAGGAGTTTTTAGATTTAAAAACTCGAACGACAAATGTGATTTTCATATGAGTAGTCAATACTTGATTACTACTTCATATTCTATAATCCAATTTAGATCTTGTGTGTAGTTGTTCATCTCAATTCAATTGAAATGTCATGACTCATCATGTTAAGCCTATGAGAAGGCTTTGGTTAGTAGGTTTTATCAACTTCTTGTACCTTACTCAACCTTACTACATACTCGTTTTCCTTTGTAATGTATACATTTGCATTACAAAACTTTCTGAGTACGTGTCTAGATCCAATCTAGACATAAGCTCTCTAGCCTTAGAATAGCTCCCACTGTTTTTACAGTGTGCGGGATCCATCCTTCTTGCACATCTCATGATTGCAAGTGTACTCAATTTCCGTTGTAAATAATTCTCATTGTTCTTTATTGCCTAGAACGATTCTAGAAAATCTATTTCTTAAATAACACAGCCACAATGGTATCTTAACCATTCTAATGTGTTTTGATTATGGTTTTGTCGGAAACCATGCGCAATCTCAATTGTCAATTGTCATTTGTGTAACACCCTTACACAAAATTGCATCAAAAACACTTTGCTTTACATCCTTAATGCTTCTGCAAGCACTTAAGGGTAATCTTTATGGCTTACTGGTAACTATTACTCAAATTTGATTTGAAACAATTCATCATACTCAAAGTATATGAAGTGTTATACATCATTTCCTATTTAATTGATTCGGCAGCGGAAGCAATTGAAATCAATCAAATATGTTCAACTCGATTGAACTAGTCATGACTCTTATCAACATAAGACTTCTTATTTGACGCTAATATCATGTGGATTTATCTCCATAAATCCGGATATTAAGATGTATTGTAATACTCCAAAAGTCTTAAATCATTCCCAATGATCAATATGTCATCCACATATAAGACTAATTAAAATTTTCGTAACTCCCACTAAACTCCATGTATAAACATAAGTTCTCGACTTATCGAGAAAGGTTTTATAACATGATCAAAACATTGATTCCAACTCATTGATGTCCTACTTAAGACCCTCTCTTAAGTTTCACATTATCTTAGGATTGCAAGAATCTACAAAACTCAAGACATGTATTGAATACATTCCTTCTAATTGAAGAAGTGGGTTTTAGATTCACTCGCTATGTATCTCATAATGAAACACAATCCCTAAGAAGATCCAAATAGACTTAAGCATTTCAACTAGTACAAAACCCTTTGCCACCAATCAAGCTTTGATATCTAACAATTCACTAGGAATTTATTTCGGATTTTCATGGCTCTAAGCCTCGTATTGAGTTGTGACTTAAACACTCTCATGTAAGTCATATGTTCATTACTTTCCAGAAGTAATCAACTTGAATCAAGCAATTTCTTTGTAAGTTGCAAGCTTTTTACTTTCTAAAAGTAACACTAATTCATCATCTTCAACAAGTGATGATTTTAACCTCCTAGGTTTTGAAGAAACAACGTTTTACACAAAACGTCTCATGTAGCCAAGAAAGACCAGTTTCTTGCGACATAACATTTTTTTGTGTGTGTGGCACTTGAATAATTTTTTGTGTGTGTGGCTCTTGAATAGAAAAATGAACATTTGTTTCTTTTGAAAACTTACAAGCATGGTAGTCTACCAATTCATATCTCATATGATTCGTTCTTGATTTAGTGGAAAAATAATTTAGACAAAATGATAAAATCCCCAAAAGGATCAAGTAACTCAAGGTAACTTGATTAAATTTCAAACCATATCGAATAGCGTTTGATTTCTTTATCCAATCACACATTATCCCATAATGCATGTTAAGAGAGATTAATTTGTGATACTATATCACATTTCCTTTGGCTTATATCAAAGTCTTCACTTTGATTATCCCATCACGACTAAATCGTGATTCTTTGAACTCTTTGAACTTCTTCAAATATTTCTCTATTTACCTTATTAAGTGAACACATTAGTATCAACTTAAATTGTTTGTAAAAGAAAATGATCAACCTATTTTGGATCAATGATTTATAACCTCGATCTCCTTTTCAACCAAAAGGCTCGAGACATCTTGCTTTGAATACAAGATACGCATATACCATAAGATTAACAATCTAATGGTTCCAAGAGTACTCGATAACTCTTTGCGTTCATCATTCGAGAATTTAAGGTTTAATCTTGGGTTACCAATTTGAGTCTTGCATCATCTACATGATATATCATTCTAGTTTGGTTTAGAATATAATCACCTTGATAATGGGCTAGCCATATGATACGTGCATTTTATATAGTCTTTTTAGGCCTTTTCATGCACGTATTTCCATGCTTTTATCGTAGTTTATGCTACGAAATGCCCCGAATATGCTACTTTGGGTTATTTTGTCTTATTTGCAGGAATGGACTCAAAAGTAGTGAAATCAAGCCATTTATCGTCCGTTTTGCATGCATTTGGAGGAAGAGTGGATTTGGAGCAGAATTATAGCTGTCTTGGGACGCGTGAAGCTATTTCGGGAGCTAGAAGGACAAGTCAAAGTCAAACTAACGTGATTATTGAGCTGCTGAAGTCAAGATCCACTCGATCGAGTGATTTATTAGTCGATCGAGTGGTTTTAGGTTGAGTAATAAGTCGATCGAGTAGATTTATGGTCGATCGACCAGTTCCATATTAGTGTTTAGTCGATCGAGTAACTATTTTGGTCGTTCGAGCGGTTTTGGCTCAGGTTTGCTCGATCGAGTGATTTTATTCCACTCGATCGAGTGGTTTATCCTACGGGCTGGGCTTTTAAGCTTATTTCGTCATTAGGTTAATTAATAATTCCTATTTTCTTATAAATAGGAAGGGATTTCGACAGTTTAATGGGGGCTTCTCCTCTCTAATTATTCCAATACACTTTTACTGTTACTTTTGTTCTTCCTTATTTCCGGATCATTTAATTCAGTAATTCTTTCTTCTCTTCCTTACTCTTATTTAATGTTTATTGTTCTTACTTCCTTTATTCTCGTTCTTCTTTATTCCATGTCTAGCTAATTCCCTTAATATGTTAGGATTAGGGAAGCCGTGGTAGTAATATGTTAGGATCGACTTGATTAGATTAGTATTGCGATAAGAATTGTATTAGGAAATATAATTGTTATTAGGTTGAATGTATGCATGCAGGAGACCATTTATCTAGTTACCCCCGACCTGGATCGAAAGATTGGAAGGGAAGGGTTGTTTAATTACAATAGGTGATACCTAATTAGGGCGAAAGCTAAGTTAGGAGACCCTAGGGCGATTAGAGACCGAAAGGGTATAATCGTAGGTTTAAAGACCGAAAGGTGACGACCTCGCTCTTCTTATCAATAAATTAATCGACTCAGTTGACCCGATAGTGTAGCTGCCACGGTAGACCGATTCCTAGCATATTTCTCTCTTTTCTCTGTTAATTTCCCTTATTCCTTTCTCTCTTGCTTTAGTCTTTTAGTTTAGTTAACACGATCAAAACCCCCAAATAGTGACATTAGACAGATAGAATAGACAAGTAGATAGTAACCCGCCTCCCTGTGGAGATCGACCCTACTTACCGCTGACTTCTGTTAGTAGTAGATAGGTATTTATTTTTGGTACAGAAACGACCGTATCAAATTTTGGCGCCGTTGCCGGGGAGGCAAATAATTATTTACTTGTTTAATTTTTGTCTGTTTTTAGCCTCAGGGGATTTTTCCCTTGAGGTCGTTCTAATCTTTCCTTTAGTGCTGTTTTGATAGGCCCTACAGGTCCTACCTAGACAGTTCTAGGTGAAAGATCGTCAAAGGGAAGGCTTGAGTACCTTTGACCAATCACCGATGTCCCATTATATGGAACAGCCGGTGATTTGCTGCGGGAGATGTGGTTCTGCTGAGCACAATGCAGTCCTTTGCATGGCAGATAATGACGCGCTCCTCGAGTTCAGGCTTTGGGGACGAGCTAGTCAAACAGCTGTAGTTGTGCCGCCACATCCACCCTATCAATGGCCACCGCAACAAGACCCTCCTGATATACAGAAAGAAGAGATTGCGGAGCTGAAGTCCTTGTTGGAAACACTTGTATTCCAAGTGCAAGAAGGTGATAGAGACACTTGTTCGCGATTTGATAAACTCGAGTCTGAAATTGCTCAGTTAGCAGCTGAGTTGGATAGTTGGCAACCAGAAGAGGTATACCTTACTGAGAGCGGTTTTCCCCCTGAAGAAACCGTGCATGTTGTCCAATGCTGAGGACGACTTTTATGACTCGGATGACGAGTTTCTATCATATTTCACTAGTTTACACGAGGACTTCAGCCCTGTACAGGAGGAATCACTCGATCGAGTGACTTATATTAGTCGATCGAGTGAATTTCCAGGAGAAAGTGCTCGATCGAGTGATATTTCTACTCGATCGAGTGGAAATCAGGAGGAAAGTGGTCGATCGAGTAACATTTTTGCTCGATCGACTGAGTTGGCCATTGGGAGCATTGATTCGTCATTTGGGTTTGTTTTGGATGACGATTTTGACGATGATAACGGATACGGTGAATCTCCCCTATTCAAAGCCGAGTTGGATGCACTTGAGGCTGAGATTTACGGAATGAAATCCACTGAGGAAGGTGACAAGGAGGCAGCTGAGTCGGTAATTGCTCCTAGCACGGAAGGGGTAATAAATTCTTTTATCTATGATTCCGTCATTGAGAGCGACCAACCTGAGGTAGTAAACGATAATTTTATTATTGTTTGTTTTAATAGTATTTTGCCTCATTTGATTCGTGCTTCTTCTTTTAAAGTTATACCCTCTCACATGTGGACGAATAAATTAGCGATTATTCACCATCCTTGTCGTCTCAATTTTGTTAATCTAAAACGAATTCCTATTTTATTGTCAATTGCTCCCGCGCTCCTATATTTTGTGGATAAATTTAGGAGCGGTCATAGGAAATTTGTTAGACTTAAACGGTTGTTTAATTTTATTTCCTATTTCTCTATTCCACTTTGGTGCTACTTACATTTTTGTGTAGCACATGCGCAAATGTACGATCTCATGCTGCGCGCCTTGAGCTGTTTTGATTATGACTAATTTGAGAGCCTCAAGAAAAAAAATTGTCGAGCGGGGACCTGACTGAAGCTAGCGCTACCCGGGAGGCAACCCGGCGATTTTATTTTGCATTTTCTATTTCATTTCAGTTATAATAAATGGTCTTCGTACCATAAACTATTTTAGTATGCTTGTTTTGTTAGTTGCGGGCTGTTTTATTTGCATTTTGCAGGAACGCGCTGAGGATCACTCGATCGAGTACTTTTTGTACTCGATCGAGCACTTTTGCTGATAAATCCTCTCGATCGAGCAGTTTTTCTACTCGATCGACCACCTGCAAAAAGAGAAACTACTCGATCGACTGCCTTTCTTCTCGATCGAGCAGTTTTTGGATGCCCATTCACTCGTTTGACTTGGATTAGCTTCCTGTGACGGTTTTCCGGGCCTTTAGCAACCTCTTATGTTCATGGTCGGTTTGGGGAGGTCCCTTTATTCGCACGTCTTGTAAGCTTTCCACATTTACTCTCTTTCTCTTTTAGTTTGCATTTCCTTTCCATGTTTTGGTACAATGGGGGCATTGTACGTTTGGTTTGGGGAGGTTATGCATCCATATCTGTGTCTGCATCTTGTTTTTATTGCATTTCAGTTATCACGTTTAATTTATGTATGCATTGTTTTTTATTTTCATAAAAATTTAAAATCTCATAAAAATTGAAAAATTAGAAAAAATTCAAAAAATTTCACTTTTATTTTAGCATGTAGGTTGAGTCGGAACGGTCGATTTCAATGATGATATTGCACTACTTTTGTCTTTTTGCTTAAGCCTTGCATATAACTGTTATTCTTTTAGCTCAGTCTTGTTACATATCTACGAGTTAATGTTAAAATTTAGCTGAACGAATAGACTTGACCTGAACTTTTGGCAACCTACTTATAATTTCTAAGATTTAGAGCCGTATAAACTGGTGTCATTTATGACCAGTTTCATGTAGGATTGTGAGTAGTTACTCCTTGCATATCATGTTCATTAATTTGCACGTATATGAAATTCAATTGCTTTTTGCCTACATACATTCGGGTTGGTGGTTGGTGTCACATGCAGGGAGGTGCTTACAAATTCCCTTTCTTTCATTTTTACCCATTTAACTCCACATTAACCAAATTTGCCTGTTGACCCTTAGCTACATTCCAAATTTAGCCTGCCTTGTCAAGCTAGTTTAGATTGTTCTGCGGTATATTGTCTATTGTATCAAGTTTGGCTTGTATCTGTTGACTTGGAGTTGGTAATTTATGAAGAAAAGGAGGTTGATGAAAAGATGACGTGAAAAAGAAAAAACATGAAAAATGAAAAAAAAAGGGAATTGGAAAACGAAAAGTGAAAAAATAAGAAGAAAGAAACCGAAAAAAAATAGAAAAAAATCAGAAAAGAAAAAAAAGATGTTGTTTGTTAGTTGGTTTCGCTCCTATGTTTTATTTATATTATTTGAGGAGTATTTCTAGTTCGGTTTGGTGAGATTTTATGCCAAATGAAGGGCATGTGCTTAATCCCATAATTGAGTTGGAAATGGATATGTTTCATATGGTTTTGTTTAGGTACTAGCTTGATCACCTATACCTCCACATTCCCATAAATGTTTTGCCTTTTCTTACCCATTGCCTCACTTTACCATATCTTTGTAAGCCCTCGGCTGTGACAGGACCTTGTTTGGTTCGAATGTGTGTACGGTAGCTAGAATTGTCTATCATATTAGTTGCATGCATGTTTATGTGGGTCGTAGTTTAGGTGAGCGGCTATTTTTCTTTCTCTCTTACATATATATGTTCACCCTTTGCTTCATGAGAGAAGAGTGACCCGTGAGAGTCCATTATTTAAGGTCTTGCAAGGTCGACGGTTCAGCTTTATTATAGATATCTTATAACTCATTTGCATTTGACTGTCTTGCTATAAGTGTTAGTTTGTTGCATTAAATTGGCTTAAGTGGGCATTTGTAGCTAGCTCTGAGTTATCTTTTCCGTTCCATTAGTTTGCATTTAGTTTACTCGAGGACGAGTAAAGGTTTGGTTTGGGGAGATTTGATACGTGCATTTTATATAGTCTTTTTAGGCCTTTTCATGCACGTATTTCCATGCTTTTATCGTAGTTTATGCTACGAAATGCCCCGAATATGCTACTTTGGGTTATTTTGTCTATTTGCAGGAATGGACTCAAAAGTAGTGAAATCAAGCCATTTATCGTCCGTTTTGCATGCATTTGGAGGAAGAGTGGATTTGGAGCGGAATTATAGCTGTCTTGGGACGCGTGAAGCTATTTCGGGAGCTAAAAGGACAAGTCAAAGTCAAACTAACGTGATTATTGAGCTGCTGAAGTCAAGATCCACTCGATCGAGTGATTTATTAGTCGATCGAGTGGTTTTAGGTTGAGTAATAAGTCGATCGAGTAGATTTATGGTCGATCGACCAGTTCCATATTAGTGTTTAGTCGATCGAGTAACTATTTTGGTCGATCGAGCGGTTTTAGCTCAGGTTTGCTCGATCGAGTGGTTTTATTCCACTCGATCGAGTGGTTTATCCTACGGGCTGGGCTTTTAAGCTTATTTCGTCATTAGGTTAATTAATAATTCCTATTTTCTTATAAATAGGAAGGGATTTCGACAGTTTAATGGGGGCTTCTCCTCTCTAATTATTCCAATACACTGTTACTGTTACTTTTGTTCTTCCTTATTTCCGGATCACTTAATTCAGTAATTCTTTCTTCTCTTCCTTACTCTTATTTAATGTTTATTGTACTTACTTCCTTTATTCTCGTTCTTCTTTATTCCATGTCTAGCTAATTCCCTTAATATGTTAGGATTAGGGAAGTCGTGGTAGTAATATGTTAGGATCGACTTGATTAGATTAGTCTTGCGATAAGAATTGTATTAGGCAATATAATTGTTATTAGGTTGAATGTATGCATGCAGGAGACCATTTATCTAGTTACCCCCGACCTGGATCGAAAGATTGGAAGGGAAGGCTTGCTTAATTACAATAGGTGATACCTAATTAGGGCGAAAGCTAAGTTAGGAGACCCTAGGGCGATAAGAGACCGAAAGGGTATAATCGTAGGTTTAAGGACCGAAAGGTGACGACCTCGCTCTTCTTATCAATAAATTAATCGACTCAGTTGACCCGATAGTGTAGCTGCCACGGTAGACCGATTCCTAGCATATTTCTCTCTTTTCTCTGTTAATTTCCCTTTATTCCTTTCTCTCTTGCTTTAGTCTTTTAGTTTAGTTAACACGATCAAAACCCCCAAATAGTGACATTAGACAGATAGAATAGACAAGTAGATAGTAAACCGCCTCCCTGTGGAGATCGACCCTACTTACCGCTGACTTCTGTTAGTAGTAGATAGGTATTTATTTTTGGTACAGAAACGACCGTATCACCATACATCAAATCGTGGTGTATAGGGTCACAAAAGTGAAATCTCTTTTGCATCTTCACAAAATTATATTCTTACCTAGAGTTTATGCACTTAATAGTCACAATTAAGTACTTTAAACCCAAAACTAGATTGAGTACACAATGACTCTATCTCTCAACATTATTTGATGCTAGTCGTCATATTCTAATCATCCTATGTATCGCATACAATGATGAAAACCACCATCGGTTTCTAATATTGACGAAATGGTACTAGAAAAACTTATGTTAATTGAATAAACATTTAAAGAAGAAGGTTCCATTAGATGTCCCACAACTAACTTGTTGATTCTTCAATAATTTGGGGTAGTTTCTTTTCTAGTGTCCAACATTTAAGACAATGGAAACTTTATCTGTCGGGATTGATAGGTTTAGTATTGTTATTCTCAATAACTTTACCTTTAACATTACCTTGTATCAATTCCATTCTAATTTTACTTCTTAGAACCTTATCCTTTTCTTAACAGTTTAAGAGAATGCTCCCACTCATTTCAATGAGTCTTTGCTTAGAGAAGCAAAATTGAATTTCATGAAGACTACTCTTCATTCGTTCGTTTAGTCTTAAAACTTTCATTGAAGTGGTTGCGGTATTTTGGTCAATTTTGATTTCCAACAAATCTAGTTACCAAAATGATTTAACGTTTCAAAGTACTTAACTCAATTAAGCATATTAGAAACAATTTATTGTAAGTAGATATGTTAGTCAAGAATAAAAAACCCTTTTGATCACGAATAACTTTTTTCTATACTCTTCACAAGAGATCCTTGCAATGGATAATACGAGGTTTTAGAAGAGAATTCATATTTGTCTTTACTTACGTTGTTTTAATGGAGATTTGAACTAAAATCGAAATGATATCGTATATAATTGAGGTAAAGAAATAGAACAAAATGACAACGGAATAGTGAAAACAAAACATTTATCGTTATAATAATACTTGTAAATAATTTAACAAGATATGAGCATTTATATAGTGACCTCTACCCAACTATTATAAATGATTCCAAGATCCAAATTCATATTACCTTGGGCACGGTGTGGCCGATGAATCCCTTATCAATGTAACTCGATGGATTAACTCTTTAATCGATTCTACTTTTAAAACTCTTGGTCGATAAAATTACATTAATATTAATCTTTAACCCGGAACACATGCGACTACGGTCACGAATACTTCCGTTGAGCTCAATCCAAATTTCGAATAAATGTGTCCATGATCCAAACCCACATTAACTTGGGCACGGTGTAGCCGATGAATCCCTCATCAACATGAATTCGGTGGATAGACATTTATCACCCACTTCCCCTACGTAACAAGGTTTGTACCCCGGTGTGGCCGAGTGCACTCCCTCACGAAATAGGTTTTCTTGGTTTCTACTTTTTGGTAAGGCTAAGTCTCAATTGTTTATTTTTAGCGAGAGGTCATGTCAATTTATTATCTATCACGTTGTAAGTGAACTAAAGCGGTGAACTACGATAATTGTAATTGACACGGTCGATAAACTCGATTTAAAATGCATGTTTAGTTATGGCGATTTAGCGATGCATGCAACATATAAATAAAATGCAAAGCATAAATTAAATCCTAGTATGGCCTTCCTAAAATAGTAAATCTAATAAACTATTACAAATTCGGAAACCAACTCATTTGGTCCCTTGAACTTCGGTCTTGGCACGCATTTCAAGGCAGCACTTTCTTTAATGGATCGCCTTCTCGAGTGGCGCCGTCTTCAAGGAACTCCGGAATAATAAAATTACATAATAAATTACATAATTTCCTATTATACATTTGTAATTAAAATAAAATAAATCTATTAAATTACAAAACGGTGATACGAGATCACAATAAATTACAACCGAATCGATATTCCCATACATTTCGGGTAATACCAATTAAAACTAAGGCCATACTAAGTAAAATTACATAATTCAAAAATTACATAAAATTAAAATATGACAATCATAAATAAAATGCAGCATTATAATATGTATGAACATGCCCAATTTTATGCTAAATCGCCTTTAAGGAGCCAATATCCAATATTAATCGGTTTTTACGGATTTGCGTGATTTAACATATTAAAATCACAATAATTACATAAACTCATATTTATGTAAAAGTTAATTACCCTAACCATCTTAGGACTCAAAATTAGTCTCCACTAACATATTGACAATAATTAACTTATATTTCTTAATATTGTTCATAAATGGACTCAAAATACAAACTTTTGCCATAAACTTCAAATAAAATCATAAAAATTGAAACTTGAAATTTAAACTCATGAACATTCTGGAAAAATACCATGACACTCATAATGTTCAAAACTTAGGTTAAAAATTTCGAAAATTTATCGAGAAAAACAATGTTGCGGTTTATCGGATTTATCAATTATTACCATAAAAACATGAGAAAAATTATATTCATCAACTTTTCACTTTTAGATCTGAAATATATGATAAAATGCAACATGTGATGTTTTTCCTTAGTCATGAAGTATGTTTTAGCATTTTTACTAATTAAAGTCACTATTTATGTGATTTTTCATCAAAAATTCTTAAATCATGCATAAAGAGTTCATTATAGCCAAATATTTTACACACATCTTGTAAAATTACATGCGACAACATACTAAATTTCCATGACCAAATTCGAAATATAACTCATATTAACCTATTTAACCATTTAAATATGATTTTAACTTGAAAAATCCATATTTCGAGTATAACAACTCATTTTATTATGAACATTTACAGGTCATCAATAGATGGTATATGTGAAAATATATCCAAAACCCACTAGAAAAAACGAAGTTTAGCTATTTTTAGTCCAAAAATGACATTTTTATCATAAAAATCACATTTTAATGCCATTATTATATAAAATGAACAATAAAAATCGATAAATAAACCAAAATATCCTAAAAACATTTTAGGACCAGAAATTTTAACATGCAAATACATTTCGTGATATTTCATAATAAGCACAAATTTATAAGTTTTGTTTGTTAATCGTATAACTCGGAAAAACAATAACCGATTTGCATGCAAACAACCTAAGGCTCATGATACCGCTTGTTATAAATCATTATTCTTATTAATCTACATATTCATATATGTGACATTTAATTTAGTTATTAAATTAAATCTAGATCTTATGCATGCAAACTTTAATCAAAGAGATGGAAAAATCTATTTCTCACCATCTAATTTTCGGTTTATTGGGCACCAACAAGATCTCCTTCTTGTTAGTTCTTGAGCATTCCAAATAATGGATGAACAAAGATTCAAGTATAGAATCTCTCCCAAAAGTGAATACCCAAGGAAACCTCTCAATAACAAATATTATTATGATCTAGTAATAATAAAAGTCTAACTTAAAATTTGACACAAAAATAATTTGTATTGCTCTTGCATATTTCGGTCAAGAGGAATGATTTTTTGAGTTTTTACTTCTCTAAGTTTCTCCAAATTGTGGAGAGAATATTTTTCTTACACTAGGAAAAATAATAGGTAAAGATAGAATGAATCATAGAGAGAAAACTCTCTATATTTCCCTTATTGAAAACCGGTGGGGAGGGGTCACACAATATAAACCTAATACACTTAAAATAAAAACACAATATAAACTAGGCATGCAAGGCTATATTAGGTGGTAATGATTATGTTTTCCACTTAAAATAAAAACACAATATAAACCTAATACACCCTCCTATTTTTTCGGCACACTTAATAAAATGGGTAGTCCATTTTATTTTGTCAATTGTGACAAATGTGACATGTTACTTGACATGTGAAATTGTAATGTATTTTTAACATATTAAAAATCAACATACTCATAAAATATGTCATATACAAAATCGACTCGTAATTCGTAATTACTTGTGCCAAAACGGTTTATCAAATTATAAATTACAACGTCTTGTTTTTATAATACATTATTCATTCAATTACAATTGTTTCGTAAACAATAATTTTATCTAAGTAATAAACAATTCGATTACTTAGACCGTATCTAATTTAATCGAATTACAATGAGACACGTTAATTTTACTCACAAAATCATCCGTCAATTTTAAGCAATTTAATTAACTCGTATCGGCATACGATTAATTAAATAATCAATTAAGAGAATTTCCCTATAGGTATGACCTAAGGGGATCAACTGATCACCACCGTCGCACGACGAATGTCAAACTCTAGTCGGCAATCATTACCGATATGTGTGGACCAGTTGACTGTAAAATATTACATCCCACATGTATTCTTAAAATGAGATTTAAACATGTGATCATTATGATCAACAGTTGTGATCGCATTATTGTCGGAGGACACTTATTCCAACACTATCACTTGTATTTGGCTATCGTCTTCCAAAATGGATTCTGTTGCATCATCCTTTTTACAGGATTCCGTGCTATGACCCATCCTTCCGCAATTGAAACATACCATCTTCAGGCCTTCGTATTGAATGGTGTAAATTTTTCTGTACATTCGAAATTTGGACAATAAAGGTTTTGATATGTCTACTTCAACACTTAGTCGAATGAATTGACCTCGCTCTACAGACGCGGTATTCTTAGCTATTCGAATCACCTTTCCTATCCTCAAACCTATCTTTTTTAAGAAAGTTTCGTTAAAGTACTCGACTGGTAGATTAGGTATGCGAACCCAGACCGTTAATAACTTGATACTATCCTCAGAAGGTAGAAAATTGGGAACCCATTTTCTGATGGTGAGGTAATGGTCATCAATCATCCAAGGTCCTTGCGTGATGACGAATTCATAGTTCTTCCTTTGAAGAAAAGTGTGCTACATAATAAGAATGAGTAAGATCTGTCAGGGTTAGGTTGCCCTTAATCGACCATTTTGCTTGTAGCTTCCTCATCAGTGAAAGATATCCTATATTCTTATCGAACATCTTAATTATGAGAGAGTTTCTCCAAGCCCTTCGACGGATAGATTTTTCCTGTTTAGTGAGACAGATCCGTGGACACATCGCGTTCTCTTCATTTCCTATGTCTTCCTCATCATCTTCTGAATCAATGTCTATATCCTCGAGGGACATATCATTCCCAGAGAATGAATCTGAACCAAAACCTTGCACTTTTTCCTTATATGACAGGGTTGGAATATGTGGCTGCTCATGCGAGACGGCTTGAACTGCCTGTGTAGGAGAACCCTCGACGGCTGAGGAGGAAGACAGGGTGCCAGCAATGAATTCATTGAGATGCATGGTCTTTCGTTTTGCATTCTTTGTTAACGGAGGAGAAAGGGTGGTAGAACCACTAGGAAGGGAGTCAGAGCGTTGTTCAGAGGCCGCTCGATGGGGATTGCTCTCCGGCGGGAGGCCGGTACTGGGATCGAACATTTGAAAAAGATTTTCTCTCACTAGCTATTTTGTTAGTACTAAGCTAAGATTTATTTTGATTAAGGGGATACGACTTTAGCCTTATCAGTATGAACTATATAATTATTGTGCAAATGATTTGATAACAATGTAAAACAAACGGTACGAAAATGATAAATAACACCCGAATTTTTAACGTGGTTCGACCCAATTGAAAACCTACGTCCACCCCATTTTATTAATTGCTTATCAAGATCGCCTAATCCGGTCTTGCGTACAATAAACAACTAACACCCTCCACTAACCCTAATAGTGCTAATGAAGGACGTTAAGCCTTCGGTGTGTGAGAGATGCGAAGCTCTCGATTTGTGAAGGATGTGAAGCCTTCGTGTTTGTAGGATATTAAGCCTATGGCGCGTAAGATGTTAAGCTTACAATGTTTGAATATGAAATACAATCGAATCTAAAACAATACAATCAATTGTCTAGAAGAGCATTGTAAAACTATGCACTTTTTAAAAGATAAAACTTTTGACACGAAAAGTACGTAGTTTAAAGACTTCAACTTTCAAAAGCAATTTGCAAAATTAACGATTAAGAACAAAGCTTAAAACAACGGGAATGATTTTACAAAATATCAATTTAATAATGAAAGTTCGTATAAGTCGTGTGTCTTGGTTTGAAGTTTAATTAGATGTCCATTTATAATGAGGCACACATGAGTAAACACCACACTACTACAGATACAGTCTATAACAACGAGTAAAAACCGTTGTAAAAACAAAAAGCGGACGTTGTTAAAGCGGCCGTTGTAAAAGGTATTTACAACGGTTAGGTTATTTACTTAAACTGTTGTCGAAAGTATTCACCACGGTTAAAAGCCGTTGTTGTTGCGTGTAAGCCGTTGTGGAAAGTGTTTCAAAAATTTGGTGGGAATAATATAACAACGGTTGTCATATGAATAACCGTTGTTGTAACTTTCCCACCAAAATTGTGAAGACTTTTAACAACGGGTATATGCTAAAAACCCGTTGTTGAAATTTTTAGTAACAACGGTTCTTCGTTAAAAACCCGTTGTTGTAACTTTCCCACCAAAATTGTGAAGACTTTTAACAACGGTTCTTCGTTTAAAACTTGTTGTTGAATATTATGCGCGGATATTTGTGAAAGGTATTTACAACGGTTCCTATTTTAAAACCTGTTGTTGAATATTATGGCGGGTATATGTTAAGGGTATTTACAACGGGTTTTTTTAGTAACCGTTTTTATTACGAACTCCTAATGTTTTTAAAAATTAATTTTGTTTCATGCCATTCAAAAACCTGCATATATCAGCAGCACCATATATCAGCACCATCATCCGAACTCAATAGATTCAATTCAACCACAACAACACATCATATATATATATATATATATATATATATATATATATATATATATATATATATATATATATATATATATATATATATATATATAGAGTTAGGATCTATTGAGTCTACCTTCTTAGGGTGAGTCCGTCCTACCAATCTAGAACGTCGATAAAGGAGATCCAACGTCCAAGATGTAATGCGAGTTAGTAAGGTTAGTTTTGTAATTCAGGCTTTGAATAAGATGTCGTCCTCAACTCGTTTTTGTCATTCCAACATTTAACTCATTCTCTCTCTTCTTTATCTCTCCTCAAATTTTCTCTCATCAAACTTCATTTCCTTTATCTCGTTCCAAATAAGATCTAAGTTCTTCAATTTGGCACCAAAATTCATCATGCAATGACAACTATTTCTTCTATTCATTGTTATGGCTAGTTTTCTGATGATTTTCCTTTGTTACTTTTTTGTTTTAATTTCAATTTTCGTTTCAATTACGCCTATTGTTTAAACCCTAAATTGAGCGTTTTAGAGTTCTAGAAAATTGTGTTCGATTTTTCTATCAATTTTTCTATTAAATTCGTTTTAATTGATATCTATTTTCCGAAACCCTAATTTTGACGTACTTCACTATTTTGTCACTTTGTTTTCTGGATTCCTTATTTTTAGTTTAATAAATTCGCTTTATGAATTTTTTTTCTCAGTTTCAAAGTATTTTTGTGTTAATTGTTCTCGATTTTGTGCGAAATGGTAAGGAAACCAATAACAATTGTGAAAAGTTATTTGATGTCAACTGGATAACTTATCAATTGCTATTTTATTGAAATTTATAATATAATCTGCATAAATTCAAGATTCTTTTGATTCAATTCGAACAATTTGTCAGCTTTCTGTAATTCTAAGTTTAGCTTGATTCATATTAACACTAACGTATTGTGTTTCTTCTCAATTCTTTCTTGCTTTTAGAAATTTTCAACTGGAAAATGATTCGGATTGATGGCGCAATTGAGCAAGGAGAAAGCGTGAATAATATGCGTACAGGTATTACAATATTTTCCTATTTCACTTCGATTTTTTTTACTCCCTACATAACTACTGAGTACAATAATATTCCGTACACATTTCTCACAATAACAATTATTTGTCATTCCCATTACCTCATCCAACAAGGCTTGAGTTTAGCAATTCGTAACTCTCTGTTACTCTAATGCTATATGTGTGTTATTATAATGGTTTAAGTGTGTTATTGTAACGATATAAGCGTGTTACTCAATGACAAATTTGCTGTAATGGAAGAATGGTGTTCTGTTACTTTAATGTTATTTGTGTGTTATTATAATGGTTTAAGTATGTTATTGTAACGATATACTTGTGTTACTCAATGACGAATTGCGATAATGGAAGAATGGTGTTATGTTACTCTAATGCTATATGTGTGTTATTATAATGGTTTAGTTGTGTTAGTAATGGTGCGTTTGTTTGAATCAGATTAAGGGATTTGCTTTGAATTGCTATTTTTGTTACTGGGTTTTTCTTGATTTGTTTCAAGATGATCCATTGTTTTAAATTTCTAATTTCGAGGTTCTGAATCGGTCCGTCTTCTTTGATTGTGTTGTTAGGTCTTGCACCAATTTTCTAATTCCGTGTTTTTGCACCGTAATTATGTTGTATGCTATGATGGTACAGCAAGAGTGGGCAAAATTGTGTAATGACTGGTGAAGCACAAGCTGATGCATCTTGTGCTTAGTTTAAAAAGTGTGCCTCCAGTGTGCTTAAGCCAATAATTTAGTAGGCACTATTCAAATCCAGTCGTTGCGCCTTGTAGATAAAGTCTAGCTAACGAGCCACACTACTAAGTTCTTGTATTAACATTCCCTGGAAATTGAATGTGAAGATGAAAGTTTTGATTCAAAATGTGACTCGTTGTTATATCATGTCTCCCGTGATTTTTATGAAGTTGGGAGGAGGTAAACTGGAACTGTAAATAGAATTGACCCGTTTTTAGACTACCCATTGTGTGTTGTAGAGTGTAGACTGATTTGAGTTATTTTGAGTATGATCAGGCCTACTTAATTTATATTCATTTTTAGTATTGCTATTACTATCGATTGTCGCACAATTATTAAGTAATTTTGAGTTGTGGGTTGAATTATCATAAACGGACCAATAATGAATATCATGTCCTGACCATTCACATCTTGAAAATAAGCATTATCAATTGTCCTACCTATCTCATGATGGTTTGTTAGTTTGTTATTTATCTAATTTCTATGCTAGGTAATGCCAACAACACCTAGTTTCCAACATAATGAAAAAGATTTGGAAAATCTTAGGCCTTTGTGACAAGAGAGGGTATGAAAACAATTATATAGTTACTCATCATTTCTAAATAATATATTTGGTTGGTAAGAACGGATGATTGTCGTAGAGATTGTTGAATGTCGAGGTTTGAGCTAGGGTCAACTACCCATTTCTAGTAAAAAGGTTAAAAATACCAATTCGTGAGTTTTTATAACTACTTTAAAGGCTATTAGCTCAAATGGGAGAGCGATGTGCAAATTTGTACAAAGGTATGGGTTCGAGTCCCATATAGCCTAAATAATTAAATGATTTAATAATTCAATGACTAGACTTTGCCCGATACGAGCAATGTAGTAACATACAGGATGAGCCATCCGTAATCATATTGGGGCATGTAAACCTAAGAATGAGCGCAGACCATTATCAAACACAAGCGTGAAACAAACATGTAGTGCATTAGCCATTGTTGTAGCACTGCAAAGGTAAGAGACTCAGATAGAGCATGTGTGAAATGTTTATCCAAAGCATGTCCTAGTTAAATTGGGCTCATCTAGACATGACACCAGGTCAGCAGTGTTTTAGAGTAACATTTGTTAGCCTTTAAAGTAACACTAGTTAGCCTTTACAACAACACTAATATACAATAACCAACATGGGAATTGAACCCACATCTTGTGCATAGCACAATGCTCTACCATTTGAGCTAATTGGTTTTAGGTAAGATTAAAACATGTATATTCACAACACAGAACAATGCCCGAGATTCGTTCAAATATATTTTTAGCCTAAAAAGGAACAAATAAGATAAATAAGTTAGGACTTAAGATGCACCAATAGAACATGCATATGAACATGGGTGTGTTATAATGACAACAAAAACGTGTTACATTAACAAGTAATATGTGTTACGATGGTCGTAAATATATGGTTATGCTGGACAAAATTAAATGTCTTATAATACTCATGTGTTACAATAATAGCTAAGATGTGTTACAATAATAGCTAAGATGTGTTACAATAACAAAATAATACTTCATATGTTGCCGGAACAACTTAATATGAGTTATAGTAACAGGCTATGTGGTACAATAACATTATTCATGGATTCTAAAGAACAAAAATAATTATGTTTTACAAAACCCCAAACGTGTTATACTAACGGTTAATATGTGTAACAATAATAACTCTTATGCATTACAATAAGAGCACTCATACTATTATGCGAACAAAAATAATCGTGTTACAATAACTTTAAACATGTGTTACAATAATCATAAAGATGTGTTACCTTAACAACCAAATACATTACACTTTCATGTGAATCTACTTTCAGTTCGAATATGTTCAAAAAAACATCAATCAAGCTCGATATCGTGAAAAAATATCCAGAAAATAATAAATAAAGTCATATATAAACTATTTACAACATCAGATCAAGAAACTCGTTGAGCATTAGAGCACGTATAATTTCTATTTCAGTTCAAGATAAACAACACACTACCTGAAAAAATAATAAATCAAGACAACGCAATCTCTTTTTCTCAGGAGAGTTCTTATTCGAAGCATAAATTTGTTCTCGATATAAAACATAATTAAACAATATCATACAATCTTGCATATACTTGTTTAAAGAATTAGGCTAGAATAATAAATGCATAGTACAATTAAAGTAGAGAGATCGTAAAGATAATTAATCGTACTTGATTCATCTATGTAAATTATACAAACGACATTCGATTTTTCACTAAACTAATAATCTGCATTTAATAGATTGAATTTTCTTACAGATTTGTTGATCTTCGGCCTAAATCTGCAACATTACGCCCCAATTCATGATTTTATTGATATTTTCAGTTGCAACGCTAGATTCCTCCTTCAATTTTTGGATTGAAATTGTAATTTTTGATGTTATTTGATTAAATTATTGAACTCTTTCCTTATACAATAGATTTGGGGATGTTAAGAGAGAGAGACGTTGGAGTTGAGAGAGAAGCAGAAATGAACAAGGAATAGGGCGATATCGCGGGAATGGTTTTGATAAATTGAGCGACGTGGCACAATCTGAAGCGTCTATGCTATTAGATCCTATGGTCTAAAATGGTAGGACGGACTCATTTAAAACCCTGGACTCATCGGATCTCATTTGTATATATATATATATATATATATATATATATATATATATATATATATATATATATATATATATATATATATATATATATATATATATATATATATAGCAAAAAATAAAATCTTTAGAATATATATACATCTTTACCTTCTCTTGTAATAATCTTTAGAATAAATAAAAATCTTCTTCTGAGCACACCCTAAAGTTTGTAAGTATTTCTTTTATCTTTGTATTATTTTGTTTTAAATTAAATTTTTAGTTTAAGGATGAGCCTTATAGGCTAAATCCTTTATGTTGAACTATGACTAACTAAAGGATTTAAATTTTATTCTTCCTGGTAATAATACTCTTGGTGATGATGATACTGGAAATAACGACACTTTTAATACTCTTTTAAGATCTGGCTGATAGTTTAAACTCTTTATGGTTATCATAAACTCATGGGTCCGTTCTGTTTTGCCCGCTTTGCCGTGGATAGGCGTTTTAGGGTGTTTTGAAGTGGACATTGCGTTTATGATAATCTTCCTGTTGGTTTCCCCTAATCACCCATTTAACCCTAGCTAAGAGACTACTCACTCATTATCATGTTGATCATGCTAGCAAGGTTGTCAATCATACCAACAAAATGAAACATGATGAATAAATGAAAGTAATTAACAATAATTAAAAAGGGATTAAGAGATTATACCTACTAATGATTCAAATAATAAAGCAAAGATAATAGAAGTACTTGATGATTGATTGAGAGGTTGTCAATCCCCCAACAATACCCAAATAATCTTCAATTACCCAAAATAAAGGATGAACAAGAGAGAAATTAAGGAACTAGATCTTGGATTAAAACTTGATTAATAATTGATTACAATATTAAAGAGAGATTTGATTGATATTAACTACTCTAATTATTGATAAGAAGAACATGCTCCTCTAATTAGACTAATGGGGTATTTATAGTGAAAATTAGGGAGGATGCATTAGGTTAACTAAGAGCTTAAATGACGATTAAGTCCCTACTTAGGGAGACTCCGGTCTTTTTCGAGGGAAGGGAGTCTTTTCGTAGCTTGAAGAAGAGGAAACCGTGCTGTGAAGGAATCCGGGCGGAATAGGGTCGGGACGGCCGGATTTGGGCGATGGAATCCGAGCGGATTCTGGGGAATCCGGGCGGATTGTTGAGGGGGAATCCGAGCGGATTCCAGCTGGGATGCTCGGATTGTGTAGGGGCAGGACGGGCGGATTGTTGACAATCCGCTCGGATTGTCAGTCAGCGTGGTAACTTCTTCTTTTCTTCTCTTTTCTTCATAAATTCCTTGGGGATTTCCTCGGAGACTCAAGGATCTTTTCTCGACATTGCTCTTCTACTATAATATGTACAAAGGCCTTCTAATCTTGTCTCTCCTTGATGCTTGGTCATTGAATTCGATCAATTTAGTCTTGTTTTGCCATGAAAATGCAAGATTCTTACTCCTTTCCTACCAAGGGATCAAAATCTCAAAGAATATGCGAAACAAAGAACTAAAGATAGTAAATGACCCAAATATGCACTAAAAAGCATGGAAACGAGGCTAATTCGGGGACTAAATGTGCGCCAATTATGGTCACATCAAATATCCCCAAACCGAACCTTTGCTCGTCCCGAGTAAAGAGGTGACAAAGACTAGGACCAATACTAACCTATCCTAATAATAATAGCCGATATGAGACAATTAGCGGGTCTCACTCTGCCCCTTCAACTCACAACAAGACAACCATGAGGTAGGATGCCTTCTTGCATGGCAAGGTGGGTCTTGCCAAAATGGCGACACATCCAAACATTAAAGCACACAAAAACACGTAATGGATGCATCTACAAAAAGAATAGCCACTCCCTCATCAAGTGGCGGAGGCACTAAAGAGGAACAAATTTAAGAGCATGTAATCCTTTACAAATACTAGTTCAACAAATTACTAAGTCTAAGAGGATGGCACTAAATCACCTCCGAATGGTGTTAAACTAGACTACTTTCGTCCTCAATTTCCAAATGCTTTCGTCAAGAGCGATCGGATGGTGGTGGAATGATGATCCCTATGATGCTAGTGGCATATGACATGACAAGTCTCGAATTCTCTACAAAAGTAAAGGTCATGGATCGTCCCAAGCTCGACCAAGTGGCTTGACAAAAGGTTTTTTTTTTTTGGGAATGAAATGCTCAAATCTTTATTCACAATGGGTGGATATGACTAGTTTTTCAAAATTGTCCTCATTTTTCTTTCATATTTCAAAAAAATTTAAGATGGGGTTTGTCCCTTCCGGGCTAGTGTCCTTTGCTTTCGCCAATCGCTTATTAGGCAACCGGTTAACCTCTAGACAATAGCTTTTCGGGGTGAAGTCACTCTGTCTCTGGGCGGCCGAATTCACAACCGTATGGGGGCCCAATTCAATGGATCCCACACCAAAGCACATCGAAGTGGTAAACTTCCATCAAAACAAAAATAAATTCTCAACATTTAACAATTCATAACATTTGAGGTTTCCTTGGCATTACATTGCTTCCATATGACAAAATTTTGTTTGAAATGAGCACTTCAAGCTTATTTGATAGAAAAGTTTTTGGGTTGCCTTACCACAAGGTCAAACAAGGTCACCTAGACAAGTTAACCAAGTCCATATCGCATCACGGGGTTGGATAGGTGACTCACATGCAAACTCTTGACTAGGCCTTGGGTCATGGGTCAAAAGACACTAGTATGACACTATCTAGGGTGTTTTACAACCATTCTAGTAGGCAAAGTCTTAAGTTGAACAAGTATTTATAATGGCTTAGTAGCTCTTGTCAAAGTTCCTAAATAGGCATTTTTCAAAACATTTCTAACATGCAACTACATGCCATGATGCAACTAATATAAACATCCTAATGCAAGTGATTCTACCAACTAGTATGACATATAAACAAATGCAAGTCCTAAGTTCACATTGTTTTTACCGCATCAATCAAAATAAAGCCACATAGTCATTAACATAAAGAGGAAAAAGGAGATTGGAAAGATCATACCATGCGGTCTTCAATATCCTCATGTCTCGGATGTGGCGTAGTCGATCAATGTGAACAAGGATGAACAAACACAATATATACAAGACAATATATACAAAAGGAAATAAACATGTTTTTGGGTTTTCGATTTTTCAAATTTTTATGATTTTTGAAGTTTTTCAATTTTTTTTGGGTTTTTAAATAAGAGTTAAATGTTAGAATTCCCATCCCCACACTAATATGGGCATTGTCCTCAATGGCCAAAATGATGGAAATTATGCAAAGATGATGCATGATTTCTATACTAAATGCAATCTACACTAAGCTACACTATATGATGCATGGGTTTTTGTTATGACGGAGAGGATAATTTAGATTACCTCCCGTTGTGTATGCATTAACTTCCCCAAACCGAGTAAGACACTATTGCTAATGTCAAAGGATGGGTATAGTTCATGCACACACTATGCTATGCATGAAACTAGTTTGTCATTTTGGATTTTGAAAATGGGAACAATAGAATGAGAACACCTCAATGGTACCGAGGTGTGAGTCCTTTGATGTTGCTAGGACTAAACCAACAATGATCAAAATGAAATAAAATACAAAGAGATATAGACAAACCATGGGAGTGTAGGAGTCTCCAAGGCTTGCTAGTCTTCCATCATGCTATCATCATCATCACTTCCCTCAAGAGAAGTGGAGATATTACCACTTTCCTTGTCATTTGCTTCTTCACTTTCTTCCTTATCATCATCTTCATCATCTTCACTTTCTTCTTCCTCAATATTATCATCAACTTCTTCATCATTTCCAACAACCTCATTGTCTCTCACCACGTCCCTAGATGCACCCGGAAATAAGGCTTCTCTATCCGCCCAACTAGGCAAAGGACAAGATGGATCAAGGAGTCCTTGCCTAGCTAGATGTAGGAGGGGTGGATATTGAGCCAAATAAGCATTTTTCCGATCTTCATAAGCTTGCTTGTGCATTGCTTGCATGAGAAGAGTCACATAGTCTTTCCCAACTTCAATTCCTTCCGGCTTGAACTCTTCATACTCAAAGGGGTAAGGTGGTATGACAATGGAAGAGGAGGGGGTTTCAAGATCACCCTTTTGTTCTTGAATGATGTACTCGGCTTCTTTGGAAAGGGGAAGTAGATAGTTGGTCTGGTGGACGCTTAGACGGCAAATCTTTGAGGGCAAGGTGAACGATCTAGCATCACTAGTTAGGCATCCATACTTAGTGTCAAGGGGGTTATGAGCAACCCACTTGAACTTGTGAATCATAATAGGCATATCGACAAGATGGCCACCCCCCTTTGCTTTGTACTTGTTATCCTTATTGAAGTTAGGATCAAAGTGCTTAGCTAGGAGTGTGACTAGGCCGCCATTGACAATAACGGTCGTGCCCTTCTTCCCACTATCAACATTAAGCCATCTATCTACCAAGAGCCTCAAAGAATTGTAAGGCTTGGTGTGAATTCTTCCGATATTCAAAGCCGATTCAAGGAGAATAAAATCAGGTCTTGTGAAATTATTGGTGTCTTTCCTAGCAATTATGGTATTTCCCACAACCTTGTGCCATACTCTTATGCCCGGATGATGGACCAAGAGAGCACGACATGCATGAAAATCCTCAAATTTCTTCCCGGAGATTGCCTCCCAAAGAGGCTCGGGGTCATACTTTCCATAATGCTTAAGATAACTCGATTCATCGCTAAGACCCAAAATTTCACCTAATTCCGTAAAGGTAATGCGTCTACTAACATTAGCTAGACGAAACTCGAGATTTTCTCTATTCTCAACTTTGGTGACTTTCAAAGAACTTAAAAATTCCAAGACAAGGGAGGGGTATGTCAATTCCTTTGTTTCAAACAATTTCTTCAACCCCATGGCTTTGAAAAAGGCTTTTGTTTGCTCAAGAACACCCAATTTTTCCAAGGTATCTTGACATATGAATTTGGTGGATTGAATAGATTTCATAGCAAACTTGACAAAGGTATTTCTATGGGTATCGGAAATAAAATTTACCTCCGGATAATGCAAAAGTTGATTAATTACCGGAGTAGAAGGTGTTGTTGCTCCCATAGAAGGTTGTTGTTGTTGTTGCACTTCCAAGTTTGGTGTTGCTATGACCATAGCCAAAGCTTTCTTTGTTTGTAGTGCCTTTTGCCTTTGTGAGAGTGCTTTAGCCTTTGGTGCCTTTGTTGCCTTTGTTGGTCCCTTAGTCCTTGCCATTGATGAGCTTAACCAAGAAAAGAGTGAAAAAATCTTCTATTTGTGGTATGCCCAAATCGATTTGAAGGTGAAAGGCTTTGCCTTTATGAAAACAAAAATCGACTCAAAGGTTGAAGATTTTGTTCTTGGTTTTGATTTTTGATGAAGGATGAATGATTAATTTGTTGTTGGAAGGATGGTTTGATTTGATTTTGGTGAATGTTGTTGAGGGTTTTTGCTTTTATGATGGAAGGGGTGAGGGTTTTGATATTGTGGGTAGTGTTTATGAATGAATGAATGAAGGTAGGAGGGGTTATAAAGAGACCGAAATTTTCAAAACTGCAGGGCCAATCCGTTCGGATTAGGCTCAATCCGTGCGGATTCTGCTTCTTCAATCTTTGCAAAAGCTCGCCTAAAGACGGGCGGATTTGGCACAATCCGCTCGGATTCGCTGAACACGGGACGGGCGGATTTCTACAAAGACGGACGGATTTCTGTCCAGAGAAATTTGCTTGTTTTCCTCAGTTGCAAAGACGGGCGTCTTTTTCCCAGGACGGACGGATTCTATAGGACGGGCGGATTTTCAGAAATCCGCTCGGATTCTTTAACAGTCAATAATTTTTCAAAATGAGCTCAGTTCAAGACGGGCGTCTTTTCTGCAGGACGCTCGGATTTGCATAAGACGGGCGGATTCTTGGGAATCCGCTCGGATTCTTCCCTGTGTACACGGATTCAGTTCCATCCGTGCACAACGCATTCCCTTTATCATTCTTCCATTCTTTCTTTCAAAGCTTGTGTTCTTCATTGTGGGGGCACTACTAAAGCATGGATAGCCTAGGCAATTGCCATCCCCACACTAAGGTAAAGCACTACACATCAATTGAAATTGTTAGTCCCTCCCTCACTTCTCTCTTACATGACAATTATTTTGATCAAAGTGAATAAAATAAATCCAAAGATGACAAAAATGCAATACAAGAATTGAAATGTAAGTTAGGGAGTTAGAGATATTTACAAGTGGTGGTTTAGGGAGGACTCCACCAAACTCTCATTCTTGATGAGATGTCAAGGGGGCATGTTCAAGGTGTTGTTGATGTTGCTCAATACCTTGAAGAAGTAATCAAAAGCTTGTTCATTATTATGGTAGAGGTCCTCAATAGACCGTGGTCCTTGTTGTTGATCATGATCGATGGCATGTCCAATGTAGGGATTAAAAATCCCTTCAAATTCGTCGTCCCAAAGACCACAAACTTCATTGAGTTGATCATTGAAAATCTCTTGCTTAGATGGAGACAACTCTCCCAATTTCTTCTCTTGGCCAATGAGGCCATCTTCTTCTTCCTTGGTTGATTTTGATGAGCTTTGCAAGCTCTCCTTGTCATAATTCACTTGCTCTTTGAATGGAGCATCTTCAATTTTCTTCCTCCATTGGAGTTCCGATTTCTTCCTTTCATCCTTCCGACAATAATGATCAATCATGAAACATGGCTCATGCAAACGAGGAGCTCTCATGGTCTTGTCAAGATTAAAAGTTATGCTTTCATCTCCCACTTCTAGAGTGAGCTCTCCATGTTTCACATCAATCACCGCACCGGCGGTGTGTAGGAAAGGTCTTCCTAGGATGATTGGAATGTTGGAATCTTCCTCCATATCAACATTGACAAAGTCCACCGGGATGAAAAACTTCCCAATTCGCACGGGGACATCTTCCCATATCCCTAACGGTGTCTTCGTCGATCTATCGGCCATTTGGAGTGTGATGTTGGTGCATTTAAGCTCTCCCATCCCCAACCTTTTACTTACCGAGTACGGCATGACACTCACACTAGCCCCTAGATCACATAAGGCTTTGTTGATCGTCGTGTCGCCAATGGTACACGGTATTGAGAAGCTTCCCGGATCCTTTAACTTTGGAGGTGAACTCCCTTGAAGTATTGCACTACTCACCTTAGTGAAGGCGATAGTCTCAAGTTTCCGGATGGACTTCTTCTTTGTGAGGATATCTTTCATGTACTTTGCATAGGCCGGAACGTGATTGATTAATTCCGTGAAAGGAATTGAGACTTCTAAATTCTTCACAATTTCCATGAATTTTCCAAGTTGATCATCAAATTTGGGCTTGGCTTGACGACTTGGAAAAGGAAGTCTAATCTGTGGGCTCCTTCTCTTTGGCTTTGTCTTCATTTTTCTTTGAACTTTCTTCTTTTGATGATTCTCTATCTTTGGAGTTTGGCACAATTTCTTCCTTTCCACTAGCTTCCACAACTTCATCCTCAACTTGCTTCTTCGGTGCTTCATACCTTGTGCCACTTCTCAAGTGAATAGCACTAACCGTTTCATGTCTAGGGGGATTACTTTGAGGTGGTAATTGCCCCTTTTGTCTTTGTGAGCTTGAAGATGCTAGTTGAGTCAATTGTGTTTCCAACATCTTGGTGTGAGCTAGAATGTTGTTGATGGTGGTTTCTTTTGCTTGGCTATCTTTTTGCATTTGGGTGAAAAATTCTTGTTGATTCTTTTGCATTTGGAGGACCGCTTTTTGGACATCAAAGCCTTGGTCATGTTGTTGATTGTATGGATTTTGATTTTGATAACTTTGGTTTTGATTGTAAAAGGGTCTTTGGTTTTGGTTTCTCATGGGTGGTGGAGTGTATGTTGTTTGTGGGTTTTGAACATTTTGGCTTTTGTATGAGAGATTTGGATGGAATTTGGTATTCTCATTGTAAAAATTTGAATAAGGGGTACCACTTTTATATGCTTGTAAAGCATTAACTTGTTCGGTTGTTCCCCTACACTCACTTGGGTCATGACCCAAAGTTCCACAATTCTCACATATCCCACTTGGGATTGATGAAGATACCGTCATGGCATTGACATGATGCTTCGATGATTTTGAGTTTTCCTCAAGTCTAGCCATAGCTTGTTCAAACTTCAAGTTGATAGCATCGATATGGGAGCTTAATTGGGCGCCTAATTGAGTAACGGCGTCCACTTCGTGCTTTCCTCCTCTAGTAGCCTTGCGAGGTCTACTATATTGTGAATTGTGGATTGCCATCTATTCAAT